>NC_133387.1:54790352-55415352 GCF_047511655.1 Castor canadensis
TTAACGCAAGAGAACTAGATATCTGGTTTTGAATTCCGTAATTTCATATATTGTTTGAAGTCTATAAAGAAAATCTTGCCTCACACAGATACACGGTAGGAAAAGGGAGTGTTTTAATAGCCTTTGCAGATAATTGTGAATAAGCTCCCTTGATTCTAAATCAAAATTCAGTTAATAACAGTCTCTCAAAAATTAGTTGGAACATGAAATATGTAACCAAATCAATGAACTTTTAATACTATATTTAATATTAAATCCACTGCTCAGTCTTGTACTTTGAATTAATCATTTACCCATGCATGATTTTATAATTCCATGAATTGGTCATTTGGGAGGTGCATTTCATCAATGTTAACAATTTCACTAAATATTTAAAATACACTTACTAATATCAATTGACATCAATGTTACCAGAAAACCCTTTGTCAAGTTTAAGGCAGTGAATACAAACTTTCCAAAAGTCTAGTTTTTGCTTAAAAGTTTAATTTTAGCAATTGACAACAAATACTGTTTTAGCTGTTTCCTGAAATATCTTCTTCAGGAAGAAAGCTTATTTCTTTCAGTTTTAAAAAAAATGTCTACCAAATGCTTAAGTTTAAAAAACTACATGTTGTAAATTTCTTTCCAGTAAAAATAGTATAACATGAGAAATGCTTGGTTCAGCTCAATATTCAGACAACTGTGTAAGTGCCTTACTTCAGGTAACCATAATATTTCAATGTGCTACAGAAATATTCTATGCATGTTTCCCACTTGTTGTTTTCTTTCTTCTTTTTGTGGGGGGGGTGGTTAACTCAGGGCTCTATGCATTCTACCACTTGAGCCATGCCTCCAGCCCTTGTTGCTCTTGTTATTTTTGAGATAGAGCCTCACTTTTTTTTTTGTTTTATTATTCATATGTGCATACAAGGCTTGGGTCATTTCTCCCCCCTGCCCCCACCCCCTCCCTTACCACCCACTCTGTCCCCTCCCTCTCCCCCCCCACCCCCTCAATATCCAGCAGAAACTATTTTGCCCTTATCTCTAATTTTGTTGAAGAGAGAGTATAAGCAATAATAGGAAGGAACAAGTATTCCTGGTTGAGATAAGGATAGCTATACAGGGAGTTGACTCACATTAATTTCCTGTATGTGTGTGTTGCCTTCTAGGTTAATTCTTTTTGATCTAACCTTTTCTCTAGTTCCTGGTCCCCTTTTCCTATTGGCCTCAGTTGCCTTTAAGTTATCTGCTTTAGTTTCTCTGCGTTAAGGGCAACAAATGCTAGCTAATTTTTTAGGTGTCTTACCTATCCTCACACCTCCCTTGTGTGCTCTCGCTTTTATCATGTGCTCAAAGTCCAATCCCCTTGTTGTGTTTGCCCTTGATCTAATGTCCGCATATGAGGGAGAACATACGATTTTTGGTCTTTTGGGCCAGGCTAACCTCACTCAGAATGATGTTCTCCAATTCCATCCATTTACCAGCGAATGATAACATTTCGTTCTTCTTCATGGCTGCATAAAATTCCATTGTGTATAGATACCACATTTTCTTAATCCATTCGTCAGTGCTGGGGCATCTTGGCTGTTTCCATAACTTGGCTATTGTGAATAGTGCCGCAATAAACATGGGTATGCAGGTGCCTCTGGAGTAACCTGTGTCACAGTCTTTTGGGTATATCCCCAAGAGTGGTATTGCTGGATCAAATGGTAGATCAATGTTTAGTGTTTTAAGTAGCCTCCAAATTTTTTTCCAGAGTGGTTGTACTAGTTTACATTCCCACCAACAGTGTATGAGGGTTCCTTTTTCCTCGCATCCTCACCAACACCTGTTGTTGGTGGTGTTGCTAATGATGGCTATTCTAACAGGGGTGAGGTGGAATCTTAGCGTGGTTTTAATTTGCATTTCCTTTATTGCTAGAGATGGTGAGCATTTTTTCATGTGTTTTCTGGCCATTTGAATTTCTTCTTTTGAGAAAGTTCTGTTTAGTTCACTTGCCCATTTCTTTATTGGTTCATTAGTTTTGGGAGAATTTAGTTTTTTAAGTTCCCTATATATTCTGGTTATCAGTCCTTTTTCTGATGTGTAGCTGGCAAATATTTTTTCCCACTCTGTGGGTGTTCTCTTCAGTTTAGAGACCACTTCTTTTGATAAACAGAAGCTTTTTAGTTTTATGAGGTCCCATTTATCTATGCTATCTCTTAGTTGCTGTGCTGCTGGGGTTTCGTTGAGAAAGTTCTTGCCTATACCTACTAACTCCAGAGTATTCCCTACTGTTTCCTGTATCAACTTTAGAGGTTGTGGTCTGATATTAAGATCCTTGATCCACAAGCCTCACTTTTTGCCTGGGCCAGCCTAGAGTGAGACCCTCCTATTTTAGCTTCCTGCTGTAGCTGGGATGATAAGTGCGTATCACCACATCCAGCCTTTTCTGTTGAGACAGTGACTCACAAACTTTTTTTTCCCTGAGCTGGCCTGGAACTATGATCCTCCTGATCTCCATCTTCTATGTAGCTGTGATGACGAGTGTGTGCCACTGTACCCAACTATTGGATGAAATGGAGTCTCCTAAACTTTTTGCCCAGCATGGGCTCAAACCATGATCCTCCCATTCTTTGTCTCTGGAATAGCTAGGAATATAGGAATGAGCCACCACAGCCTGGATGTTTTCTTGCAAGGTCTTGCTGTGTAGCCCAAGCTGGCCTCGAGCTCACTATGGTCCTGCCTTAGCTCCCCTAATGCTGGCATTATAGGCATGTACCATTGCCTGGCCATAGTTCCCATTTTCTCATTATCATACGAAGACATACTCAAGAGCTGAGATTTAATAAAATCAATGTTTATGGCACCATCATGGAAATTCTTAGTGAAAATGGCTCTTTTTAAATACCGAGTGTATGGTATGGTGGAGAAGAACTCAATGACTGACTTGTATAGTTTGATGGCACTGCCTTGGTGTTAAGGAACCAATAGTTTTATTTACCACTGTTGCACATTAGCAGTGCAAATGTTAACACCATGAAATGAAGGTAAAACAACATACAATACCAACATGTGTTGGTATTACATACACATAGGTTTGAGATTATGAACCCTTAAAGAATTGATCTTGGTGACCTCAAGGGTTCCTCAGGACATTGCTGGAGAGCCATTGGCTTATTTAAAAAATTAGAGTAGTAGTTTTATCATTTTTCTTAAAAGGAAATATGAGTAGGTTCATACCTTCCTGCTATTCAAGAAGTAACAGTGAAGACTCAAGAGCATTCTAAAATAGCTACATGCAATAAAAAAAAAAAAAACAGGAAATAAGCCTCTGAAAGGTATTAAATTTGGTTAGGTACTTAAGCCTAACCAAAAACCAAACCACAACAACAAAAAGCATTTTTTCTTTGCAAAGAGTTCAAATTATCTTCTGTTTGTGTTAAAATGCTTATGATTAGATTATGTACATTATTATCATCGTCTTACCTTAGCTCTAGAGGAGCTGACATTTTCCATATTTTCAATGCTGCAGATACAATTCTGTGAAACTTTCCGACACGCCACTCTGATATAGTCCCAGAAGCTACGAGGACTTTCATAACCAAACCAGGTTACTTGACCTTCAGGAAATAAATTGTAATACAAAATAAAAGAAAGCTAGACTGGGAAATTGAAAATGCAAGAATAATAAAATCCTGTAAAATAAAGGGCAATATAATGCGTTATTATGGAAAGGGCACAGATACAGGTATCAAATTAAAAAGCCTTAAGTTTAGTTCTATTCTACCTTTAGTCGTGTTACTGTGAAACATTGACTTCATGGGTCTGGATCATACTTTTTCAACAATAAAACACAGCTAAATAAAATAAAAGGAATTAGACACCAAAAATATCATTCTTTTAAGTCTTTCAGACAGTGCACAGGAAACCTTCATTGTGTACAGGTTTCCTATGCACTAGTTAAAACATTCATTTAAACATCACCAGTTGAATTCTAAACCTTTTTCTACTTTGAAAAACAAAACAAAAAAAGGACTACTCTTTTCCTCTCTTCATAGGGATATTTCAAAACATGAGATGTGTGGTCTAACCTATGAGCAAATAAAATCAATTAGCATCTTATATTCAATGATAATTCATAATTTTCTAACCAACCACTCCCATTTTTAAAGCTCTCCTCTGTCATTCATTTACTGTCATCTAGTCACTAACCTATAAGAAAATATTCAGGTATTTATTTATCATCCTCATCTCTCATATTTTGGTAATTATATATTTGTTCATGACCATACCTTCTATTATATATTTAACCAGTATTAATATGTAGGACTGAGTATTAAGTCCATGGGAACCATTTTATATACTTAGTATTTTTAAGTAGAATATGAGAGACATCTTAATACTTTCTCCAGTTGCCTCTCTGGAGTGATTAGTCTTACAAAGGAAGTTGTTTAATCTTAATGTACAAAAATGTGCTTTTGTATTTCAAATATGTACGTCTTCATTTTGAAGTAATTATTGATTTGTCTCAAATATTCCCTTTCCCAGTAATGACTTCTATCCAGAAACATCAAAAAGTATTCTTGTAAGCAAGCACCACTGTGAGACCATGGTCTAGGATAACATTTGAGTAATTCCAGCTGTGGCAACAAAACTGGGCTGGTTTTTAAAAATACTCAGGCTTAACCTTGCTACATATGAAATCATCAGAATCCTTGAGGTGAGCTCACACATTGGGATTTTTTTTAATGGTTCCCCTGGCCTTTCTACTGATGTACTCATATTAATCAACCAAAAGAAATGCTAAAAATCATGACTTGGAATTCAAGACATTTTAAAAGCCTCCTCTCCTCTTCTAGTAAGCCATATGTGACCTCTTCAGTTAGTCCCACTACTGGCACAGAACCATGGGCTCACTTTTTTTGTGTGTGTGCTAAGGGTCAAACAAACCCAGGGTCTTGAGCATGCTAAGCAAGCACTCTCCCACTGAGCTATATCCCCAATCAAATTTATTCTTATAATTATTTTTCTTTTTGGAAGGCAGTACTGGAGTTTGAACTCAAGGTCTTGTGCTTGCTAGCACACGGTCTATCACTTGAGCATTGCCCTAGCCCTTTTGACTTTAGTTATTTTTCAGATAGGATCTTGTGCTTTTTGTCTGGGGCTAACCTTGGACTGACATTCTCCTATCTACATCTATGTATAGTGGGGATTATAGGTCTGTACCACCATGCCTGGATTGTTCTTTCAGATGCAGCCCTGCTAACTTTTTGTTTGGGTTGGTTTCAAACCACTATCCTCCTATCTTCACCTCCCAAGTATCTGGGATTACAGGACTGAGCTGCTGTGCCCAGATAATTACTTCCTTCATTGACTGTCTCATGTTATGTGATAAGATTACTAAGGCAGGGATTGTGTCTTACTTGTCTTTAGATCGTTCTCCAACCCTTGACACTGTATTTGGCTCACAGCAGGGAGTCAATAAATATTTGTTGAAAAGTGAATTGATAAATCAGCATAAAACAGATCATCATAATTGTAATGAGTATAAAAACTTGAAGTTTTAAAAATCCAAATAGTATCTTCTTTTGATGGCAATCTGGTATTAAGTTATCTGTATTCTAAATCACAAATATCAAATATTTTAGACAAATGTATTTACTTGTATTATATACAAACAAAAACAAAATATACAAATAAAAACAAAAGCACCTGTAAATCTTTACTCAAATAGACATGTAATTCAGTTTCTCCTTAAAAACCAAATCTTACTAACTACCAATAGAAATCTATAGGCATATTTAATTTTATAATCTTCCTTCTTCTTCTTAATCTCTCTTCATCACTTTCCTTCGTTCCCCTTCTTCTGTGAGTTAAAAAGTTTCCTGGTAGAACACCTCCACAGAGTTTGTCTTTGGGACACTTATCGAGTCATTAACTTATCAACCATCTGATGGATGGATACGGGGAGGAAGGATCACTGGGAAGTTAAGAACATGATCTTCTGAGCCAAGTGAATCTGAATTAGATTACTTTCTCGCTACGCAATTATGAGAAAATGATGTGAATGCGTCCTATTTCTCTTAATTTCTATAAATTGAGATAATGCTAGTACCTACCTATGTCTGTGAGGATTAGATGAGATCTCATATATATGCTGCAAGTAGCATGCAGCTTGGTTCATGCTGAGTACTAGGTACCTGATAATTGTTGCTACTGTTACTATTTTTTATACAACTAGGAAGGGAACCAAGTTTCCCTTATACCACAAAACAAAGTAGGAATAATATACAAAGTTAAGTTTTTCTTATTCCTTAACTTAAAATTTCTAGAGAATTTTTTAATTTATTGTACACTCAACCTTTTCCCATACCAATTATTCTAAATTTACCTCCTCAAAAATTTTCTAATTTCAGCTAATTTTCCTTGCCTTCTATTATTTGAGATAATTTTATAATTTCAGATGAGAGGTATAACTGCTAGACTTCCTCTCAAGAAATGGAATACTATATAGTGGCAGAGAAGAGAGTATACAAGAATTCTCAGTTGGCTATAAAAAAGACAGTATGCAAGCCAGGTGCTGGTGGCTCATGCCTATAATCTTAGCTTACTCAGGAGACAGAGATCAGGGCAAATAGCTCGAGAGACCCTATCTTGAAAAAACCCATCACGAAAAAGGGCTGTGGATGGCTCAAGCAGTAAGAGAGCCTGCCTAGCAAGCATGAGGCCCTGAATTCAAACCCCAGTGCTACCAAAAGGAAAAAGAAAAGGCAGTATTGGAAACAGAAGTCAGAAGTAGGCAATGAAGAGGCAATACTGTCTTAGCCAGTGACAATTACCTATGATGGGAACCCAGATAAGTAATCAAGGAAAAACACTGAGCATAGACTATCCACGACACAGAAGAATTTTCTTTGTAAGGAAATACACAGAGTCTAGCACTTTTTCACAGGACATGATTTGCTTTTCTACAATGCAATTTCAAACCTTGTTATGAGTTTCACATGGCTGAGGAAAATAATTTGTAAATTTTAAAGAAGAGCTGCCAAAACATAAAAAATATAACAAATCTCCACTTTGGAGGAAAGGAAACCAAGGTAGAGAAAAGCTAGAAATCTAGGCTTGGGCTGAACAGAAGAATGGGCTCAAAATCCTTGGAACTACTGCTATAAGTAGCTACCTTTACTACAAAGACTTTAACCTAAAGGATAACAGCAAGAATTCCCAGATTACAAACTGAGAAACTAATTCACAGGCTGGCATATCACCATGACTTGCAGGGCCTTAAATAAACTAGTGTTATCTTCATAACACTTTTATCAACTAAAAAAATTAGATGTACATATCTGTATTCCCTTCTAGTCCATGTGCAAGCAACATTTCCAAAGTGAGGGTTTTTAATTTAAGACACTGAACTTTTCACATTCAAAGAATTTGCTTTAAGAGAGGTAGTTTTCCTTGCAAGAGCCTTCAAACAAGCTTTCATGTCAATTGTCTATACATCCTCAAATTTTATTAAGTAAGTATTTTCTGCATCTACAAAAGAATTAAATTTAATTAAAAATAACAGAAGTGTTCAACTGGTTATTTCAAATATTATTACTTACATATCATTTTTACTTAAACATAGATTAAATGCTAGTGAAAGTCTATAACTAGTATTCAAAACTCAGATTAAAAAACAATGCTACAAAAAAAAAATCAATGCTACAAGGTGATAGTACTCTTAAAAATAAGTAACTACTTCCAAGATATTTTCACTTTCTCTCAAAATAACCACAAAAGCAAATCAAATAGCAAGAAACAGATTAATCTGTTATTTGAAGAAATTTTGTCCTGAAGAAGAAATATGCTGTCACTAAAAGAATTCTTTTTTTATAAGTTGCAATGAGCCCAAGTATATAACATGCTTTCACTAATAAATATTCTAGGAACTGTCACTGTTGACCAATGACAAAGTTAAATAAGCTTTTCTAAACATATTTCTATCCCATCAATCCAACTCTAGCTCATTTTAAGTACAGAAATAAGTGCCTAAAAAGTTTTTAGATTAAAAGACAATGTGCTTACTGACCACTTACATGTTGTCTTTCCCACTACACTACATCATTTTCAGCATCTAAAAACATCTTAATTTACTCTTTTTTGTTTTGTTTTGTTTCGTTTTGTTTTGTTTTGTGGTACTGGGATCTGAGCTCAGGAATTCACAGTTGCTAAGCAGTTGCTCTACAGCTTGAGCAACACCTCCAGTCCATTGTGCTCTCATTATTTTGGAGATAGGGTCTCTCTTTTTGCTGGGCTCACCTGGAACTTGACCCTCCTCTATTTTAGTCTCCTATAAAAACTGGGATGACAATCACGTGCCACCATGCCTAGTTTTTTTGTTACCATGGGGACTTGTGAAATTCTTTTGCCCAATGGCCTAGAATCGCAATCCTCCTGATCTTAGCCTCACCCTTATCTTGAGATTACAGGCGTGCACCACAGTGCCTAGCTATTGGTTGAGACAGGATCTCCTGAATTGTTGGCCAGGGCTGGCTGTGAACTGTGGTTCTCCTGATCTCAGTTTCCCAAGTAGCTAGAATCATAGCATGAGCCACCATGCCCGGCTTAAAATTACTCTTCTGTTTTAAGGGAAACGTGTGATTCACATGTTGAAATGTATCTGTATTTTGCTTATATCTTATTTTATGGCCAGAATGAGATGTTCTAAAACAAGGAACTAAATTTTCTAAAGTAGTTCCTTACTAAGCAGTGGCTAATGACACATCATTTTTCAATGATGTAATATAAATAAAAATCAATGTGTCAAATGACTTCCTGTCTCCACCTTTTGTAACAGTGCTCAGCTAAGTCCATAGTTGTTTGGTTAGTATTACAATATATTATCTATCT
The DNA here is from genome assembly GCF_047511655.1 of Castor canadensis. Classification (NCBI taxonomy): domain Eukaryota; kingdom Metazoa; phylum Chordata; class Mammalia; order Rodentia; family Castoridae; genus Castor; species Castor canadensis. The sequence continues at coordinate 54,799,209 of NC_133387.1, forward strand.
GGCAATATCAAAGACTATTTATTACCTTGGAACTGCTATTCATCTAGATAATTAATATAAGATAAAAGTTCCAGGAATTTCTTTTTTTTTTTTTGGAGGTACTGGGGTATGAACTAAGGGCCCTGAGGTTGCTAGGTGGGGCACTCTACCACTTGAACCACTCCCTAACCTAGGTCCCAGCACATTTTAATAAACCACAGTAAAATTTAGCAAATACTTAAAGTAAGCTGGTCACTTACAGATTTTTTTTGCAACTATGTTAATATTTAGACATTTAACTTTTAATTTTTCACTTTAAATTTTGTAGCAGCAGCCCTAAATTTCTTACCGCTAATTTATAAACGCTAGTTTAACATTCCCTACTATCTTTTTATTACACAGAGAAAATTCCCACTTTTGCAAGAGGCCAGGATATTTTTCCTTTAACCAAAGTACTATTACCAGTTGAGGTTAGCATTTAGACCAGCCAATCTAGAACATTAACTTTTATTAATTTTCTAACTAAATTCTCATATTAATAGTCTAAAAAAGAAATAAAATGAAACAATAATTTTAGTTAAACTTTAGGCTGAATCTGAAGAAGTCAGACTCTAGATTAGGTACTCAATTGTACTTATATTTCTACTTCTATATGTGACACATGGCGTACCTCAAGAAATCATTTAGCAGGGCTGGAGGTGTGGCTCAAGTGGTAGAGAATCTGCCCAGCAGGCACAAAGCCCTGAATTCAAACTCCAGTACTGTCACAAAAAAAAAAAGGACCTTTGTAAATTTTGGGGGGTTGGAGATACAGCTCAGATATCTCTGAGCTGTCTCAGAGATAGAACACCTGCCTAGAACACATGAGGTGCTTGGTTTGGGCCCAGCACCAAAAAAATAAATAAATAAAAAAGAAATCCTTTAGTCAACAGACCTTCTAAATATAATAATTATCTTTTATTGCAGACAATATTAGTTGACTGGTTAGGAATGTATTACAAACATATAAAAATATATGAAGTATATTTATTCAGATAAATATATATTATATTATATTATATATATTATAATATATATTAATATAAATATTATATTAGGTTATAATATTTATAACCTAAAAATTTAATTTTCTTAAAAAATTACGATAACCAGGTTCACCAAAATTTTAAAAATTGAATTGACCTTAATTGGCTTTTTTTATTCCTGTAATTTTACCATCTCTCCAAATAAGACTACAAAGGTTTTGAGTTTTTCCATCCACCAGCATTATTAACTTAATAATTTAAAATACTGGCAGGGTAGGCATGGCAGAGTACACCAGTAATCCCAGCACTCATGAGGCTGTGACTGGAAGGTTGTGAGTTTGAGGGAAAAAAAAAATAGTGGCAGATTGAATTAGAATAAGGAAGGTGTAATATGGAAGAGCATAAGTCAAAGTAATTGTTTAAATGATTACTTGTGGGAATTTGAATTAAGGAAATGAGAAGACACTTGTTTTCTACGTTTTCTCTTTTATCCTACTCTATTTCTTTTCTAATTAAAAATACAAAGAAAGGCTATATCATAAAAACAGAGGTCTGCCTCTAGTTTGCTGGAAATAAATAAATTTTTTTTGAATAAGTAAACAAACATATTCATTCTCAATGAAACTAAGAAAGAAACTAAGAAATATATTCCTACTAATGGTTCAAGAGTGGCAAAAAAGCAGTTATTGTTGATAGCACCCATCTGTTTTATGGAGTGACCAGAAAATTCACACAGCTTCTCTGAGCCTCATTTTCATGTCATCAAATATTATTATATAGTACTTACAAAATTGAGGAAATAATATATAGACCTTATATCAATATGAGTTACAATAAAACATGACACAAAAATGCAGGTATAATAAAATTTAGTGATTAAAACCAGGGAACTCAATAGAAATATACAGGGTCATATGGGAGAATAGAGTATTACATTGTGTGGCGTTAGAATGAGATTTCAATTTTAAGAATTAACATAAGAATACTTGTGCCTTCAGAATTAAAAAAAAAATATTCTGAAAGTACTGCAAAACCCATGCAATGTACTATAAAAGATCACTTTAAACAGCCCTGCCTAGTAAATCAGTTCCATGCTTCCTTAACAAGCTCAAGTGGCAGCATACATCACCAGCACAGAGTACCTTGAAGAAGTACCTGTAGATGAGCCAGCTATCTGTAACTTTGGCAATCTGCTAGTAAGGTTTTTTTTGTTGTTGTTGTTGTTTGTTTGTTTGTTTTTTGGGTTTTGTTTTTGTTTTTTTGGTACTGGGGTTAGAACTTAGGGCTTCATGCTTACTACACAGGGGCTCTATCACTTGAGCTACCCCTCCAGCCTGCCACTAAGTTTGTAATTCCAAACTGAATAGTTCAAATAACATGGCTACCCATAATCTTGAAACAGTTAACACTACTTTTACCCAATAAATAATCAACTCAATTAGGATGAATAAGCTACAACCAGCAAGTAAATCAAGCTGGTTGGTTGTAGTTGCTCTACTATTTTCACCTACATTATTCTTTGCAAATATAATAAACTGATAATGGTAATAGATGACACAATGAGCAGAGCTTAACTGAATTTTCTCATTTTGCAATTCAGAATTTATAAAGATGGTTAAGAAAAATTACTCACTTTTGAACTATAGATCAAGGATTTTAGCTTTAAAAATAAGTACTCATTTTTAAGTTAATTTTTTGATAAGTTATAAAGAAATATGTTTTAAAAGAGCAGTATCCCTTTATTGCCTAAAAAGTATTACAGTTTGCTTTTTTTCCTGAATGATGACAACAGCATTTTGACATCAAGTAAAATACTCATCAGTTTAACCAATTCCTTCTCTATAGAAAATACTGTTTAATTTGCCACAGCTTCCAATTACTGTTTAACAATCACCATTGGAAAAGTACTGTAAATTTTTGCTAATATATATGGAAAAATTCCAATTCTCCAAAATCACATTCCCAAAAAATGACATTTCCTTCTCTCCATATGACATGGTCCCACACCTCTCCTTAACAGTTAGATCCTTTATAAAACCAAATAACAAATACAGTAAATAATGATGCATGGAAAACGAAAGGAAGAAGATCTATAGTCACACATCTGTCTTCCTACCTCCATTGTAACATTTTAATGAATATTAATGGAGGAGAATCAGTTGATTTTTCATGGTTGGTTATGAATTTTTACTGACAGCCCCAACAATAAGAAAACATGAGACAGTGAAACATTTATTGTATCTGGAATATTTTTCAGGTAAAATTTAAATATTTAGCATAGTTGCTCCCCCTCAAATAGTAATAAGTTAATGACAAAGTTCACATTATTTTAAAGTGACCCAAGGCTTGTAGAAAGGGTTCTCATTTATTGTTGAATTTTAAACCTTTTGTTATAAAATTTATAACGTTAAATGAAAGTGAAACAGTACTTTACCACTAAGCAGATTACAAAAATTGAGATAAGATCAAATAAACCAGCTTCAAAGTACTCTATTCAATAACAAAATTCGTTCAATCACACCACATATAGTTATATTAGGTGTTTAGGTAATTTCTGATACTTCAGCTAAAAGAAGAATCTATTATGGATATGCTATAAAAGAATGCTTAATCATACTTAAGATAAAGTATTTCCTGATCCCAAAAGTATGTAATTAAAAAAAAAGAAATGCAACTTCATAATCTTCATTAATACTGAAATTAACTCTCGTATAGAAAAGATTACTCATCACTGCTTTAAACAAATGAATTTACCTTGGTGATAGGGCTAAATGTGATTCCTAATTCATGAATATGATTATTCCTCCATATTTTTTAATTGGCCCTATTTCACCTTTAGCTTTCTATTCTTTATCTTTGATGATTGAACCACATTATGATGGCTGATGCAATTCAATAAATGCTAACAATTATGCAAAAGGTGAACTTTTGATTTTGCTGTATTTAATATAAAATTCTGTTGCGGTGTATTATTTTTTCTAGTAAAGCTGCAGATAGATGCCTCAATTTTTAATTGTGCCTAGACGGATTATTGAAAGGACTCCTAGAGAATTATTTATAAATTCATTGCCACTTATAAGGCAAATTTTAAAAGTATGCATAAGTTATCATATAGTAATCCAGGCTTTTCACAAGCTTTCTCTTTAAATTGGCAATATGAGATAAAACATATTCTTTTTACTAATAAGAATGCAAGTTCTTATCTAAAATTTTCAATCTTCAACCTTTATTTATATGTGAGAAAATGCAATATGTGTTGCAATTCACTTAACAAAAAACAGTATCTTCTTTTCTATGTGGTCATTGTTCATTAAGTATTGAGTTCTAAAATTAAAATGTAATATTATATATAACTTTTCTTAAACTTTTAAAAGGCTGCTTTAAAATGTCATTATATGTAGATAATAGATATGTTAGAAATAAAGACACTTGTTCATTGATTTAATAATTTAAAAATATTGAATACCTAAATTATGCAAATATTAAGTATAAAATCATGATGACTTTAAAAGAAAGAAATGCAGTAAGAAATTTAATAAAAATATTAGATGACATGAAAATTGGCTAAGCTAACTTAAATGGTGACTACTGTTAATGGGCAGAAATACTTTCCATAAAGTTAAAATATTTGAATTCATAGATAATAAGGGCAATAAAAGAACAATGTGCTCATGTGAAATACCATGGCAAAACCCCTTTGAACAATTAATATACACTTAAAAGATGAAGAACGGGAATCTAAAACAGGTCACATATGTGAGTAGGCACCAGTGGGAAGGTGAAGAGGAGTGAATACAGTTGATGTACTTTGCATACTTGTGTGAATATAGAAGAATTTGGGTAAGAAGGATGAGGAAGTATTATGGAGGGGGTGAATCCAATCAAGGTACACTGTAAGCACATACAGAAATGTCACAATGAAATCCCCATCCCACTAATAAAAATGTTTACAAAACAATTCTAAATTATCACATATATTTGAACAACGGAGTCATCTCAGTTTCTTATAAAGCTTCAAGAACACCGTAAGAACTCCTTAAAATTTTGAGTGAAAATATAGTGTATATGCAAACAAAAAAACAGGCATTCCAAATTCAAGCATACTTCAGTCAACACTTACTCATGGTATATGTTACAAAGAGAAAATGATACATTAGAATGTGTACTTAGCACTAGACCTCTGCTAAAGTATTTTTCTTAAGGAAAGTGGATAATGATACCACAAATATAGAACAACTCATTGAAATTAGACAATTAGAGAAATGTAGGAACTCAAATTACGAGTTTCCAAAAATGTATAAAATACCCTAAATTGTGCAATCTTTTCTCTGATCTATAAAATTAGAAATATTTATTTCCTTTAAGTGAACAGCAGTAGAGCAACAAAGAAAAACTGTTAATGAATCTATTTTGGTAATGAATGAATTTTGTTAATGAAAACTGTTAATGAACAAAATTTACAAGAAAGAATTTCCATAATTAAAAATAAGATGTGACTTGATACTGTAAGTTGCTGTATGCTAATTTAAAAAAATTACAAGGTCAAACTGAAAATGTCACATTATTTTTCTGGTAAAACTCAAAATGCTACAAACAAACATGAAGTACCATCAGAGACCATCAATTCATGTTAAAACCAAGAAACTGGATTTCCTCATAGAATAAAAAATTCTTTAACTCTCTCATATATTTTAAAAAGACGTTAAAAATATCTCAGGCAAATTTGTCAATAGTAGAATTTAAGTCTTTTCATAATATTTTCTTCTATGGAGTACTCCCTTCTCAGAAATCAAATGTAAATTTTGAATCATTTAATTTGGAGGGGTTTGAAAGTGAAGTTCCTGTAGAATAAACCTGAAAATTTCCCAAGTACAATAGTTTAAAACATCAACAAACCTTCCATAAATAAGTAAATTTTAAACAAAGGAATTAAAATGACCTCTTGAGAAGTTTGATCTGGTTATAAAATATAAAGACCATCTGTCTATATCTCCTAATAAATATATATACTTAAGGTATTTTTCTCAGTTTTCACCCAGAAATGCCAATAGCAAACATAACTAAGAGCACTACAATAATCATATGACTCAAACAGAAGCAACTACTAAGCATGTAGGAGTTCTGTTTTAGAATTTTAGATATTCAACATTATCAAACATTATAAACAAATTTATAAACAGAATGAAATACTTCTTATATACGAAAAATATTTCAGATGTTTCAAAACAAGTCACAAACTCTGAAGTAAAAAATGAGTATAAAAATCATAAAATTACCAACAGTAATTGTGTAAAAAGACTAATGCCAAGAAAAAAAAGTCATTACTGATTAAAACATGCTATATAAAAACTAGTTTCATTGCTACATATAATTAGTTTTTCTTTTATCCCAGAGTATTTTTTTTTCTTTTTTAATGATTATTATCATACTGGGGAGACACTGTGACATTTACAAAAGTTCTTACAATACTTCATAGCTGAATTCACCCCCTCCATCATTCTCCTTTATCCCCCCTCCTTTGCCCCATTCCTAGAATAGTTTCAACTTGTCTCATTTTTCCATTTACATACATGTGTACCTAATATTTCCACCATATTCACCTCACTACACCCTTTCCTTATATTCCACCCCCTGCCAACTAGTACCAACCCCCTAGACAGGACCTGTTTTGCCTTCCTGTTCTCTGTTTTTGTAAAAAAAAAAAAATGATATTCTAATTGTTTAAGATACTTATATAGGGTGTTACATTGTGACAATTACATGAATATATGTATTATAACCTGAATTGGATCATCCCCTCTATTTTTCTCCTTTCTACTTTAGTCCCCTTCTTATGGTGATATCAACAGGTTTAAAAATTCTGTATTTATTCTTGTATAGGAAGTATATCAATCATATTCATATTAACTTCCTTCTTTTACCCTCCCTCTCTCATATATGACCTCCCCTTAGTGTGAGCTGTTTTTCATAACATTGCTTGTACCTGTATTCGGTCTATATTCCACGCATGAGAGAAAATACAAAATAACAAGGTATATAAAAATATGTGTTTTATACATTGGTGGCGGCCCCAACAGATATATTCCTCATCAAGTTGAAACTTAAATATCAATAATAATACAATGAAATATGGAAAAATAATCACATACATTATTATTCATACAACTTTTCTAGTAGATAATTTATTGCAATATATATTAAGTTAAAAATGTATATACCTTTGATTTCACTATTTACAATTCTAAGAATTCATTAACTAACGATGTTTATGAAAAAATCAACAAGAAATTATGACTCATTCATACATGTATTGTGAAGCTATTAAAAATAAATGTAAAAATATCCGATAACAAAAAATATGTAGAAGCAAAAACTTATTCACAAATATTTATAGCAGCATTATTCAAAAGAGCAAAAATGTGGAAAAAATCCAAATGTTTATTAACTGATGAATAGACACACAAGATGTGGTACATCTATATAATCCAGTATTATTCACCCATAAAAAGTAATAAAGTACTGATAATATTCAGCAATATGAAGTCTGAATAAAAGATGCTAAATACAAAGGCTACTTATTTTATGGCTCTGTGTATATGGAATATCTAGAATAAATAAGTCATACAAATAGAAAGTAGACTACTAGTTGCCAGAAGATGGATGAGGATCGAGAAAGGGAAATAAGAACTTAATGGATACGAGCTGCTTTTAGGGTTGATAAAAATGTTCTACAATGAGATTAGTGATGGCTGTATAACTGTGAATATACTGAAATGTATACTTTAAAATGATTAAAATAATAAATTTTATCATATATAAAATTACCTCAATTTTTAGAATGCTAAAAACCAAAATGAAATAGAAAATGTAAGTATGGCTATACCAGGGGTAAACTACAGATTATAACAAAGAATAATAAACAGAGTCATATGCAAATCCATATATAACATGATAAATATGCAAAGTTGCCAGCTACATTTATATCCGGAATTTCTGGAAGCTTTATATTAACACTTCCTTACCACTTCTCATCACTTTTATGAGGAGTTGGGGGAAGAAGAAAGGCAAAAATGATTGGTAGCCCCAAGACAAAAAAGTGTATATAAAGAAAAAGGTTAAGTTAAGGAATCATGACACGAGTTCTTTATTTTTTCTTTTCCTGCTTTTTTTCTTTCATCTTAAAAAAATATAGTAGACCATTAATAAGAATGCAAACAAAGTAGTCTATATGGTAATAATGGAATAAAACTTTAAAGTGAAGAGCCTTCTCAAAAGGTATCAGAAAAACAAGAGATGATGAGGTCTATAAACTTAAATGCAAATAAAGTATAGGAAGATAGTTTGGACTGAAAATGATTAACTATGGAAATTTGAGTAATAACTTAAAATTTTCCAGTTAATAACCTTTTTCCACTGTATTTGCTGAAGACACTAAAGCTTTCTGTCTTCAGAATCTATGTCGTTACCTATTTATTCCTGAACCTTGAATTTACTATAAAACATTAATATAGAGGTTAAATTTAATCCTCTACGTAATTAAAAACACTGAGTCAAATTTACCCTGGTACATATAACCCTGGATGCTTCAAGAATTTACTATAAAACATTAATATAGAGGTTAATTTAATTCTCTATCTAATTTTAAGACATTGAATCAAATTTGCCCTCATACATATAACCCTGGATGCTTCAAGAATTACCTGAATATTATGATGTTCTGAGGTACAAAATCTGCTGAAGCTTTCCTAAATTTCCAGGTACATAACTTGAAAGGGTGTTTCTCAGAGTGGCCTTGTCCATTGTCTAAACACCAAATTTTGGCAACCTTGGGGACATTTTTCTTATCTCTGGTATCGTTTTTTGGCCTGAGTGTATGGGTTTTTATTGGATGACTTGTGTTCATATTATTACAGAAAAAACCCAAGTCTCATTTTGTGTGCAAACCAAAAATCAAAAGTTGGAAAGCCTTCAAAAACGAACAAAGAAAACTCAAAAGCCAAATGTACGGGTTTATCTTTACCCATTGTTTCTAACAGTGTTTACACTGCACTTCAAAAGATGGCCTCATAGGGAGATGACTATTATATCAGCTAAATCAGGAAGAGCTTTGAGGTTTAAGCCAGAGTTCCTGAGCAATGAATGGTTAGGTATCATAACAATTCAAGCGGATTAGAGAAATTTTAAAATGTCAAGTCGTAGGAGTTGTAACTCTTTTTAAAAGTCTAAATCCAAGTGATATTAGAAAAAAAAGAGATTATTCCTGAAAACATTCAATTTTCCAACAATTGTCACCAAGTGCCTACCATCTCTCAGACAATGAACTAATGCTTTGGAATACTCAAAGAACAAAAGAGACAAAAATCTTAAGGCTTACAAAAAGAAGGACAAGAAATAATAATTACATAATATGGTAGAAGTTAAGGCATTTTTAAAAAGTAATGCAGAGAAAAAATGTCAGGAGTGCTGGGGTGAGAGAAGGAGAGATGATTTATAATTTAAAATATTGTGGAAGGGTTAGGCTCATTGATAGTTTTGAACAGATGGGGGAGTAAGGCATTCAGGTTGTGGGAGATGTGTGCTCCTAAGGGAAAATCCAAGCAATGATACACTATGGTAGAATGTCCTTGGTACAGTCAAGAAGATAAAAGACTGATAAAGATAAAGTGTGGTAACTTAAGGACAAAAGAAATGATTAGCTGTACACAAATATAACCAGAAAAAATGCTCAGATCAATAAAAATCTAAATTGAAGGTGAGTCAGCAAGTCCAAAGTTTGTTAGATATAATTAGGAGATTAATTTCTAGGAAATGACATGTCTCACGATGCTTGATAATTTTCTCTTTAATATGTGGTATATATTTATAGCTTGTAATTCTCTAGGATAATTCTGAAGCTTTTTCATTTTAAGCAGTTGTCTTCTATATATCCTTTACAAAATTCACTAATTTATCTAACCACACCCATGAACTTAACAAGGTTGTTTCTAATCTTCTTACTGCTAAATTTCTTATTTTTCTTGATCTGTCTGGCTTACTAATTTATAAATGAACAAAGTTACAGGTGACATTTTAAAGAATTTTTTATGCCCCTTTCCTATATGAAGTCTCCCCTGGACCAAGCAGAAAAGATTATTCACTCCTTTGTACTACCTTATAATCAGTAGTTCTTCTATTATAACAAGGTAACTTGGTTATACATTATTTGTTAACATATCCTCATTCTGCCTTTTAAGACAGTTTCATGTAATAGCATGCCTTATTAACCTTTGTATCCTAAGCCTTGCCCAAATGCATTACTGAATAAGAAAATGAATGGGATTAAAAAAAACACAGTATGCATACGTGTAAAAGATTAGGAGTGAAAACCAGAAGGTTGAAAAAAAGAAAGTAGGGCTGGCAGAGTGGTTCAAGTGGTTGAACACTAGCCTAGCAAGCATGAGGCCCTGAGTTTAAACCCTAGTCCCAACAAATAAAACCCCAGAAATATCAAATTTAAGGCATCTCCTCCAGAAAAATAGGGAACTCATTTCCAAAGCAGAAGAGAAATAAGAGTAATATCTAAAAAAAAAAAAAAAAAGTATGGTAAAGGTAAAGGAATGTTGCTTAGGGCTAAATTTACTGTGATCTGTGACAAACTATCCAGCTTCCATAATTTTATGTTTTATAATGAAAAGGTCCCCTTCCCATCTGAGGGAACTGTTTGCTTTTTAATAAATTTGTTGTTCAAAGTTCCATGAAGTTTGCAAAATGCAAGGGAGTTACAGAACTAAGACCATATGATTCATAACAGTTCCACTATTCAAAAAAACTCCTTCATGCTGATGCTATGTAGTCAACCTGTAACCCCTAGTCCCCTCTGGTTCATTCTCTAACACTATAGTTTGGCCTTCACAAGAATGTCATTAAAATGGAATCAAACAGCATCTCTCCTTTTACAGTTTTTCTTTTTTCACTTAGCATAATGCATTTGACATTTGTTACTGTGGGTAGAATCCTTTTTTTCTTTTTTATTACTGGTTATTTTTTTCACCATATGTGTATACAACATTTTATCCACTTATCACACGAAGGATATCTGTGTTGTTTCTAGTTTTTAACAGTTAGGAATAAAAATGTTTTAAGTAGATTTTGTGTGTAAACATTAAGCTCTCATTTCTCCTGAAAATAAGATTTTTGGAAAATAAGAGTATATTTAACTTTCTAAGAAATTCACAAACTTTCCCAAAGTGGTCCTCAACCACCCCTTGATAAGTATGCTAAGGAACCTTGCTATGGTTGTAATTTGCATTTCCCTAATAACTAATGATGTTGAGCATCTTTTCATGTGTTTCAAGCTATCTGTGTATCTTTTTTGGTAAAGTGTTTGTTGAACTATTGTGCACTGTGATAGTTTACACACTATAACATTTTTATAATTCTTTGAATATTGTGAATACAAGTACTTTGTCAAGTAAGTCATCTGCAAATATTTTCCCCTGGTCTGTATGGCTTGTCTTATTCTTTTAATATTGTCTTTGGGGGATAAAAGGAGGTTTTTTTTGTTTAATTTTACTTTAATGATGACAAATTACCTTTTAATTTGTTTTGTTTTGTGCATTGCATCTTTGTTATGTCTACCCAAAATCTTTTTGGGTAACTGAACTCAACAAACATGCTAATTTTATTTAAGAGTTTTAAACTTTTACCTTTTATATTTAGGCTTATAATCATTTTGAGTTGTTATATGTATATAGTGTAACTTATGAAACTAGATTTTTTTTTTTTGCACATACACATCCAATTGTTCCAGCACTGTTTAAAAAAAAGTTTATGATTTCTCCATTGAATTGTTTTTGCATCTTGGTCAAAAACAAATCAAGCATTTTTGTAGGGGTCTATTTTTGAACCCTATTCCAGTCTAGTGAACTAGCCTGTAAGCTTTCACCAATAATACACTGATTTTTATACCTTGACACTAAATTCTAAATTAAGAATTTCCAACTTTGCTCTTCCTTTGCAAAATTACTTGGCCTATTCTAGTTATTTTGCCTAGCCATATAAATTTTAGAACCAGTTTTTCTATTTTAGAAAGCCTTCTAAAATCAAGACTGCTTTAAGTCTATAGATCAATATAGAGAAAATTAACATTTTATTGAGTTTTCCATGGATTTTATGGAAGTTCTAATACCTCCTTTGTGGGACATTTTTAATGTGAATGAATGTTGAATTTTGTCTAATGCTTTTATTATGCATCTTTTCCTTTTTTCCTTCTGAGACTCCAATGACATAAATGTTATGTCGCTTATTATTATCCAACAGGTCCTTGAGGTTCTGTTCATTTTTCAATTTTTCTTCCTCTGTTCTTCATATCAGATTTCTATTGATCTACTTTAACATTCACAGAGGCACCTCTATTATCTTCATTCCACTACAAAGCTTCATCTAGTGAATGTTTTCAGATATTTTGCTTTTTAAGTTCTAAAGTTCCCATGATTCTTTTTTGAGTTTTTATGTCTTTACTCAGAACTTCTATTTTTCAATTAATTTCAGGAGTGTTTACTTTATATCATGAAACATGATTACAATGGCTACTTTAACATTTTACCTGATGATTCCAACACGAGTCATCTCAGGTTGGCACCTTAATTGTCTTTTCCTTTGAGAATTGGTTATATGATTTTTTTGCTGTTGTTGTTTGTATGTAATATGTAAAACTATTTTAGAGTTTACTCTGAATATTTTTAATACTATCCTTAGACTCTTAAGTCCTGTTAAAATCCTCTAGAGTACACTGACATCATTTTGTTTAATTTGGCAGACAATTGACCCAATCAGATTCCTATAGCAAATTCTTGCTGCATGTTAGCAGAGGTTTCATTGTAAGTTGAGTTTGTAAAGCCTTAACTATGTTTCTTTTGGTCTTTCTCATACATATAAGGGACTTGCAGGGAGGTTTTTAACCTAGCTCTGTTCTCAAAGTTTTGCTTCAGGAGTTATGCAAATTCACAGAATTATGGCATTCTCTTTCCCAGTTTTGCATTGGGTGTTTTCAAGATAGGATCTCATGGAACTATTTCCCTGGGCTGGCTTCAAACCATGATCCTCCTGATCTCTGCATCATGGAGATTACAGGTGTGAGCCAAGGGTACCTGGCACACTCTGGCTCTTATGTCCCTCATTTTCCTAGTCCCTCTAGAACAAGAGATTTTTCTTAGAATTTTAACCTACCACACTGCCACACAGTTCCGAGCAACTCAACTCAACTCTAGGGTGAGGCGTAGAAACCAAAAAGAAAAAAGAGAAAAACCAGAATTCCTTAGCATTCTCTGGCTTGCAGGGGCTCCTTTAACTGACCCACTGATGGAGAAGGAAAGGTTGGTGTTGGAGCTTTTGCTCTCTGAACCCACTATGCAATTAAGGACTAAGGTACCCTTGGGTTAGAGCTGAGTATGTAAGAGAAGAAAAATACACAAGCCACTCATTCCCATACTGGGTCTTCGAATTTTGATTCCCCTCCCCAGCCTGGCTGTTATTGCTTACTTCTAAAGTAACAAGTATACAAGCAATTACTCTGTGTATTCTACCCAGAGTTTTTAGGTGCAACAAGTGGGAAGGTGCTATGGACTGAACTGTGTCCTCCTAAAATTCATATCCTAAAGCCCTATCCCCCAATGTAATTACATTTGGAAACAGAGTCTATAACGAGGCAATTAAAGTTAAATGAGCTAAAAAAGATGGAGCTTCAACAGACAAGATTAGTGTCCTTATAAGGAGACACCAGAGAGCTCTCCTTTCTACCATGTGAGGATGCCTTCATAAAATGACCATCAATAAGCCAGGAAGAAAGCTTTCACTAGGAAGCAATCAATCAGTGGACTTACTCCACCTTGACTAGTATTCCACTTAGTTTTTTTCAATAGTGATTTTGAAGTCTACCATGTAAGGAAGTGTATAGTATATTAAAAGATGTAAGACAAAGAAACCCATGTTGCTGATAAAGAAATACAAGGGAGTTTTATTATAAAATTCAACAAAAATAAGAAAATGCAATGAAGGATTCAGAATTCAATAATACTTAGTACAGAAAGACAAAAACCACCTATAGGAAAAGCTTATTAAGAACTGACTAGATAAGGGCCAGGTGTGGTGGCTCACACCTGTAATCTCAGCTACAGGAGGCAGAGACTGGGTGATTGAAAGTTCAAGTCCAGCACAGCAAAAATTTAGTGAGATCATCTCAACAAATAAACTGAGCATGATGGTATACACCTGTAACACCTATAACCCTAGCTACACTGAAGGTGAAAGTAGGAGGAACAAGGTTCCTCAACACTGAGCAAAAAGCATGATACCCCATCTAAAAAAAATAACTAAAGCAAAAAGGTCTAAAGGCATGGTTAAAATGGTAGAGCACTTGCCTAGTAAGTGCAAGGCCTGAGTTCAAATTTCAGTGTTACTTTAAAAAAAGGAATTACTAGATAAACAGGAATAAAGAAGAAAGAGGAAGAATTCAGCTGAACTGGAAAACAAATGATAAACACAAGTAGACAACATGTTCAAGTAGAAATTAACCTTGTGTCTACAGTAACAAATGAAATTAAGTCTATTAGAATGTTAAAAAAAATTAAACATTTTAGCTGGGCTACAATGGCTCACACTTACAATCCTAGCTAGTTGGACACAGATAAAGGAGGATTGTGGTTTGAAGCCAGTTCAGCCAAATAGTTCGCAAGACCCTATCTCAAAAAAAAATCCCTTCACAAAAAAGGGCTGGTGGAATGGTTCAAGGTGTAGGCTCTGAGTTCAAACTCCAGTACAGCAAAATAAATAAATAAACATTTCTCCAGTAAGTACATTAACCCAACAAAAATGTGAATAACATTTAAAAACATAAGCAGGAGAATTCCAAGATGGCGGCTAGAGGTAGGAAGCAGAAACCGACCCTCCTATAGTGAAATCTTGGACAGACGCTGGAGACACACTTTGCAGGCATAATCACCAAGAAAAGGCATAACTTTGACCCCTCCACATCTCCAGCCGGTGCAGAGAATCTCCACTTCACGTTAAACGGAGAACCGAGGAGGGCCCCTGGGGCCTCCAGTGGCAATAAGAACAGTTAAGACACGCTGGAAAGAGGGTGGGGCGCCCTGAGCGCTGAAGATTGGGGGAAGGGAATCCTTCCCGGGACTGTAAATAAACAAGCCGGGCGGCCGGGGCGCGAGCCCAGCAACCAGGAGCAGGGAAGCTTGTGAGAGGAGGGAAGACCCACTTCCCACGTGAACTGTAAATAAACACGCAGGCCTGACAACGCGGGGGCAGTGTCAACTTTCCCATTGCACGGAAAGGGGAAAGCCTGTAGCAGAGGCTCCCGCACAGGAGAACTCTGAGCAAACAAAGCCTGTGGGACCAGGTGAGTGCTAAGCTCACCCCAGAGAGCTGCATAAATAACGCCGCCAGCTACAGGCTGAGAGCAGCAGGCAGGCAAGCCACAGTTGCAGATACCACTCTCAGAACTGTTTCCAGTTGCTCTTTTTTCTTTTTCTCCCTACCTTTGATGAGAGAACAACCGAATTACACCTGCAGGCTGAAAAACTTACCGAAACTGTATTGCATTTGAACTGGGGACACTTGGTGGGGCTTTTGTGTGTGTGTGTGTGTGTGTGTGTGTGTGTGTGTGTGTGTGTGTGAGTGTGTAGTTTTGTTCTACTTTATGCATCCCCTTTGATGAGACAACTACAGAACAACATCTGAGGCACCAACTCCAGGACTGGAGATTGAGACAGACACCAAAATTATTAAGACTGAAACTGCATTGCATATAAACTTGGAAGGTTTTTGGTTTTTTTTTTTTTAATTTTCTATTTTCCATTTTATTTTAATGCATCTTTATATATAGATATTACTTTCATTTACTTATTTTTTTTTATCTTTGATTTTCAATCCTCTCTCTGTCTCTCTAATGTCTGTTCAGCTTACTGTCCATTAGTACACTGACACTCCCTGTTTATACCTTTGAAACTCTCTTGTCTGATACCTTGTTCTGCTTTCTCCCTCTTGTCTGTATATTTGTTTTCCCCTTTTCTTTAACTTCTTGCTTTCCATCTCAGCTCACTCTTCCATTCTAAATATTACCATTGTTATTATTACAAGCTAGAAAATACTTAATTACACACAGTACAGGGACAGTAACAACACCAAGGACAATGACGGGAAGACAGAAAAAACAGGGAAACCAGTTTCCCCACAGCAAAAAATTAGTACAGGAACCAGAGGGGAATAAAGAGAACAGAAACTCAGATCCAGACTCCAACAAAATGAAGATAAACTATGCCAAAGGACCCAATGAAGCCCACAAGAATAATTTAAAAGAAGACATACTACAAGTACTCAATGAGAATTTTATAGAGATGATACTGGATAGGGTCAACCAAAATGTACAGGAGACACTCAAGAAATTCCAAGACAATAAAAATAGAGAATTTGAAAAAGCAAAAGAAGAAATAAGGGAAACCATAGAAGTACTGTATAAACACAAAGTGAAACAAAGAACACAATTAATAAAGAGATAAATGAATTCAGGACAAAAATAGACAACATTAAAGAGGAAATGACCCAGGATATGGAAAACCTCAGAAAAAAGAACGAAACAGAACTGCAAAACAAAACGGAAGGCCAATCCAGCAGAATAGAACAAACAGAAGACAGAATCTCAGAACTTGAAGATGAAATGGTAATTAAAGGAAAAACCGAAGAACTATTAATTAAACAACTCAAGTCCTGTGAAAACAAAATGCAAGAACTCACTGACTCCATCAAAAGACCAAACTTGAGAATCATGGGCATCGAAGAAGGAGAAGAGGGGCAAGCGAAGGGAATGCGTAATATATTCAACAAAATAATAACGGAAAATTTCCCAAATCTAGAGAAAGATATTCCCATACACATGCAAGAGGCCTCCAGGACACCAAACAGACCAGATCAAAATAGAACTACTCCACGACATATCATCATTAAAACAACAAGTTCAGAAACTAAGGAAAGAATATTGGAGGCTGTAAGAGAGAAAAAAACAAGTAACATACAAAGGTAAACCCATCAAAATCACAGCAGACTTCTCAACAGAAACATTAAAAGCAAGAAGAGCGTGGGGTGAGATCTTCTGGGCACTGAATGAAAATAACTTCAACCCCAAGATACTCTACCCAGCAAAGCTATCATTCAAAATAGATGGAGCAATAAAAGTCTTCCATGATAAGCAGAAACTAAAACAATATGTTACCACAAAGCCACCATTACAAAAGATTCTGCAAGGGATCCTGCACACAGAAAGTGACACCCAACTTAACCATGAAAAGGCAGGTAGCACCAAACCACAGGATAAGAAAAAGCAAGACAGTAGAGAGTAACATCAAGTTAGGTACACACAATCAAACCTTCAAACAACTAAGATAACTAAATGGCAGGAATCACCACATACCTATCAGTACTAACACTTAATGTTAATGGACTTAATTCACCCATCAAAAGACACCGTTTGACAAAATGGATTAAAAAAGAAGATCCAACAATTTGTTGCTTACAGGAGACTCATCTCACCGACAGAAATAAGCATATGCTTAGGATGAAAGGCTGGAAGAAGATTTACCAAGCCAATGGCCCCCGAAAACAAGCAGGAGTAGCAATACTTATCTCTGACAAAGTAGACTTCAAACCTACATTGATCAAAGGAGATAAAGAAGGACATTCCATACCAATAAAAGGGGAAATAGACCAAAAGGAAATAATAATCATCAATCTGTACGCACCCAATGTCAACGCACCCAATTTCATCAAACATACCCTGAAAGACCTAAAAGCATCTATTAACTCCAACACAGTGGTTGTGGGAGACTTTAACACTCCATGATCATCAATAGATAGGTCATCCAAACAAAAACTCAATAAAGAAATCCAAGATCTAAAATATGCAATGGATCAAGTGGACCTAGTAGATGTCTACAGAACATTTCATCCAACCTCTACACAATATACATTCTTCTCAGCAGCCCATGGAACCTTCTCCAAAATAGATCATATCCTAGGGCACAAAGCAAGCCTCACCAAATATAAGAAAATAGAAATAATACCATGCATACTATCTGACCACAATGCAGTAAAAGTAGAACTCAACAACAAAAGTAAAGACAAAAAACATGCAAACAGCTGGAAACTAAATAACTCATTACTTAATGAAGAATGGATCATCGATGCAATAAAAGAGGAAATTAAAAAGTTCCTGGAAGTCAATGAAAATGAAAACACAACCTACCGGAACCTATGGGACACAGCTAAGGCAGTCTTGAGAGGAAAGTTTATAGCCATGAGTGCATATATTAAAAAGATTGAAAGATCCCAAATCAATGACCTAATGATACATCTCAAACTCCTAGAAAAACAAGAACAAGCAAATCCCAAAACAAATAGAAGGAGAGAAATAATAAAAATAAGAGCTGAAATCAACAAAATAGAAACTAAAAAAACCATACAAAGAATTAATGAAACAAAAAGTTGGTTCTTTGAAAAAATAAACAAGATCGATAGACCCCTGGCAAACCTGACTAAAATGAGGAGAGAAAAAACCCAAATTAGTAGAATCAGGAATGCAAAAGGGGAGATAACAACAAACACCATGGAAGTCCAGGAAATCATCAGAGACTACTTTGAGAACCTATATTCAAATAAATTTGAAAATCTAAAAGAAATGGACAGATTTCTAGATACATATGATCATCCAAAACTGAACCAAGAGGAAATTAATCACCTGAATAGACCTATAACACAAAATGAAATTGAAGCAGCAATCAAGAGTCTCCCCAAAAAGAAAAGTCCAGGACCTGATGGATTCTCTGCTGAATTCTATCAGACCTTTAAAGAAGAACTGATACCAATCCTCCTTAAACTGTTCCATGAAATAGAAAGGGAAGGAAAACTGCCAAACACATTTTATGAAGCCAGTATTACACTTATCCCAAAACCAGGCAAAGACACCTCCAAAAAGGAGAACTATAGGCCAATCTCCTTAATGAACATTGATGCAAAAATCCTCAACAAAATAATGGCAAACCGAATTCATCAACACATCAAAAAGATTATTCACCACGACCAGGTAGGCTTCATCCCAGGGATGCAGGGGTGGTTCAACATACGAAAATCAATAAACGTAATAAACCACATTAACAGAAGCAAAGACAAAAACCACTTGATCATTTCAATAGATGCAGAAAAAGCCTTTGATAAGATCCAACATCATTTCATGATAAAAGCTCTAAGAAAACTAGGAATAGAAGGAAAGTTCCTCAACATTATAAAAGCTATATATGACAAACCTACAGCCAGCATTATACTTAACGGAGAAAAATTAAAACCATTCCCTCTAAAATCAGGAACCAGACAAGGATGCCCACTATCTCCACTCCTATTCAACATAGTACTGAAATTCCTAGCCAGAGCAATTAGGCAAGAAGAAGGAATAAAAGGAATACAAATAGGTAAAGAAACTGTCAAAATATCCCTATTTGCAGACGACATGATCCTATACCTTAAAGACCCAAAAAACTCTACTCAGAAGCTTCTAGACATCATCAATAGCTATAGCAAGGTAGCAGGATATAAAATCAACATAGAAAAATCATTAGCATTTCTATACACTAACAATGAGCAAACGGAAAAAGAATGTATGAAAACAATTCCATTTACAATAGCCTCAAACAAAATCAAATACCTAGGTGTAAACCTAACAAAAGATGTGAAAGACCTCTACAAGGAAAACTATACACTTCTGAAGAAAGAGATTGAGGAAGACTATAGAAAGTGGAGAGATCTCCCATGCTCATGGATTGGTACAATCAACATAGTAAAAATGTCGATACTCCCCAAAGTAATCTACATGTTTAATGCAATTCCCATCAAAATTCCAATGACATTCATTAAAGACATTGAAAAATCTACTGTGAAATTTATATGGAAACACAAGAGGCCACGAATAGCCAAGGCAATACTCAGTCAAAAGAACAATGCAGGAGGTATCACAATACCTGACTTCAAACTATATTACAAAGCAATAACAATAAAAACAGCATGGTACTGGCACAAAAACAGACATGAAGACCAGTGGAACAGAATAGAGGATCCAGATATGAAGCCACACAACTATGAGCAACTTATCTTTGACAAAGGAGCTAAAAATATACGATGGAGAAATAGCAGCCTCTTCAACAAAAACTGCTGGGAAAACTGGTTAGCAGTCTGCAAAAAACTGAAACTAGATCCATGTATATCACCCTATACCAAGATTAACTCAAAATGGATCAAGGATCTTAATATCAGACCCCAAACTCTTAAGTTGATACAAGAAAGAGTAGGAAATACTCTGGAGTTAGTAGGTATAGGTAAGAACTTTCTCAATGAAACCCCAGCAGCACAGCAACTAAGAGATAGCATAGATAAATGGGACCTCATAAAACTAAAAAGCTTCTGTTCATCAAAAGAAATGGTCTCTAAACTGAAGAGAACACCCACAGAGTGGGAGAAAATATTTGCCAACTATACATCAGACAAAGGACTGATAACCAGAATATACAGGGAACTTAAAAAACTAAATTCTCCCAAAACTAATGAACCAATAAAGAAATGGGCAAGTGAACTAAACAGAACTTTCTCAAAAGAAGAAATTCAAATGGCCAGAAAACACATGAAAAAATGCTCACCATCTCTAGCAATAAAGGAAATGCAAATTAAAACCACGCTAAGATTCCACCTCACCCCTGTTAGAATAGCCATCATCAGCAACACCACCAACAACAGGTGTTGGTGAGGATGCGGGGAAAAAGGAACCCTCTTACACTGTTGGTGGGAATGTAGACTAGTACAACCACTCTGGAAAAAAATTTGGAGGCTACTTAAAAAGCTGGACATCAATCTACCATTTAATCCAGCAATACCACTCTTGGGGATATACCCAAAAGACTGTTACTCCAGAGGCACCTGCACATCCATGTTTATTGTGGCAGTATTCACAATAGCCAAGTTATGGAAACAGCCAAGATGCCCCACCACTGACGAATGGATTAAGAAAATGTGATATCTATACACAATGGAATTTTATGCAGCCATGAAGAAGAACGAAATGTTATCATTCGCTGGTAAATGGATGGAATTGGAGAACATCATTCTGAGTGAGGTTAGCCTGGCTCAAAAAACCAAAAATCGTATGTTCTCCCTCATATGTGGACATTAGATCAAGGGCAAACACAACAAGGAGATTGGACTATGAGCACATGATAAACGCGAGAGCACACAAGGGAGGGGTGAGGATAGGTAAGACACCTAAAAAACTAGCTAGCATTTGTTGCCCTTAATGCAGAGAAACTAAAGCAGATACCTTAAAGCAACTGAGGCCAATAGGAAAAGGGGAACAGGTACTAGAGAAAAGGTTAGATCAAAAAGAATTAACCTAGAAGGTAACACCCATGCACAGGAAATCAATGTGAGTCAATGCCCTGTATAGCTATCCTTATCTCAACCAGCAAAACCCCTTGTTCCTGCCTATTATTGCTTATACTCTCTACAACAAAATTAGAGATAAGGGCAAAATAGTTTCTGCTGGGTATTGAGGGGGGGGAGCGGGAGGGGGTGGAGTGGGTTGTAAGGGAGGGGGTGGGGGCAGGGGGGAGAAATGAACCAAGCCTTGTATGCACATATGAATAATAAAAGAAAAATGAAAAAAAATAAAAATAAAAATAAAAAAATAAAAACATAAGCAGCAATTAATGAATAATGTTCTTCCCAAGATGGAACATTTTTAAAAACTATAAACTAGGCCACTGAACAAATCTCACAAATTTAAAAAAATCTCCACACAGAAAATTCTCCAGCCATATTTTTATTACTATAGAATAATGCAAAGACAAAAAAAGGTTAAAACTCCTATTTTCAGAGATAATAAAAATATACTTCCAAATGACACAGAAGCCTAAGAAGCAGCAGTAAAGTAGAAATTACTTAGAAATAAGTATTAATAAAATGTTACATATCTAAACTTTCACACATTGCTAAAAGCTATCCTTACTGGGAAAACTGAAAACTAATTTGCTGGGAGTCCAGCATAAGAGATGAGACCCAAAGAAGACAAAATGGAACAAACACCAATGCCATTAGCATACACTGAGCAACAAAGCCTTCAGTTAGTTACATGAAAGATTAATAAAATTGAAAAATCTCTGGCAATACTTGCCAAGCAGAATAAAAAGGAATTAATACCCATAAAATTAAAAGGAACTAAAAACAAAAAAGGAAAATTTAAAACAGAACAAAGGGACTAATAACAAATGTTAAAGATGCAAAAGAGAATCAACTATGTGAGTTTGTGTGGAAAGTCGTACCAAGAATTCACTGATGGAACTGTTTCAGTCTTTAAGAGCAGCCTGAATTAAAATATTCCATATCCTTTGGAGGAGGGAAGGTGGATGACAAATGATGAGAAAGAGGAGCTGTTAAAAAAAAAAACAAAAACAAAAAAAAACCAGAATCCTAGTTTTTACACTGTCATAAAGACATAAATATGAACCTTAAATTTCAGTCTTTATGTCTGTTTAGGGACCTTTAACCTTTTTTTAAAATCACTTAGCTGAATTAATCTATCTTAAGTGTGCCACAATGAAGGAAAAATTAAAACTAGCATTTAAAAATTAATAGTACATAGAAGAAATGGACAGTTATAGAAGTGAATCTAGAAGAGTATAAGAAGGTAGAGTTGCCCAAGTGGTAGAAAGCCTGCCTAGCAAGTATGAGACCGAGTTCAAAACCCAGTGCCATCAAAAAAACAGTGTAGAAGAAATTGACAACCTAAACAGACCTATATGTATTAAAGAAAGTAAATTAGTAGTTAAAACACATATACATACACACATACTCTCTCATACTACTTTAGCGAGTTTTACTGGCAAGTTCTACCTAATAGATGATGATTCCAAGCTTATGAAAAATTCTTCCAAAGAATAAAAAAAAAAACCATACATTTTATGAGACTTGTAATTTTGATAACAAAAAAAAAACCTACAAAATAGAAAAACCGCAGATAATTTTTACTGTAAACCTAGAACCAAAGTTTAATGATGTGTCCTGGCATGTATTTCTCTAGGTTTTTCCTGCTGAGGTCTGCTCAGTTTTTACAATCTGGGTGTTTATGTCTTTTGCCAAATTTGAAAGGTTTTCAATGACAATTCCACTGAGGACTTTTTTAGTCCCATCTACTTTCTTCTCCCCTTTGAGAATTCTGATGGTCAGACTCATCTTCTGGTATAATTCTACAGGTCCCTGAGGCTCTGTTCATTTTGTTTTAAGTCTAATTTCTCTCTGTTTTGCAGATTTAGATATTTTTATTATTCTGCCTTCTAGTTCAGATTCTTTCCTCTGTGCCCTCTCTGATCCTGTTGGCCTTAACCACTTTTTATTTTGGTTTAGTTTTTTTTTAATATTAACATGTGTGCTTATTAGTAGTAAGATTCTTTTTTTTAAAAGTATGTCAGATTTTTTTTTTTAGTTTTTTATTATTCATTTATTCACATGAGCACACATTGTTTGGGTTACTTCTTCCCCCTCCCCCCGACTTCCAGGCAGAACCTGTTCTGCCCTTATCTCTAATTTTGTTGAAGAAAAGACATAAGCATAATAAGGAAGACAAAGCGTTTTTGCTAGTTGAGTTAAGGATAGCTATACAGAAAGATTCCTAGCATTGGTTCGGGTTTTTTTTGAAGCACCAAATTACCATTTGGCTCTTCTTTCTAGCTTCTATTTCTTTTCTGAGGTTTTTCTTTTTTTTTTTTTTTTTTTCATTTGTTTCTAGCATGTGTATATTGCTCACTAAAGCATTTATATTGCTCACTAAAGCATTTTTGTCATGACTGCCTAATACTCATTGTTACTAACTCTAACACCTCTGTCATCTCAGTGTTGACATTTATTGATTACATTTTGTTGTAAAATCTGAGATCTTCCTGTAAAAGCCTCAACAGAAACTTGGACATGTTCATATTATGTTCTGGAGCTTATTTAAATAATCTCTTTTTTTAACTGGTGTTTATGACATTTTTCCAGCAGGGAAAGGTAGGGCTGGGCACTACTTCAATATGACCAATTGGCTTCCACTAATACCCAAGAGAGAGTTCTGATTACTGCTGGGCAGGGGTGAGAGTTCAGGCTTCTCATATGGTCTCCACTGACACTGCATTTGGGTGATTTTCCTATTGCTGGGTAATAGTGAAAAACATAACTAATAGGTTCTTCTGACACGATCCCAGCATGGGAGGGAAGTAGCAATTCATTATACTGCTGGGTGAAAAGGAAGCCCAGACTTCCCAGTGTAGGGCCCAGAAACACAGTGGGGTTAGGGAGAAATAAAAAGAGAGGAACAATGATCAGACAGGAGGGAAGAAGTTTGATCTCTATATTTGGCCTCCTCTGATACCACCACCATGGTTAAACAGAATAGAGAGAACTGCTCTGGTTTTGTTTTGCTTAGTTTTCTGTGTCTCCTGACAACTGCAGGCTGATGGCTTATCTAGCCCCAATTTGGAATGTATGAGCAAAAAGAAAATCCAGGAAAAATTTTTTTTAAAAAGATGAAAAAAATTTAAGAAAGGAAAAGGGAACCTACTACTGCATCATCCCTAAAGCCCCTTGCAAGTCTTCTTCTCTCTACCTTTTAGTCTTGTGTTTGTCTTATATACAATGTCCACAGTTTTTGGTGGCACCTGGCTGGAAAATTAGAAAAAAGAGTATGTCAATTTTCATCTTCCCAGAAGCAGAAGTCCTTTTAAATTGCACACACGCACGCACCCATTTGATAAGACTGACAGAAGCTGTGAGGGCAGGGATTTTTGTTTTATTCACTAATGTGAATAAAGCAATACGACAGTTCCTGGCATATAAAAGGCACTCAATAAATACAAATTGAACAGATGAATTTACAGTTGATCCAACTATGGGTTTGAATGAGTAATTAGAAATTTAAGTATGTTAGTGGCATATAAATAAGATTAAAAGAAAGCTAGTGATAAATCATGATATAACTGAAATTTTTTTACTGTTGTGCTGGGTGGGAGTACTTTTTTATAAAATATTTATTTATTTACTTATTTATTTAGGTGGCACTAGAGTTTGAACTCATGGCCTCATGCTTGCTAGGCAAGCGCTCTTACCGGTTGAGCCACTGCACCCTCTGACAAATTTTTAAAACCTGATAAACTGTTTTGTCTAAATGTTACATTAAAGAATTCAGTTTTTTGAAACTACCAATTTAACTAAGTAAAACCACTCTTTTGGGAAATGAGTCTCCTTTTCAGTTGAAATCTTTGTTTTGCTATTTTTCTTCTCCCCCTTTCTGTTTCCTTTTCTTCCTCTTGTTCTTCCATCTTGTTTTCCTCAATGTGCACAATCAACATTAGTGTTTTCCTTTTTCCACATGTACTCTTCCTTTTCTTCCTTTGGTAATAGCCACATCTAGGCTGAAATATCTGCATCACTCCAGTCCTCAGCTTTCTCCTGCCCACAGTCAGCAAACAACTAAGATTTCTTAATTCAACTATACTTTTTTCTACCTTCACTAGCTAGTCCCTCCCCCACCCCCAGGCCAGGATAACCTTAGATTTTTTATTTATTATTTTTTCTTTCTTTTGAAAATTTATTTAAAATATTTTTAAGTTTATAAAAATTATATACATTTATCATATACAATATGTAGTTCTGAAATATGTAAACATAGTAAACTGGTTAAACTGAGTTAATTAACATCGGGATTCCATCTTAACCCATTTTGTGCTGCTATAATAGAATTTCTGAGAGTGAGTAATTTATAAATGACAGAAATTTATTTCTCACAGCTCCGAAGGCTGAGAAGCCCAAGACCCAGGTGCTATTGGGTCCAATGACTGGGGAGAATCATTTGTTTCCAAGGTACACCCTGAATGTTGTGCCCTCTGGATAAGGGAAATACTTTATCCTCACAAGACAAAATGCAGAAAGGCAAAAAAAGGACAAACTCCCTCAATTAGGCCCTTTTATTATAGGCACAAATTTATTCCTGAAGGCTCCATTCATATGGAACCTAAATACCTTCCAAACGACCTCTCTGCTGCATTGGAAACTAAGGTTCCACCACATGAATTTCAGACCATAGCACTCACAGTCTTTTCATTTTTTGTGTTTGGAGAAAATACTTAAAATATGCTCTATTAGAAATGTTCAAATATACTGTTATTAACCATAGGTATCATACTGTACAAAGATCTTTTGAACTTACTCCTTTTATCTAACTGAAAGCATGTATCCTTTGACCAACATGTCCCTAAACAAATCACCTCCTCTCAATACCTGGAATCACTATTCGAGTTTCTATATTTCTGAGTTCAACTTTTTCATGTTCTACATATAAGTAAAATCATGCATGACTTGTCATTATGTATCTGGTTTATTTCATTCAATATGATGTCCTCCTGTTTCATGCATGTTGTTGCTAATGACAGGATTTCCTTCTTTTTAAGGTTGAATAGTATTCTGTTATACACGCATACCAATCTCTTTATCCATTCATCTGTAGATGGACATGTAAGTTGATTCCACACTGTGGATAGTGGGAATAATGCAACAATTAACATGGCAGCACAGATACCTCTGACATACAGATTTCATGTTTTTTGGCTATGTGCCCAACAGCAAAACTGCTGAGTCATAAGAAGTTCTACTTTATAGTTATCTGAAGAATTTTCATACTATTTAATACAGATGTACTAATTTACATTACCATCAACAGGGTGGAAGAGTTTTCCTACACATCTTTGCCAGGATGTTACCTTTGTCTTTCTGATAACAGGCATTGTAACCAGAGTGAGATATTCCATTGTGGTTTTTATTTGTGTTTTCCCAATAATTTGTTAAGTTGTGCACCTTGTCATATATCTATTGTCTACTTACCTGTCTTTCTTTCGAGAAGTGTCTGTTTAGATCTTTGCTGATTTTTTTGTCTATTTTGTGGTGCTGGAGATGAAACCCAGGACTCACAAATATTAGGCAAGCACTATATGACTCAGCTATATCCTCAGCCATTGCCCATTTTTAAAATCAGGTTTTAATTTTTTTACTATTGAGTTGTTTGAGTTTTTATATATTTTGGGTATTAATTCCTTATCAGATGTATGACATATAAGCATTTTCTTCCAATCTATAGGCTATCTCTTCATTCTGTTGATTTTTTAGGTAGGGAGATACACAGAATCTTTATATTTGGTTGTAATTTCCTATTTCTATGTTTGCTTTTAGATTCATATCCAAAAAATCATTTCCCAGACCAATATCAATAAAGATTTCTCCTGTTTTCTTTTATTAGTTTTGTACATTTACATTTAAATTTTTAATTCATTGTCAGTTGATTTTTGTACTGGAGAACCTGAACTAAAGCTTCATTATTTTTAATATTCTGTGATTAATTTCTACTTCTTAGCTATATTCCAGAAAACGACCATCATCTGACTGAGGTATTACTGCAAATAAGATTAATGCCTATGATTTTAAAAACCTCCTTTTCTTCAATAATGGGTCTTTTAGAAAGAATTAAGAAGATAATCTTGTCAGCTCTTCACTTTACCTGTGTCAGCACAGCCTACATTATGTCTGAGGGAAATTTTATCTTTCTCTGAAAAAATTTAATGTTTAAATCAAATTTCTGTTACTTCAAAAATAAGCAATACCTGGAGAGAAGTAAATCTTACAATTCCATGAAATCACACATTTTTTAAGTTCTAATCCTATGTATAAAAATATTAGGAAAATCAATTAATACCAAACTAAATTTAAGTGAATACAGTACTATAAAATAATTAACCTCTTCAAAAGTAAAAGAAATTTGTTGCATATTAGAATACTAAAATTGAAAAATAATAAATGGAAGTTCCAGACACTTGGGTCTTTAAAATACTTCATCTCAAAAGTTATTGCAGGATTCATTTCTATACCAAACATAGTCAATTCACAGGAACTTATTTAAAAGCATGTTTTGATCTGTTATCTTACCTTACCTAAGAACTTAAACAGACCTTACTATACCAGGTTTCTTACTGTTCTAGTCACAGTATTGTAAATTTTTATCCATAAGCCAACTAGAAATTATATTTTCATTATGATATTTCTCCGAAGAAACATTAATAGACTTGTTTAGAAGTAAATTCTAAAGGTTCGTAATCTCTATTTGCTGAGACACACAAATTAGAAGATGGCAGTATGGTGTGTAGGAGTTCAGTTCCGTGGTAATGAGTCTGCTCACTCATTCAACATGGGAATTTCAACATGGGCTTATTTTTTTCTATTGCTAGTTTTTCTAAAATGTATGTTGTGAGAGAATCTTATGCTAAGTGATACACTATATCAAGGGAGAATGTTCTTAAGACAGTATGCTTGTGAACATTAAGGTACATTAGGGTCTACCCTATTCCATGTATTTTGAGTCTGGTATTATTTACAAATTTATGTATAAAATTTAAAAATATGATCATCACACAATACAGTAATCCTGACATCTCAAAATATTTGCATATCCTTTACTTTTATAAAAATGTATTTTCTGATAAAAAAGCAATACAGTAATAGAAAACACTGAACAGCAAAAATGAGTAATAATACCCTTTTAGAAGAAATTCAAATGGCCAAAAAACACATGAAAAAATCCTCACCATCTCTAGCAATAAAGGAAATGCAAATTAAAGCTACACTAAGATTCCACCTCACCCCTGTTAGAATAGCCATCATTAGCAACACCACTAACAACAGGTGTTGGCGAGGATGCAGGGGATAAAGGAACCCTCTTACATTGCTGGTGGGAATGTAAACTAGTACAACCACTCTGTCTGGAAAAAAATTTGGAGGATACTTAAAAATCTAAACATTGATCTACCATATGATCCAGCAATACCACTCATGGAGATATACCCAAAAGAATGTGACACAGGTTACTCCAGAGGCACCTGCACACCCATGTTTATTGCAGCACTATTCATAATAGCCAAGTTATGCAAACAGCCAAGATGCCCCACCACTGACAAATGGATTAAGAAATGTGGTATTTATACACAATGGAATTTTATGCAACCATGAAGAAGAACGAAATGTTATAATTCGCAGGTAAATGGATGGAACTGGAGAACATCATTCTGAGTGAGGTTAGCCTGGCCCAAAAGACCAAAAATCATATGTTCTCCCTCATATGAGGACATTAGATAAAGGGCAAACACAACAAAGGGATTGGACTTTGAGCACATGAAAAAGCGAGAACACACAAGGAAGGTATGAGGATAGGTAACCACCCAAAAAACTAGATAGCATTTGTTGCCCTCAACGCAGAGAAACTAAAGCAGATACCTTAAAAGCAACTGAGGCCAATAGGCGAAGGGGACCAGGAACTAGAGAAAAGGTTAGATCAAAAAGAATTAACCAAGAAGGTAACACACATGCATAGGAAATCAATGTGAGTCAACTCCCTGTATAGCTATCCTTATCTCAACCAGCAAAAACCCTTGTTCCTTCCTATTATTGCTTATACTCTCTCTTCAACAAAATTAGAGATAAGGGCAAAATAGTTTCTGCCGGGTATCAAGGGGGTGAGGGGGAGAGGGAGGGGGCAGAGTGGGTGGTAAGGGAGGGGGTGGGGGTAGGAAGGAGAAATGACCCAAGCATTGTATGCACATATGAATAATAAAACAATTTTAAAAAAATGAAAAAAAATTAAAGCAACTGAGGCCAATAGGAGAAAGGGACCAGGAACTTGAGAAAAGGTTACTTAGAGAAAATTTAACTTAGAAGGTAACACATATGTACAGGAAATCAATGCATGTCAACTCCCTGTATAGCTATCCTTATCTCAACTAGCAAAAACCCTTGGTCCTTCCTATTATTGCTTATACTCTCTCTTCAACAAAATTAGAGATAAGGGCAGAATAGTTTCTGCTGGGTAGCAAGGGGTAAGGGGTGTTAAGGGAGGGGGAAGAAATGACCCAAACGTTGTATGCGCATATGAATAAAATAAAAATTAAAAAAAATAATAATACCCTTTTAAAAATAACCAACTTTAACAGAAAAAACATTGGCAATTTTATGGAATTCACTTTAATTGGAAAAGGCTAATTAAATTCAGTTTTTTTTTTCTCTCACATAAAGTCAGCCCTGTTCTCTGGGCCCACAGAACTGTTCAAATAATTTAAATCTTTTAGGTGTGTCAGACTCAAAAAGTACAGAACAGAATTAGCCTTCAGATTATACTTGAGAGGTTTTCATAAATTTTATTACCAAAGCAGATTACCATTACAAATTTGAAATTATTCCATTAAAGTTGTAAAGATAATAAAAATATAGGTTAAAACATCTAATGATCAAGTTTTCTTTTGAAGACTATATATCACATTAAGTGATAAAGTAATTATTTATTATTACTAAGACTTATATAATTCTTTTTTACTTTTATCAATTATAGTTTTTATTTTTTAAATCTTCTAATTCAGAGACAACATATTTCCCTTTAAATTTTAAGAGGTTTTTATTTATTATGTAAATATATTTACTGATTTAAGAAAACCAAAGTCAAACACCTTTTACACACTTATTTTTAATTTTAATTGTTTTTTTTTTCTTTTTGCCAGTAGTGGGGTTTGAACTTAGGGCTTCACACTTGCTAGGCAGATGCCTGACGGCTTGAGCCACACCTCCAACCTTTTTTTTTCCTGGTTATCTTGGAGACAGGGTCTTGCTTTTTTTGCCAAGGCTGGCCTGGACTGTGATATTACTATTTTAGGCTTTCCATCATAGCAGGGATGACAGGTGCATGCCACCACACCCAGCTTTCTTCTGTTTGAGACAGGAATTCACAAGCGTTTTTGCCCACAATGGCCTGGAACTGTGATCCTCCTGATCTCAGCTTCCCATGTAGCTTGGGATCTCAGGTGCATAGCTCTGCACTCAGCTATTAGTTAAGATGGAGTTTTGTGAACTATTTGCCCAAGCTGGCCCAAGCCACAATCCTCTCAATCTCAGC
Source organism: Castor canadensis (assembly GCF_047511655.1). NCBI lineage: Eukaryota > Metazoa > Chordata > Mammalia > Rodentia > Castoridae > Castor > Castor canadensis. The sequence goes on from NC_133387.1 coordinate 54,830,301, forward strand.
CCCCAAACAGCTAGGATTATAGGCATGAGCCTCCAGTGCAGTGCTCTGTGTGTTTCTTTTTTTTTTCTTTTTGTTTTGTTTTTAGATATAGTCCTGCTAAGTCCAGGCTAACCACAACTTCACAATCCTCCAGCCTCCACCTCCCAAGTGCCAGGATTACAAGCATGAGCCATGGCATGCAACCATACTTTTTAAAAAAGTACTTACTGCTAAAATTTTTTCAATGATTATAAGGAAATAGATAATAAACAAACAAGCTTAAGGCCTGGAATGTCTATTTGTTAATTAACTAAAATCAATGAGTAAGCTTTATAATGGGCAACCATTTATACTTTTAGTGTAATTACTTATAGAAAGTGACTTTGTTCTTGTATGTGGTAATGAACATATGTAATATTTTTAATACATTCTAGAAATAAGTGTAAGTCTGAGGACAAAGATTCTGTTCCTAGGACAAAGGCCAAAAGATTAGGTGATGTATACATTTAAAAAAGTGAAGGGCAGGAGAGAAAAATAGGTCTTTTCCTGGGGTGGGTACCAGTGGGAGGTGGGTGGCACAAGGAAAGGGAGAATGAGGTGAATGTGGTGGATGTATTTTGTATCCATATATGAAAACAGAAGAATGAAACCTGCTGAAATTGTTCTAAGAAGGGGAGGAGGAGAGAAGAGGGAGAACGATGGCGATGGAGAGGGTAAATCTAAGATATGTGGTAAGCACATATATAAATATCACAATGTATCCCCCTGTACAACTATTATATGCTAATAAAATAACAGAAAATTTAAAAAGGATTAGACATTGTAAAGTTAGCTTTATGTCTCTCAAAATGTAGCATGAAGGTAATCTACATCATGCTGGTCTATATGATTTCTAAAATTTCAAGCTTATTATAAAGAAAGCTCTGGAGAGAATAATAATAAATTAATACTGTTACCTTTTAGCCGGTGACTTAGAATCTGTTCCAAAACAGCTGCAAAATTATTAAATTCAGGAGAAGAATCATCAATTGTCTCAAAGCAAGAGCGATCAATCAAGGTCTTCACAGAAAATCTATGAAAAAAGATTATTGTTGCTTTTAGACAGTTAATTCACTCACCTAAGTATGAAAAAACTGGAAGGAAGGTAATTTTGGTAAGAATTGCAAAAAAATTTTATAAGATTATTAATTAATTAATTCTGAAATATTCAAAAGTCATAATACTCCAGACAGGTCCCAATTCACACTGGTTGAACTTACAATTTTTGACTTTATGATGGTGCAAAAGTGTACCACCCAGCCATTCTGGTTTTCATCTTCAGTATAATAGTCTATAAATTACATTAAGTATCCAAGGATTTACTATAAAATAGGCTTTGTGTTAGATGGTAAGTGTTGTGAGCACTTTTAAGGCTAGGCTAAGCTATGATGTTTGGTAGGTTAGGTGTATTAAATGCATTTTTGACTTACATTATTTTAAATTTATGATGCATTTATTGAAAACAACCCCATCTTAGGTTGAGAAGCATCTACGCTTGCAAAAAACTTGGCCTTCAGACTCAAATAAAAGCTTTTAAGAATTCTAAATAAAGTAGGATGCAAGGATTCATGAACTATAAATCTAAAGTTTTTATGAACTATAAATAGGAAAACTTGTAAACTTATAAATCCATATAGAATTTTTCCTTTGAATCAAAATGTCCTTTCTATTTTTATGCCTTTGGGTTTTTTATTTGTGGTGCTGGGCATTGAACCCAGGACCTCTTGCAAGAGCACAAATGGCTCTAAAACAACTACATCTCCAGCTCTATATTTTTGACTATCAAGAATAAATACATTTTCTAAGACTCAGCTCAAATGCTATCTCTTCAATGAAGAATCATCCTCCTGCATATTCCTGACAAACTAGCATTTTGTAGCTCCCTTAAGAGACAAGTGTACTGCTATCATTATGTTGCTTATCTCTATTTTATTAGAATATAAATTCTTTCACCGCAGAAACTTGCCTTCTGCATGTTGGTATCTTCCTTAGTACCAAGGAATGCCTTCAGTATTGTACTAAGTATTTAATGAAAATACAGAGAGACTTGTTTATATGGCTTACCTATTATATACCATATTCAAAATTAAACTGAGAAAAAATGTAAACACAGGCAGTCTTCACTTAGTACAGTGATGCAGAACCATAAAAACGATTGTGCAAGCTGAAACCAGGCAAAATGATCTTTAATCAGTTAAAAATGTACAACTGTTCTGTGACCTTTATAAATCTTTGTCAAAATATTAAAGCTCTCTAAGAGTCAATTATAATGTACAGAGAGATGAAAAAATAGTACAACTGATTAGTTTAGAATAGTTTAAAATGCTGTAACTTAAATACATTAGAAATAATAACAATTAAAGTGATTCACTTCTTCATAAAAAATTTTTCCAAGAATAATCTGAATGCTGTTTGCTTACTCATCTCTGTATATCGTAAGGTAAGGTGTGAGCATTGTTCTTATGCCTTATCCTTTCTGAATTTGGATCAGCTCCACACATTTTGTCTTTCATACTTTCAATGTTGAGAAATACCTCTGAAAAGTCCTTTAATGGGAAGTGTTTTGTCAGGGTTACTTCCTTTCGGATGTCTCCTTTCCTTCTGTCATAACCACTTTCCTCATTTACATCAATAAGTGTGCCTTTGCTAAATTCCCCTGGCTGCATAATCTAAATTATCTTGAATAGCAGCAATGTCAACATTCTCATGATGATCTCTTTCTTCTATAATTCCATTTACGTTTGATTTTGATTTTACTTAGGGCATTATCACCATTTCTTGTCTGTACCTTCATCTTGAAAGGTAGCCAATACACTTCTCAACTATCCATTTTTATAAAAGTTCATGTGGATTTATTACCAGGAGATAGGAAATCAACCCAATTATAGGTTTTTGCTTTCTGTGCATGAACTGGGTGATAAAGCCATAGTGACAAATCCTACATAGGTTTTGAAAGTGAAATGAGTAGCTGCTAATCATGATGTGCCTTTGTTATTTACAAAGCAATTTGTGGATGGAATAGCTAGCAGCACAACACGTATTTTATGTATTTACTCACGGTTAATATACAGTGGTAATTTAAATCGAAACCATGTTGTTACAGGAATGATGTTTTTAATTCAGTTATGGTAACTGAAATATTTGAACCACGCAAATTAAAGTCTGCCTGTATTTACTTATTAATAATGACAAAATAAACCAACCACATGTTGATATAAATTATATTTTATGAAAACCATACTTTCTAAAGTGAAACTTTACCAAGAATAGCATTGTTTTCATATTTGTAAATATTTTCAATGTTGTGTTTAGTAAATATGCAATAATTAGATTATTGTATCTGCATTTAATCCATTCTATTACATGTTATGCAGCTTCTGGAAAACTCTACTCTACACTTGTTATAGAATAGGAATTTTAGAAAAGCAAATAATGTCTTGGAATTGTTAAGAAACAATCTGGGTCCAGTAGCAAACTTACAGAATATTTTGCATGTAATAAAACAGCTTTTCTCCTAGGCAACAGGAATAATACTAATTATATATTACTATGTATCCTAGGAGCCCTTAGAAAATAGTTACTCAAATAACTCCTGGTCTTCCTCTGCTCAGATGAATAACTCTGATTGAGAAGGTCTAATAGATCAACACTGAACTACATAGTAGAATCTACAATAGCTACTACAGCTCAGAGGAGAAAGCTATTGTATGATACTAGAGGGAAAAAAAGACATCTAGGAAGCTGGTCACTTGTACCGAAATAGTCAAGGTATACAAATAATACATGTAACTTATGAGTAAATGAATGAAAACAAAAAAGAATAAAAAGAGAAACTGGTATCAAAAGAATTTCAAAGCCTTTGATTCAGAGCCCATTTCATTTACATGAGAAAAATGATGCCAATCCTTGGTGAACTTTTCAAAGGAAAAAAAAGTATAATTTTCTTCTATAAGGCAATGAAACAGGAAGTGGTCATAAAATGAAAACCTAAAACCATGCAATTTACCTCTATCTCTTATCTGAATTGAAGGAAATTTCTGAGTGTTTCTAATTTTTATTGGAATAGAATAATAAAATTGAGTCTACAGACATATTCCTCAAAGTGGGCATAACCTACTGCTTTAAAAAATTATGCCATCTAAGATAGTAATGCATACCCATGAAAGAAATTGAAAATTATATTTTAAAAACAATAAAGTACATATATCATTTTCAAAATAGATTAGGATTCGATTTCCATCTTTAACAATTTGATAATATGTTAATCACTGCTTTTCTCCAGGAATAATATAAAAATTATCTATACTTTGTAAAATGTAATGGGAAGAAAAAGCCATGGTTATTAACATACATATTTTGTAACATCAAGAGTAGAGACATTTACAGGGCTGAAGATGTAGCTCAGTGGTACAGTGCTTTCATAGCATGCACAAGGTCATAGGTTCACTGGATCTCAACAATGCAGAGACAGAAACACACAGAGAAAGCGATATAGTCAACAAAATGCTCAAATCTTATTCTCATGTTATCAGTAGACTATGCTCCTACAGAAGATACTATGCATGATAAAATCCTAAAATGGTGAATCAACACCTGACTAAAACCTAAAGCAAATTCAAAGTCCAAGAACCCCAAAACACATCATCAGCCACAACTTTTTTTCACTTCCAAATATGAAGATAGCTAAGGATGTGAAAACATTTTAAATAATTTCTATTATGCCATATGCCAAGGTTAACAAAAAAGAAAAATAATGTTCACCAGCTTTGTTTTATCATGTATAAGCTGCTCATCTCCTGCCAACACAACCCAAAATTTTATAAGGCAAATCAGTTCCTCAGAGTCCATGTTTTACTTCTCTCTGATGAACTCTTCCCACTCAACACTTAATTCTCTAAAATTATGTAACTAGCTCCGTTATGCCAGAGTAATGAGAATCTTTCCTCTATTACACAATAACTAGCTAAGAGGTGCTATAAAAACCAAATGCATAAAAAACAATTTCAACATAGCTTATACAGATGCTGTGCTATTTCCTGATGATGACATTAATATTAGTCATCTATGTCTTGAAAAGGACTGATTTTAAGTAATGATATAATTTGATGAATATCTAAAAATACCAACTCATATGTAACAGCTTTTACATAAGAATTAAAAATCAGAAATTTACATAAAAGCAACTTATATTTAAGTTGCTAAAATGCAGTTTAGAAATATTTGCTTACGAAGATTTTCTTTCCCATCTTTGATGTCCAAAGGAGTCTCTTTTTTCCTGGTCCCAACATGGTCTCTTTTTTCCTTTTTCTTTTTATTGTTGTGCTGGGTGGGTATACATAGTGGCATTTACAAAAGTTCTTACAATATATCAAATATCTCATTCTTGTTAGCTTAGAAATAAGAAAGAATGATTGTGATTAAAATGTTCAACCTAAGAAAGCCTTTTGTCAACACACCTAGAGAAATAAAAGCTATCAAAACCATGTTTATAAGATGTTCACTATACCTACAATAAATTAATTCCTTCCAGAATTCATAGATTTATAACATAATTGTAAATGAAATAATTAAAAAGAACAAATGTGAGGACAAAAATTTTTTAAATTACACTTACTTCCTATAGTTTTTATTGGAAAGAAATTATTTAAAAAGTAAAATTCACTTTTAATATTTAAAGTCCTTCATTGTAATAGACACATAGGAGAGAGTGAATAGGAAAAAACTTCTAATAAATCTGAAGATAGGTGAAGTATATAAAAGCACATAGGATCACTGCATTTCTAAACTAAGAAGGGTTCAGAAAGTTAAAGTCACTAATAAGAGTGACTTTTTAAAAGAAAATAAGGATCCAAATTCTGAGAGTTCTACTATTTCACACCAATTTCATAGGATTCCTTACAAAATGTCCTTAATGTTAGCAGAGTATTCTTTATCCTAAAAATAATAGCCATCATCAATAATTAATAAGGAGATGGCTGCAACAGACATGACACAAATCACAGGAAATATAAAACAGTGACTATATGTGATAATAAGCCTAATATCCAGAGATATTTGCTCAATGGAAGGTTTATTTTCTTTTTCACATTTTATCCCAGAAACTCAAAAGACTTTTAAATCAGTAATCTGCCTTTTTTCAAGTATTAATGCAAATTAAGAATCCCAACCAACATGTGTTCCATTATTTTTCTACTGTTTTAATTCATTTAAAGGATTTTAAAATGAGAAAAACGTACTTTTTACATGTTCTCTTGGTGTAGATTTATAGATTATTGTTCACAGGTTAAATTCAACCAGATGCCTATTTCCGTAAATAAGCAGTTTTTTGGGGGGGTGGGGACACACACACACATCCCCTTCCTGGACTTTATTCCATGAATTCAAAAGTCTCTCCCTTCTTATATTGCTTTATCATTTAAAAAAGTATTTAATGTAAAAGTTAACTTGAGAGAGACAGAGAAGTATATTTTAAAATACTTTCCCCATATGTAGTGTCAAAATTTCTTTAAAAAGAGAACTATAATTCAAGCACTTTAAGAATGAAATACTGCCAATCATGGTTGCCCACGCCTATACTCCTAACACTCAGGAAGGCGAAGGCAGGAGGATCACAAGTTTGAGGCCAGCCTGAGCTACATAATGAAGGCCTATCTCAATTTTTTTTCCAAAGGATTAAATACCGTATTACTAACATCTTGTCATGTAAGCAGCCTGATGATAAGACATAGCCACACTTGAAAAATAACGTTAGAAGCACAGTGTTAAAATAGAAGAAAAGACAAAACTTTCCAGAACAATTTTTATCTAAAATTAGAAATCTATCAAACCAAGAAAACATCCCATCTTAAAATAAATTAACTGGTTGATCTCATATAAAAGAACTCCCAATTAAAATCATTTCAATAAAGGATACTTTATACACTTGAATGATATATCCCTTTGGAATATAATGTTCTTTATCCAATGGCAAAGCAGAATACTTTACCGTAAGTGGATTATCTGGTAAACAACATTTCAAAACAGCAGTACAGCAGTATAAAGAATAGGGGTTTAGGCATCAAAATACCCTTGGATTGACACCTGGCTATACTGTCGTACAGTCCTTGTCAAACTCAGGTTCCTTAGTACCAATTATCCAATTACTGTAAAGAAAAGTGATGTGTATGGGAGACATTAATATAGTATTAGTTTATATAAAACTACTATATATAAATACACATTCCCCCTTTTTTTCAGATTATCATTATACTTCACATCAAACATAGAAATGCAGAAATTTTGAGTGTCTACATGTAAACTAATTTTTTTAAAAAAAGTGATCATGAGTGAGCTGCTAGAAATGCTAAGAAATGAAAGTTCCCAGTTTCTGGTCTTACATTCAAATATAAACACACACACACACATGAGAATTAGACCCAGTTGACCTATGTCATAGACACTGAAGTCAGCATAACATAAAAGAAAAACCATACATTTTTAAAGGCTGGGTGTGATGGCACATGCTTGTTATACTAGCTTCTCTTGACACAAAGACTGGAAGGACTGTGGTTGGAGTTCAGATTGGGCACAAAGTTTTTGAGATCTCCTTCTCAATGAAAAAAGTCTGGGTGGTACCTGGCTATGCAAGAAGTATAAATAGGAGAGTCGTGGTACAGGACAGCCTGGGCTTAAATGTGAGACCCTATACAAAAAAAAAACACCTAAAGCAAAGAGGACTGGGGAAATGGCTTAAGTGGTAGAGGGCCTGCCTGGCAAGTGCAAGGCCCAAAGTTCAAACCCCAGTACCAAAAAAATAAACAATAAAAAAGGGTCATACTAGGGATTTCTCCTCCTAAGTATATTCTCCACGCATGGTAAAAATTAAGAATTTTTTCCTTTTTTTTTTATTTGTATCTTTTTTTCTAGCTCATTAGCTTATATTAACTATATAAATTAATAGGTTTCATTAAAAACAATTTCATACGTGTATATAATGAATTCTGATCATGTACACCCCCCACTGACTTCTTTTTTTCATTTTTTATTTAGCATATATTCATTTTACAGAGGGGACTCAGTGTGCCAAGTCCCAAAAGCCTTACATTGTACATTGCTTACATTGCCCCCACTACCTCCCCCCTCCATCCACTCCTGGGCCCACATGAAGCAATTGCAAGAGGTCTCATTGTTCTATTTCACACATGTATATGAAGCCTCTGAACCATATTCCCCACCTTCATCTCATCCATTCACCCTCCCCCCACCACAAGTACTCCCTCCTACACTGTACCTATTTTGCAGTCCTGTTTTTCATTTCATTTTTAATTCCAAAGTCCATGTTCAAAGGGGTTTCTCTATGTATCCCAGCTGTGAATATACTTTCCTTTGGTCAGTTCAACCCTTTTTTACTCTTCCTTACCCCTTCCCTCCCACCCTCCACTATTCAACTTTCATTATACATTGTTATGCACGCTACCTCAACAAATACAATCCATTTCTATATCGTTGCCTATCATTTTCTTTTCCTTTTCCTTGTCCAAGTACCTGTAGTAGTTCTACTATTACAAACATGTTCTACATATAAATGTGCATATGATCTTGTTTGTTTTTGTGTATGTGAATGTTTTGGATCTATCTTCCACATGAGAGAAAACATGTGCCTTTGTCTTTCCGAACCTGGTTTATTTCACTTAGCATGTCCTCCAATTCCATCCATATACATTCAAACCACATAGTTTCATTATTCCCTATGGCTGAATAAAACTCTATTATATGTAATACATCACATTTTCTTAATCCATTAATCAGTTGTAATGTAGGGCATCTGCTTTCCATAATGGTTGTACTAATTTACATTCATATCAACAGTGTATAAGGGTTCCTGTTTTGCTACATCCTCACCAACATTTGCCGTTGTGTTCTTGATGATAGCCATTCTAAGTGAGATGAAATCTTAGTGTACTTTTGATTTGCATGTCTTTTATGGCCAGGGATGATGCGTATCTTTTCATGTGCTTTTTGGCCATTTGTACTTCTTTTAAAAATCTGGGAAGTTCATTTGCCCATTTCTTCATTGGATCATTGCTTCTTTGGGATTTTTTTGAGCTCTCTATAAATTCTGGTTATTAATCCCTTGACAGATGTATAATTTTTTTTCACGTTCTGTGAGCTTAAGTCTCTTAAATCTGGTGACCATTCCTTTTGCTGTACAAAAGCTTTTTAGTTTCATGTAGCCCCATATGTCAATCCTTTGTGTATTTCCTATTCTTTTTCAAAGTTTCAGGTCTTATATTAAGGTCCTTGATCCACTTTGAGTGGATAACATTTTTATACATGTATAAATGTAATCTGATCATTCACCCCCTTGCCCTCTCTTGTCCCACTGTTTCCCTCCAGCAGGTTCCCATCCTCATCCCAAATAGTCCCCTTCTATTTTCATATCTTTTTTTAAAAAAAATTCTAGATTCTGCATGTGAGAAAACATGCAATATCTGTCATTTTGAGTCTGGTTTATTTTGCCTAACAGGATGATCTCTAGTCCATCCTTTTTCATGCAAATGGCATAGTTTCACTCTTATTTATATCTGAATACGACTCCATTGTGTATGTATATATACCACATTTTTAATCCGTTCATCAACTGATGAATACCTAGTCTAATTCCGTATCTCCATTATTATGAATAGTGTTGGATAAACATGAGTATGCATGTATCTCTGTTATATGCTGACTTTGATTCCTTCAGATATACATTCAGGTGTGGTACAGCTAGATATGATAGTTCTATTTTACTTTTTTTGAGGAACTTCTATACGGATTTCCATAGTGGCTAGACTAATCTACATTCCTACCAACAGTGTATAAGAATTCCTTCCCACCCCCATCCTCACTAGCACTTGTTTTCTGTTTTCCTTCTTTTTCTATTATTGTGCTAAGTGGGGATACATTGTGGCATTTACAAAAGTTCTTACAATCTATCAAATATATCATACTTGAATTCACCCCCTCCACCATTCTCCTTTATTGCCTTCCCATTTTTGGAAGTTTCAACAGGTATCATTTTTCCATTTACATACATGTGTACACAGTATTTGCAGCATATTCACCCTGCTATACCCTTTTCCCACATCCTCCCCTCCACTGGTGTGATCCCCGCCCCCAGACAGGACCTATCCTGCCCTCCTGTTCTCCAATTTTGTAAGAGAAAAAAATTAATTTTTGTTTGTTTAAGATAGCTATACAGGCAGTTTCCATGTGATATTTCCATGTACATATGTATTATAACCTGAATTGGTTCATCTCCTCTGTTTTTCTTCTATCTTAGTCCCTTTCTTATGGTGATTTCAACAGGTTCAAAAATTCTATATTCATTCTTATATAGAGAGCACATCAACCACATTTACCTTAACTTCCTTCTTTCACCCTCCCTCTCTTGTATGTGACCTCCCCTCAGTGTGACCAGTTTTTTATAATATTGCTGTATTTATATTAGGTCTATATTCCTCATATAAGAGAGAACATGCAGTTTTTGTCCTTGTGAACCTAGCTAACTTCACTTAAGATGTTCTCCAGTTCTATCCATTTACTTGTAAAAGATAAAATTTCATTGTTTTCTTGATGATCATTACTTTTATTGGGAATCTCAATGTAGTTTTGATCTGTATTTCATTGATGCTTAAAGATGTTGATAATTTTTTCATGTTTATTAATCATTTGTATGTCTTTTGAGAAATGTCTGTTCAGTTCATTTGTCCATTTATTAACTGGATTATTTGTTCTTTTGTTCAACTTTTTGAGTTCATTATATATTCTGGATATTAATCCTGTGTCAGATGAATAGCTGCCAAATATTATGTCCCCTTCTGTATGATGGCTCTCTACTCTGCAATTGTTTACTTCTTTTTTGACACAATCCCATTTTGTTAATTCTTGCTATTATTTCCTGATCTATTGGAGTCCTATTCAGGAAGTAACTGACTATGCCTATATTTTGAAGTTAATTCCCTGTTTGCCTCTAGTAGTTTCAGAGCTTCACATTTTGTACTAAGGTCTTCAATCCATTTTGAATTGAGAATTGTGAGGGTGAGAAACAGGGATTTAGTTTCAGTCTTCTACATGCGGATATCCAAGTTTAACAGCAACCATTTGTTAAAGAGGCTATCTTTTCTCCAATGTATGTTTTTGGCACCTTTGTTGGTGCCACAAGATGGCTGTAACTATTCAGGTTTATTCTGGGTACTCTTATTTTATTCCATTGGTTTACATGGCTGTTTTTGTGCTAGTACAATGCTGTTTCCACTTCTATAGATCTGTTGGGGCTGGGGTAATAGCTCAGTGGTAAAGTGTGTGTTTAACATGCACAAAGGCCTTGAAATTAATCCCCAGCAACCCTTAAAAAATTTAAAAACACAAAACTATATCTCTGTTGTATAATTTGAAATCATGTATTATGATATCACCAGCATTATTCTTTTTGCTCAGGATTGCTTGGCTACTTGGAGTCTTTTGTGTTGCCATATAAATTTTAATGTATTTCTTTCTATTTCTGTGAAGAATGTCACTGTAATTTTGACTGGGATTGCATTGAAGCTGTAGACTGTTTTCAGTAAATTAGCCATTTTCAAAATATTAATTCTGTCAATCAATGAATATGTAAGGTCTTTCCATTTTCTAGAGTCTTCTTTCTTTCTTTCTTCAGTTTATAAACAACTGAACTATAAAACTATAAAATTTTTGACTGTAGATTAACTTCCTTGGTTAAGTTTTTCCTAGGGTTTTTTTTATTGTGTATTGTTTCACGATTTCTTTCTCAGAATTTTCATTTTGTCATATATAAAAGTTAGTGAAGCTTACATGCTTATATTGTATCCTACTATTTTGCTGAAAGTGTTTATCCAATTTAAGAGTTTTCTGGTGGAGGCTTAGGGTCTCCTAAGTGTAGGATGATATTGTCTGCAAGTAAGGATAATGTGATTTCTTCCTTTCTTGTCTGTATTTCTTTTCTTTCCCTTGCCTTATTACTCTGGATAAAAATTCAAGCACTATATTAAATAAGAGTGGAGAAAGTGAACACTTTTGTCTCATTCCTGGTTTAAAAGAAAAGTTTTTCCCCATTCAATATAATGTTGGCTATCTATGTATGACTTTTGTTGTATTAAGGTATGATTCTTATGTAGGTTCTTCAGGGATTTTATCATGAAGGAATGTTGAATTTTGTCATAGGCTCTTTCTTCATCTATTGAGAAAATTATGTGATTTCTGTCTTTTATTCTACCTGTTTTCTGTATTATGCTTATTTATTTGCAAGTGTTGACCAATCCTTGCATCCCTAGAATGAAACTAACTTGAATATGGTGTATAATCTTTCTAATGCATTGTTGAATTTGGTTTGGAAGTTTTTATTGAGAATTTCTGCATCTATATTCCACGTCAGGTTCAGCCACTCATCCCTATACACCAAATAAAGAGACATGGTGAAGGGCAGAGAAAGGAGATTTGTTACACAGCCTGGGACATGCCATGGGAAGAGCAAAGCAAGCACTCATCCCATCTTTAGCCATCTTCAGTGTATAGACATGAGCTTTAGCTTTAAACAGAAAAAGAATTACGGGTAAGGGACAAAAGCCATCATAGTTAAATAGTCTCAGTCTCAGGCACGTTCCAGTGGTCAAGTCAGGCCTAGTTGACCATTATCTCAGTCCTCGTTCTTTGAGGGTTCTGAAGTTGTTATTGCTGTCATCACTTGAGGCGAGTGACTGGTTGCCAAGACATTATTACCTCTGCTACAGGGTGCAGCCTCATTATAGGTAATTGTCCCCATTTGAAGGGGTGGTCTGTCTGCAAGGCTACACTGTTCCTTAGGGGTAGTTTCAGTCCTTTATCATAAAGATGTTATTGATCATGGCAGTCCTTCCCTGATTCCAAGGTGGCTGTAGGATAGAATGGCTCAGAGTCAAGAACAATAAGTACAAAATGAAGACAGAGATGCCAAGTTTTGCTCCTGTTTTTTAGATAATTTGTGTGCTTAAGTAAGGAGTCAGTGCTTTTCAGTAAAAGCAGTGTAAAGGTATCAGGGTAATGCTGGCTTTACCCTAAATTAAAAGTGTTCCTTCCATTTCTATTTTATGAAACAGTTTGATAAGCATTGTTATTGTTTAAAAGTTTGGAGGAATTCAGCAGTGAATCTGTCCAGTCCCAGGCGTTTCTTTGTTAGAAAACAATCAGTGGTACAATTTCAATACTCATCATAGATCTATTTAGGTTGTTTGTAACCTCTCAGTTCAATTTAGGTAAGTCGTTTATCAGGAAATTTATCATTTCTTCTAGATTTTCCAATTTATTGGAATATGTTTTCAAAATATTACCTAAGAATCCTCTGGATTTCATTGATATATGTTGTAAAATTCACTATTCCATCACTCTTTTTCTTGATAAATTGGGCTAAGGGTTTGTCAATCTTGTTTACACTTTCAAAGAACCAGTGGGATCTAACTTTTTCCCCAAACTGGCCATTTCAGCATAAGCTACCATGCCCAACTAATAAAGATGATTCTTGAGTTCAACTTCCAACCTTGGTTTAGAAATGTTCACTACTATTTTTTCCTCACTTGTTAGACTTACCTCATTTGATAAGTATGGTAGATGCTGGAAATAAACTAGATGCTGAATAAAAAATGATTCCTATACATTAGAAATTCACATATTAATTAAAATGTGAATTAAATTAAAATATGACTCTTGCTATATTGATTCATATAACCTATTGCAGAAAATACTTGAGATCACTTATGGGGGCATACAAAATAAAATCAGTTGGCTAGCACAAATTAAAACTGAAGAGGAGGATGAAAAATGTGAGAACTTCTAAGTAGGATGGAATAGACTATGATAGACCATCACTCCCAGAAACTATGACTAGAAGTCTTGGTGTGGGGGTAGAGGGCACAGCAGTGTTACAGAAATCATTATGCTTAAAGTCTGCTGAGAATTGCTGATACAATAAAAATTAAAGAGGCTAAACTCCTGAAAGGGGGAGAGTTTAAAAAGTGAATTGAGTTTTATAGCTGCTTTTACCCAAGAAACACACAAAGAGAAAAGAATAAAAAAAAATACAGAAAAGAATGACTTGTGTGATTCAAAGTTTAATATAAATGTAATTGAATTATAAGAAGATAATGGCCAAATACTTTCTAAAACTAATGGAAGAAAAATAGAAAAGGTATATACTTGAATAAATACAAATATGTGTTTCCTGAATATTAAACATAAAATATAATAATCTTGTAGAATTTAAAAGATACATAGATTTTTAAAGTATATTTTAGGAGGGAGAATAAATGGTTCTAATACTGTTATGAATACTACAATTAATCCTATTGTAATCAATGCTTTTACTATTGTTCAATGCTTGAACTATTGTTCAAGGCCAGCCTAGACTATATACTAAGTTCCAGACCATGCTGGGCTAATAGTGAGACAGTGTCTGAAAAAATAAATAGACAAAAAAGCTACTTTTCATTAAACTTCAATAAATCAAAAGTAACATTCAAAAGAATAGAAATTGAATACATACAAAGAAACAGAAAAAGAATATATGACAAATAAGTTCAAAGATTCAAAAACCATAAGAGTAGAATATGTGTAACTATAAATAAACTTTATTAATACATAAGAAGGCAAGAAAAGTGAAAATAAATAGTAGTCATTGATCCAAATAAAACAGCTAATAACATTAAATGTAAATGGGCTAAGTACCCTAGATAAAAGTCTAAGATTATCAGGCTAAATAAAATACAAATTTCAATTGTATCCTTCCTACTGGGCTTTGGGATATGGCTCTGTAGCTTGGTGGTAAACAACGTGACTACAATGCTTGAGGTCCTGAGATTGATCCCTAGCACTGCAAAAAAAAAAAAAAATCTCTATCCTGCCTATAAGAGAAATTTAAATATAAGTATCCAGAAAGAGTGTAAGTAAACAATGAAAAAAGATATATGAAACCAGTATGTCAAACTAAAAAATGTTGTTTTAACAACATTAGTAGCTCACGAAATAGACTTTAAGGAAGTAACATTATGAGAGATCAAAAGGGACATCTCATGATGACAAATGAGTCAAACTATAAGTCAGAGATCACAATTCTAAATTTGCACAAAAGTAGAAATACAGTTAACAAAATACAGCAAAAATGACAAAGGAAAAAGGCAAATTTACACTCAAAGGTAGACTTAAAACATATCTCACAATATTTAATAGACTAAGCATACAAAAAACTAGTAAGACTAGAGAAGATATGAATGACATAATTAACACACTAGTCATGATTGGCATGTACAGAATATTCAATCAGCAATGACAGAACACACACTCATTTCAAATGCACAGAAAACGTTATTAAAATTAGCCATATGCTTCATTATAAAACAAGCATCAATAAATTTCAAAAGCCAGAAACCTTTCAGAAAATGTTCTCTGCACTGTAGAATTAAGTTAGAAATTAATAAATAAGAGATAACTATAAGACCTTCAAGTGTGTTTGAAAGTTAAAGCACACATTTTAAATAACCCATGTCCAAAGCTGATTCTTTAAAAACAAAATACAATTTATAAAACCCTAGAAAGAAAAAAAGTGGGGAGGAAACAGATCACCAGTTTCAGGAAAGAAAAATGGAAAATCACCATATATCTTTCAAATAATAAAAAGATATCAGGGGCTGAGCATTGAGGCACATGCCTGTAATCCCAGCACTTGGGAGGCTGAAGCAGGAAGATCATGAGTTCAAGGCCAGCTAGTCTTAGCAACACTGCAAGATCTTGAATCAAAAAGAAAAAAAAAGATACTAAGAAGATATTAAGAAAATCCTTAACAGGACTGGTAAAGTGGCTCAAGTGGCAGAGCATCTGCCTAGCAAGCATGAGGCCCTGAGTTCAAACATTAGTACAAATAAAAGAAAGAAAGCACAGCAAAGAAAAGTAAAGCCTTTGTATTTTACACTTTATAAAAGCCTAACATAAATGGATATATTCCTTGCAAAACAGTGAAAATGATATAAGAAACAAAAAATGCAAATCATTCAATTAGCTATGAAATAAATTGACTATGTTACTAAAATATTTCCACAAAGATAATTTGTGGCTTAAATTTCTTTTCTGATGAATTCTTCCAATGCTTAGGAGAGAAATAATACTAAACTTATACAAACTTTAATAAACAGAAAAAAAAACACCTCCCAACTTGCTTTATAAGGCAAGATAATCTTAATGGCAAAAGCAGACAAGGACACTAAAACAAAAGACAATTACAGACCAATGTTTCCCATAAATAAATTAACTCAATTGAATGCAAAGAAATGTCAAAAAAAAAAACCCACTACATCACAACTTAGTGTTTGTGATGCCTGAGTGATTTATCATGCAAAAAAGTCAATCAATATAAGTCATTGCATGAACAGAAAAAAGGAATAAGCCAAGCTTATCTTTCTCGAAAAGAAAAAGCATTTGATAATATGGTATTCTGCATCCATTTATAATAAAATTTCCCAGCAAAGCAATCCCAGAAATAAAAGGGAGCTAAGAAAAACCTGCTGCGAACACCTACTTAATTATAAATTTTTTAATGTTTTCTGCAACACTATATTAATTGTCCTAGCTAGTACAGTAACAGGAAAGGAAATGCACAGACAGAAAAATGAAGAATTAAAACAAGCAGATGACGTGAGTTCCACTCAATTAAAAAAAAAAACTTCAGAAAATCGGTTAGAATTGATAAGTTATTGGTAAGTAACAAAAAACTGATTTTTGACATAATAAACTATATTCCCAATAACATCAAGAAGACCCTCTGTGATTGCCTCTTATGATGACCCTCAAATGGACACCGATGGAATCTTACCAGTGCACAACTGGATAAAAGCTACTAGAGCTAGAAGAGTACAGAGGAATGCAATCTACATACCCAGAAGCTCTATGATGCTTTGGACTGACAAAGAAATATATTTAATAAGCCTATCAGAGTGAATAGAAAAGTGGATGAGCTTCAACAATTTCTCTATGAATATCTCTCTCAATTGAACTTTTGATATTTATCAAGCAACAGTAGAGTTAAAATAAATATACCCTAATAAATGCCTGGGAGATAGCTCTTTTCTGCTGTCACTAAATCTGAACCCAGGTTAGCTTTTGTGAGTTCTGAAGAATCTACACAATATCAATAGCTGAAAAAAGAATCTCCATTTTGAGCTTCTACTAGCTAGGCACTGACATCCTTAAGAATAATGCTGAATTTGCTCCAAAGCAATATAACTAATGTGGCATCAAAGTCCCAACCAAAGTTCTACTACAAATTACATGACTAAAATAACTGAAGTCAAAAAGTATTACAATCTTCAAAGCCAAGCTATAAACAGTCTTGTGAGACATACTCAAGTCATGCAGAAACAAAACTGAATCACCATAGTTAAGATTATTTAAAAGATTATACCGCCAATAATATTCAGCAATATTTCCACACATCTGCATTTCTCCCACCATGTTCAAGCATAGCAACAGTTTTTCTAATTATTCATCAATAAAATGTTAAGACTGTTAAGTTTCACTCCTTAACTTGGGCCTCTAGGCATTGTTTTTTTTTAAGACATCAGTTTAGTTACCTTCTTTCCTAGTTCACAATGATAATAAGTCAAGATGGGAAGTGCAAAAAGCTGCTAGAAACAGAGTTGTAAGAACTAACAGCTAACTTGTTAGGAAGAACAGCAGAACGAAGAACAAAGAACTCCAAACACAGTCTTATGGGACCATTTAGCAAAAAACTCTCTGTCCTTCAAGAGCTTCCATGGGCAGCCAGTGCATAGTGTGTACATACTCAAAGAAAGAGCTCAAGAGTAAAGTTATTAGTAAGCATTACATTATGCCATGTATACTCTTTAAAGAAGGTAGGAAAATGTGTAACCTCTTTTTTAAAAGCAATTAATCCAAAATGTTTTAAATATTATTGAGGTTTAAATTTGAGCACTTTAATTATAAGCTTCAATTATACAGAAGACTGCACTCAAAATAAGTGCTGAGTGAAGTATTACAGTAGATAGAATATTAAGCTTAACATAAACGTTACATATAAAGTATGACCTCTTTATTCCCTGACTACACCAGAGAAATGAGGTGCTAATCTAATTTAAAATAATATTCAAGTTCTGAACTAATATCTTCACTATAGAAAGATAAGACTGTGTTTTATGTTACTAAAGTATTTGAATTGCAAAATCATTATTTGTCTCTACCCTGCTTAGCTTATCGCATTATCTCCTTAAATCTCTCTTAAATCCTCTGTATCCACAAGAAAGACAGGAAAATTATGACTTTGTCTGGGAAGTTTCTCTTAAGTATTGATTTAAAAGCTTAAAAACTTTTTTTAAAATGTTAATTCAAATTATAAAATATTTTAATAATTTTCTCATAAAATACTGTTAATCCACTGAAAGAGAACTTAAAGATTTTAACTCTCTTTGCCAATAGAACTAATGTCAAAGGACTATAATCAACTTCTCAGTAAACCATTAAACTTAAAAAGGACAGATAACATGATTGATTTTTCTGTGAATGAAAACTGTAAGCCTAAAAATTCTAAATATTCTTCAAAGTTCTAAATGATAGAGAATATGCAGAGGAAATATTAATTGGTGCAGAGCGCCAAAGTTTCAGTCTACAAACATTTCAGAATTGAGTGGGGAAGATTTAGAGTCCTCAAATTATCTACTTTCCACTGCAATCTGTGAAAAACTATGATAAAACCATAAAATGGGCTTAATCTACAATACATAAATGTTCACTAGAAAAGGTCATGCAATAACTGCATACGCGCAATCATAATGAACTAAAATTCAATCCAGTTCTTCTCATTATCTTATTTAACCTAACAGCCCTCTTCCAAAATTCAAACAGTAACAACATCACACTTACATAAGGCTTTAACCATAAAGAATTGTATACTAGTACAATATGGTTTTAAACTTAAACTGAGACTACACCTAAATTGTTTAAGGGTAAGGAAAAATGCATTACTGTGTTAAGTATACATAGATACTAGAGTGATATATGGCAGTGGGGTCTGGACTCGGTTTTGGTTTTATAAACTTCAACTTTTCCAGATCATTGGTAAAGAATCACAAAAAAGAAGGATATCATTTGGAATATTTTGTTCACAGAGAAAAATGCACATGCCTCATCTAGATGCTATCAACATATATCTACCAGCATTACCCTGCTCATATTTGTAGAAATTCAAAACCAAATATGAACACATTTTAGAGCTATTGTTGAAAGTTACCACTCACCTAGTCCAATGGTATTTTACAGATGAAAAACCTGGAAAATGAATAGGTGGTATGGCTTTTAAGGGCACACCAGCTAATGACAATGTCAATTTAAAACCTAGTTGTATTTCCACTAGGCTAACTCCCTCCAAATTTAAGTATCAAATAATCTCTGATTTGAGATATAAAAGTAAAAAGAAAATTCATTAAGAGACATGGAAGAAATACCCAGGGTGTGGTAACTGAAAAGTAATCAGTCTAATTATACCACTTCATACATTTTTCTGAATTTGGAAAACCTATAAATGGCCTATAACAACTTTTTTTTAAAAAAATCACTTAAAAGTAAGTCTAGGGCTGGGAACATGGCTCAAGTGGTTGACACCTGCGCATAAGGCCCTGTGTTCAAAACATCAGTACCACCACCACCAAAAAAAAAGTAAGTCCATGAAATAGACTTGGTATGGATATGCAGAATAACCTTGATAATATACACATATATAAACATGGAAATATCATTCAAGTGTAAATTGAAATTAGCACTTATTTCACAGTAGATTACACAAATAATGAAGAGAGCTAGCCCAGATAATTGCCCACACAAATTAGTGTAATGTTACTGAAATTTCTCAAACGTAAGTTAAAATTTAATTTACATAAGACTAAAATACAAAACCCTTTCTTTTCCTTAACTGCCTCCAATCGGCACAAATAATCAGTAAATTACCTAAGACCAGCCAAGAAAAAAATGGAGAATTTATTCATTCAATAAGTATTTACCTAATGTCAGATGATCTACTGAGTAGAATTTTTTTTGAGAGTAAGCAGGAAGTAGATGAGATCAATCCTCTCAAAAAGTTAAACTCTTATGGAGCTTTTATGAAATATATTACCTCAAGAAGCACAGTATATGTTGGAAAATTCTTTGGAACTATTCTCCTTTTTTTAAATGTTAATTCTTTTTTAGTATCTGTAAAATAAAGAACATCATCCTAACTTATTGTTCTATTTACCTAGCTTAAAAATATCTGCCTCAATTAAAAAGAATTTAATAAAATCTATTTTCCCCGAAACAGTTGCATCCTACACAGCATGAATTATAAATTGAATAGAGTCCAAATTATTTTACCACTAATAGGTCAAAGTGCCACAATTGTCAATGAGGCAAATCTTCCTGCTAGATACAGGAACATTTAGAATAACTCAAGTATTTAAAAAATCGCTCAAAATTTTTAATGTAACTCCTGCTACAAATATCTGTGTTCTGGTTAAGATGCTAGGGACTTTTTAACACAAGGAAAAAAATTAAAATGCAGACACAAATTGCAAAAGAGGAAAAGGTTTCATCATCACCTGATTCTTAGAGGATTACTGCTAACTGACGATTAAAGGGTTTGACAGAACAAAGTAATTTTAAAGCAACTTAATGTTTCCTAAGAAACAGATGTCTAGAATCTCATTAAGAAATACCTAGATAGATGACTTAAAGAAAATTATTAGCGTACTACAGTCAGCTGTCTCTGAGTACTAGGCTTATAGACAGCAATTATTTCTTGTTTCTATGTTTCCTAGAGGAAGAGAAAACTGCATTTATAATTAGGAAAGGCAGCCCTTGGGGTAAATCATTGGCAGGAAGTCACTAACAGCACTGGCCCCGTAGTTATGGTAGTACATACAATGGCTGGTGTGTAGTAGGCACTCAGTGTGTGTGGGATGAGGAGTGAGGAGCCATGTAAACAAGCCAAAACACCAAGAAGCACCCTGCTTTGGGGGCAGCACAGCAAACAATCACAGTAACTACTTTAACAGCAGCTGGCTGACAGTTTAATGTGCACTAAATGAAGGAGCTCTTCCTCCCTGCCCTCCTCTTTTACTCTGATACTAGATTGCACATTCAAAACAAATCCTCCCCGGCTCCGCCCCAAGCCCCGCCGCGGGTGCCTCCAGCCCCGGTCGCGAAGCCAAGTCCCGGGCCTCGGCGATGCCTAGACGCGGGCGGACGAGCGGGACCGGACGCTCGCGGCAGAGGCAGAGGCGCGGGGTGCCCACCCGCCCCCGGGACCCCCGAGGGTCGCCGCGCGCCCGCCCGCAGCCCTCCCCTCGCCCCGGCCCCAATCCGTACCTGCACACGGTAATCAGGTTCCTCCTTTCCACCGCAGCATTGCGGGCGCCCAGGCTCTTCTTGCCGCCGCTGCTGCAGCCGCGGCTCCCGCTCAGGCCCCCCAGGCTCCTCGAGGCCATGGCGAGCTCACCCCCGCACGCCCCCCACACCTGTTTCCTGGAGCCCTTGCTTGGTTCGCGAACGAATGGAGTGTAGAAGGGCCGTGGGGGAGAGAGCCTGGAAGCAGGCAAGATGTAGAAGACGGCGGGTGACTCGCACCCAGGGACTGACGACTCGGCACCCCGGCTCTCCGCACACAGGCGCGCCACACACGCAAGCACCACCTCCGCCCTCACGCGCGCCGCCGCCGCCGCAACCGGCCGCCGGTCGGCGCGTGAGGGTCGGCGCCCGACGTTCTGCTACTTCTCCGGGGACCTGAGCCAGTGGCGCACGCGCACGCGAGCCTGCCAGTCCCGCATGACTTAACCATCTACACTTCCAGCCACTCTTGCCTGGCAGGGACCACTGAGGTGAGGCCCGGACTGTTGCGCGCGCAGCCCCGCCCTCCCGACACCTATCAGATTGGCACTGCCCCAAAGGGAGCCAATCATAACTCGCAGGAGGCGGGGCCTGCCGCGCGAACCTGTAAAACCAAGTGCTCAAGTCCCGCCCTGGCGCGTGGACAGCTGTCAAGACGCCCGGCTTGCGCTTGCTGCCTGCTTGCCTGCAGCTCGCAAGGCACGCAGTTGGGGCAGCGCCGCTGTTTGAGCGGGATTGTGGGAAGTAGGGCCCCAGAGCACCGGTCCTTGCTTGGAACCAAGCTGTAGCGGCCTAGTCTCAACCTTTAATGATGACTGACTGTTCCCTAGACCCGGGGTCCTCCTTAGCTAGAAGGTCTCTGCGCCCCCATCCTACCTGGGACTTGCTTACCAAGAAGGGAGGGGATTCCTTTTGGCCTATCGCCCTCGGGTCTGATTTAACAGAGACACAACTGTTTAAGGAGGAAAACTTTCCACAGAGCATCCTTCTCGGGAGGTAGGGTTTCTTGACCCTCCGCGCCCCGACGCTCCTACCCCAGTCTCCCGCACAGCTTGGCCGCGGGAGTGAGAGCACAGTTGAGTGTGTGTTCTTCTCGAGGCCGGGTTGTAACCTCGGAATTGGGGTGGGGGTGGGGTGAGTCGGGGGCAGGGCTCCGCCCCTTCCCGCAGGAGCTTCTGGATCTGCCCACGTCCTGGCCACTCACCTGAGACTGGCTCACCTCCTTTTAAGTCTGTCTGTCCAGATTTTAGAGTGAAATCCTTAATCCTGGCAGACTCCATGGACCTAGAGCAGTGTTGTGCAGAGAACACCTTCTCAACAAAGGCTCCTTGGATTTAATTTGAGGTCATATGTATTTTACATTATTTTTACTAAAATTTCAGTTTTAGTGGCTCCCAAATCCATACAATTTTCACCTCTGGTTTTGAAGTTTCTGTCAAAGAATGTTATAGAGTATATAGTTCAGTGTAGACATTTCTGTACTTATATATCGTGCACAGTAAGACAGGAGGTATGTTAGTAGTCTGCTGAATGCTTTCTTATACACAGAGTTTTGTTTAATAACACTGGGTAACTAATTTCTGAGGTCTTTAAAATCATCAGGCTGAAGACTCATCTCTTCTGGACGTTAAGGTCTAATTATGGTAGAATAAAACCTGTGTAGAAAAATATGTCTTAACTAAGTTGTTACAACAAATACTCACACATTAATATTGTGATAAAATAATATAGACAGATTTTATCTTTCACACTAATAAAACTAGGGATGCTTCCACATGCAGTTGCATATGGCTAATCAGTGCACTGATTCCCA
This sequence comes from Castor canadensis, assembly GCF_047511655.1. Classification (NCBI taxonomy): domain Eukaryota; kingdom Metazoa; phylum Chordata; class Mammalia; order Rodentia; family Castoridae; genus Castor; species Castor canadensis. The sequence goes on from NC_133387.1 coordinate 54,853,558, forward strand.
AACATTTCTTCTTTTCTCTACTGTGATGTATATGCTTGTAAGGAAGCTTCCCTTCTTAGGAGCTCCATCTTAACTTGTCTCTTCTTGCTAACCCAACAAGATGAATTCAATAGTAACCATTAGGAAACAAATGCATGGCTTTGGATGCAGTCTTAACAAAATATTTGCATTGGCAATGACAAATACTACTTGAATTGACATTGCTGTTATTTTTTAACCACAAATTAAATCTGCATAGGGAAAAAGAATAGAAAGCCATTAGTTATTAAGAAAAATCCTAGGGGAAAATTCCTAGGGCCATGGGTGGTGGTGCACATCTCTAATCCCAGCACTCAGGAAGATGTGGCAGGAGGATCAAAGATCAATCTGAGCCAGGTGCTGGTGGCTCACACCTGTAAGCCACCAGCAGGTGGCTCCTAGCTACTCAGGAGGCAGAGATCAGGAGGATCAATGTTTGAAGCCAGCCCAGGCAAATAGTCCACAAGACCCTATCTTGAAAACACCCATCACAAAAAAGGGCTGGTGGAATGGCTCAAGGTGTAGGCCCTGAGATCAAGCCCTAGTACTGAAAAAAAAAAATCAACCTGGGGCTACATAGTGAGACCTTGTCTCAAAAAGAAGAAAAAAAGAAAAGAAAATTCCTAGACATCCATATTTGGTAGGTCCTGAGGAAAGAAAGATACACAAGTCTTTGAAGCATTAACCAAAAAGTCAAAAATGAATGATCATGCTGGAACAAGAAAAGTGAGATATTATCATTCTCAAAATTGTCTTTCCAGCAACAAGTGTATTTTCATTGGTACTTGTACTGTGAAGTTGTATTTATGACTGAAAATTCAGTAAAATTTAATCTTAAACAGGTAATGTTAGTTTTCATACCTTACATTTAAGGGTATTCTGTTAATATATTGATACTTGCTTAAGAAGATTTTGCCATTAGATAAGCGATTTTTTTCTCCTTGCATATAGAATATGTCATTAAACTGCCATGGGGAGGCCTTATTTGATAATGGTATTTTTTCTCACTTATCTGGAGCAGTATACCCTGGATCTCTTTTTCTAGATTACTAATCTGGAAATAATAAATGGAAGAGATTACTAATCAATTATATCTGGTACATAGTATAAAACTACTATAGAGCTCTATGAGTTTCATACTAGTTTTTAAACTTCTTTTTGCCCCCATTTCAAGTCTTTATTTGAAAATTGCATAAAGATTAGTCAGAGATATAAAAACATTCACAATAAAAAATCTTGAAAACAGTAGATGCCTAATCTAACCTATAAGACTTCTATAGTACTGAATGGTCATACCATCCTCAGTCACCATTTCTCCCAACCTTCTCCTTATCAGAGACAAAAATTACAAGTGTAATATATGAAAGTCCTCAAGTACAAAATGCTTTAAGCCAGAGAGGTCACCAAACCATAGTTTATTTTAGTCACAAAAAAGAAGTGAACTTTCAAATGAAGCCACGAACCCAACAGCCATACAGAAAAAATTAGAAAAGTTGATGATACAAATTTTTTTAAATCTGTAAATCAAGTATCACTATAAGAACAATCAAAAGAAAAATGACAGACTGAGAAAACTTGATATTTATATCATGAAGAAAGAGCTAATTTCTTTATATAGAAATTACTCCTGTGGTTCGATAAGTACTAAATTATTTAGTAGAACAATAAGGGTGAAAGCCAAAGAGGAGTGAGGAAAAAGTCTGCAGGAAATGAATTCTTTTTAAAAGCCAACATGAAAGGGGAAACAATTCTTTTTAAAAGCCATCATGAAAGGGGAAAAAAAGAGAGTAGTGGTATAGTAGAATATTGAGTTGAAGGATATTGGTATTTTATAGCTGCTGTTCCTTTTCATGGAAATTACTTGAGCACATTTTAAAGGTGATGGAATAAGGACTAGAGGCATGGCTCAAGCAGTGGAGTGCCTGCTTTGCAAGCATGAAGCCCTGAGTTCAAACCCCAGAGCCACAAAAAATTAATAATAATAATAATAGTAATAATAATAAGTAAATAAAGCTGATGAAATGAATCAACTGGGAGGGAAAGGTTAGTAATGGAAGAGAGAGGAAAGAATGAACAGAAGTGATAATACAGAAAAGGGATGGTGTCCAAGGCATAGATGGATGGGTTGAACTTTTTGGTTGAAGTTATCAATTCTCAATTTTAACCAGAGGGAAGGGTAGAGTACAGCATAGATAATTACAGATAGTTTTGAACTATTATTATTATTGCAAAACCAAGAAGTTCCCCATCTGATAGTTTATTTTTTTCTCTATAAAACAGAAGACAATGTCACCAGTTGAAGGATTTAAATAGTCCTGCTTATGAATACCTTAACTAATGAAACTTGGTAGGACTCCTTCCATATTTGAGGACCCATTTGAGACTGGATATCATGAATTTACAATGAGACACACCTACCCTATTGTTAGTTTCTTAGCTCAGGCAACCGTAATAAAATACTATAGATTGGGGTGCCTTAAACAACAGAAATTAATTTTCTCACAATTTTCAAGACTGTGAGCAAGATGCTGGCCAATTTTGTTTCTGATGATGGCTGTCTTCCTGACTTGCAGAAGGCCTCTTCTCACTATGTGATCACATGGCCTTTCCTCAAAGTGTACAAAGGAAAGAGGGTAGCTTTCTTGTATCTCTTCTTATAAGGGACTAATACCATCCTGAGGGCCCTTCCTCATTCCCTCCTCTCAATGACTACCTCTCTAAGGCCCTATTTCTAAATTACATTAGGAATTAGGACTTCAACATAAGAAGTTGGAGAGAATGCAAAATTCAGCCTGTAACACTTAAGATGCTGATAACAAGGAATGCAGGTAATAAGGAAAATGTTGGTTTCATCCAGGACTGAGATTTTATGAGAGTGAAAGGAAAAGACAGAAAGGCAAAGGAAGTTTGTGATATTAGCAAGAATGTAAGTCTAATGTACTTAAAGTTGACTATAAGGGGAAATGAAGAAAGGAGAGAAGTGATGGATTGATTGGGTCAGACAAGAGGAATCAGATGACTGAATGATGTGTTGAGTTCAAAGAGACCATTGAGCAAGCTGGAAAGGGAGACGGTCAGGGGGCATGGTTATATTAATAATTTTGGAATTAGAGCATTCATGAGTGATGACAAAATCCAACGTGTGATCACGGTAGTATGTATCAGACAAGAGTAGTGGGGGAGGCCTTGTGATGAAGGGAGGTTAGAAATTTAGAAATTCAGGGTGTTGAATTACAGTCCGTGCTCCACTGAAGTCATACAGAATGATGGAGGAGTTAGAATATATAGTAGTTTTTGTGTTACCTTCGGCAAGTTAGGGGCTAAGTGAAAGACTGTAAGTAACAGTATTGTCCAATTATATGAGCCTCAAAGGATTGAGAGTAATATTTTTATTTGTCTGCTTTTTACAAGAGGATGTAGAAATAATGGTCAAGAAGTAGAAACCAGTGAAACACTATTCTCCTGGACCTGAGGTCTGAAAGGAATATTAAAAAAAACACTTAAAAATAAACATAGTTGGGCTGGAGGTATGGCTCAAGTGGTAGAACACCTGCTGTGCAGGCATAAAGCCCTGAGTTCAAACCCCAGTCCCCCAAAAAATAAACAAATAAACAAAGTTAATTCTAGAGTCCAGCAAGAAAAATAGAGCCTTCAGTGGAGATACAGGTTTCCTTTGAGAAAAAGAGATGGAGGGACTACTCAGAATTAAAAATAAATGCGCTGTGTGCCAGTGACTCACACCTGCAATCCTAGCTATTCAGGAGGCGAAGATCAGGAGGATTGAGGTTTGAAGCCAGTCTGAACAAATAGCTTGAGAAACCCTATCTCAAAAATACCCAACACAAAAAGGGGCTGCTGGAGTGGCTCAAGTGGTAGAGTACCTGCCTAACTAGTGTGAGACCCTGAATTCAAACCCTAGTACTGGCCCCCAAAAAGAAAAGAAAAGAAAGTCACATAGTGGTGGAGTGGCTCAAGTGGTAGAGCACTTGCCTAATAAATGTAAGGGTGTGAGTTCAAACCCCAGTACCACCAAAACCAAACCAAACAAACACACACACACACAAAAGAAACCAATCATGTGGAAAGTCACATAGTATATGGCAGAATCAGGACTAAAATCTTGAAATCTATATCTGTTAGATATAAAATTCTTTCTAACACATTTAACTATTTAAGAAACTAACTCCAGTGAGGCTTAAACCCAGACCCCTGAGTTGCACATGTACTACTTAAGAATCAGCAAGGATTATACATGGATTAGGGGTGTAGCTCAGTGTTAGAATGTTTGCTTAGCATGCATGAGGCTTTGGGTTCCATCCCTGACATTGAAATAAATTATTTTAAAAGGACAGCTGGGCATGGTGCTGCGTGACTGTAATCTCAGCACTAGGAAGATGCAGGAGGATCAAGAGTTTGAGACTATACATCAAGACAATGTTTAAAAAAGGGGGCGTATTATATACATTCAATAATTGCATCTCTCTGGGAACACGGAGTCTAGGAAATTGAGAGCAGTTCAGGTTTCCATATGGTACGTAAGAACTGTGGAATGAGTTTCACCATTGCGGCTAGCAAGACAGTCACCTCATCACCTTAGAGAGGGCAGCAGTTCTTTCTTTTCTCTCCTCCCTTTTCCCTTTCTCCTTGACTAAAACTTTAGCCTCATGCTGTGCCACACTGAATTACTTGACACAGAAGATCATTGTTGTCAGCATTCTCCAGTACATTAATTGGGTTTTCTGTTGAAAAAGAAGTCAACACTTCTGACACCTTAATGACAATGAATACTCTTTTAAGACATCAGAATAACAAAATAGTATTCCATGGTGTAGTTATACCAGAATTTATTTGACCATTGCCACATTGTTGAAATTTTTTTTGTTTAGTCATATGTGCATACAATGTTTGGGTCATTTCTCCCCCCTTTCCCCCTTCCCCCTTCCTCTCCCCCCATCCTCTCGCTTCCAGGCAGAAACTGTTTTGCCCTCATCTCTAATTTTGTTGAAGAGAGAATATAAGCAATAATAAGAAGGACAAAGTGTTTTTGCTAGTTGAGATAAGGATAGCTATACAGGGAGATTCCTCGCATTGCTTTCATGTACAAATGTGTTACATTCTAAATTGATTCTTCTGCAACTGACCTTTTCTCTAATTCCTAGTCCCCTTCTCCTATTGGCCTCTGTCGTTTTAAAGTTTCTGCATTAGTTCCTTTGCATTGAGGACATCAAATACTATCATGTTTTTTGGGTGTCTTACCTATCCTCATACCTCCCTTGTGTACTCTCACCTTATCATGTGACCAAAGTCCAATCCCCTTACTGTATTTGCCCTTGATTTATTGAAATTTTAGTATGTTTCCAATTGTATTATTGTACACATCATTAGCACTACAATATCTGCATATTCCTGATATTACTTTAAGATACATTGTTTCAGTCAGGCTCTGGTAAATCATTGCCAGTAATCCTAGCTACTTGGCTGCTGAAGTCAGGAGGATTGCGGTTTGAGGCTACCCCAAGCAAATAGTTCACGAGACCCCCATTTTCAAAATGACTAGATCAAGATGGACTGCTATGGCATAAGCAGTAAAGCGTGCTTTAAGAGCACAAAGCCCTGAGTTCAAACCTCAGTCCCAACCCTCCCCTTCCCTGCAAAAAAATACATTGTTTTAGAAATTATATGTTGAATCAAAGGATACATAATTGTTTTTGGTGGTAACTGGGGTTTGAACTCAGGGCCTTGCTCTTACTAGACACTAGACGTGTTCTACCACTCGAATCAGAAATCATGCTCTCTCAGCATTTTTTCTTTTTGCTTTATTAATTTTTCCATTAGGGTCTTGAATTTTTGATCAGGGCTGGCTTCAGACCACAATCCTCATCTCTATACCTGAATAGCTGGGATCACAGGTGTGCACCACCATGCCAGGCTTATTGCCTGGACTAGCCTCCAACTATGGTCCTCCTGATATCTGTCAGCAGCAGGGATATTCATTTTTGTCTGTTCCTAATGTTTTCTTCCCTACAGAAATTTTGGATTTGTATGCAGTTAAATTTTTGTTTTGATTTGTATGATTCCTGAGTGTCACATAGCTTTAGAATAGCTTTCTGTGTGCTTAGTTTTAAGAGCGATTACATATCTTTCTATAATATGTTTATTTTTATCTTTTTGCATTTTCATATTTTATATTTATAGAACTTATCTTTGTGTAAGAATCAATTTTTGATAGAACCTAGTTTTCCCAAATGATCAATAGTTATCTAATACTAGTACTAAATAATCTACCTTTTCTCATTGATACAAAATGCTGCCTTTGTCAGGTACTATATATATTTGAATGTACTAGTGGATTTTTTAATTCTGATCCATTGACCATTTGTGAGCAACTAGTACCAAAATCTAAGTACTGAAGTCTTATGTAATTCTGGAATTCTATTCTTCCATAAAATACTAGAATTGTTTTAGCATATTTCCCCCCAAAAAATGCCTGTTAGATTTTGATTAGAATTACATAAAATTTATAGATTGGGTGAAAGTAACAGCTTTAAAATATTTTGAATGTTCTAAGAGTATGCTGTATCTCACACATTCTTTTATTTCACTTGGTGTAGTTTTTTGTCATTGAATTCCAGATTAGAATTATGAATGTTTATTTCATACACTGTACTTCTTAACTAATTATAACTTTTACATAGCAAAGCTGCTCATTTTTTTACAGTCACCCTGTTAAATGGCCTTATCGTTTTTAATAGGTACTCAGTTGATTCTGTTGGTTTCTAGATAAGTAGTTACATCATCTGAGTTTATTCATATAACAATTTTAATGTCAACCGACACCTGGTAGGTATTCAATAAACATTAGATAAAACTATATGATTCTTTCTGCTTATTATATTACTGAGGTATCAGAAAGGCTAAATTTTTCATGATGAGATACATAGATTTATGTTCTCATACCTTGGCAAAGTAAATACAAATTTCATCTGTAAAAATAAATATGCAGCCACGCACCAGTACCTCAATTCTAGCTACTTGAGAGGCTGTGATCAGAAGGATTAAGGGGCCAGCCCAGGCAAATTGTTCATGAGACCCCCATCTTGAAAAATAACCAAAGCAAAATAGACTGGAGATGAGGTTCAAGCAGTAGAGTACCTGCTTTGCAAGCACAAAGCCCTGAGATCAAAATCTAGTCCCATGCAAAAAAAAAAAAAAAAAGTTTGTTTTCATAGCTAAAACTGTGAATACCAATTCTAAATAGTTATTTTCTATAAATTATCTTAGGCAACATATTCAAATATAAGTTCTTTAAAAAATCATCTTAAGGTTTATGTACACATGTACAAAATATATATTTTTGTTGTTGTTGTTGTTGGTTTTTGTTTTTTTGAGACAGGATCTCCTATGTAGCTCAGGATGGATTCTGACTCAGTACACAACCTAATCTGACCTTGAACTCCTGCCTCAATATCTGAGTGCTGAGGATTTACAGGTCTGTGATTCCTGGCTTTGAGACTGTTTTGACAACGACTAAACATTAGGGAGAAATGGGATATTCACAATGTCTAAACAAGACTTTCAGCAATGATGTAAAAAAATACTACTTTAATTGTAATGAGACTCTATTACATTAAAATAATTTTAATGAAAATTCTCTTTGAGATATCCATAAAATCAAGAGAATTAAAGTGCATTTTAGCACCAATTTATTATATCCACAAATTTTTGCCTGCAAGCTTAAATCTATGAAAATAGTATTAATGATTCTCCCTTGAAATCAGAGTCAATTTATTCATTTATACTTAAGGCCACTAAGATCTCTGCTTAGTGTTCAAAACTTGGTCAGCTGTATCCTTCAACTCAGAGTTGAAGTATATTTACATGAGTCAACCAGTGAGCAAAAGTAAAAAAAACTGAAATAGAAAGAAAAATCGTAATCATCATTGAAATCTCTACCAAGATTATACTTAATTCATTGTAGCTCATATCCTCAATCTTATAATGTTAATATCTTCTTAAATATTTCTTGGCAGACTTTGGAAGACTACGAGTAATGGTTGTATTCATTTTCTAGTTTAAAGGTACAAATTTAGTGTCAATAAAAGACCCATTTTTAGCTGAAAATTCTATGGGTCTCAAGTTTGCTACATTTCAGCTCGGTTTGCTGCTCAAGGTCTTATGTGTCTAGAAACACAGTGCCAACTGAGCTGTGTTCTCATCTAGAGACTCAGGATAACAATCTCCTTTAAAGTTCATTCAGCTTGTTGGCACAAACCAGTTGAGCCTTGTTTTCTGGCTGACTATTGACTAGGGGTCAATCTCAACTCCTTTCTACATGGAGTCCTCCATCTTCAATTCAGCAACAGTGCATGAAAGCCCTTCACATTCTTCAAATTTCTAAGGCCTTCTGCTACTACCTATAGAAAACTCTCTGCTTTTAGAGGCCTAATGTGATTAGGTTTTGTACACCTAGATTATCTCCAGATCCCAAGATCAACATGTTAGTGAACTTCATTATATCAGCAACCTCTCTTTTAATTATGCCAAGGAATAGAGATGATGAAGGCCATCCAAGGATTCTGCCTAAGTGGTTAGGCAGCACAAAGAAGCAATGTTTTCCCTAAAAAAACTTATTTTATTAAATGTTTATTAATTTGGCAATGGTATCCCCAAACCAAACTATTTCTGTTGATTATAGGAATTTTGATATGGCTAATATCAAAAAAGCCATCACCTGCTGGTAGTCTCTAAGGCATGGGAAAAATTTGTCACTTATTCACCCAATAAAGAAAATTAGTTCTCAAAAGAAGAAATTCAAATGGCCAAAAAACACATGAAAAAATGCTCACCATCCCTAGCAATAAAGGAAATGCAAATTAAAACCACACTAAGATTCCACCTCACCCCCTTTAGAATAGCCATCATTAGCAACACCACCACCAACAGGTGTTGGTGAGGATGTGGGGAAAAAGAACCCTCTTACACTGCTGGTGGGAATGTAAACTAGTACAGCCACTCTGGAAAAAAATTTGGAGGTTTCTTAAAAATCTAAACACTGATCTACCATATGATCCAGCAATACCACTCTTGGGGATATACCCAAAAGAATGTGACTCAGGTTACTCCAGAGACACCTGCACACCCATGTTTATTGCAGCACTATTCACAATAGCCAAGTTATGGAAACAGCCAAGACGCCCCACTACTGACGAATGGATTAAGAAAATGTGGTATTTATACACAGTAGAATTTTATGCAACCACGAAGAAGAATGAAATACTATCATTCGTAGGTAAATGAATGGAACTGGAGAACATCATTCTGAGTAAGGTTAGCCTGGCCCAAAAGACCAAAAATCGTATGTTCTCCCTCATATGTGGACATCAGATCAAAGGCAAACACAACAAGGGGATTGGACTTTGATCACATGATAAAGCAAGAACACACAAGGAAGGTATGAGGATATATAAGACACCTAAAAAACTAGATAGCATTTGTTGCCCTCAACGCAGAGAAACTAAAGCAGATACTTTAAAGCAACTGAGGCCAATAGGAGAAGAGGACCAGGAACTAGAGAAAAGGTTAGTTCGAGAAAAATTAACTTAGAAGGTAACACATGTACAGGAAAGAAATGCGAGTCAACTCCCTGTATAGCTATCCTTATCTCAACTAGCAAAAACCCTTGGTCCTTCCTTTTATTGCTTATACTCTCTCTTCAACAAAATTAGAGATAAGGGCAAAATAGTTTCTGCCGGTAGCAAGGGGTTGAGGGGGATGGGGGGGCGGGGGTAAGGCAATGGGTGGGGGGAAGGGGGGAGAAATAACCCAAACATTATATGCACATATGAATAAAATTTTTTAAAATGAGGGTGCCTTCACCACCAAAAAAAAAAAAAAAAAAGAAAATTAGTTCTATAAAATATGGGATTGCAATAATGAACAAAACTTTCTGTTTCAAACAGCATACACTTTAGATTAGAGAGATATTAATCAAAAACTTAGTAAAACATTTATGCTAATAAAATATGATAAATTATCCAAAGGAGAGAATAGCCTATAAAAAGAGAATGTGGGCACAGTACTTCAAAATTCACTATTTCTACAGAAAAAAAAGTCAATGATGCTTCTAGGGTTGAACAACACTGTGGTCCTGCAGGGATATCAGGGAGGAAGTAATGATAGAGCTGAAGTATTAAGGAAGAATAGGCATTAACTGGGTAAAGAGGCTTATGGTGAGAGAAGGTATCCAGGGAGAGGGAAGAGCATGTACAAATGGCCTGTGGCTGGAGGAGAGGCACTGTCTGAAGTTACTGTGGCTGGAGCTCAGGGAATAAAGAGAGTAGGAGGGTATGGTTGGCCATGTCTCTAGAAGAAGATAGAATTTGCTGTTCAAGAGGCTCATGAAGCATTTTCATCTCTATCCTAAGACTGAGAAACCCTTGAGAAGTTTGAAACAAGAGGCTGACAAGATCAGATTTGCGCTTTTAAATAACTCCGGCTGCTGTGTGGAGAATGGCTAAAAAGATCAAGTAGAAAGTGCTGCTCCATAATTTTTTGAAAGTACTTAGAATGTTTCCCTAATGACTTGATTTTTATAGTTTCTGTGATTGGAAGCTCTGTTTCTTGCTTTAAAGTCTGAGTAGGTTCCTGATAATAGGTGCCAGTACTGTGTGTTCTCATGTACTTAGCCAAGTTGTGCTAAAAACTCTGCTGCTTTTCCAATAATGTAATGTGGTTTTGCATTAGAATAGACCATAAATCTTTGCTTAGTATTTTCTAACCTGTAACACAGTGAGGTTGCTGGCAATTTTCTCCTTCACATGGGAATCCATGATGATGATATATTGCTCATCAAAGTTTTGGTTCTCTGGGCCATTAACATCTTATAAAGAAAAATAAGTTGAAGAAAAGACAGTAATTTCCTGGATAACTGATTTTTGGTTTTTTTGGTTTTTTATTATGATTTTTTTTTTTGTGATGGGGTGTCTCCAACTCTTAGGCTCAAGTGATTCTCTGCCTCAGCCTTCTGAGTAGCTGGGATTACAGATGTTATATCTGGGTGTGAGGAATAGTTTTTTTAAATAGGAATACTTATATATAAGAGTGTCCTGTTTATGACTAAATCCTTCCCCCACCAAAGTGAAATTTAGCAAACAGCCAAGAGCCTTGAGCCATTTAAAAGTACCCCAAAACCAGCACATCTAGATAAATTCATTTTACTAATTTTATTATGCTCAGCTTGCAAGATCAGGCAGCACTCATTCATTGAATGGACTAAATGGAATATACTACCCAGTCAGCTCATATCCCACTCCCACGAGCTCTTTCTCCCTCCCCTTGCCACACATACTCATTCTGCACCTATGTCTTGTGCACATCATTTGCTTGATGTCTCTTAATTGAAGCAATTGGTGAATATGGTCTGCTGAGCTCTAGTCAAATAAATTCTACCACAATGAGAATATATGATGTCTCTTTTTCTCTGCCCTTCAAGAACATGTGATCTTGTGGAAATTATACAATTTCTATGTATCTTAGTTTCCTGATCTCTGTAGTGGAGACAATGATAATAGTATATATTTCATAGAATATTGGGACAATATTAAAAGAGAAACAAATGAAACTTTTAAAACAGGACTTGGTGAGTGGCAAGTACTGCAAAGTATGACCTATCATCATGATTGGTCTTCCTGGAAAGGGCTCCAGAACATCAAGTCTGGTCTCAGTGTCTCCAAAATGCTACTACATGGTTTTGCACAGGCTTCCTGAATTTGACTTTAACCTTGTCTTTTTTAACATATGAAGTTATGTCAGTTCCAGATTGGACAAAGAATTTATCACTCTTAGTGGATATTCCCTCTTCTTCATAGTCTTACAACAAATGCTCTATCATTTTCAAAGTTTTCCTAATAGTGTGCTTTAAATTATCTTTATTCTTTTTTTTTCATACTGTATAAGACTTCCAAGGCCTACAATAAGCCAATAATTTCCCAGGATATGCTCACACTTAAGATGTCTTATCATTCTAGTAATACATAATACAAGATTTAAATAACAAAAAGGTACTTCATACGAGATAATAGATGCTTATTATGCCATTACTGTGATAATTGATGTTAAAAATATGCTCCCCTTAAAACATGTTACACCTATACTAGACAATAGCTATAGTGTTTACTAACTAGTTCATGGTGTTCATTTGCTAGTTCATTTACTCTGAACATACTTATTAATAAACCTAAACATAGGTTTAATGTAGGCTACGTTCTTTCTTGGTGCTTGCTCCCTTGATGTACTGAGTACCCTTCATCATCACCAGTCAGGAAGATTTTATGAATCTTTCCTTTCTGTAGTTTGTATTAAAAATCAGTTTTTTCCAATGTAAAATTAGATTAAATGCCTTTTCAAATTTCCTTGAGATCCTGATATGACCTTTGCTTTCCTTTCTCCTTTGATCACTTATTATTAATACACTTTCTTCACAACTTTATCATACAAATTCGCAGATTACGATACATGGCATGTTAGACCAATTTAGCAGTCAGAGTAATAAGATTATGTTACTCCTCTGTTCCAAACTCTCCAATGGTTTTCTTTACTATTCAGAGTAAAAGTTTAAAGTACTCACAATGACCTACCAGGTCTTACAGGATCTAATCATAGTCACTTCTCTGACATCATTTACTACTACTCTTGCCCATTGGTCACTCATTAGTAGGACTCATTATCTTCCATCAGTTCACCTACTCAGATACCCTATTTAAATTACAAACACCTTTCCTCTGATTTTCTTACCTTTTGTTCTGTTTTTTTTTTTTTCTTCTAATACTAGGGATTGAATTTAGAGCTTCTCACTTTCTAGGCAAGTGCTTTACAATTTGAGCCACACCCTAACTCCTTTTGCCTTTTAAGTTGTTTTTCAGATAGCACCTCTGCTAACTTTTGCCCGGGCTGACCTTGAGCCACAATCCTCCTGTCTGTACCTCCAGAGTAGCTGGGATTACAAAGTATACTACCACACCAGGCAGAATTCCTTATCTTCTTTCACTAGTTTGTCTCTGTAGCACTTATCAACATCAGAATATTATATTCTCTCCGTTATCTACTTGTTTATTTTTCAACATCACTCAGTAAGATGCAAACTCAATCAGGGAAAAATTATATTTACTGATGTAGAACAATATTTAGCAAGTAATTGGTGTTCAGTTTTTATTTTTTGTCAATAAAATGAGCCTTAGCTTTCTTCCCTGATTTTCTCTCTTTGTTTTCATTTGCTTATTTACTTAACACATATTTTAAGTATTATGCTGGGGTTGCAAAAATAAATAAAACAACTTCATCCCTTGAAGTTCTCAGAGAGTAGTGAGGAACAAACATAGATGTTAATGGAACACATTGACAAGACAAGTACTTTTATTATGTAACCACATATGTAGCACACTGAACTATCAAAGGGGGCATGATTAATTTTACATGGGCAGTATTGAGGAGAAAGCACTTGCTGAGTAGGTTTTCACTGAGAGAACTTTGGAAAGAACAACATTCCAGAGAGTGTAGCATTACCAAAGTCTGGGTAGTAAAACATGGAGGAGATTGGAGCTCAACTGGATGAGTAATACTGGAACAGAGGGTGACATGAGAGAAAACCAAGACAGGTAACAGAAGCCATAATTCAGAAGTAACTGTGCATATCATTTAAAGGAATTTGGACTGTACTATTTAGGCAGTTAGGTGTTATTGAAAGATATCATGGTCAGATTTGTCTTTGTAGCAAATTTAGAAAAGAGACTGGTTAGTAATAAAGAATTTGAGCAAAAGATGATATTTGTGCTTTATTTTAGATTGCAACACTATGCTTACTGAGCAAACATTTCACCTTGAAAAATTTCTTTATTTGATCTGATAATTTTTGATGCAAGGTCCTTCATGAATCTTCAAAATGCCAGAAATATTATCATGAATCCCAAGGACAATCTAAGAGAAGCCAAGATTTTATAGGCTAATAAATAAGAATAAAGCTTGGTAATTTCTTACTTTTAGATCCATTTTTGATTAAAGAAACTCAGTTTTATATCTGAGGAAAAGTTTCTAAATAAAATTACATAATATAATTTAGCTATGTCTGACAAATAAGTTGAAAAAAGACCAAAATAAAAATAGAGAAGAAAAATATAAAATCGATTTGGCATGGTTGCAGTGAAATTATTTGTTCTCTGTTCCTGAGCTATAATGACATTTTCCCAATGAAACTATTGCTCTGCAGTAGTTGAATTTTTACATCTACATGTAATGTATCAGAACAGAAATACTCCAAAACATCTTTAAATTTATGATTGGCAGGAAAGAAGATGCAGACTCAATATATGTTAAAGTAATAATAAATCAAAAGAAAAAAATAAGTCAAATAGAAGAGTCTGGATTGATGAGCCACAAAGGCCTAGTTGTTTTTCTCAGTGGAGACCCATTTATGTGAGGTGTCTTTCTGCCTCTGGGAGTATGTGATTCTCCACTGTGCACCTAGATGTGGGATATGTGAGTTTGCACCAAACATAAATCTAATAAATTTCACATATCTTCACTCATTGCCACTGTGAGACTTGGTGTAATTTCTTTAGATAGACAACCCACCCATTTTACTGCTGTGAAATCTATTCTAAGCTTCAATAACTAAGAAAATTTTTCAGAGTTACACCTTCCTCAAAGACATTGAGTACTCATGTTTTCCACAGTATACCTTTTCTAAATTTAACTACAAAAATAAGTGCTACTGTGCAGTGAAGATTTTTTTTTCAATTGTTTTGACAGTACTGAATATAAGATGCATTAAGCTTCCCAGGTGGCAATTTCCACAGTTTAACCTTTATATTTTATTGTCTTAATGACAAACATGATGGAGAATGAAGAAAACATGATTATGATTATGGAATTGTAATGTTTGCCTTTGCCATATCAGGACATGCTTATAAGGATAACATGGCTCGCTCAGTGAGAACTATTGATTGCAATCTATAGTGACCAAGTGAAATAAGAACCAAAGTAAAAATGATAGCACACTGTCAATTGCAAAGCAAAGCTAGTTCCTACATAGGAACACTGCACTATAACTTAGTGTAAGGAACTGCTGAACAAAGACCACACCACATTTATTGAAATACAGACTGCTGGGCTGTCCCTCTCAGGTTCAGAGTGCAGCAGCTTGGCTGGAATGGGTAGGGGCTTTATAGGAGGGGCCACACCATGAGGGAGGGAGGGTATTCCTCCCAGAGAACAGCTGGGCTGCTAGCCTCTGTTTATCTGAGATCACCAGATGGAATGGGTCGACATGCATAGCTAGTTGAGAAATTGGAAGTTCCTGAGATTTTGCAAGCAGGGAAACAAGTAGTGGGGTTTGGCAAGTGGTCATAAATCAGGGGGTCTGGTTTTGGTGTTAGCCTCAGAACTCTCCACCTGCCCCAAGAATGCCAAGGACCTAACATTTAGCAATTAGTAGAAATACAGTAGCAACAAGGTCATAACATATTATGTCAGACAATGGACACAATATTCCTGAATATTTGGCAGAATTAGAGAATATCTCACTTGGAAGAACAAACACAAAGGAAATTAGCTAAAAGATAAGAATCAAAATTTATCCATGTCTCAAAAAAAGGTCATAGGGTAAATGAAAAATTTTGCAATTATATATTACCATGGTTAGAAATATCCCTTCATTTTCTATGTTAATATTATTTCATAAATTTTTATAGACATTTTTGCCATTAATTAGAAAAGGTGCAAATGTAATAAGAATTTCTTTCACTCTTTTTTCAAGTATTGTGCATTAAAACAAACCTCAGGCCTTAGTTGGCCCACTCTGGAATCCTACATACTTTGACTGTAGATACTGCTAGGGCAAATAGTACTACATCCTAGAACCCACAGCCCTTCTACTTGATCCTGAAGAGAGTAAAATGGGCTGGTCTGGCTGGTCAAGGGCAAAAGTAAAGTCAAGATGAGAGACAGTTGATATAAAACAGAACAGGATTTCCCTGTCCCTCTGGTAGCTAGCCAATCTGAAATCCTCACCATTAGAATCTCCCTCTGAACATGAAAGGGAGAACAGCAAGCTCCATGTCAGAAAAACCCTGTTGTTTAATTTGGCTTTCTTTCCAGTTGTATGGCTTTGGTCAAGTTCTTTAGCATTTCAGAAACTCAGTGTATTGAGGAACTACATAAGATGACCTCTGCATCTCTTACAAGCCCAGACATTTATTAATTTAGAGAAAAACACTGCAACATGAGAATTATCCTGTGGTAGAAACCGTGTTTAAGAAATGACTTTAAAAACATTAATATTGAAGTATTTCTGAAATCTTAACTCTTCCACTCAAAACTTTCCTCAGTTCTGTCCTATCTTGATTAAAATTTCACCTCCTCAGTGAGGTTTCCCTGACCATATTACTTAAAACTGTTGTCTACCTGCCTGACATTTTAGTCTCCTTCCTCTGGACCATTTTCCCCATAGTACTTTCTGCCTTTCAATGTGTGAAATCATGTATTCATTACATTTTTGTCTGTTGACCTACCCCCACCACCAAACATATCTGAGCAAAGATTTTTTGTTTTGCTCATAGATATATAATCCTTCACTTAGGATAGCACATACAATCTACTAGGTGCTCAGTTAATATTGTTGATAATGAAATTATCAACAAATTTAAAATAAAGTATTTTAAAATAAAGTATTCTCTAACTTAAGTTATAATTATAGAATCATGTGTAACCAACTATGCATTAGTCTACTAGAACAATGTTTCTTACCTACAGAAGTACATTTTAAATATGTCCTTTGAAAGAATGTAAAAATTTTTTTCAAAAAAATTACTGAGTAAACATTAGCTCATTGAACTGGGTTGCCCTTGTTCCCAAGAGAGAGTTCACTTGAGATTAGGCAAGTTCAAAGTCTATGAATCATAAAGCAGTTTAGGAAACTAAATAGGAAATTGCATTTCTTCAATGAGCTCTGTCAAGTCTGAACCCTGTTAAGGTAACGTTGCTATATTTATGCCAGGAATTCCTCAGTGCTGATGTCTGAGGGCAAAAGGTGTGGCTATAAAGTAAGAAAATGATTAAGAGATATACATTAAAGTTGCTCCAACCTGCTATTTATTGAACAGCAAAGGAATTTCTCTCTCAGAATAATCTTCAGTACAAACTTGTTAAGTTTAAGAAAATAAGGCTCGTTATTTGTAACCTTTTGAGGGGGTTCAGGGGTGTGTCTCTGGGTAGCCTGGGCTATGCTTGAATTCTTAATTCTCCTACCTCCTTCTCTCCAATGTTAGGATTACAAGTGTGCACCATCACCGTGCTGGGGTTTGAATCAGGGCCTACACTTTGAGCCACTCCACCAGCCCTATTTTTGTGATGGGTTTTTTTGAGATAGGGTCTTGCAAACTATTTGTCAAGGGCTGGCTGAGAATGGTGATCCTCCTGAGTAGCTTGGATTATAGATGTAAGCCATGGGTGCCTGGCTCAAATTTCATTTTTAATTGAAACTCCTCTGAAGTAAATCACTCACTAGTATATTAACAATAACAATAACACAAGTAAATAGACAGCCTCTTCAACAAATGTTGCTGGGAAAACTATAGACATCTGCATTGTAGAAAACTGAAGCTACATCCATGTCTTTCACCCTGTAAAAATGTCAAGTCAGAATGGATCAAGGACCTTAATGTTAGACTTGAAACTTTGAAACTAGTGCAGGAAAGAGCAGGGAATACACTGGAGCACATTGGCATAGCAATAACTTCCTAGGTAGAACTCCAATGACTCAGCAATTAAGAGAAAGTATTTACAAATGGACTACATGAAAGTAAAAAGCTTCTGAAAAAGGAAATAAATGGTCACCAAAATCAAGAGGCTGTCCACAGAATGGGAGAAAATCTTTGCATCTATACATCTGACAAGGGATTAATAACCCGAATTTACAGGGAACTAAAAAAACTAAACTCCCAAAGAGGCAATGACCCAAAAAAGAAATGGGCAAATAAACTGAACAGTAATTTTCAAAAGAGGAAGTACAAATGGTCAAAAAACACATGAAGAAATGCTTGTCATCCCTGGCTATAAAGAAAAAGCAAATCAAAACCATGCTAAGACTCCACTTCACTCCTGGTAGAATGGCTGTTATCAAAAACAGAAACAACAACAAATGTTGGTGACGATGTAGGGAAAAAGGAACCTCATACATTGTTGGTAGGAATACAAATTAGTACAGATACTATGGAGGAGTATGGAGGCTCCTCAAAAACTGAAAATAGAACTGCCATATGATTCAGCAATACTACTTCTAGGGATATACCCTAAGGAATGTAAGTCAGGTTACAGTAAAGACACATGCACACCCCTATTTATTGCAGCATTATTCACAGTAGCTAAGCTGTGGAAACAGCTAAGATGCCCTATAACTGATGAATAGATGAAGAAAATGTGGTATTAATATGTAATGGAATTTTATTCAGCCATAAAGAATGAAATTTTGTTGTTTGCAGGTAAATGGATGGAACTGGAGAACATCTTCTTAAGTGCAAGTCAGGTTCAGAAAGACAAAAGTCACGTTTTCTCTCAAATGTGGAAGATAGATCCAATACAAATATAAGCATTATCATATGTATACATATAAATAAATATATCTCCCCATTTATATGTATACACGCACACACAAAGAACATGTTTCGAAAAGTAGGACTGTAAGAGGAGACTAAGGAAAAATAAAAAGGACAGAATGATAGAAAGTGAGTAATAATGAAATACATCACATCTGTGTAGGAACAAGACACAATAAAACATATTGAAAACTGTTGAACAACACAGAATAAGGAGAAAAGGGTAAAAAAGAGTAGTGCAGGGAGGCTAGACTGACTTAAGCAGAATATATTTACAGGTAAAATACCAAGGCAAAATTCCCACCAAACAATGAACCAACACCTAAACAATGAAGGGCAGGAACACAAAACAGGTCATATTAAAGGGAGATCACTAATGGGAAGAGGAGGGTAAATGAAGAAAGTAAAGAGACTGAATATGGTTGATGTAATTTCCCTACAAGTATGATTATGGAACATTGAAATCTATTGCTGTCTCCACAAGAAGAATGGGGTAGGAAGGAGAATAATGGAGATAAACCAATTTGGGGTCTAATACATGTATATATAGAAATGTCACAACAAAATCCTCTGTATAACTGTCATAAACTAACAAAAATGTTCTTTTTAAATTGCTGAAGGACAGGAAGGTAAAACAGGTCCTATTAAGAAGGGGTACCACTGGGAGTGGGGAGGGAATAAAGAAAAGGTGAAGGAGAGTGAATAAGATGGAATTATTTTATATTCATGTATGAAGATACAATGAAACCTGTTGAAATTATTCTAAGAAGAGGGGAGGGGAAATAAAGGAGAAAAGGAGGGAGTAAATCTAATTAAGACATATTGTAAGCACTTATATAAATCTCACAATGTACCCCCTGTACAAGTATAATATGCTGGCAATAAAAATATATAAAAGAGGTGACATTCTCACTTTTGGGGAGATTAAATCTTAAGGATATGACAATTAGTCTTTAATTGAGCTCTCCTCTTTATTATTTTCCTCAAGTAGAAGCCAATGGTGATTAGTCAGGAAAAGTACTGTCAGGCCTTTGATGTCAGTAACTCTTTGAGGTTAATGTGAAAGTAACCAGTAGAAAAAAAAATGTATCTGCCTGCTACAGTGGCTCATTCTGCATATACTGCTACCTACTCAAGAGGTGGAAATTAGGAGGATTTCAGTTTAAGGCCAGCATGGGCAAAAAGTTCACAAGACTCCATCTCAACCAATAAGCTGGGTGTAGTAGTGTGTGCCTGTCATCCCAACTATAAGGAAAGCATAAACAGAAGAATCATGGTTTACCACAGCCCATGCATAACATGAGACCCTAGTCAAGAAATAACTAAAACAAATAGGGCTCAGGGCATAGCTTAAGTGGTAGTGTGTCTACCTGCAAGCACAAAGCCTTGAGTTCAAGCTCCAGTACTGTCAAAAATGAAAAAAAAAAAAAGAAAAATTTACCTAAATTACTTTGGGCAGTTGATGGCTAAAGCAAAACTAGAATCAGCTATCTCATT
Source organism: Castor canadensis (assembly GCF_047511655.1). NCBI lineage: Eukaryota > Metazoa > Chordata > Mammalia > Rodentia > Castoridae > Castor > Castor canadensis. The sequence continues at coordinate 54,873,717 of NC_133387.1, forward strand.
CTATCATGTATTTTACTATTACTTCAAGATCATTTCTATCTCTGCCTTATGTTTCTTCCCTTTTTCCTTTCTCTCTTTTCTTAGAAACATGCTGTGAAAATATTCAGAAATCTGAGAAATTTTTGAAGAAATACGGAATCATAGGAATTCTTAATGTCACTTGTTTTAGCCTGTTAATTTTGGCCTTCACTAAATGTGATTCATTTGCTCAATACACCAAGTTCCACTGAGAGATAGCAATAATCAGGATCCTGACCTTCTCCCTATCACCAAGCTTAATAAAAAAATTCATTTCAATAAAAAAAATTTCATTTTATTTTTTCCATTATAAAAAGAATACACTTTTAATATAGGAATTTGTAAAATGCAGAAAAGGTTAAATAAAAAAATTCACTTAACTCCCATCACTAAAATATAATCACTCTGTAACATGTTGATGTGTTTCTTTGTAGTATTATGACAACTAATTTGTTTTACATGGTTAATATTATGATGTAACAATTTTCCCTTCCTTTTTTCCTTGCTTATTAGCATACATATTGGCTGATGTTATTTTAAACTCTGTAAGCAAACTTTACATTATTACTCTTCTTAAGTGAAAGTATCATAATTTGCTAAGGCATACATATATTATTAACTATTTAAGTCACTTCACATATTTCACTGATACACAGTAAAGCAGCAATGGGATTTATGTGTCTGATATATTAAATCTTTATTTTTGATGATTTAAGATAGTAAATGAATTATATTTAAGGTGAAATATATTTATTTCAGTGAAACATATTTAACATATATGTGGCCACATTGTTTATTCATTTTAACTTCAACTCCAACTTATATTTCTTCACTCTTGTGAGTACTTGATAGCCTTATTTTCAAAATATCCTTACTGCTTTAATTTATATTTCTTTGTAATTAGCATGGATATTTCAGTAAGTCCTTCTTTGTTTACTAGTGTACTATTTTTCTTTTATGTGAATTTCCTGTATTTGTCTTTTTCCTAGTTCTATTTGGGCCTTTGAAGTTTTTCTTATTCATTTGCCGGAGCCCTTTATATATTAAAAATATAAACCCATTGTAATATTTCCAATAAATAGCTATTTGGTTTCTTGATGCCTTTAAATTTGAATTTATTCAAAATAATTTTATAGCTTTATTTAAAGCAATCACTTATAATTATTTCTATGTCATTATTTATGTCAATATTTCTCAGTAACCCTTTCTAGTCATTATACTCTTCCTCTCAGTTTTTAAATTTTATTCATGTCTTGGTATTCTATTCACAATCTTTATTAGGACATATGGGGAATAAAATTCTTTATATGGAACACTTTCCAAATCTCTTATTTACTTCTTAGAAACACCCTGAGTGGATACTATTAACATCTCCATTTTAATAGAGCAGAACTCCAGACTTTTGAGAGGTGGAGTAACTTGTCCAAAGCTTCTCAGTGATAAATGATGAAGCTGAAATTAAACCCTTTTGAGTGAATACTTCATTATCATCTTTTATTCTACTGTTCCCTCTCCCCTAGTTCTGTCATTCACCTAAAACATTTTCTTGTTCTCTTATGGTAGATTTATTATAATAGAGAAGAGCGACATATTCATGGGAATGATTCTGTAATGAGTTTGAAAGAAGGTACTATAAGATCTTAGAAATGATAGTTGGTGGCAAAAGTACTTGCAAAGTACTATGAAGATAACTCAGGAAGTTAGCCTACTAGTCTAAATTCAGTAAGCTGTCACTCATACCATATTCTCAGCACTTCATATTCTTAAGCATCAATTGATTTTTATTTGTGTAAATTACAAATAACATAAGAAATTCATGATCATATAAAATGCTAACAATAAGTATCAAATCGGAGGTACCTATAGTGAGGAGTAGGATTGGAGAGGAGTAGAAATCACTTTTTCCTTGAGCAAATCAATAAGGTTAATTAATTCTCAATAAAGTTATTTCTGTATGATCACCAGTTCATCCAAGTTGAGACCTGTGCAGTATTGGCTAAATGATAGTACAATAAACAACCACTTTGGAAATTACCAAATTAATGTTAAGAGTTTGGATTGTTTTAGTACTGGATTTTTAAAAAAGCAATCTGATGTAATCTACCATGAACTTCAGCATAGTCATTCAGTGTCCTTGTCATTAAGACAGTCTCTGTCTGTCATGCATAAAAATCAGTTACACATAAATGGGTGGAGAGTCTTTTGTTGTAGATTTTTATTGTTAGCATAAGTGAGTCAGATGTCTTGCTCTTTGCACTAGATTCTGTTATGGCCTTTCTATGCCTCAGGTCAATGGAGTTCATCAAGGTGACTTTCTATTCCTTCTCTTAAGATATATTCTTTGAGGATCTGTTCAATTTGGACTCAAAGTGGCTAAAGGAATAGCTAGGAGAGATAGGGGAAATAAGACATTATAGAGATCAGGGAAAGAAACACAAGATTTACAACAAAGGGGTCAGGAGAAGAAAAACTTTCTGAAGAATTAAAAATCTTAGGAGAGGATATCAAGTTAGTCAGGTTTACACATCTGAGAGAAATGTCTGAGAGAAACTATTTAAAAAGAAGGAAAGTTTATTTTGGCTCATGTTTCATAGGTTTCAGTTGGTGGTCGCATGGTTCTATTGCTTCTAGGTAATGTGAGGCAGATCTCTGCCATAGCAGGGAGGACATGTGGAAAAATTTCCTCACCTCATGGTGGTCAAGAAACAGAGAGAAGGAAGAGAGTGGGTAAAAAGAGGCCAGGACAAAATATGTTCCCCAAGGTCTTCAAGAATCCACTCCCTCTACCTAAGTCCCACTTTCTCTGTTTCAACTACCTCTCAATAGCCCATCAAATTATGAACCATCCATTGATTAGGACAGAGCCCTCAGGTTCTAATCACTTCCCAAAGTCCTACATGTGAACATGGATGCATTGGGGACAAAAACTTCAATACCTGAGCCATTGGGGAGCATTTCAGATCTAAACCATAACAGAAAGAAAGACAGGTTAATTAGCTCATTAATTTTTTGTAACATATTTATCAAAATTAGATTTCTTTTTTTGGGAGTAGTACTGGGGTTTGAACTCAGGGCCCCGTGCTTGCTAGGCAGGGGTTCCACTTCTTGAGCTACACCTCTAGCCTTTTATTGTGTTGGGTATTTTCAAGATAGTGAGTATCTCACAGACTATTTTCTCAGGCTGGCTTTGAACTGTGATCCTCCTGATCTCTGCCACTCAAGTAGCTAGGATCATAGGTGTGGGCCACCAGCACCCAGCATTCAAAATTAAATTTCTTAATTTCTGGAACATATTTATAGACATTAAAGAAGTATAAACATTTATTAATGAGAAATTTACAGAAAATGAAAAGCAAGAAATTGGAGATAAGATCATTTTGTATTAGGCATGGTGGCATGTGTCTGTAGTCCTAGCTACTCCAGAGGTCAAAACAGGAGGATCATGATTTTGAGGCCAGAATAGGTAACAGCAAAAAGGAAGGAGGCATTGTGTATATCATTTGAGAGGCTATAAGATAAAGAGGGCTCATGAGTGTAGTTAACCTTGCTAGACCTTCTACTTCTGATATCTAACACTTAGTCAATGCACTGGAAAAAACCCAGTTTATATACGTTTATAGAATGTTTATGGAACATACTCTATACCTTTAGGATTGAGTTGTTTGATAGACCTCTGCATATAGTTTTGCTTGTGGTAGAATAGAAATGTGTGTTTCAGTCAAAGCTAATGTCATTTTGGAAGGCAAACAGGTTCAAAGGAAACAAGGACTAGCCTGACAATAGTACTTATGGAATCCCTACCACTGGAAAAGCACTGTACAAAGTGCTATACAAACTAACAAGACACAATCCCAGCCACAATGATCTCAGACTCTATCTGGGCAGCAGAAATGCTACAAATAATCTACTGTCTCCCTGAAGGCAGGGTATAATGTCTAAATTATGACTCATTACAATTCAGCACACTGTTTAGCATATGGCAGGAAAACAGTTGATGTTTGTGGCACACCAAGCCCAGATTTATGGAGAATCATCCCAATAAGCGTATCTTCAAATAATTTTTTTAAAAAATTTAAGCAGCATACAAAATGAGAGCAAACTTCTTCTAGAACCAAAAACCTGTACATAATTTTATATCGAGTCTACTCTTTGCTAACCTAAGCTGTTACTTCATTTTTTCATTAATTCATCTAACATTTATTGAACACATAAGCCAGACACTGTTTCTAGTACTGTGAATAAGATAACATGACTTTGAGTAATGAAGGAATGAGTCACGATATACACCTTACCTGAAGGGAAGTAAGTTTAAGCCCAGGTATGAGTAAGCACCAATGGTTGAGGTGAGAACATGTGAGGATGTTCAAGGAACAGAATAGTGACGGTGAGACTGGTACAGGATGAATGGGGGAGACAGTAAAGAGGTGGGAGGGGAGGGGAGCCAGATCACGTGGGGACTTATACACCATGGGGAGGCTTTGGATTTTGTGTTGAGTGAGGTGGGAAACCCAGGGATAGTGAGTGACATCATTTCACTTTATTTATTTATTTATTTATTTTCTGAAGAAGATTCTTTCAGGAGGAGCAGGGAACTGCTAGAAAGGATAAATGTAGAAGCAGAGAAAATAGTTATAAAGTTATTGTAACAGTCATGATGACAGATGCTGGCAGAAGCGCAAACACAGTAGTGAAATGGAATTATGTTTTTCTATTTTCTTGACTGTTTATGTACTTAATTTTTATTTTCTATTTTAATCAATCTTTCTGTGTCCTGCAGTAATCATCAGAATAGTTGGTTAAACATTTATGGATCAATTAATATAGCTACATGCATGAATGCTGATGAATATCAAAGAACCACAAAAATAGATTGAGAAGGAGGTTTTATTATTTACAAAGAACCATTTTTGTGTGTTAGGTCATTTCAGTCACTGCACAAAACTATGAGATTCACAAATCACCTAATCTTGCAATAACAGTGTAAGGAACCATTATTGTCTATTCTTTACCAATGAGATAGCTGAAAGACAGAAAAGTAAATTGTTAGCCTTACACAGCAAAAATAGCAGGTACAGTAGCTGAATAAATTTCTCTGACTCCAAAGCCCAAATTTCTTATTTGAGCTAAGTACCAAAGAAGTAAATTATTGCAAATTTATTTAAAGATTTTCATGTGAAATACATAGAGTTAAAAAACAACTGAGCAATCATCTGAGAGGTACACTGAGTTTGTGTGAAATGGGTTGAACATGTACGTGTTGCGAGATCCAGTATAAAATGAGGTGGATAAAGATGGTTATAGAGAAATTAAGTTCTAGAGCCGTTAAAAGCTAAGCAGAAACTCTTAGATATGACATAGTTGGTGGCAGAAAGCCATTGCAGCTTTTCTAAGATAGAGTCACAAGATGAAATAGTTCCTGGGGCTCAAATGGTGGTTAAGAGTGTAGTTATGGGAGATGGTCTGTTTCTGAGTCCTGGGTCAGCTGCTTACAGGCTTTGTGAGTTTGGGCAAATAGTGTAGATTTCAGTTTATCCTACCGGAAAATGGAAATAATAATAATAGTAGCCTTTTCATAGAATTCTTGTGAGGGTTAAATAAGTTGGTCCTTTTGAAGTCATTGGGACAGTTTCTCATAGATGTCTGGTGTTTAATAAATGCTATTATTATTATTATTATTCCCATAATTAGGTACAGGAAAGAGTGTAGCAGACATTTGCTTTTAATGTTGGGAGAGTTCACACAAGTTGTTGAAATGATGTCACAGGGTGGAGGACATGAAGGCACAGAATGTGGGGAAAGCACACTTCAAAATGTAGAAATAGGTGCTTGAATAAAGGTGTGACAGTGGTAATGTGGGAGGGGTTGACAGGATTTCACTGGAAATTAATAAAATATAATGAGAAACCAAGTCCATCTTTGTAAGGGTGGTAGGCAGTAATGCAAAACAGTTGTTAAATATATCAAGGATTGTAGTTTGAAAGTAGCAAGAGCTAGGACTATTTATTGTTTTAGGTCCATCATATTTTATATCCATATCTTTGATAAATTCAATAAAATGATAGAATTTTATACCCTTATTAAAAATCTCTGGATTATTTTGATCTTCAACCTCATGTTTTTGACAGAGATCATCACTTGAAGCTTATGACTGCAGGAAAAATGTAATCAGCATATATCATATTCAGAATACTTTATTCTGTACTACTTTAGGGAGGAATTAAGGCTACTCCTAAAGATATAAAGGCATAACAAGAATGTACAAACTAAAGGTGGGGATAAGGAAACAAAGTATGAAAGTGGAAAGGGAGCAGAGGCTCCTGATGAAAATGAAGGCTTACACATTTACCCCAGGTTGACCACGGAGTTGGTGTTAAATGATTAAGCAGTGAACTAATGCTGTATACATGCATAAGTTAAAGAAAAATTAACAATTAACAAACACACAAAGAAACCCTTGATTATGTGGTTACGAGAAAATAAATCAATGCAAGTAAAATTTGGAGTAGAAGACAGAAAATTATGGCTTTGAAATATATTATTCAAAGAAAATAGATGAAATATCTTTACACTATGCATCAAAAAATGAAGGGAATTTCTTTTTTAAACTTTTGTGCAGCAAACTGAGTGGCAATGTGTGTGGGGAAAATGCAGACTAGAGGTTACAAAAACAACTCTTTCTCCTATGTTTATAAGAAATGTGAAAATCCCTGATGTGAGTTAATACTCACGTGTTAATGCTCTATGAATCTGAATTGTGAAGACTGCATTTACTTTTAGTCATTTGGAAGAAGAGGAAAGAAAAATATTAAATGTTATCAGTAAACATATAAAGAAATTGCAATCAAAGTAATATGCTAAAACGTTATGCTTAATAATCAGAATTGAAAAGTAAGAAATTGAAATGCTGTGGAAAAAACATGGGCATTGATTTGACAGATAAAAGTTTAAAGTACTACACACTTTTAAATACCATTTCTAAGCCTGGCAGGTGAGACACATCTGTAATCCCAGCACTCAGGAGGCTAAAACAGTAAGATTGAGAGTTCAAGGCCAGCTTGGGCTACATTGCAAGCTCTCTGTACGTGTGTCCCTGATGATTCAGAAGATGTGCCTTTTTCTACCAGTCCTTGAGATCCACCCTGTTTTGCAACTTCTTCAGCAATCAGCATTCAATCAAGCAGGGCTGCACAGTCACGAATAGTCAGGCTGATTGGCTGGGCAGGACTTCCCCTGGGCGTGGATTGAGCATTTTACTCCCCAATCTACAAGAAGACAACGGGCAATCAAGCAGTGCTTCTAGAAGCTCTCCACCGCTAGCCTTTCCACTGAAGTCCGACTCTCTTCTTCCAAAATCCTTGTCTTGGTGGACGTTCCAAAGGAAAGCTCCAGGTAGGACCAGAAGAGGGCAGCTCCCAGAACAGTCTAGCTCCCCGTGGGAGAAGGGCTGCTTAGGAAGTCCAGGGGACCAAGTGGCCCGAGTCTTAGAGTGACGCGAGGAGTCCAGACAGTTCCCAGCCGGTATTTCTCTGTTCGCCACCAGCTCTGGATCCGCTGCCCTGAGCGCACGGAGCGGCGCGGTGCCGGACACCGGGAGTCCGCGGGCGGAGCCGGAGGAAGCATCTCTGTGGTGGGGAAACCCGAGCCAGACCTGTGGGGCCAGCGAAGCAGGTCCAGAACGCGCCGCCGCCGTCCCTCCGTGCCCGAGTGCACGGGCCGAGGCGCAGCGCGCATGAGAGCCTTGGCCCGGACCCTGGAGCCCGCGCAGTTGGAGCTCCCTTCCAGCCCTTGAGGCTCCGCAGGGCAGGAGAGGTCATCGCCGCTGGCTCCTGTGGGCCATAGCTTTCGCTAATGGCCTGTGGTTTCTCCTCAGGTCGCCATGGATCTTGAAGAGGACCGCAGTGGAGAAGCAGGGAAGAACTTCTTGAAGATGGGCAAAAAAAGGTAGCCGGTTTGTTTCACTTTCTGAGTTTACATGGCTTGTGAGCTCTAGCCAATTATTCTAGCTTCCAGCTCTGTAATCAAGGTCGGGAGGCTGTTATTTTAATCCTAAAACATGTAAGACAGCCTTGGGAAGTAGTCCTCTACTTAGAGCAGAAGTTCCGTGGCTGAGTTGAGCAAGCACATTCATGCTCCCTGGGAGTTGGTGAGGCTCTGCTGTATTTTCTGGCACCACGCAGGCCATTGCTCTCATCCTTTCTGTTTTATTACATTCCGTTTTATAAACAATTGTGGCCGTCCACTCACCTGGGACATTTGTTGCTGGATCTCTGCTCTATGGTCCAGTATAATCCCAAATATAATAATTTCTACACGTGATCAAAATTATGAATTTCGATAATTTACACTCTTATTTTCACATTTAAGTCCTCCATTCTGGTGTGTGTTTTATATTTAGTGTACATTTCCATTTGAATTCAGTTTGAAACAGATATATCCAAGATGGTACATTCTGTAGGGTAATAGTTTTGTCCCTTCAAAAACAGTCAAATGTCAAAAAAAAAAAAAAAAAAAAGAGTAGAGGTCTTTTAAACTAAAGACTAGAGCCACACTTATAAAAAAATAAAACTAAACAAAAAGGAGACACAATCACCAAATGTAATATGCGAATTTTCAGCAAATTAGAATTCAAAATGTTATAGAAACATTTTTGGAAACTTTGAATGTGGATTGGATAGTAAATGATATATTGATGTAGCAGAATGTGTGATTGCCATAATGTTTGCAACTTCATTCAGCAAAATATTAACAAGTGATCATATGCATATCCTTATATAGTAGTTTAGTATTTGATGAATCTAGCTGAATACATGTGTAAATATTATACTATTCTTTCATTTTTTTGTTTATTTGAAATTTTTCATAATAAAAACTTTTCATATAAATAAAGTAAAAGACTCCAAAGTGGAGGATAGTCGACTTTCTTTAAAAATTTGATAACATGGTAGTGTAAAGAACTGTGTTCTTAACACACAAATACTTAGATACTTTTGAGCAAGGACTGAGGATATGTGGTGGTAAATGGTAAAGAATTTAGTTTGATCCTTCATGTATCTTACTTTATTTTTGATTCTATAATGTTCTACAGACTTTTCTTCAAACTAGACATTGATTTTTTAGGAAAGTAGTTCTTATTAATCTGTCCTTTAAAATTATATGTCTTAATATGGAATCTGAAAGAGACATTTACTTTGATATTAGATAGTGCTGGGATACTAGCAGTACCAGTATTTTGCAAGCATTATTCATTAAAGTGGTGTGTATTTTTTAAATTTAAGAATTTTTTGTTGTGGTGCTAGTGAGCAAACTCAGAGCTTGAACGTTCTAGGCAAGTGCACTACCACTGAGCTATGCTCCCAGTCCCCTGAAATGATGTTTGATGAGCAATTGCCTTTGTAAGCACTGTTTCCTTTTGATGGGGATTGTGAGTAATGTAGGTGACACTTCATGTGAAAGTGAACACAGTACCTCAGAAGTAGGAGGTCATACCTTATACTTGGAAGTTAGGGGACAAACTTTGAGAAAATTGTGACTTCCTTCCAGCAGTGGGACCTGAGATGAGTTAGTTAACTCTTCTTGCTCTTCTGTGGTCTTCTCATCCCTACAAGAACAAAAGTGTGCCTTCCTCAGAGTTGTTTATGAATCATGTGTGGGAAGTACTCACTTAGCAGTACCTGCAGTGTTGTAACTTCTTCAAAGTAGTGTCAGTTTTAGAGAATAAGAATATAAAAAGCTCAGAGCTAAATGTCAGCTAATTATGGCCATTGCTCTCCTTTCATCCTAGTTTCAGGGACACTGAATGAGCCTTTCCTGAGAATAGGATGGAACCAAACCCGGAGAGGCTTGAGTGTTTGTGTTTAACATCATGGAAAACCTAATACAAATGAACTGGATATATTCATTAGCAATTGCTTCCACTGTTTTGACCTCATTAGTATAAAGAGGAAAGGCAAAGATGAATTTACTTTTTGAATTTAAAATCTGTACAAAAATAAGGCTATTTTCTAAATAACCTATTATACATGTGAAAAATGAGGCTGCATTGTTATGGTTAATTTGCTTTCCTGTGTTAGGTGGCAGTTACATACAGTGGAAAACATGAGTTTCATGTGAATCTGGGCTCCAAATATTAGTTGACATTTTTATGCCTTAGGACACCTTTTTTATTCCTGGTGGTACTCAGGCTTACTTTCAGGGCCTTGTACTTGTTAGGCAGGCATTGTATCACTTGAACCACCTATGTAGTCCTTTTTTCTTTTAGTGTCTTTTCAGATAGGGTCACTGGCTTTTTGCCTAGACTGGACTCAGACCACCATACTCTTATTTACAGCTCTTGTATAACTGGAATTATAGCCACATTCCACCATGCCCAGCTTATTTGTTGAGATCAGGTCTGGTATAGCATCAAACTGCCATACTCCAGATCTCTACCTCCCAAATAGGTGGGATTATAGGTATGGGCTCTCACACGCAGCTGAGGACAGCTTTTTCACGGTTTATAGGATATCTGTTTTTGGCTATAGTTTTTAGATTGCATTTATTTCCATCATGGTCCATTTAGGGCTGCAGACATGCTTTCAGAATTAGATTAGCTCATAGAGTAATTTAATTACCTTGTTTCTTAGGATCCCTGTTTACTAAAGGGAATGTTTAAGAATAACATCTAGGTAGTACATAGATAGAACGTCTATTTCTAGAATTATTCAGATAAAAATCAATGAGATTAATTCTAGAATGCATGAATGATTTTGTAATTAGAATACAAGTATAAAATAGTCTTTTATTATGTATTTGTTCAAATTGCAATAGGTAGGTGTGTGTGTATGTGTGTCTGTGTGTATGTATGTATTTTTCATAGAAACTTAGCAAATACCCAAGGCACAAGGATGAAATATTGGTATAGAAACTCTATAGCCAGTAATAGCCACATGTATCAATTTGTAAGATATATAAAAATATATTTATATTTCAATTCAATAAATACAAATATTTATATTTATGACATTTATATTTCAATGTCATAAATGATGTACTATTACAAATGATGTACTTGGCTGTTCAATGAATTATATAGACATACTTATTTCAGATGTCATTAATTAGAAGATTTATAATTTTGTAATTTAACTTTTTGTGTAAATTTTAAACTTTTGTGTAACTCCTTTGCTGTGTTTTTCAGTAAAAAGGAGAAGGAGAAGAAACCAACTGTCAGTACATTTGCAATGGTGAGTTTTGAACTTAATCACTATTCCAAATACTTTGGAAATTTGATCTCTCCTTCCCAGAAATGAGATGTTTCATCTGGTATATTATTTTCTTCGACAACATGGGAAAGGAGAGGCAAAATGTATTGGTTGGATTTTGCTTATTTTCAGAGGAAGGCAGATTATAATTTGCCATGCATATTGAGCCACAATAGCCACCCTTCCTGGCACATGTTTCAGTATTCTCCTTGTTAGTTGTGTTGCCACTGATCCATTGCCTACACAGACATTTCTCCTAGTGGTGGTCTTTGCTATCTTTGTAGAATAAACTGCTACATGTTTGCTGTCTTTAATAGCTCTGACATACTGGCAGGTTTGTGGTCAAAGTTCCAAGTACCCATAATAATAAAAGGTAGCAATGGATTATTTATTACTAAGAATTAGTTTAAGGCATATTCCTCTGAGTTGAAAATGACGAATTGGAAAACAATAACTGAACCCTTTATTTCACTTTGTGGTTGCATGGTGGTTGTGGAGAAACTGTTCTTTAATCCCACAAGGAATAAGACAGGAATTTATGGGTTGTTATTGATGAACGCTATCTTCCTGCATCCCTACTTTATTCGAAATAGAATGCAAACAGAGGTGAATTTAGGTGATCTCTTCCGGGGAGCAGAACCCAGGAGACTTCTGAGCACACACTTTATAATTCACTCATTCATTCACACCACACATTTTGGAGTAGGGAGGAGTAGGTAGACTTTTGTGAAAAATGGGTGAGGGGGCAGCGATCAGGAGGATCGCAATTCCAAGCCCGCCTGGGCAAATAATTCATGAGACCCTATCTCAAGAAAAAACCCATCACAAAAAATGGCTGGTTGAGTGGCTCAAGGTATAGGCCCTGAGTTCAAACAACAGTGCTGCAAAAAGAAAAAGGCGGTCTTGCTAATTGAATATGAAACCGGTTGTAGGTAGGAAAAAATGGCCTTATGACTTTTTCTCTGAGGACTCTGGTTATCTTATACCATGTTTGTCTTCCTCTGTTACAGCTCCTCTTGCTATGTCTCTTCCTTTTGTTTCATCACCACAACCTTTGAGTATTTTGTGAGAAGTGACTAGATTCACAGAAAGGCTACTTGCGTAACCAAATGAGAGTTTTTTGTTGTTGTTGTTTGTTTTAGATTTCATTCTTGCATTCTTATATGGAAAGCAGCTTTTATGTCAAAATTGGATTTATTCCCAAAATTTAATTTCAGTTTTGTTATTTTAAACCAAAACATTTCTGTTTGTATAGTTTAAGTTTTTGTTTTGTTTTGGTGCTAAGCACACTCTCTGCCAGTGACCTTTACCTCTAGTCGTGTAATTTAGTTTTTATTATTTGTAAGTTAAATTTTTTAAAACTTAGAGTTCTTATATTTTATAAATGTAACATGCATACACTCTAGGGTTACTACTCAGAATATTCAAATCAAGCAACAAAAGAATGAAAGTCTGGAGTCTGAATGGGAAATAATAATAATCACACACCCAAAGCACGATGTGCCAGGCATTTTAATACTTTATATGCAAACTCTTTTACTCTTCACATCTCCCTTGGGATAGATATCATTATTGTTAAAATCCTACAGAAGAAACTGAGGCCAGATATTTACTTGTCCCAGAAAGCACCTCACAACTGCAGTAATCTTACAAATCTACCTCAACTTGGATTTGTTCTGTCCTCTGTTTTTCATGTTAATACAGAGGGAGTATCCAGTACCATTTTTTATGTTTTGATTTTTTGTCTTTCCTTGAGATAGAATCTTAATTTATAACCCATGCGATCCTCAAACAAACTTTGACCTTTTCACCTCCGCCTCTTTAGTGCTGGGATTATAGGTGCAGCACTCCTTGCTGCAGCTCTGAAAACTAGCTACTCATTTGAACTTTGGCTCCCGTCCCCTCTGTCTTCTTAAGTTCTGAAATTATTATCATTCTTTCTCTTCCGTAGCTTCAGTCTCTATCTGAATTGGGTTCGGCCTCATTGGCATTGATACATTGAGTCTCTTTTATCTTCCTAATGCCCTTCTTGGAGCCAGAGGGCCATTCCCCTCTAGCTTCATTCAAGCACAGGAGTTGTCTCAGTTTCACCTCCCAGTTAGTTTGAAACTATTGGAATTTGTCTTCTGTCCCTACCACTAATTCAATTCAGTGGACATTTAAAAAATTCTGTCTTGGCCTTTCAACAGCTAGCCACCATATCCTTTCTTCTGTTTATTTCTTTGACAATGCAGTATACTGATTTTCCTCTCAGCTCTTTCACTTTTTGCCTATGAAGTTAGAACTCCATTACCCCTTTATCCAGGAGTCAGTGATTGTGCTGACATTCCTCTAGATCTACACAGCCATTTACAAATTATTATTTTTTTGTGGTTGAACCAGGGTTTGACTCAGGGCTTCACACTTGCAAAGCAGGTGCTCTACCACTTGAGCCACACCTCCAGCCCCCAAATTATTTTTTGATCCTCATACAAAACTTTTTTTGAGTTTTACTCAGCATAATTATACTATCTTCTATCCATTTTCAGAGGTGTTCCCATGTTTTTATTGAGAGTTTTGGCATCTCACTGCCTCACCTTCATTTACCTATGTGCCTGTTATCCTTCTGAATACTTCAATGACTTTATGAATAAGCCGAGACTCCACATTCTCTAGCCTCATCACTCAGAACAAGCCCACTTATGCCCTGTCTTAGTAAATTATACTGTGGGCGAGGACCCTGAGCTTCTCCCCACACCCAACTTCTGTGATGAAGTCTTAAGATAAAATATACGAGCTTATTACAACTTCTGATTCCTTCTAGCTTTGCCCTTCCTCTTTATTGTCCCTCTTTTGACATTTTGTGTTCATTTCCTATTGATGTCATAGCAAAATACCACTAATGTAGTTGCTTAAAATAAGACATTTATTACCTTATACTTCTGGAGTCAGAGGTCTTACTGGGCTAAAATCCAGCAGCAGGATTGCATTCCTTCTGAAGGCTCTTGGAGAGAATCTCTTTCTTTCCCTCCTTAAGCCTGTAGAGGAAAGTTACATTCTGAAACCCCCTCTTGGCACCACTCCAGCCTCTTCCAGGTATCACATCTTCTACTCCTGACTCTGAGCCCCCTACCTTCCTTCTTAGAAGCACTCATGTGATTAGCACCTGGATTACCCAAGATAATCTCCTCACTTATGATCTATAACATCTGTAGTCTTTTTAAGTTTTATTATTATTCTTTTTTTTTAATTTTTCTTTTATTATTCATATGTGCATACAAGGCTTGGTTCATTTCTCCCCCTGCCCCCATCCCCTCCCTTACTACCCACTATGCCTCCTCCCTCTCCCCCCCACCCCCTCAATACCCAGCAGAAACTATTTTGCCCTTATTTCTAATTTTGTTGTAGAGAGAGTATAAGCAATAATAGAAAGGAACAAGAGTTTTTGCTGGTTGAGATAAGGATAGCTATACAGGGCATTGACTCACATTGATTTCCTGTGTGTGGGTGTTACCTTCTAGGTTAATTTTTTTTTTCTTTTTCATTTTTCTTTTATTATTCATATGTGCATACAAGGCTTGGTTCATTTCTCCCCCCTGCCCCCACCCCCTCCCTTACCACCCACTCCCCCCATCCCCCCCCAATACCCAGCAGAAACTATTTTGCCCTTATTTCTAATTTTGTTGTAGAGAGAGTATAAGCAATAATAGGAAGGAACAAGAGTTTTTGCTGGTTGAGATAAGGATAGCTATACAGGGCATTGACTCACATTGATTTCCTGTGTGTGGGTGTTACCTTCTAGGTTAATTCATTTTGATCTAACCTTTTCTCTAGTACCTGTTCCCCTTTTCCTATTGGCCTCAGTTGCTTTAAGGTATCTGCTTTAGTTTCTCTGCATTAAGGGCAACAAATGCTAGCTAGTTTTTTAGGTGTCTTACCTATCCTTGTGTGCTCTCGCTTTTATCATGTGCTCATAGTCCAATCCCCTTGTTGTGTTTGCCCTTGATCTAATGTCCACATATGAGGGAGAACATACGATTTTTGGTCTTTTGGGCCAGGCTAACCTCACTCAGAATGATGTTCTCCAATTCCATCCATTTACCAGCGAATGATAACATTTCGTTCTTCTTCATGGCTGCATAAAATTCCATTGTGTATAGATACCACATTTTCTTAATCCATTTGTCAGTGGTGGGGCATCTTGGCTGTTTCCATAACTTGGCTATTGTGAATAGTGCCGCAATAAACATGGATGTGCAGGTGCCTTTGGAGTAACCTGTGTCACAGTCTTTTGGGTATATCCCCAAGAGTGGTATTGCTGGATGAAATGGTAGATCCATGTCTAGCTTTTTAAGTAGCCTCCAAATTTTTTTCCAGAGTGGTTTTACTAGTGTACATTCCCACCAACAGTGTAAGAGGGTTCCTTTTTCCTCACATCCTCGCCAACACCTGTTGTTGGTGGTGTTGCTGATGATGGCTATTCTAACAGGGGTGAGGTGGAATCTTAGCGTGGTTTTAATTTGCATTTCCTTTATTGCTAGGGATGGTGAGCATTTTTTCATGTGTTTTCTGGCCATTTGAATTTCTTCTTTTGAGAAAGTTCTGTTTAGTTCACGTGCCCATTTCTTTATTGGTTCATTAGTTTTGGGAGAATTTAGTTTTTTAAGTTCCCTATATATTCTGGTTATCAGTCCTTTGTCTGATGTGTAGTTGGCAAATATTTTCTCCCACTCTGTGGGTGTTCTCTTCAGTTTAGAGACCATTTCTTTTGATGAACAGAAGCTTTTTAGTTTTATGAGGTCCCGTTTATCTATGCTATCTCTTAGTTGCTGTGCTGCTGGGGTTTCATTGAGAAAGTTCTTACCTATACCTACTAACTCCAGAGTATTTCCTACTCTTTCCTGTATCAACTTAAGAATTTGTGGTCTGATATTAAGATCCTTGATCCATTTTGAGTTAATCTTGGTATAGGGTGATATACATGGATCTAGTTTCAGTTTTTTGCAGACTGCTAACCAGTTTTCCCGGCAGTTTTTGTTGAAGAGGCTGCTATTTCTCCATCGTATATTTTTAGCTCCTTTGTCAAAGTTAAGTTGGTTATAGTTGTGTGGCTTCATATCTGGGTCCTCTATTCTGTTCCACTGTTCTTCATGTCTGTTTTTGTGCCAGTACCATGCTGTTTTTATTGTTATTGCTTTGTAATATAGTTTGAAGTCAGGTATTGTGATACCTCCTGCATTGTTCTTTTGACTGAGTATTGCCTTAGCTATTCGTGGCCTCTTGTGTTTCCATATAAATTTAACAGTAGATTTTTCAATCTCTTGTCATTGGAATTTTGATGGGAATTGCATTAAACATGTAGATTACTTTGGGGAGTATCGACATTTTTACTATGTTGATTCTACCAATCCATGATCATGGGAGTTCTCTCCACTTTCTATAGTCTTCCTCAATCTCTTTCTTCAGAAGTGTATAGTTTTCCTTGTAGAGGTCTTTCACATCTTTTGTTAGGTTTACACCTAGGTATTTGATTTTTTTGAGGCTCTTGTAAATGGAATTGTTTTCATACATTCTTATTCAGTTTGCTCATTGTTAGTGTATAGAAATGCTAATGATTTTTCTATGTTGATTTTATATCCTGCTACCTTGCTATTGCTATTGATGATGTCTAGAAGCTTCTGAGTAGAGTTTTTTGGGTCTTTAAGGTATAGGATCATGTCGTCTGCAAATAGGGATATTTTGACAGTTTCTTTACCTATTTGTATTCCTTTTATTCCTTCTTCTTGCCTAATTGCTCTGGCTAGGAATTCCAGTACTATGTTGAATAGGAGTGGAGATAGTGGGCATCCTTGTCTGGTTCCTGATTTTAGAGGGAATGGTTTCAGTTTTTCTCCATTAAGTATAATGCTGGCTGTAGGTTTGTCATATATAGCTTTTATAATGTTGAGGAACTTTCCTTCTATTCCTAGTTTTCTTAGAGCTTTTATCATGAAATGATGTTCGATCTTATCAAAGGCTTTTTCTGCGTCTATTGAAATGATCAAGTGGTTTTTGTCTTTGCTTCTGTTAATGTGGTTTATTACGTTTATTGATTTTCGTATGTTGAACCACCCCTGCATCCCTGGGATGAAGCCTACTTGGTCGTGGTGAATAATCTTTTTGATGTGTTGCTGAACTCGGTTTGCCATTATTTTGTTGAGGATTTTTGCATCAATGTTCATTAAGGAGATTGGCCTATAGTTCTCCTTTTTGGAGGTGTCTTTGCCTGGTTTTGGGATAAGTGTAATACTGGCTTCATAAAATGTGTTTGGCAGTTTTCCTTCCCTTTCTATTTCATGGAACAGTTTAAGGAGGGTTGGTATCAGTTCTTCTTTAAAGGTCTGATAGAATTCAGCAGAGAATCCATCAGGTCCTGGACTTTTCTTTTTGGGGAGACTCTTGATTGCTGCTTCAATTTCATTTTGTGTTATAGGTCTATTCAGGTGATTAATTTCCTCTTGGTTCAGTTTTGGATGATCATATGTATCTAGAAATCTGTCCATTTCTTTTAGATTTTGAAATTGATTTGAATATAGGTTCTCAAAGTAGTCTGATGATTTCCTGGCCTTCCATGGTGTTTGTTGTTATCTCCCCTTTTGCATTCCTAATTCTACTAATTTGGGTTTTTTCTCTACTCATTTTAGTCAGGTTTGCCAAGGGTCTATCGATCTTGTTTATTTTTTCAAAGAACCAACTCTTTGTTTCATTAATTCTTTGTATGGTTTTTTTTGGTTTCTATTTCGTTGATTTCAGCTCTTATTTTTATTATTTCTCTCCTTCTATTTGTTTTGGGGTTTGCTTGTTCTTGTTTTTCTAGGAGTTTGAGATGTATCATTAGGTCTTTTTAAGTTTTATTATTATTCTTTATTAGTTGTACAGGTAGATTCATTGTGACATTTCTATATATGCTTACATTGTACCTTGGTTAGTTTTGCCCCCACCAGCTTTCTCCCTTATTCCCCTGCCTGGTTAAAATGATTGCAGAAGGTTTCATGGTTCTATTTCATATAGGTATAAAAAAACATCAGCCATATTCACCCTCCTTAATCCCCTCCATTCACACTTCTCCCTTCCCACAAGTACCCACCCCCTCAAAGGACCTATTTCACAATCCTGTCCTTCATTTTTAATTCCATACTGAAGTCTCTTTAGGAAGCACATTCACAGGTTCCTAGGATTAGGATACAGACATTTGGTGGTGGGGGGGCATTATTTTGTTTTGCCTACTATATCTGGGCAAGACTTTACTCTCTAAATTAATTTTCTCCTAGTATCCTTCTTCCAGTTTTGTACTTCTGAAGATCTACACATAGTAGTCATATAACATTACCCTTCCTTCAAATGTGTGGATGCTTTCCCTTTCTACTTATAAAGAAAATTTGGAATAAAACCCAAAGTCTTTCCTATAGTTACATAAGACCCTATATAATCTGAACATTCTTATGTAATGATTTCACCACAGACTAATCTTCCTCACTTTGCTGTTCTACAGTGTTTGTTCTATTTGATCCTTAAGGCAGACCAAATTTATTTCCACCCAAGACTTTTTCATTCATTCTTCCTACCTGGAATGCTGTGCCACATTAACATATGACAAACTATATCCTTTCTGCCATCCTTCTCAGAGATGCCTTGACTAGCTAGTCAAGCAAGCTGACCTGGCCTATCACTGTGGCATATGACACTGTTGATATTTCTTCTGAATACTTAACCATTGTTTGCCTTTGGTCTGAATGTAAACTCCATCATAATGGATTTTTATATGTTTTGTTCACTATTGTACATCAAGTGTCTAGAACAGTGCCTGAAACTTTAATAAGTAGCTAGGTATTGAATTTATAATGAATATATGCATTCCTTCTTTTCCTATTTACATTAGAATATAAGCTTTATGAGGTCAGGTAATTGTGTTAGCCACTGTTGTTTCCAGTACCCAGAACCAATTGTGACCATTATAAGGTGCTCATTAAACACTTTTAATGTTGAATGAATGAATGAATTCACTGACTTCCTTCTCCAATACAGGCCCCCTGGTCATGGTGTCATCTAGCCTGCTAAATATTACCTAACTCATTTTTCTTCTGGTGCCTTCTTCTTTTTTTGGGATACTTGACCCTTTGCTTTCAACACTGATTAGCCTTCCTTTTATGTGATTCTGATTCAGTTTCTCTTTCCTATAAACATCAAACCAGAAATTTCCCATTTTCTTTTTTTTTAAGGGCCTCCAATTATAGCTAGTTTATACTTCTGTCTTACATTTCACCCACTATGTTACAAGGCTTTTTTTGTCTATGTACTCCTTGACTGTAAGAGTCTAAAAAGACTTACTGTTATATTTGCAAAACCAATAGCAGTAACAGTTTATTGGGTATTTTGTGTTGTGTGCTTGAAAAAAATTTTCTGTTAAGTCTCATTTTAATACTTGTAGTAACTCTTAAGATTTTCTGAGTGTATGGATATTTACCTCATTTTATAAATGTAGAAACTGAGACTCAAGGTAATTAAGGGATTTTTATTATACCAAAAGTATCTTTCCTAATAAACTACAGAACTAGGAAATTTGGTGGCAGCTTTTGTACTAGTCAGCATTGTTATACTGTCCTTAAAACTTTTCAACCTTGTTCTCCAGAAAACAATCTTGTTTCATGTCACAAAGAAACATAAGATTCTGGCTGTCTACTTTTTGTTCCTATTCCTTGAACTTACTTGTATCTATACTCATTCTTAGCTTGTTCCTTCCAGTCTGTCGTGAACAGACATACCTTTCCCTCTTTGAGAACTATCTCAATCTAAATAGTTTTATGACAAAAAATTCAAAATATTTAAAAAGGTAGAATAGTAAACTTTCACTCATTTACCTATAATGTATAGCTATTATTAACATTTTGTCATATATCACCTAAAATTATAGGCTTCATAATAATCATACTTAATTACCTCAGTTTATAC
This sequence comes from Castor canadensis, assembly GCF_047511655.1. Taxonomy (NCBI): domain Eukaryota; kingdom Metazoa; phylum Chordata; class Mammalia; order Rodentia; family Castoridae; genus Castor; species Castor canadensis. Next base: position 54,893,942 of record NC_133387.1, read on the forward strand.
CTCTCACAATTTTTGCTACAAAATATTTTCCTATAAAACATAATGCAATGATCATGTTTAACAAAGTGAGAAATTTCTTAATATGCAATGTCCCATTTCAATTTATAATTTTCCAAATATCTCCAAAAATGTTTTTTACAATTGAGTTGTTCAGAACATAAACTAGTCAATGACAAAATTTGAATGTAAAGTCTCCTGAGTGTAGGACAAGTTCCTCTTCTTTTTAAATGAACTTGACATGTTAAAAAGACTGTACCAGTTGTCCTATAGAATGACTCACCTATTGAAACATTTTGATCATTTTCTTATACTATTCTTATATAGTGAAAGTTAGGTCTAAGTGTTTTATTACATTTAGGTTAAAGATTTTAGGTAAAAAAAATTGTGTGTAGGATACTGTATACTTAATGTCTCATCACATCAACAAACATCAAAAATGTTAAGGTATTCTACATTTTTATGATGCTAAGCTTGATTACTTGTTTAAAATGATGACAGATATGCTCCCTTCCCCCATTATAAAGGAATCTCTACTCCTTTGCACCTATGGAGGAATCTTTGACATCATGGGAATATTTTGTTTAATTTAACATAGTGTCTACTGAAGATCCCCTGCCTCAGCTTCTTGAAATAATTATTTCCTTTTTTTCTAAGACATTGAATCATTTCAATGTTCTTCCTGTATTCTCTAGAATTGTCTATTTGTCTGATTTAAATATAAGCATAAGGATTCATTAAATAACTCTACTGACATTGCTCCCAATCTGCTAATCACCCTGTCTTTTCTTCCAGTGGCCCAAGATCATCAAAAGTACAGTCTATATGCTATCTTTATTATTTCATTTCCAAATTATTTTTTATTTCATCATTCTTTATCTCTTTCTGAATGATTTTATCCATTCCTTTGACTTCTTATCTAAAACTCTACCTCAGATGTTGAGTTCTCTGCATGTACTTCCAGGATAGCACTTCCTGAACAAGCATTCAAATAGCACTGGTCGATACTTCTTTGCTCTCTGTCAAACCCTGGTCTCTTCTAGTTTGTCCCAGGTCCATGGAGGGTGCCTCTTGGTCCATATGCTTTTTTGGCTGATTTTATATATCACACCCCAAACTTGAGGGTCCCCAATCTTTTCTAACTTGTTATGATCTTTCTTTTTTTTTAAATGTCTTTTTTTCTTTTATTCATATGTGCATACAATATTTGGGTCATTTCTCCCCCCATCCCCCGTCCCCTCCCTTACTGTTATGATCTTTCTTATCTCTGCTTAGTGTTTTTTTTTTGTTTTTTTTTTTCTGGAAGAATGTCTTCCATCTTGCTTCTGAACACATGTTCTACTTCCAAAACTTGGAGGAAGAATCACCTCCTCTGTGAAGGTTTTCCTCAAAGGATGCAATAACTGTTGAACTTTGATTCTGTTCGGTATACTACAATGTCAAAAAACACAAGACATAAATTTCATGTGCTTTTTTTTTTTCTTTTATTATTCATATGTGCATACAAGGCTTGGTTCATTTCTCCCCCCTGCCCCCACCCCCTCCCTTACCACCCACTCCACCCCCTCCCGCTCCCCCCCCTCAATACCCAGCAGAAACTATTTTCCCCTTATCTCTAATTTTGTTGTAGAGACAGTATAAGCATTAATAGGAAGGAACAAGGGGTTTTGCTGGTTGAGATAAGGATAGCTATACAGGGCATTGACTCACATTGATTTCCTGTGCATGGGTGTTACCTTCTAGGTTAATTCTTTTTGATCTAACCTTTTCTCTAGTACCTGTTCCCCTTTTCCTATTGGCCTCAGTTGCTTTTAAGGTATCTGCTTTAGTTTCTCTGCATTAAGGGCAACAAATGCTAGCTAGTTTTTTAGGTGTCTTACCTATCCTCACCCCTCCCTTGTGTGCTCTCGCGTTTATCATGTGCTCATAGTCCAATCCCCTTGTTGTGTTTGCCCTTGATCTAATGTCCACATATGAGGGAGAACATACGATTTTTGGTCTTTTGGGCCAGGCTAACCTCACTCAGAATGATGTTCTCCAGTTCCATCCATTTACCAGCGAATGATAACATTTCGTTCTTCTTCATGGCTGCATAGAATTCCATTGTGTATAGATACCACATTTTCTTAATCCATTCGTCTGTGCTGGGGCCTCTTGGCTGTTTCCATAACTTGGCTATTGTGAATAGTGCCGCAATAAACATGGGTGTGCAGGTGCCTCTGGAGTAACAGTCTTTTGGGTATATCCCCAAGAGTGGTATTGCTGGATCAAATGGTAGATCGATGTCCAGCTTTTTAAGTAGCCTCCAAATTTTTTTCCAGAGTGGTTGTACTATTTTACATTCCCACCAACAGTGTAAGAGGGTTCCTTTTTCCCCGCATCCTCGCCAACACCTGTTGTTGGTGGTGTTGCTGATGATAGCTATTCTAACAGGGGTGAGGTGGAATCTTAGTGTGGTTTTAATTTGCATTTCCTTTATTGCTAGAGATGGTGAGCATTTTTTCATGTGTTTTCTGGCCATTTGAATTTCTTCTTTTGAGAAAGTTCTGTTTAGTTCACGTGCCCATTTCTTTATTGGTTCATTAGTTTTGGGAGAATTTAGTTTTTTAAGTTCCCTATATATTCTGGTTATCAGTCCTTTGTCTGATGTATAGTTGGCAAATATTTTCTCCCACTCTGTGGGTGTTCTCTTCAGTTTAGAGACCATTTCTTTTGATGAACAGAAGCTTTTTAGTTTTATGAGGTCCCATTTATCTATGCTATCTCTTAGTTGCTGTGCTGCTGGGGTTTCATTGAGAAAGTTCTTACCTATACCTACTAACTCCAGAGTATTTCCTATTCTTTCTTGAATCAACTTAAGAGTTTGTGGTCTGATATTAAGATCCTTGATCCATTTTGAGTTAATCTTGGTATAGGGTGATATACATGGATCTAGTTTCAGTTTTTTGCAGACTGCTAACCAGTTTTCCCAGCAGTTTTTGTTGAAGAGGCTGCTATTTCTCCATCGTATATTTTTAGCTCCTTTGTCAAAGATAAGTTGCTCATAGTTGTGTGGCTTCATATCTGGATCCTGTATTCTGTTCCACTGGTCTTCATGTCTGTTTTTGTGCCAGTACCATGCTGTTTTTATTGTTATTGCTTTGTAATATAGTTTGAAGTCAGGTATTGTGATACCTCCTGCATTGTTCTTTTGACTGAGTATTGCCTTAGCTATTCGTGGCCTCTTGTGTTTCCATATAAATTTAATGGTAGATTTTTCAATCTCTTTAATGAATGTCATTGGAATTTTGATGGGAATTGCATTAAACATGTAGATTACTTTGGGGAGTATCGACATTTTTACTATGTTGATTCTACCAATCCATGAGCATGGGAGATCTCTCCACTTTCTATAGTCTTCCTCAATCTCTTTCTTCAGAAGTGTATAGTTTTCCTTGTAGAGGTCTTTCACATCTTTTGTTAGGTTTACACCTAGGTATTTGATTTTGTTTGAGGCTATTGTAAATGGAATTGTTTTCATACATTCTTTTTCCGTTTGCTCATTGTTAGTGTATAGAAATGCTAATGATTTTTCTATGTTGATTTTATATTCTGCTACCTTGCTATAGCTATTGATGATGTCTAGAAGCTTCTGAGTAGAGTTTTTTGGGTCTTTAAGGTATAGGATCATGTCGTCTGCAAATAGGGATATTTTGACAGTTTCTTTACCTATGTGTATTCCTTTTATTCCTTCTTCTTGCCTAATTGCTCTGGCTAGGAATTCCAGTACTATGTTGAATAGGAGTGGAGATAGTGGGCATCCTTGTCTGGTTCCTGATTTTAGAGGGAATGGTTTTAATTTTTCTCCGTTAAGTATAATGCTGGCTGTAGGTTTGTCATATATAGCTTTTATAATGTTGAGGAACTTTCCTTCTATTCCTAGTTTTCTTAGAGCTTTTATCATGAAATGATGTTGGATCTTATCAAAGGTTTTTTCTGCATCTATTGAAATGATCAAGTGGTTTTTGTCTTTGCTTCTGTTAATGTGGTTTATTACGTTTATTGATTTTCGTATGTTGAACCACCCCTGCATCCCTGGGATGAAGCCTACCTGGTCGTGGTGAATAATCTTTTTGATGTGTTGCTGAATTCGATTTGCCATTATTTTGTTGAGGATTTTTGCATCAATGTTCATTAGGGAGATTGGCCTATAGTTCTCCTTTTTGGAGGTGTCTTTGCCTGGTTTTGGGATAAGTGTAATACTGGCTTCATAAAATGTGTTTGGCAGTTTTCCTTCCCTTTCTATTTCATGGAACAGTTTAAGGAGGGTTGGTATCAGTTCTTCTTTAAAGGTCTGATAGAATTCAGCAGAGAATCCATCAGGTCCTGGACTTTTCTTTTTGGGGAGACTCTTGATTGCTGCTTCAATTTCATTTTGTGTTATGGGTCTATTCAGGTGATTAATTTCCTCTTGGTTCAGTTTTGGATGATCATATGTATCTAGAAATCTGTCCATTTCTTTTAGATTTTGAAAGTGATTTGAATATAGGTTCTCAAAGTAGTCTCTGATGATTTCCTGGCCTTCCATGGTGTTTGTTGTTATCTCCCCTTTTGCATTCCTAATTCTACTAATTTGGGTTTTTTTCTCTCCTCATTTTAGTCAGGTTTGCCAAGGGTCTATCGATCTTGTTTATTTTTTCAAAGAACCAACTTTTTGTTTCATTAATTCTTTGTATGGTTTTTTTGGTTTCTATTTCGTTGATTTCAGCTCTTATTTTTATTATTTCTCTCCTTCTATTTGTTTTGGGATTTGCTTGTTCTTGTTTTTCTAGGAGTTTGAGATGTATCATTAGGTCATTGTTTTGGGATCTTTCAATCTTTTTAATATATGCACTCGTGGCTATAAACTTTCCTCTCAAGACTGCCTTAGCTGTGTCCCATAGGTTCCGGTAGGTTGTGTTTTCATTTTCATTGACTTCCAGGAACATTTTAATTTCCTCTTTTATTGCATCGATGATCCATTCTTCATTAAGTAATGAGTTATTTAGTTTCCAGCTGTTTGCATGTTTTTTGTCTTTACTTTTGTTGTTGAGTTCTACTTTTACTGCATTGTGGTCAGATAGTATGCATGGTATTATTTCTATTTTCTTATATTTGCTGAGGCTTGCTTTGTGCCCTAGGATATGATCTATTTTGGAGAAGGTTCCATGGGCTGCTGAGAAGAATGTATATTGTGTAGAGGTTGGATGAAATGTTCTGTAGACATCTACTAGGTCCACTTGATCTATTGCATATTTTAGATCTTGGATTTCTTTATTGAGTTTTTGTTTGGATGACCTATCTATTGATGCTAATGGAGTGTTAAAGTCTCCCACAACCACTGTGTTGGAGTTAATAGATGCTTTTAGGTCTTTCAGGGTATGTTTGATGAAATTGGGTGCGTTGACATTGGGTGCGTACAGATTGATGATTATTATTTCCTTTTGGTCTATTTCCCCTTTTATTAGTATGGAATGTCCTTCTTTATCTCCTTTGATCAATGTAGGTTTGAAGTCTACTTTGTCAGAGATAAGTATTGCTACTCCTGCTTGTTTTCGGGGGCCATTGGCTTGGTAAATCTTCTTCCAGCCTTTCATCCTAAGCATATGCTTATTTTTGTTGGTGAGATGAGTCTCCTGTAAGCAACAAATTGTTGGATCTTCTTTTTTAATCCATTTTGTCAAACGGTGTCTTTTGATGGGTGAATTAAGTCCATTAACATTAAGTGTTAGTACTGATAGGTATGTGGTGATTCCTGCCATTTAGTTATCTTAGTTGTTTGAAGGTTTGATTGTGTGTACCTAACTTGATGTTACTCTCTACTGTCTTGCTTTTTCTTATCCTGTGGTTTGGTGCTGCCTGCCTTTTCATGGTTAAGTTGGGTGTCACTTTCTGTGTGCAGGATCCCTTGCAGAATCTTTTGTAATGGTGGCTTTGTGGTCACATATTGTTTTAGTTTCTGCTTATCATGGAAGACTTTTATTGCTCCATCTATTTTGAATGATAGCTTTGCTGGGTAGAGTATCCTGGGGTTGAAGTTATTTTCATTCAGTGCCCGGAAGATCTCACCCCACGCTCTTCTTGCTTTTAATGTTTCTGTTGAGAAGTCTGCTGTGATTTTGATGGGTTTACCTTTTTATGTTACTTGTTTTTTCTCTCTTACAGCCTTCAATATTCTTTCCTTAGTTTGTGAACTTGTTGTTTTAATGATGATATGTCGTGGAGTAGTTCTATTTTGATCTGGTCTGTTTGGTGTCCTGGAGGCCTCTTGCATGTGTATGGGAATGTCTTTCTCTAGATTTGGGAAATTTTCCGTTATTATTTTGTTGAATATATTACGCATTCCCTTCGCTTGCACCTCTTCTCCTTCTTCGATGCCCATGATTCTCAAGTTTGGTCTTTTGATGGAGTCAGTGAGTTCTTGCATTTTCTTTTCACAGGTCTTGAGTTGTTTAATTAATAGTTCTTCAGTTTTTCCTTTAATTACCATTTCATCTTCAAGTTCTGAGATTCTGTCTTCTGTTTGTTCTATTCTGCTGGATTGGCCTTCCGTTTTGTTTTGCAGTTCTGTTTCATTCTTTTTTCTGAGGTTTTCCATATCCTGGCTGTTTTCTTCTTTATTGTTGTCTATTTTTATCCTGAGTTCATTTATCCATTTATTCATTGTGTTCTCTCTTTCACTTTGGTGTTTATACAGTGCTTCTATGGTTTCCTTTATTTCTTCTTTTGCTTTTTCAAATTCTCTATTTTTATTGTCTTGGAATTTCTTGAGTGTCTCCTGTACATTTTGGTTGACCCTTTCCAGTATCATCTCTATAAAATTCTCATTGAGTACTTGTAGTATGTCTTCTTTTAAATTATTCTTGTGGGCTTCATTGGGTCCTTTGGCATAGTTTATCTTCATTTTGTTGGAGTCTGGCTCTGAGTTTCTGTTCTCTTCATTCCCCTCTGGTTCCTGTACTAATTTTTTGCTGTGGGGAAACTGGTTTCCTTGTTTTTTCTGTCTTCCTGTCTTTGTCCTTGGTGTTGTTATTGTCCCTGTACTGTGTGCAATTAAGTATTTTCTAGCTTGTAATAATAACAATGGTAATATTGAGAATGGAAGAGTGAGCTGAGATGGAAAGCAAGAAGTTAAAGAAAAGGGGAAAAGAAATATACAGACAAGAGGGAGAAAGCAGAACAAGGTATCAGACAAGAGAGTTTCAAAGGTATAAACAGGGAGTGTTAGTGTACTAATCGACAGTAAGCTGAACAGACAATAGAGAGACAGAGAGAGGATTGAAAATCAAAGATTAAAAAGAATAAAAAATAAGTATATGAAAGTAATATCTATTTATAAAAATGAATTAAAATAAAATGGAAAATAGAAAATTAAAAACAAAAAACAAAAAACCAAAAACTTCCAAGTTTATATGCAATGCAGTTTCAGTCTTAATAATTTGGATGTCCGTCTCAATCTCCAGTCCTGGATTTGGTGCCTCAGATGTTGTTCTGTAGTTGTCTCATCAAAGGGGATGCATAAAGTAGAACAAAACTACACACTCACACACACACAGAGGATTAAAAAAAAAAAAAAAAAAACCCCACCAAGTGTCCCCAGTTCAAATGCAATACAGTTTCAGTAAGTTTTTCGGCTTGCAGGTGTAATTCGGTTGTTCTCTCATCAAAGGTAGGGAGAAAAAGAAAAAAAAGCATCTGGAGACAGTTCTGAGAGTGGTATCTGCAACTTCAGCTTGCCTGCCTGCTGCTCTCCGCCTGTAGCTGGCGGCGTTATTTATGCAGATCTCTGGGGTGAGCTAGCGCTCACCTGGTCCCACAGGCTTTGTTTGCTCAGAGTTCTCCTGTGCGGGGGGCCTCTGCTACAGGCTTTCCCCTTTCCAAGCACTGGGAAAGGTGCCACTGCCCCGCGTTGTCAGGCCTGCGTGTTTATTTACAGTTCACGTGGGACGTGGGTCTTCCCTCCTCTCACAAGCGTCCCCGCTCCTGGTTGCTGGGCGCGCCCTGCTCCCGCCAGAGCCTCTCTGGCCTGCCCGGCTCGTTTATTTACAGTCCCGGGAAGGATTCCCTTCCCCCAATCTTCAGCGCTCAGGGCGCCCCACCCTCTTTCCAGCGTGTCTTAACTGTTCTTATTGCTTAGTACTCAGTTTCTCTTTTTTTCCCTGGTGGAGGTCAGTCTGTCCAGGGGGGTATGCTGCTCTGGCCCAGGCTTGTCTGTGGGGGAACCGCGGTACCGCGAAGCTCACCTGGTCCGCGTCTTCCCAAGCCGTATGGGCGCCGGCCACTGGCGGCCCGGGGGCCTCCTCGGTTCTCCGTTTAACGTGAAGTGGAGATTCTCTGCGCCCGCTGGAGATGTGGAGGAGTCAAAGTTATGCCTTTTCTCAGTGATTATGCCTGCAAAGTGTGTCTCCAGTGTCTCTCCAAGATTTCACTATAGGAGGGTCGCTTTCTGCTTCCTACCTCTAGCCGCCATCTTGGTAGTGTCTTTCATGTGCTTTTTGTTCCATCTTCTTCCTTCTCTTTAAACTCTAAAGACAGTGGTCTTAGCTTTAGTACTTATTTGTTAGATTTTATTTGAAATTGAATAGATAGTCAGCAAATGAATTTGATATTTTATGCACTATATAGAGAGTCTTTAAGAGAAGATATAAGTTTCTGCCTATCTGACCCTCCTCCTTATCTTTATTTAAGGTAGAAGATGACAAAGAATGCACTGGCAAAATTTAGTCTGTGCTTCCATGAAGCATGAAATATGCCCAAACATTATTCTCCAGGTTTTAATTTCTAAAGAATGGGATGTTTTGGGCTTAGAAAGTTATGTTATCAACCCAAACTTAAGCTCACTTGATTACATTTTTAAGAAAAACTTAAAATCCAAGTGCCTAAACACTGTAATGTTAGATAGTCTTCTTATACCAGACCTTAACTTTCACTAGTCACATAAAAGATGACTGCATTTTCTGTTTTGCTTTATGGACTGCCATGTGCTGCTATCATTAAATAATGTGCTCTTTGTGTTTCCACTTGTCAATATAGTACTTATTCCCACTTATTTCTACTGTATACTGTAAATTCTTTGTTATATAACTTTGCCATTAATTTCTCTCTCCCTGGGAAGCATATATAAGCTTTAAAATCTTGCTTTCTGCTGCTAATTGTGCCTATGCTGTCTTTTTCTTCTTTTTCTTAGTTTCGCTATGCAGATTGGCTTGACAAACTGTACATGGTGCTGGGAACTTTGGCTGCCATTACCCATGGAGCTGCACTCCCACTCTTGATGCTGGTGTTTGGAGAAATGACTGATAGCTTTACAAATGCAGGAAGTAATCTGACAAGCATTAATAATCAAAGTAAGTATTGTTTATGGTATTGATTTCATTGGAAACTTGCAAAAAGCATCCTTATCTCAACTAGCAAAAACGCTTTTTCCTTCTTATTATTGTTTATACTCTCTCTTCAACAAAATTAGAGATAAGGGCAGAACAATTTCTGCCTGGAAGCGAGGAGGTAGGAGGGGAGAGGGAGGGGGCGATGGGGGAGAAGGAGGGGGCGGGGGGTAGAGAAGAGAAATGACCCAAACATTGTATGCACATATTAATAAACAAAAAAAAGTGACATTTGTTGCTAGGTGCAGTGGATTATGTCTATATTCTCAGCTACTGAGGTGGGGGAGGCTGAGATTGGTGGTTCCAGGGCAGCCACAGATAAAAGTTAGTAAGACCCCATTTTAACAAATAAACTGGACATGGTGGTACACTTCCGTAATCCCAGCTTTGCAGGAGGCATAGATGGAAGGATCACAGTTTGAGGCTGGCCCTGGGCAAAAAGTAAGACCCTATCTGAAAAATAACTAAAAGCAAAAAGGGCTGGGGCATGGATCAAGTGGTAGAGTACCTAGCCCTAAGTTCAAACACCTAGTACTACCAAAAAAAAATGTGGCATTTATGGGGTTCTTACTAAATCTGCACTATTGTGTTTAGTCCTGTGGGACGTGGAGGGCCTGAACTGTAGCTCATGTTAATAAGCTTCAGAAGGTAATATTCACAAGGATTAGCATGCCCAGTGGAACTGCTGAAAGAGATATGTAGAAATGAAGAAATGATGTGGGCTCTGTGATGTCAGAAGTATGCTGTGCATCAGGGGGAAGTGTAGAACCATGATTAGATCTTGAATGAGAAGCTGGAATCATTAATGAGAGTCCCTGACAGATTTGGAAATGGGTGAAGAAAGGAGTCCCTGATGATTCTAAAGTTTTTAGCACAAGAAATTAGAAGAATGTAGTTCCTATGAGTTGAAATGAGAAAGATGGAGGGAGAGTCGGTTTTGGCTACAAATAACAGAAGTAAGGTTTGGACCTTGTCATGAGTTAGAAGTAGATGTGGATATGGAGAAATGGAGCCTACAGAAGGTGTGTGTATGTGTGTGTGTGTGTGTGTGTGTGTGTGTGTGTGTGTGTGTGTGTGCATGTATGTGTGTGTGAGTGCATGCTTGAAATTTAGGATGGGAGAAGTAACATTTTGCTTGTGTGTTAATGGAAATAATACAAAAGAGAGGAGAAAGTGGTAAATGGTGTTTGAAGTAGGGAAGAGATTTGCTAGACTGAAAACCTTGAAAAAGGATGGGATCCAAAGCTCAGGGGGAAATGTTTGCTGAAAATGGGAGTTAGAACATTGCATCTGCAATAATGGGTGGGAATATTGAATGTCAGAGTCTGAAAGTGGATAAATGAGGAGGTGAGAATCTGTGGATTCCTAGTCTGGAGAGAGCAGACCATCAAATGGCTGCCTGAAGCTAATGGATCTGACTTACGCTGAGACACAAAAACTAAGCTTGTTGTGTCAGTCCATTTTTTGTCATGGTGACAAATACTTCAGAGAAAGAACTTAAAAGGAGGAAAGAGCCCAGCATTGTGGCTCATACCTATATTCCCAGCTACTCAGAAGGTAACAATTAGGAGGATAGTGATTTAAGGCTAGCTTGGGTCAAAAGTTAGTGAGCCCCCCCTCATCTCAACAAAAAAGTTGGGCATGCTAGCACAGGTCTGTAATCCCAGGTATGTGGGAGGCATAGGTAGCAGGACTGTGGTCAGAAGCCAGTCACAGACAAAAACTCAAGACCCTTTCTGGAAAATAACATAAAACTAAAAAGCGCTGGAGGTATGGATACATTGTGGGGGAGAAACAACATACCCAAATTGCAACACTGTATTATATCAGTTGGTCTTTTCTTTAACCTCCATTAACATTTGTATTGCCTTTTATCTCCATCACCCAGGGATTAATTGGTTCTAACTTTATTAAGTTAACAAATGATCTCTTCAGACAAAAGTGCTAACTATTATCAACTTCAAAAATGCTATTACCAACTTTACCTGGACCACCAATATGTAAGGATAGACAGTGCTGTGGTGTGAATGTCTGTGATCTCCAACATTCATACATTGAAATCCTAACTCCTGATGTGATGGTATTTGGAGGTAGTGCCTTTGGTAGTTGATTAGGTCCTGAGGTAAGGCCCTTATTTTTTTTTTTTTTATTATTATTCATATGTGCATACAAGGCTTGGGTCATTTCTCCCCCCTGCCCCCACCCCCTCCCTTACCACCCACTCCGCCCCCGCCCTCTACCCCCCACCCCCTCAATACCCAGCAGAAACTATTTTGCCCTTATTTCTAATTTTGTTGTAGAGAGAGTATAAGCAATAATAGGAAGGAACAAGAGTTTTTGCTGGTTGAGATAAGGATAGCTATACAGGGCATTGACTCACATTGATTTCCTGTGCGTGAGTGTTACCTTCTAGGTTAATTCTTTTTGATCTAACCTTTTCTCTAGTTCCTGTTCCCCTTTTCCTATTGGCCTCAGTTGCTTTTAAGGTATCTGCTTTAGTTTCTCTTAAGGCCCTTATAAATGTGATCCGAACTTTTAGGAAAGTAGCAGAGTCAGAATGTCAGGCAGGTCATCCAGCAGGCACAGCTCAAATGTTACAGCTGCACAGGTGAGGAGATTGTGACTCCTAGAAGCATCTGAGTCACCTGCAGGAAGCCTAATACACTGAGTTGCAGGCTGCAGCCTGGGCAAATGCCAGGGAGGATGGATCAGGTGAAAGGTCCAAATGCTCTTGCTTATGGTTGATGGAGTTTCCTTCATGAGAAACTGGGAAAGTTGGAATCACTGTTCTCGAGTTAGAAAGGGCCTGCAGATCATTTAAATCTATGGTTTGCTGCTGCTTCTATAATCTGAGAACCCCATGTATAAATAATGTCTGTCATGAATGTGCAGCAGGAAGAACATCTGAAAGGGCTACCCAGGTGGAAAGTAATTCAGGGGACCCAGAACTGTGGTCTCTGCTGCTAGCCTGCTCTCCTGCCACTCACAAAAGTGCTGAGGTCACCCTGAGAGTTAGATCACCTATAGCTTAGGGACAGCCTGTGTCCAAGCTGTCCTCTAGTCTTGTCCATTCAGCTCTGTCTTCTACCCTTGCCTACCTTTGTCCAGTTCTCCATACATTGTCAGTGAGCTTTAAAAAACAGAAGTCTGATCACCTCTCTCCCTGTGACCTCTCATAGCATGGAATAAATGCAAATTCCATATGGGCCACATGGTCTGGCCCTGGCCTGTCCCGTCCCAGGAGTATCATTGTTCATTACTTACTCACTGTAGACCTCCGAAACTGACCTTCCTGTTTCTAGAATGTTTCAGTCTCCTTCCTGGCTTGTGCCATGCAAATCCTGCCCCATCTCTGTAATGCTTCTTCTCATCATTCACTTTCCCCATCTGTGACATTTTGTCTCAAACCTATCCCAAAGTCAGAAGAACATCATGATATTATTTACTTATTAAGTGCTATTACCCTCACATTATCTTGTTAATGTATTGTTTTACTTGTTTCTTAACCACTTCTTGCATGGTGTGAAAGGCATGAGGAAAAAACAGGAAGTTCCTGGGAAAATCTTTGGTTAACATTTCAGCAGTTTATCCCTTTCTCATGAGGTTTGGGGCTTGCAAATGAGAAGATTTCCTTCTACAACTGAAATGCAGTGAGATTAGAAAAAGTGCCTGTCATTCTAGGCTATACCCTCAGTATCTAGAACTGTGACTGGCACTGAGACTCTATTAGAGATGGTTTGAAAACCACCCTTTTTATATAAATTTGGTTTACCAGTGAGTAAATCATCAGTGTATTTATGTCACATACCTTTTGTATTTATGTTCATTTTAAGTGCTCAGTAGTTAAAATTACTAAACATAGTGAGATATTTGGATCTAACAAACATACAACATGATCCCTAAGTGGTATGAACTGTTTAGTTATGGTTTGGGCACAGTTTCATTCTTTCAAGTCCTACCAAGATTTACAAAAGGCTGACCACTAAGGAGAATGGCTGGTTATCTCTTTTTAATTCAATGTAAAACACTTCTATTCAAATAGGAGAATATTTTGACAAATGGTCTGGCATGTGTGGTGGTTCTGAGACCACTTGTCAATCTCTAAAACACTCTGGGTTATGGCAGATACAAGTGGCCAAGCATGGGGGATGCAAAGATAAACTTGAAGAATAGTCCAGTTTTCTCAGAGCTTACACCAATGGGAATAAAAGGAGACAGATATAAGGAGTTGAATTGGTTATTTGAATCATGTGCTAACTACTGTTTAATTCTGTGACAAAGTGAGTCACTCTGTTAGGGATAAGCTATTTGAGGAGTGTCTTCTGGGAGAAAAAAGTAAAGGCATTCCAGGTAGAAAGAATGAATAAAGTGTTAAAGGAAGAGAGTGGACAGGATGTTCATGGAATAGCAAACCCTGAGTGTGCTTAGAGGGCAGGGGCTTCATGGAAACAGAGAGAACTGGGGTAGGTGGACATAAGAGGGTGCTGTGTGTTGCGGCTAGAAAGGTAAGTAGTAAATATAAGTGTTATTTCAAAATCCAACTGTACAGAAAATGAAACATTTTATATAATATTTTAATTTTGAGTCCCTATTAGCTAAAGTGACAGAAGCCCCATCTCCATTGTTTTAGGATAGCCCTGGCCTTTCTCTGGGGTATGTCTGGGATACCAGCCGTAGCTGCAGATGAGTGTGAAGGACAAGTGTTGTTCAGCACCATCTTCTACATAGCCATTCCACCAAGTTCTCTTTATTCCTTTCTCTTAGGAGCACTGGAATCTTTCTATTCCTTCTGTATTTCTCTAGGCCCAAGAAGGCTCTGGGAAGCTCTCCTAAGGTCATCCTCTGAGCTTACTATGTAATCATTCCTCTTCTGAGGTCTCACTCCAGGGTCGGTTTAGGTAGCAGGAGAAAGGCTTTTCTTTCCTGGACACTCCAGTGCCTATGCTGTCATCAGTTCTCCACTGCATCTCTTCTAAGTGTCAAGTATGCTTTGGCATTTATTAGTGTGAGTTTCTTCTTGCAAATAAGCATCACTGAATTTTGTGTGTGGTTGCACACAGCCAGCAAAGAATTATTTGAGTGGATGTCGTAATGATTGTACACAATTACTTAGTCATTTTGACCTGTTTTTGTGTAAATTATTAATTGAAATGTGTTTGATTCATTTTACATGTTTATTTTTAAGTGAATACCAAAGAGACATAAATGGTATGTTTGTTTTATGGTGGTCTAGGTGAAATCGACAAAACATTGATCTACAAGAAACTGGAGGAAGACATGACCAAGTAATTAGACATTTTCCTTACTGTTGTTTCATTAACCCTTTCTGTATCAATCCAATTATAGAAATGTTTAAAATTTTACATTGTCATGAAATTTTGAGAACAATACCATCATTTGTTTTCAAGGAGGATACAATGTACAATTTTTTAAACAAAAGTGTTTGTTGCATAAGATGTACTAAAATTAAGGTTAAGTCTATGCTAGAGTTATGTATGCATCTGCAAATATAGAATACTATATATGGAGAAATTAAAGAACTTCAAAGTAGTCTTTGAAAGTACACTTGCATTAAGAATAATCATTTTCCATGGCTTTATAATTAATCGTTTACTTCATAGATGTCTTTAGTCATGATATGATAATAAGAACAGCCAGCAGGAATTTTTTTTTTTAGTTCATCTAATTTTAAACAGTGAAAGAAAACACCCCAGGAAAAATGTAGTTACTGTGACCCTGCCTTAGGATACTTTTGTTAATGATTTACATATCACAAAGGTTACTCCCCAGAATAGTTTATAACAGATGTTCAAAGGTAGGTGTTAGTGAATCAAATGATGAGGATTCAATTATACAAAAATGATCAAATAGTTTTGACAAAAGTTGAGACATTTGATTACAGTTTGAAAAATGAGAACCAAATGCCTCCAATTATTTCTGAGAAAAGGCAATTTTTTTTATATTGGGGAAACTAAGCTGTGTTAATATATGTTACATTAAAATACCTTACTGAGTCTCAAGCATAAGTTCTACTTTGAAATAGAAATTCCTTGTAACTTCCTCTTGCTATATCATTAGCACTTGGGTAAAAATTAATTATGGAGTTATATATTAACTAAAATTTAGCATTCCAATTACATCTTCTCTCATAAAGGAATTGTAAATTACAAGATCTAGCTTGGGGAATTTTTTTTTAATAAGATTCCTGATGGAATTTATGTACATCAAATTGTGAACAATAACATCAGAGGCTATCTGCTTAGTGCAGAGTCATTTTTATAGCTTCTGCATATTATACACATTATTAGAAGACAGAAAATAGAGAACTTTAAAAATTTGTATCCTGCACTTTAATTTAGAACATCTACTTTTAACTAAATAATAATTCTTTAGGGAAGCCTAAGAGATGTTTGCTTTCTAAATATAAAGACTCAGGAAGGAAACATTAACTTATCATTTGTAAATATCAAAGGTCTGGTTCCAGAATGCTTGTTTTTTGATTGTTAAAGTTTAAGAAGGGAAGGATACATTTAAGGAGAGTTCATTATGGTCACTTTGGAAAATGAGATACAAATATTTTTAACTTTCAGTTTTCACTTAACATCTAACTTCTGCTAGCCCCAAATGGCAGGAGACCATTTCCATCTTTTGGTTCCACTTTCTGAGAAGTCCTGTCACCTTCTGTATACCTCTCAATGTGCAGACAACACTCCAAAGTACTTACCAAACTGATGATGATGTAATAAAAGTGAAGAGGACTGCAATAACACATTTTGCTTAATTCCTCAAACAGTCTGTCACAATAATTGGCATACTCTGAGTGCCAGACGCTGTCCCAAGTGGACCGCTTTACTGTTCTTATCTCAATTTCACCAATCAGAAATCGGAGGCTTAGAAAGGTTAAGCAGCTTGCCTGAGACAACACAACAGTTTAGTGAAGGGCTGGGATTTACCCAGAAGCAGAAATTGCTGTTAACCATTCCTCAAAATTAGGGCAAAGTTGGATCCCTTTCTTATATGTTAAGGATGGTGAAATACCCTGATAACTGCAAAGTTTAGGACTAAGTGGTTTGTTTGGGTGAGATGCATTGATAGAAAACAGCACATATGTTGTGTGGTCATTGTTTTTCAGGTATGCCTATTATTACACTGGAATTGGTGCTGGGGTGCTTGTTGCTGCTTACATTCAGGTTTCATTTTGGTGTCTGGCAGCTGGAAGACAAATAAACAAAATCAGGAAAAAGTTTTTTCATGCTATCGTGAAGCAGGAGATAGGCTGGTTTGATGTGCATGATGTTGGGGAACTTAACACGCGGCTCACAGAGTAAGTACCTACCTTTATGTTTTGCTTAGATGAGGTTCTTATTCTTAATGAAGTGAAACAGATGTCAGCATCAGCTCTGTTAGAAGAAGTTAGTGTATCACCAGAAGTAATTACAAGACTGAATTCCTTGTGAGCAGCAATCACGCCTCATGCATGTTTCCCCCCCCGCTGTACTCTAGCCGGGCAGGAGAGGACCTGAATGACTACCAGTGAATGAGGAATTGGACTTGTGCCTGACTCTGGGAATGTTAGTACAGCAATGTGCAGTAGAGCACATATGATGCTTTCTGGAGAAATTCCAAGCAATTTGAAATTTCTACCTTGAATACTTGAGTACACCATGTGCATTTCCTGGGGCAGTGTGGACTACAGATTCCTGTTGTTAATGACACATTTCCCACCAGAAACTGACACCCTGCCAAATAAAACAAGCATACACACAAAGCCCCTAGATATAAACCAATGCACCCAACCCTCAGCAAGAAAACAAAACTGAATGCAGGAGAAAGTTCTATGTTTGCAATTCTGACATTTTTTTCTAACTTTTTTTTTTTTAGTGATGTCTCCAAAATTAATGAAGGAATTGGTGACAAAATTGGAATGTTCTTTCAGTCAATGGCAACATTTTTCACAGGTTTCATAGTAGGATTTACACGTGGCTGGAAGCTAACCCTTGTGATTTTGGCTGTCAGCCCTGTTCTTGGACTGTCAGCCGGTATCTGGGCAAAGGTAGGTGAAGTTTGTGAATTCAGATTTTAAACTGTTCTCCTAACACCGCAGAAGGGTCTTTTAACCACAATAGCCCTGATTCTGAATTTGATACTTGTTTTTAAATCTTTAAAAATCAGGTGAGCCAGACTCTATGTTTTCCTTGGTCATGTCCTTGGATTATTTGAGGAAGGTATGAGAAAGAAGGAAGGAGCTCTTCCATCTCATCCTCCGCCTTCATACAAAAGACATGTGAACTCTAAAGACCTATGTCCTGTAATGCACAATGCCTTGTTCATATGCCAAGTAAAGATTCAAGTTCAGTGAGCAACTCAAGTATTCAATTAACATTTTCCTTTTTTAATTGTTTTATAGATTTTGTTTACTTTGTAAATTGATAGTTTTGTCAATGTTGTAAATGCCTCTATAGTTATACATATTCAAACCTATTTTTATGAACTTAATTTGTAAAAATAGATACACTGTAGCCCTGAACAAATGTAAATCCTTAGCCATTAGTTCCCTCTCTCAGTTTCAGGGAAAGAATCTCTGTACACATCTTCAATGATTTTGTTAAAGTTATTTTCCCTCTATAGGTTGGCAAGTAATTCATTTTATTAAATGATTTGATGTATATGTGGGTATTTGGTGGAGAGATTGGCTTAGCACATAGTTTTTTGTTGTATTCCACATAACTTAGTGAAGGCATACAAATACATGAAGCAAAAAATAAGTAATGGATATCCAAGCAAAGATTAGCTTATCACGAAATAAGTGAGCCTGTAAATATTAAGACATTTTAAAACTTTTTCCTTATAAGATGGATATTGTTTTTCTCATTATGAAACAATAAATGTTCTTATCCTTTATGGATATGAGCATATCCATATTTGTTATATCCTATAAATATATGTGATATCTTTCTGAAATATAGATATTATCTCATTTTAGACAAGCAGAAAGTGAAGTTCTGAGAGTTCTGTTAATTTGTCACTGAGAGAAATACCAGTGTAAATGGTGCTCCTGGTGGTTATCGGTTAGCCAGAATATTTGGCAGAGCTTCTTTTAATTGATTTTTCTGTGTACTAGACCATTGAACATTAGGTGTAAACTCTTCACATCAGCATTAATTGAAAAATTATTTAAAATGTGTTGATATCCATTCTAAATTCAGTTAGGAGAGCAGACCATAACTTAATCTTTTAGTAATTAATTTTACATTACCTCAGATACTATTTACTTAGTAAAAGGAGATCTAGGCTGTCTGCTGGCAACCAAACTTTAATTGCAGCTCTGTCATAATCTTTTGGTATAATTTTAAGCACATTTCTGGAATTCTTTAATTGTCAGCCATATTAACAAACATATATGGCCTAGTTTAGGGAAACTGTTTTGTCCCTGTGAGCAAAGCAAGTAGGAAGAACAAGAAGGTTTCTAGTCACAGTAATCAGTGTGGCCTTGAAAGTCCTTTTGTATCCATGTGCTTAAGACTTTCTTCTTCTGCCCAGAGTCCCTGGGGTAGGTAGGTGGCACTGGTAGAGGAAACCACCACACTTTTTGCTTACCAAAAGATACCTAGTAGTCTGACCTTAAAAAACTACCTCTACTTGTTAGGAAGCTAAACCCAGGGCCAGTGGGAGCTCTAGCAGATCCAGAGAAAACAAGCTGACCAAAATAATCCCATGATGGCTCTAACCATTAAGTGGTCACTGGACCCACAGCTTACCAAAATAGAATATTTAAGAATATCATCTTAAACCTAAAGAGGGAGATTATGAGGTTAAATATAAGATATGAATAAATAACACAGTTTCCTAACATATTAGTAAAAATGCCCAGGATATAATATAAAGTCACCTATCATAAAAGAACCTAGAAAATCACAACATGAATAAGAAAACAAAAACATTTAACTGACTCCAGCATTGAGATAAATCAGATATTGGAATTATCTGACAAAGATTTTAAAACAGCTCTCATAAAAATACCTAGTTAATTATAAATTCTTTTGAGGCAATAGAAAGTACCAGCCACAAAATGAAAGTTATTGAAAAAAACAAGATGACATTAGAGACTTGAGAGATACATTACTAAGATTCATGATGCATGGCTTAATCTAGGTAAATAAAAATGACAGACTCAGTGAACCTGGATATAGAATAAAAGAATTTCCCAGTCTATAACACAGAAAATGAAGAGCTTCAGGGACCTATGGAACAATAACAAAAGATCCAAAGTTTACATAAGCATCACGAGTCCCATAAGTTGAGGAGCCCGAGAGTGAGGTTGAAGGAGTATTTGAAGAACTAATAGCTTAAAACTTCCAGTATATTGAAGATGCTGATTTGACTACAAATAGGATAAACCCAAAATAATCCATGCCAAGATGCATAGTAATTAAATATTGAAAACTGAAAACTAAGAAAAAATTCTTGAAAGAAGCCAGAGAGAAACAACACATTGTCTATTAGGGAACAACAATTTGAATGATAATGTATTTTCTCATCTGAAATTCTGTGAATGCCAGAAGGAAGTAACACAATATTTTTCAGGTACTCAAAAGATAAATAAAAGCTATCAAGTGTGAAAACTATTCTTTAGGAATGACAGGTAAGCACTTTGAGATCAAAAAAATAAATACTTTTACTAGTATACCTTCTGTCAAAGATTGGCTTAGTGAAGCTCTTCAAAAAAAGGAAATAATTGGAAAAGGAACATCAGAGCATCAGCAAGTGAAAGGAACAACAGAAAGAGCTGAAATTTGGATATACACAATATCTTTCCTTTTCCCAAAGAGACTTATAAATCACATTTGATGGCTGACCTCAAAAGTGTAAGTGGTAAAATATTAATACCATTGAATGTTGTAAGTCACATATGAATGTCATAATATCCAGAGAAGCCATTAAGATACTCATTGAGAATGATATGCTTAAAAATACTACAAATAAATCAAAATGAAATCCTAAAATTTATCAAATAACCCACAGAAAAACAGGAAAAAAGAAGGGGAATGAGAAGCAGAGGAAACAAGTAGAAAACAATAATAAAATGGTAGGCTTAAGTGCTAATCATTAAGTACCTTAAATGTAAATTTTTAAGTAGACTAATTAAAAGAAAAGTTGTGAAGTTGATTAAAAAGAATATGCTACTTATATGAAACTTAAAATTCACCAATATAGAGGAGAAGTAAAAGTAAGGAGCAAGACATATAAACATTGATTTTTTAAAAAGGAGGTGTGGCTCTATTATATCTGATTATTTAAACTTGAGAGTAAAGAAAATTGCTACAGAGAAAAGAGGAACATAACATAATGATAAGAATTTGCCCACTAGGAGGACATGATGATCCTAAAGATCTTAATAACACAATTAATAAGAACCTAATTGGTATTTTATACCACTGCATCCAGCTGCAGTGGGGTGCATATTATTCTTATTTGATTGTTAAGTACTAATGAAAGACTCTTCATAAGATAGATCATATGGAACTTCAAGAAACTTCAGTGCTGGACGCCTGTGGCTCACGTTTGTAATCCTAGCTACTTAGGAGGCAGAGATCAGGAGGGTTGAGGTTCGATGCCAGCCCAGGCAAATAGTTTATGAGACCCTATCTCAAAAAATCCTTCACAAAAAAAAAAAAAAATTAGGGCTGATGGAGTAGTTCAAGTCCGAGTTCTGCAAAAAAAACACCAAGAAAACCAAAACAAACAAAAAAAACCCCACCAAGCTTAATTGTGACCATAAAATGTGTTTTCTTTGATTATAGCAGCATCAGAGTATAAGCCAATAACAAGAAAGGCAAGAAAATCTCTACACATATGGAAATTAAACAACATACCTTTATATAATTCATGGATCACATAAGAAGTCTTAAAGGAATTTAAAAAATAATACATAGAACAACATTTTGGATGCTGCTGAGGAAGTGCTAATAGAAAAATTTTTATAGCTTTAAATATTTGTATTAGAAATGAGGATATTCTCAAATCACCTAAGTGCCTAACTTAAGAAACTAGAAATAAAAGCCAGGTGCAGTGGTGCATACCAATTAGAAGGTGGAAGGCAATAAGATCAGACAAAAAGTTCACAAGACCCCATCTCAATCAATAAAATCTAGGCTTGGTGTTACATGCCTGTTATCCCAGCTATGTGGAAAACATAAGTAGGAGGATCATACTCCAGGCCAGCCTGGGTATATATGTGAGACCCCATGCAAAAAGTAACTAAATCAGCTGAGCACTGGTGGCTCGCGGCTGTAATCCCAGCTACTCAAGAGGTAGAGGTCAGGAGTATCATGGTTCAAAGCCAGACTCTATCTTGAAAATACCCAACACACAAAAAAATGGCTGGCGGAGTAGCTCAAGTGGTAGAGCCCCTGCCTAGCAAGTCTGAGGCCCTGAGTTGAAACACCCAGTGCTGCTAAAAAAATTAATAATAACTAAACCAAAAAGGGCTAGGGGCTTGGCTCCTAAGAGTAGAGTGCCTGCCTGACAAGTGTAAGACCCTAAGTGCAAACCTTAGTACCGCCTTCCAAAAAGTAGAAAAATAAAACCAAATCAAGTAGAAGAGGGAAACAGCAATAAGTACAGAAACCAATGAAATTGAAAATAGAAACAGTAAAGAAAATACATGAAACAGAAAATTAGCTCACCAAAAGATCAATAAAGTTGACTTCACTGTGAGTGAAACTGACAAAAAAAATGACAAGAAAGACAATTTATCAGAAATTAAATACAGGGAATATCACTAGAAATCCTGTAGATATTAAAGAGATAAAAGAATTTTATGCTCATAAACTTGATAACTTAAGAATCAATTATTTTATGTATACCTCTTATATATCTTGAATATTCCACATTATACCCTAAGTGAACTGATTTGAACTAAACAACCTGAATGGCCTTTCATCATTGAAGAAATGTAATTTGTAACTTCAAAGCTGCTGAGAAAGATTTCTGGAATCCTATATGGTTTCACTAGAAAATTCTATGAAATATTTAGGGAAGAATTAACAATACAACCTGCCCTGAATAAAAGAAGAGGAAGAAGTACTTCTTAACTCATTTTGTGAAGCTGGTATTACCCTTATGCCAAATCCAATTAATCAAATACAAAAGAGAAAACTATAGACCAATAACTTTCATGAACTTAGCAAAAAAAATCCTTAACATATATATATGCAAACAAAATCCAGCAATGTTTAAAAGTAATTACACATCATAACCTAGTGAGATTTATTTCAGCTATGTAATACTGACGTAACATTTGAAAATCAATCCATGTCATCTACTCTATCAAAAGACTCAAGGGAAACAAACAAACAAAAAACCCACAATCATTTCATTTGACACAAACACATCTAACAGTATCTGACATTCATTGATGCTAACTCTCAGAAGTTTAGTATGGAGGGGTGTTATTTCAAAGTAACTTCAAAGTTCTATAAAGATCATCTACAAAACACCTATATCTAATATGTTAAATGGTGAAAGATTGCTTTCCCCCTAAGATTGGGAATAAGATGAGGAAGTCCTTTCTCTTTACTTGTTTTCTTCAAAGCATGGAACTTCTAGCTGTGCAGTAAGACAAAAAAAAAGAAATAAAGGTATGTGGAGTTGAAAAGAAGAAATAAGATATTGTATATTTATGGATTGGATGACTTTTTATAAAAATCTCAAGGAATCTACAAAAAATCTGTAACAGTTGAATTCAGAAAGGTAATAGTTGTGATGATACATGCCTATAATCCCAGCTACATGCAAGAGGTGGAGATGGGAGGATCACATTTCAAGTACAGTTTGGTCAAAAGTTAACTACCTTCCTCTCTCAAAAAACAAGCTGGGCATAGTGGTTAATGCCTGTAATCCCAGTGGGGCAGGAGCTGTAGGTAGGAGGATCATGATCTGAGGCCAGACTAGGGAAAAAGTTCAAGACCCTATCTGAACTATAAAGCAAAAAGGGCTGTAGGTATAGCTCAAGTAGTGGAACATAAGGATCTGAGTTCAAACCCAGTACTGTTCAAAAAAAAAAAAAAAAAAGCAAGAATGAAAACATACCAAATAACCATTCCAAATAATCTTTACAACTTACATTAACACATACCTATAAAGGGAGAGACAGTGTGTTCATGAATTAAGACTCAGCATAGAGATGTTAGTTCTTTACAAACTGATCTATAAGTTGAAGGCAATCCCTACAAATACTCCAGTAAACATAGAAAAATGTGTTGTCAAAATTTACATAGAAATTCACAGGCCCTAAATAGCTAAAACAATCTTGAAAAAGAAGAATAAAGTCAGAAGTCCACCTGATATTTAGGTTTACTGTATATATAGTAACCAGGACAGTGTGGTATTGATTCAGGGATGGACTCATAGATCACACAGAATCGTAAACTCAGAAATAGACCTATGCTAATATGCTATGCCTATTTTTGACAAAGGGGTAAAAGCAATTTGATGGGAGAAGGCCAGCCTTTTCAACAAGGTGCTGGAGTAATTGGACATCCAAGCCCCCCAAATAAAGAAAAGGACTGCAACCTAAACTTCATATAAATATTAATTAAAAATGAATTACAGATTTAAATGTAAAACCTAAAGCTCTAAAACTTTCAGAGAAAAAAAAGTTGAGGTTAATCTTTGGGATATTGATCTGGACAAAGTTCCTAGACTTGATACTAAAAGTATGATCCTTAATAGGGAAAGAAAGGAAAAGTTAGACTTCAACATTAAACTTTCTGTGATAGTCCATATGAAGAGAATTAAAAACAAGAGTTTTATGCAAATCATATATCTGACAAAGATACTATCTAAAATACATAAAGAACTCTCAAAATTCATTAGTAAAAAAAATCCAACTACAGAAAGGATAAAACCCATAAACAGACATCTCAAGAAAGAGGACATGCAGATGGAGAATAAGCACACAGAAGTTGTTTAGCATCATTTGCCATTGGTGACATACAAATTAAACCACAGTGGTGAGATATCACTGGCACATTTACCAGAATGGCTGAAGAAAAAATAATGAAATGGCAAATGCTGGAGAGAGTACAAAGAAACTGGATCACTCAGATTGCTGCTGGGAATGTAAAATGGCACAGCTACTCTGGAAATAGTTACACTGTCTTTTATAAAACTAAACCTACATTGAGAATTGGAAAAGTGGCTTAAAGAAGTGATCAAAATTTCCTGTAGTGGTCCAAAATACTGCTTCTGAACGTATTAGTTTGAACAATACAAAAGTGCCTTGTATTAGATGCTTTTAACTTATGGAATAACAATTTCATGTGTCTCTAATACTTACTGTGCTTTATTAAGGAATTATCACACTTTGGAAAAGGGATGGGTTAGTGATAGTTACTATAGTTTATTTGGGTAATTGTAATAGGAAGTGTCATAATAGTTCACATGTCCATGGTGGGTTTCAGAGATAGGTTAACTTGAAGGGTTATTAATTCAGGCTTTGAAGCAATATAGGCTCAGACTTGAATTCTGAATATTGCTCACTAGTAAGTTACTTAACTACTCATGTTTCCACTTACTCCTATGTAAAATGTAATACCTGTTTCACTGGGCAGTTGAGAAGAATAAATGAGATTTTGTGCATATAAGGTAACCAGAATGTTCTGTCTACAGAATGAATGCTCAGGAACCAAACAGAAGGATCAAAGAGCAGTTAGGAAACAGAGACCTCCCTAGTAGCTGAAAGTGTTGTTTCTCCCAGGAGCAGCAGCAGAGGAAACTCTGTGTTTACCCTGGCAAGAGAAGCCTTCTTGAAGTCACTTGGTCCCCTGCATTCCGATAGCCTCCACCTTAACACTTCTGAACCAGAGTGCAGTTAACAATTGCTGTGAGGAGCACACAACATACTTCCTTGACATAATGCCTATTTATATTTGTTTATGATTATACTGTGTTATATATTTTCTTTTCTGAAATTTAGCATCCCCAAAAGTTTCACTTATATTTATTTAGATGAGAGGCCATGATGTTTTCAGTGGGAAAGTTTGCAACTAATCTAATTTATTATGTACCATTCAATCCAAAAAGAATTTGAAGTGGCTTACAGAATGAATATGTATGTTAAATAGAGAACATCATGAGGAAAGACAAACTGAAACAAAGATATTGTTCTTCACATGCATTAATATACAAGCAGCATTTGTGTGTTTATAACTTGTTAATATATTTGAAGATCTGAAGTTGCATTTTTCAACAGATATTATCTTCATTTACTGATAAAGAACTGTTGGCATATGCAAAAGCTGGAGCAGTAGCTGAAGAAGTGTTAGCAGCCATTAGGACTGTGATTGCATTTGGAGGACAAAAGAAAGAACTTGAAAGGTTTGAGTTTCTTTTTTAAGTTGCTAGGAATATTTGATTCTGGGTCATCTCATAGACTCTTCCATGTTAATTATAAGAGTGTTTTCCAATATAAACATGTTCCTTAGATAACTTAATGGGGATATTACAGCATGACTGATATTCTTGAGAAGTTACAATTCTAGTTGTACTCTGCCTATGTGCTGTAATTCAAAGAATTTTCTAGAGTTTTGTAGATGGACAGTGACATAAAAATAATTTCCTAAAGCTGCAATGTATTCCATATCTCTGATGATTTTTGTCCTACCAAGCTACTTGTTGATTTTCTAAGATTGAATGAGTATTTTGCATAAGATCAGTTGGGACATTTTAATCTGTCACTCATTTCCCTTCTTGTCCAGGTTCCTACTTAGTTGAGACATACTCCATCATTTGAAAAATAAAAATATAACCAAGTGGCACACTTGTTCAAAGAGTCAAACTATGTTTTATGTTGTTTAATATTATCCTCATGACTGTTCCCTTTCATTAGATTTCTGAGAGTATAGATGGTGACTTATCAAAATTTGTGATATTCATTAGATCCAACTATTTTTCATTTGTCACAGACATCTTTAAATTTTAATATGTTATATCTGATACACAATCTTAATATTATGAATATGTATTAAAAGTAGAAAAAACTAAACTATATTATTTTGAGGGATTGTGAAGTTGCCTGATAAGGGTAGGAAACAGTCTGGGCTTTTCTGATTCTGGCAGTGTTCTGTTGATTGACTTCAGCTGGGCCTACATGAATAAATACTGTAGAATTATTTTTTACACTGCACAAATATATCCGGAGCACTTAATTATTCACTTGATAATATTTGTGACTGCTCTGTGCCATAGTTCAAAGAAAGGTAATATCTATGTTCTATTTCGGTTTTGGCTGCCTAATAAAATAAGAAATCTTGCTTAATGAAAAGCCAAGATCCCATCAAATAAAGCCTATACTCTCATGAAACTTAAATTATAGCAGAAATTTAAATTCTAGTCTAGTACAGACTACTATAAATAAATACTAATATAGCAGAATAAATATTATTTTGATATAAGATAAAATACCCAAAGAGAGTCATAAGAGGAACTATTTAGAGAGGCATTAAATTGCAGATTTTTAAAAATAACTTTGAAAAAAATCAAAGAAGGAACCAATGAGAATGAGGACAAATTCAAATGTGGTCATGGAGTGCCCCATTGGGGGAGATTTCACCTTGGCTGAGAACTGAGAGATGAAAAACATCCTCCCACAGTGCATATAGAGATGGGTGGGAAGAAGAATGTTCCAAATTTCCTGAGTGGGTGAAAACTTGTGTGTGTTCTGGGAAATATAAGGTTTGTGTGCTTAATTGAGAGAGAGGAGATTTGGGTGGATGGGGGCTAAAAAGTGGGAATTGTGGGTCATGAGAACAGTTAGAATTTTACTACAAGAGCATAGATAAGTAGTCAAGGGTGTTAAACAGAAGGCAAGCTGTCCACATTGTGTTTTAAGATCATTTCTTTGTAAAAAGTTTGATGAATGAGTGAGAGCAATCGAAAGGTGGGACCAGGGAGACCAATGAGAGGGCTGACACAGTGATCCAGGTGAGAGGGATTATGGTGGTCTGAATTTGATGGAGACAGGACAGGGGTGACAAGTTCCTAGATTTGGGATTTAACTTGAAGTAAAAATAACAAGATTAGTCTTAGACCATGTGAGCTCCTTCAAGTTTTCTTTCCTTCTAGTTCTTTCTCCCTTCTCTACTTCCACATAAATATCCAATCAACATCTTACTCTTTCTCTTCAAAATGGCATGTATAGGAAGATGCTGACTCTCTTGGAATGGAAACTTAACTACAGTTGTAAAAATATTTAATTCAGTAGTTAGAATAGTTTTGTTTTCCTTATTTTAAAAATGTTTGTTTCTTGTCTGTGTCTTGCAGTTATGCTTGTCTGTTAGTAATGGATTCTATTTACATAATTAAAATTGTTCCCTGTGGTTCTAAGTAGCTACTTCCGCCATTGACAAATATTTTCACAATGGTCATGAAAAGTAGTATTTTCTAAACATTAATGTTTTGTTATATTGCTTTAGCCCCAGTCACTCCTACTTTATTATTTCCATACTCAAGCTTTTAATGAATGGAATTTTAAAATTTAGTTTATATGAGAAACATCTATATTGAAAAACTAATCAAAAGACCTTTGTAGTTGGAGTATTGTTTATATCTCTTATGTCCTCTACCCCCTTATTTTCATTTATCTTCTGGGTATCTAAATAAATCGTTTTCTTGCTTGTTGCTTCTTCCCATGCAAATGTTTCCTCGGGCTGCATAGGAAAACACCACATCATGAAATGGTTAGTCTTGGTAAGCAAGAGCTGAAATAAAGGAAATGATGGAGTATGAGTTGTGGACATTAAAGTTCATTAATGTAATCATGTAAAATTTATGCTGAGTGAGTTATTATCTCAGTTCAACTCCTAAAATGGGACAAATACACACATATATACACACATATATCTTACTGAAACATGTTTCTTAAAAATAATTTTTGTTCATAGATTATGACTAGCAATTTGGGGATTTACATATCACTATAAATTATAAACTTGTGTTTAAATTTAGTCTTTAGTGGATATGATTCTTATGTAAATTTCATTTGACATGCTTTTTTAACTTGTGAAGTAGCTATCTAAAAATAGAAGTCCTGAAGGCTATAAAGAATGCATGTTCATATCGGGTCCAGGCTTGAACCCTGTTGTACCTACCTGCTGATTAGACAAATCCTCCAGTGCAAATAAATATAATGTTTTGTAGTATTCATTTAGCCATGTATTTAATGGATCAAAGACCCCAAAATACGAATTCTATATGGAATTAATTTCTTTTATTTTAACAATAATGAGATACTTTCTGCAAGGCAATAATTTCCTCCCTTTTGTGTAATTCCTTATATTTATCCTTTGAAGGCTTAACAGGTGTTTGCCAAGACTTTTGAGCCGCGACTAGATTACAATATTGTAGATGTGATGAAATTTTGATTTTTCCATCCCTTGCAACCTAAAGGCCTTGAGTAGCTAGAGCACCAGGCCAGTGTCCTTACCTTAGCAGCATGCAACCATGGTGGAAAGTGTTGGGAAGAGCATGCAGGCAGTATATAGAAAGCATAAAAGAAGTCCACACTAATAAATAATCATGGACTACCATTTATTATCAGGCCAAATAATAACTTTTACTCTTCCTTGTTTCCTCTCTCCCTAACCCCCCATTGTAACTTTTCTCACAAAATTTTATGTGGGTTTCGTTGTGACCCCTCTCATTGTACTTCAGTCACATTCTCCCCACACCTTTTTCCACCTCCCGCTGGTTCCCAAACAAACAGTCCTGAATTTATGTTCATATTCTTTTTTTTTTTTTGGTTTATATTCTGTGAGAAAATATGTGGTGGTGTTTTTCTGAGTCTGGCTTATTTCACTTAACTTCATGGTTTCTAGCTCTATTTTCCTGCAAATGCCATAATTTTATTCTTTATGGCTGAATTATGTATCTATATAATTTTATTTATAATTTATATTTTATTCTTTATGGCTGAAATATATTTATAATTTTTTTAATCCATTCATCTGTTAATGGGCATCTAGGTTGAATCCATAATTTGGCTATTATGAATAGTGCTACAGTAAACATGAGTGTGCAAGTATCTCAGTTCTATGCTGACTTTCCTTTGGGTACATGTCCAAGAATGGTATAACAGGATCATATGGTAGTTCTATTTCTAGTTTTTTGAGCAACTTCTGTGCTGATTTTCATAGTGGCTACGCTGATTTACATTCCCACCATCAGTGTATAAGGATTTCTTTTTCCCTCTTGCTTCCTCACTAGCATTTGTTGTTTGCTTTCTTGATGATAGGCAATCTGACTGGGGTAAGAGGGAATCTTAGTGTCATTTTGATTAGTATTTATTTTATGGCTAAGGAAGTTGAACATTTCTTCATGTGCTAATTGGTCATTTGTACTTCTCTGGAGCACTATCTGTTCAATTCACATGCTCATTTATTAGATTCTTTTTTTTTAAATTTTATTATTCATATGTGCATACAAGGCTTGGGTCATTTCTCCCCCCTGCCCCCACCCCCTCCCTTACCACCTACTCCGTCCCCTCCCTCTTCCCCCCACCTCCTCAATACCCAGCAGAAACTATTTTGCCCTTATCTCTAATTTTGTTGAAGAGAGAGTATAAGCAATAATAGGAAGGAACAAGGGTTTTTGCTGGTTGAGATAAGAATAGCTATACAGGGAGTTGACTCACATTAATTTCCTGTGTTTGTGTGTTACCTTCTTGTTTTTTGTTTTTTTTAAGATCTTTATATATGCTGGATATCAATCCCTTGTCTCATCAATAGCTGTCAAATATTTTTTCCCAATTCTACAGGCTGTGTCTTTACCTGATTATTGTTCTGATATACAGAAACTTCTTAATGAAATCCCATTTGTCAACTGTTGCTTATATTTTCTGAAATATTGGAGTCCAGTACAGAAAGTGGTTGCCTATATACCGAACTGTTTTCCTGAAGCAATTTCAAAGTTTCAGTCTTATATTAAAGTTTTGATCCATTTTGAATTGAGTTTTTAACAATGCCAAATAGTTTTTGTAGGTCAGTAATTTTTTAAACAGCTGTAGAAATAAGATACTCTATACAGCTTATTTAAATGTAAAAAGTAAAAGGTATTATGTAGCAAATCATAGCTCCCAACATGTTCTCACAGGTGTAATGTCCCACTGTTCCTTACTTTCCATAAATTTCAGAGACTTAAATTAATTTTTTTTGTATGACCCCAGACCTCACACTTGCTAGACAGGCACTCTACCACTTGAGCCACTCCACCAGCTTAAGCAAATTTCTTTGTTAGTATGTTCTAGCATTGTATCTCTAGTTTACTAATTAATGAAAGAGGCATGATTTTGAAGTGAAGACAATTTCTCCATGGCTCCTATTTTTAACTCATGTGTGAAATAATACATATTCCAGAAATTTGCTAAATATTGCTTTACTTATTAAGTTATTGCTAAGGCCAGAGAAGAAACTTTTAGAAGATCTCCCACAATAACTCACTCTCTGTAAGTCTCTGTTTCCTCTTCCACAAAAAGAACAATAAAACAGCAATCACATCATAGAATCAATGTATGGACCTTAGGAAAAACTTAGGAATATGCTAGGCATATTCTAGCTACTCAGTAACAATAATGCTACACTGATGTATTTCCGTAAGATTTATGACTAAATGCAATAATTTTAATTCTTTCTCCCAGGTATAATAAAAATTTAGAAGAAGCTAAAAGAATTGGAATAAAGAAAGCAATCACAGCCAACATTTCTATTGGTGCTGCTTTCCTGCTGATCTATGCGTCATATGCCCTGGCATTCTGGTATGGGACCACCTTGGTCCTCTCAAATGAATATTCTATTGGAAAAGTGCTCACTGTAAGTTATAGTTGAGTAACAAAAAAATCATTGGAAATGCCAATGAAATTGAATGGTGTTGTCTTAACTTAAAAAGAATATACTTTGAATAAGTATAGAATACTACAAAGAGACATACTCTTTAATAGGTTAAAGAGTAGAAAGGAAATTAGATGCCTCCAACAAGCAATTTTATTTCTGTTTTCTTTATTTTTTAGATAGATCTTTTGGATAATTTCTTCTGTAGTTTAAATAATATTAACATTATTAATCTCTCTAACATGAACTTTCATTTGATAAGATTACTTCTTTATGCCAATCATGATGTTAATATTTTTACTTTTATTTTTCTGATTTACTGTTCACAGAATGAATCACAAAATACACATTTTAATTTCCTTTTCAATTCTTTTGAATTGCAGTCTCACAAATAATACATTGTCATTCCAAAGAAAATTCTGTTTGAAAGTTTTCTGCATTATGTAGCTCTGTACAAGTTCAAAAGTCTTCCTGTTTGATATACTTACCATCTTTTGTTTAAAGACACTAAAATAATCCACAAGTCAAGCTCAATCTGTATCTTGTTTGAAGACTAATTACATTTATTTTTCTTAGGACAAGTACAAGTATATTGAGTTCATGACAGATTATAGCTCATTGAGTATCTTAATGCAGTTCCTTTAAAAAAAAAAAACAATGACTTTTTTTGATACAGGCTCTGTCTACATAGCCCAGGCTGGCCTCTAATTTGTGATCCTCCTGCCTCAGCCTCTCTACTGCTGAGATTACAGGTGTGAACCACCACCGCACCTGGCAAAATAGCCTCCAGTTTTTGCAGACTGTTGCCTCATCCAACATATGGGAAGCTGTTCGGTTAGCAATAGCTTTTTACCAGAATGTGCTTTTTTTAGAATAGTGATGCTGTGAGTGAGTCTAGGTTCTACTGAGATGTAGACTGCTTAACATTGATGTAGATAAGCAGTTTATTTTGTTTCATTTTATTTTATTTTATTTTTGCAGTGCTGAGGATTGAACCCAGAGCCTCATGCATGCTAGGCAAGTGCTTCTACCACTGAGCTATACCCTAGAACTAAATCAGCAGCTGAGATCTAGTATACACTAGGCCCAAATCTGCTTCGCAATCTATTGACAGGCATCCAGAATAGTGACTGCAGGATTTGATACCAGACCCATTTGGTTCAAATTCCAACTGTGTTACTTACTATGTATAAGGTTTAGGACAGCCATCTTCAACCTCTATTACGTCTTCTGTCAATCAAATGGACATAATAGGTATGGGGTGCCCTGACTTTTGGTGTTGTAAAGATTAAGGGAGATATGAATATAGAATCAGTTAGCAAGCCTTTTTCTGTGTAAATTATTAGGCAATATAATTTGCACATGACTCAGAAAGAAATGAGTAGTGTTGTTAGTTCTCTTCATCTTGAAATAGAAGCCAAGTCAAAGCCCTCACTGATAAAATGATTTGAGCAAAACAAAACCCGCAAGAATCTGTTTATCAGACCTTCAAAGAGAATGCATTCTGGGGAGATGGGAGACAGCCTAAAAAAGAGTCATATTAGTCATGTGCTTTATAATTTAAAAAATAATTTTCATAGACATTTTCATCTGATACAATATGTAGAGACAGAATACAGTCTTACCTATTTCTGTGCATGACACTGACAACCAAATATTTTGAAAGTATGTCCTAAAGACATATAGCCAGTTAACACTCATCCAGGACTTTGATTATGGACTTCTGATTTACCTTCTAGTATTTATTTCCATTTTAACCTTCTGGTGATCTAAATACACATTCTTAGCTGTTGAGGAAATATTAAAAAGTTTTATGTCTGAGCATAGTGATTTATGCATGTAATCTCAGCACTTCCTCAGGAAGCTGAGGCAGGAGAATTGAGATCAGTCTGGGCTACATTGGGAGTTCAAGACAAGCCTGAATTACATGATCCTGTATCCAGAATAATAACAAAAATGTTCTGATGCAATATGATGACCATCTAGAATTTACATCATTGTGTCATGGAGCAATAAAAACTAATTCTGCATTCTAAACTCACTAAATAAAAGTACTCAAACTTTAAATTTTTTACATTATAAAAATTTTATATTTTTCATTATAATTGTATTTTATGGAGCTTAATGTAATATTTTGATACTTTTATACAATGTGGAGAGATTGGGTCCAGCAGAAAATGATTTGAATAAAACAAAAACTCCAAAAATCTGTTTTTCAGACCTTCAAAGAAAGCGCATTCTGGGGAGGTTGGTGAGAGGAGACTTTGCCTGAAAACGACTTAACCCAAAAACCTCACTAACTTGACACTTTTTGTAGTGATACAGTCGAAATTTACTCTCTTTGTTACAAATGTTTTAAATATTTTTAACACCTGGTATTCTTATGTTGCCTTGTGATTTAAAGATGGAATTAGTAATGGCAAATGAAAAAAATTGAAGTAAACATGAAATAACTACGTGGTTTCCCTTCACATTTCTCAGGTCTTCTTTGCTGTATTAATTGGGGCATTTGGGATTGGACAAGCATCTCCAAATATTGAAGCATTTGCAAACGCAAGAGGGGCAGCTTATGAAATCTTTAAGATAATTGACAATGTAAGTCTGACATGGCTATTTGTCTATCTACATAAAAGATTTTGTAGTTGAGTCAATTTTGTTTTTGCTTTGTCTAGCTCTTCACAGTTTCACTACAAATTAGTTATTATAATCTAGTAATACCATATTTTTTTTCTGTTTAGAAGCCAAGCATTGACAGCTTTTCAATGAGTGGACACAAACCAGATAACATTAAGGGAAATTTGGAATTTAGAAATATTCACTTCAGTTACCCATCTCGTAAAGAAGTTAAGGTATCGTGACGAATGATTAAGCTACTGGATGAAGAATTTCTGACACTTTCCTTTAGATACTTTTTAAAAGGAAAACACATGTCTATTTAAGCCTACTATTGAATTGAGCTGTTGGTTCAGAGACCCTGCATCTGTATCTCTGAGTTGTCTTAATGTTTATTTTTCATTTGTCTTGTAGATCTTGAAAGGGCTCAACCTGAAGGTGCAGAGCGGGCAGACTGTGGCTCTGGTTGGGAACAGTGGCTGTGGGAAGAGCACGACAGTGCAGCTGATGCAGAGGCTCTATGACCCCACAGAGGGCGTGGTGAGCTAGGCTGCAGCCATCAGTACTTGCCATTACACACCATTCTTTTTTTTTTTTTTTTTTTTCATTTTTCTTTTATTATTCATATGTGCATACAAGGCTTGGTTTATTTCTCCCCCCTGCCCCCACCCCCTCCCTTACCACCCACTCCACCCCCTCCCGCTCCCCCCCTCAATACCCAGCAGAAACTATTTTGCCCTTATCTCTAATTTTGTTGTAGAGAGAGTATAAGCAATAATAGGAAGGAACAAGGGGTTTTGCTGGTTGAGATAAGGATAGCTATACAGGGCATTGACTCACATTGATTTCCTGTGCGTGGGTGTTACCTTCTAGGTTAATTCTTTTTAATCTAACCTTTTCTCTAGTTCCTGGTCCCCTTTTCCTATTGGCCTCAGTTGCTTTTAAGGTATCTGCTTTAGTTTCTCTGCATTAAGGGCAACAAATGCTAGCTAGTTTTTTAGGTGTCTTACCTATCCTCACCCCTCCCTTGTGTGCTCTCGCTTTTATCATGTGCTCATAGTCCAATCCCCTTGTTGTGTTTGCCCTTGATCTAATGTCCACATATGAGGGAGAACATACGATTTTTGGTCTTTTGGGCCAGGCTAACCTCACTCAGAATGATGTTCTCCAATTCCATCCATTTACCAGCGACTGATAACATTTCGTTCTTCTTCATGGCTGCATAAACACACACACCATTCTGAGTTCAACTACCAGTGTGTGAAAATCACACATGTTTCTTTAAATTTCAGGTCAGTATTGATGGGCAAGACATTAGGACCATAAATGTAAGGTATCTGCGGGAAATTATCGGTGTAGTGAGTCAGGAACCTGTGCTGTTTGCAACCACAATAGCTGAAAACATTCGCTATGGTCGTGAAGATGTCACCATGGATGAGATTGAGAGAGCTGTCAAGGAAGCCAATGCCTATGACTTTATCATGAAACTGCCTCATGTGAGTTGTTCTTGACCTTTGTCATTCAGAGATGCAAAGAATGGAAGTTCATACAGCTCGGAAATTTCTGTGAATTAGAAGCTCCTTAGAAGGGAAACCAAGATTACATTGGATTTTTAAGCTCTAGCAGTAACAACCAGTGAGAGATATCTATATCTATATCTATATGTGTAGATGTATATATTTTTTAAATTAGTGTTGTTTATTGCTAAGTTTTAAAAAAACTACCTTATATTGCCAGTAAGACTCAGATGTTATGGGGGTTTTCTTCCCTATTTAAAATGTGAACTGAGATAGCTTGTTGTTTTGTGAAATTTTTCTGTGTTTTTTTCTGTTGTAGAAATTTGACACCCTGGTTGGCGAGAGGGGGGCCCAGCTGAGCGGTGGACAGAAACAGAGAATTGCCATCGCACGGGCCCTGGTTCGCAACCCCAAGATCCTCCTGCTGGATGAGGCCACGTCAGCCTTGGACACGGAAAGTGAAGCAGTGGTTCAGGCAGCTCTGGATAAGGTCTGTTATCCCTAGTTTAAACCAACTGTTTCAGAAGAATAGTAATGTTCCACAGCTAATTTTTCTTTTTATTTTTTTTTATTATTCATATGTGTATACAATGCTTGGGTCATTTCTCCCCCTTGCCCCCACCCTCAATCTCCCCCCCAAGCCCTCGAACCCAGCAGAAACTATTTTGCCCTTATCTCTAATTTTGTTGAAGAGAGAGTATACGCAATAATAGGAAGGAACAAGGGTGTTTGCTAGTTGAGATAAGGATAGCTATACAGGGAGTTGACTCACATTGCTTTCCTGTGCATGTGTGTTACCTTCTAGGTTAATTTTTCTTGATCTAACCGTTTTTCTAGTTCCTGGTCCCCTTCTCCTATTGGCCTCAGTTGCTTTTAAGGTATCTGCTTTAGTTTCTCTGCATTAAGGGCAACAAATGCTGGCTAATTTTTTAGGTGTCTTACCTATCCTCATATCTCTCTTGTGGGCTCTCACTTTTATCTTGTGATCAAAGTTCAATCCCCTTGTTGTGTTTGCCCTTGATCTAATGTCCGCATATGGGAGAACATACAATTTTTGGTCTTTTGGGCCAGGCTAACCTCACTCAGAATGATGTTCTCCAATTCCATCCATTTACCAGTGAATGACAACATTTCATTCTTCTTCATGGCTGCATAAATTGTGTATAGATACCACATTTTCTTAATCCATTCGTCAGTAGTGGGGCATCTTGGCTGTTTCCATAACTTGGCTATTGTGAATAGTGCCGCAATAAACATGGGTGTGCAGGTGCCTCTGGAGTAATCTGTGTCACAGTCTTTTGGGTATATCCCCAAGAGTGGTATTGCTGGATCAAATGGTAGATCAATGTTTAGCTTTTTAAGTAGCCTCCAAATTTTTTTCCAGAGTGGTTGTACTAGTCTACATTCCCACCAACAGTGTAAGAGGATTCCTTCCCCCCCACCCCTGCATCCTTGCCAACACCTGTTGTTGGCGGTGTTGCTAATGATGGCTATTCTAACAGGGGTGAGGTGGAATCTTAGTGTGGTTTTAACTTGCATTTCCTTTATTGCTAGAGAGGGTGAGCATTTTTTCATGTGTTTTTTGGCCATTTGAATTTCTTCTTTTGAGAAAGTTCTGTTTAGTTCACTTGCCCATTTCTTTATTGGCTCATTAATTTTGGGAGAATTTAGTTTTTTAAGTTCCCTATATATTCTGGTTATCAGTCCTTTGTCTGATGTGTAGCTGACAAGTATTTTCTCCCACTCTGTGGGTGTTCTCTTCAGTTTAGAGACCATTTCTTTTGATGAACAGAAGCTTTTTAGTTTTATGAAGTCCCATTTATCTATGCTATCTCTTAGTTGCTGTGCTGCTGGGGTTCCATTGAGAAATTTCTTACCTATACCTACTAATTCCAGAGTATTTCCTACTCTTTCCGGTATCAACTTTAGAGTTTGTGGTCTGATATTAAGATTCTTGATCCATTTTGAGTTAATATTGTTATAGGGTAATATACGTGGATCTAGTTTCAGTTTTTTGCAGACTGCTAACCAGTTTTCCCAGCAGTTTATGTTGAAGAGGCTTCTTTTTCTCCATCGTATATTTTTAGTACCTTTGTCAAAGATAAGTTGCTCATAGTTGTGTGGCTTCATATCTGGGTCCTCTATTCTGTTCCACTGGTCTTCATGTCTGTTTTTGTGCCAGTACCATGCTGTTTTTATTGTTATTGCTTTGTAATATAGTTTGAAGTCAGGTATCATGATGTCATCAGCATTGTTCTTTTGACTGAGTATTGCCTTAGCTATTCGTGGCCTCTTGTGTTTCCATATAAATTTAACAGTAGATTTTTCAATGTCTTTAATGAATGTCATCGGAATTTTGCTGGGAATTGCAATAAACATGTAGATTACTTTTGGGAGTATCGAAATTTTTACTATGTTGATTCTACCAATCCATGATCATGGGAGATCTCTCCACTTTCTATAGTCTTCCTCAATCTCTTTCTTCAGAAGTTTATAGTTTTCCTTGTAGAGGTCATTCACATCTTTTGTTAGGTTTACACCTAGGTATTTGATTTTTTTTGAGGCTATAGTAAATGGAATTGTTTTCATATATTCTTTTTCAGTTTGTTCATTATTAGTGTCTAGAAATGCTAATGATTTTTCTATGTTGATTTTATATCCTGCTACCTTGCTATAGCTATTGATGATGTCTAGAAGCTTCTGAGTAGAGTTTTTTGGGTCTTTAAGGTATAGGATCATGTCATCTGCAAATAGGGATATTTTGACAGTTTCTTTACCTATGTGTATTCCTTTTATTCCTTCTTCTTGCCTAATTGCTCTGGCTAGGAATTCCAGTACTATGTTGAATAGGAGTGGAGATAGTGGGCATCCTTGTCTAGTTCCTGATTTTAGAGGGAGTGGTTTCAGTTTTTCTCCATTAAGTATAATGCTGGCTGTAGGTTTGTCATATATAGCTTTTATAATGTTGAGGTACTTTCCTTCTATTCCTAGTTTTCTTAGAGCTTTTATCATGAAATAGTGTTGGATCTTATCAAAGGCTTTTTCTGCATCTATTGAGATGATCAAGTGGTTTTTGTCTTTGCTTCTGTTCATGTGGTTTATTACGTTTATTGATTTTCGTATGTTGAACCAGCCCTGCATTCCTGGGATGAAGCCTACTTGGTCGTGGTGAATAATCTTTTTGATGTGTTGTTGAATTCAGTTTGCCATTATTTTGTTGAGGATTTTTGCATCAATGTTCATTAAGGAGATTGGCCTATAGTTCTCCTTTTTGGAGGTGTCTTTGCCTGGTTTTGGGATAAGTGTAATACTGGCTTCATAAAATGTGTTAGGCACTTTTCCTTCCCTTTCTATTTCATGGAACAGTTTAAGGAGGGTTGGTATCAGTTCTTCTTTAAAGGTCTGATAGAATTCAGTAGAGAATCCATCATGTCCTGGACTTTTCTTTTTGGGGAGACTCTTGATTGCTGCTTCAATTTCATTTTGTGTTATAGATCTATTCAGGTGATTAATTTCCTCTTGGTTCAGTTTTGGATGATTGTATGTATCTAGAAATCTGTCCATTTCTTTAAGATTTTCAATGTTTTTTGAATATAGTTTCTCTAAGTAGTCTCTGATGATTTCCTGGACTTCCCTGGTGTTTGTTGTTATCTCCCCTTTTGCATTCCTGATTCTACTTATTTGGGTTTTTTCTCTCCTCATTTTTGTTTGGCTTGCCAGGGGTCTGTTGATTTTGTTTATTTTTTCAAAGAACCAACTTTTTGTTTCATTAATTCTTTGTATGGTTTTTTTGGTTTCTATTTCATTGATTTCAGCTCTGATTTTTATTATTTCTCTCCTTCCTTTTGTTTTGGGATTTGCTTGTTCTTGTTTTTCTAGGAGTTTGAGGTGTATCGTTAGGTCATTGATTTGGGATCTTTCAGTCTTTTTAATATATGCACTCATGGCTATAAACTTTCCTCTCAGGACTGCCTTTGCTGTGTCCCATAGGTTCCAGTAAGTTGTGTTTTCATTTTCATCACCTTCCAGGAACTTTTTAATTTCCTCTTTTATTTCATCAGTGAGTCATTGTTCATTAAGTAATGAGTTATTCAGTTTCCAGCTGTTTGCATGTTTTTTGTCTTTACTTTTGTTGTTGAGTTCTAGTTTTATTGCATTGTGATCTTATAGTATGCACAGTATAATTTCTATTTTCTTATATTTGCTGAGGCTTGCTTTGTGCCCTAGGATATGATCTATTTTGGAGAAGGTTCCATGGGCTGCTGAGAAGAATGTATGTTGTGTAGAAGTTGGATGAAATGTTCTGTAGACATTAAGTAGGTCCATTTCATCTATTGTGTATTTTAGATCTTGAATTTCTTTATTGATTTTTAGTTTGGATGACCTACCTATTGATGATAATGAGGTGTTAAAGTCTCCCACAACCACTGTGTTGGAGTTAATAGATGCTTTTAGGTCTTTCAGGGTATGTTTGATAAAATTGGGTGCGTTGACATTGGGTGCATATAGGTTGATAATTATTATTTCCTTTTGGTCTATTTCCCCTTTTATTAGTATGGAATGTCCTTCTTTATCTCGTTTGATCAATGTAAGTTTGAAGTCTACTTTGTCAGAGATAAGTACTCATGCCTCTTTTCAGGAGCCATTGCCTTGGTAAATCTTCTTCCAGCCTTTCATCCTAAGCCTATGCTTATTTCTGCTGGTGAGATGGGTCTCCTGTAAGCAACAAATTGTTGGATCTTCCTTTTTAATCTATTTCATGAAACGGTGCCTTTTGATGGGTGAATTAAATCCGTTAACATTAAGTGTTAGTACTGATAGTTATGTGGGTGATTCCTGTCATTTAGTTGTCTTAGTTGTTTGAAGGTTTGAATGTGTGTACCTAAGCTGAGGTTACTCTCTACTTTCTTGTTTTTTCTTTTCCTGTAGTTTGGTGCTGCCTGTCCTTTTGTGGTTATGTTGGGTTTCACTTTCTATGTGCAGAATCCCTTGAAGAATGTTTTGTAGTGGTGGCTTTGTGGTCACATATTGTTTTAGTTTCTGCTTATCATGGAAGACTTTTATTGCTCCATCTATTTTGAATGATAGTTTTGCTGGGTAGAGTATCCTGGGGTTGAAGTTATTTTCATTCAGTGCCCAGATCTCACTCCATGCTCTTCTTGCTTTTAATGTTTCTGTTGAGAAGTCTGCTGTGATTTTGATGGGTTTACCTTTGTATTTTATTTGTTTTTTCTTTCTTACAGCCTTCAATATTCTTTCCCTAGTTTCTGAACTTGTTGTTTTAATGATGATATGCTGTGGGGTAGTTCTATTTTGATCTGGTTTGTTTGGTGTTCCGGAGGCCTCTTGCATCTGTATGGGAATATCTTTCTCTAGAATTGGGAAATTTTCTGTTATTATTTTGTTGAATATATTACGCATACCCTTTGCTTGCACTCTTCTCCTTCTTTGATGCCCATGATTCTCAAGTTTGGTCTTTTGATGGAGTTGGGATTCCTTGCATTTTCTTTTCAGAGGTCTTGAGTTGTTTAATTAATAGTTCTTCGGTTTTTCCTTTAATTACCATTTCATCTTCGAGTTCTGAGATTCTGTCTTCTGTTTGTTCTGTTCTGCTGGATTGGCCTTCCGTTTTGTTTTGCAGTTCTGTTTTGTTCTTTTTTTCTGAGGTTTTCCATATCCTGTATCGTTTCCTCTTTAATGTTGTCTATTTTTGTCCTGAGTTCATTTATCCTTTATTAATCATGTTCTCTGAATCACTTTGGTGTTTATACAGTGCTTCTATGGTTTCCTTTATTTCTTGTTTTGCTTTTTAAAATTCTTTTTGTTGTCTTGGAATTTCTTGAGTGTCTCCTGTACATTTTGTTTGACCATTCCACTATCATGTCCATAAAATTCTCACTGAGTACCTGTAGTATTTCTTCTTTTAGATTATTCTTGTGGGCTCTATTTGGTTCTTTGGCATAGTTTATCTTCATTTTGTTGGAGTCTGAGTCTGAGTATTTGTTTTCTTCATTTCTCTTTGGTTCCTGTACTAATTTTTTACTGTGGGGAAACTGGTTTCCCTGTTTTTCTGTCTTCCCATCATTGCCCTTTGTGTTGTTATTGTCCCTGTACTGTGTGCAGTTAAGTATTTTCTGCTTGTAATAATGGCACTAGTGACATTTAGAATGGGAGGGTGGGAGGAGATGGAAAGCAAAGAAGTGAAAGGAAAAGGGAAAAACAAAGAAGTAGAAAAAACCAAAACAAAGAAACAAACGAAAAAAGTTTCAAAGATATAAACAGGGAGAGACAGTGTACTAATCAACCGTAAGCTAAAAAGGCATTGGAGTGACAGAGAAAGGGTTGAAAATAAAAAATAAAAAGAATATAAATAGAAAATAAGTAAATGAACAAAATATGTATATATATAAATCTCCAGGTTCAAATGCAGTAAAGTTTCAGTCTTAATAATTTTGGTTTTCGTTCCTCAGCCTCCAATCATGGAGATCGTGCCTCAGTTGTTGTTCTGTAGTTGTCTCATCACAGGGGAAAAATAAAATAGAACAAAACTGTGCAAAGCAAAAAAAAAACCAACAAAGTGTCCAAAGTTCAAATGCATGCAATACAGTTTCAGTAAATTTTTCAGCATGCAGGTTTAGTTTGGTTGTTTTCTCTTCAAAGGTAAGGAGAGAGAGAAAAAAAAAGAGTCTTGAGACAGGTCTGTGAATGGCTATCTGCGGCTGTGGTTCGCTTGTCCGCTGCTGACAGCCTGCTTTTGCTGGCGGCGTTATTTATGCGGATCTCTGGGGTGAGCTTAGCACTCACCTGACCCCGCAGGCTTTGTTTACTCAGAGTTCTCCTGTGCACAAGCCACTGCTACAAGCTTTCCCCTTTCCCAGCACACTGGGGGAGGTGGCACTGCACCCACTTTCTCCAGGCCTGCATGTTTATTTACAGCTCACGTGGGAAGTGGGTCTCCCCCTTCTCCTGTGGAGCTTTCCTCCCTCTGCCATTCTCACAAGCTTTCCCGCTCCTGGTTGCTGGGCACACGCCCCCACTCCCGCCCTCTCCGGCCAGGCCCGGCTTGTTTATTTACAGTTCTGGGAGGGATTCCCTGCCCCCTCTTTGGCGCTCAGGGTGCCCCACCCTCTTTGCCACGTGTCTTTATTGTTCTTATTGCTTGTTACTCAGTTTCTCTTTTTTCCCTGGGTGGGGGTTGGTCTGTCCAGGGGGCTATGCTGATCTGGCCCAGGGTTGTCTATGGGAGTACTGCGTACCACTTAGCTCACCTTGTGGTCCGCATCTTCCCAAGCTGTCTGGGCACCGGCGTCTGGCGGTGGCCCAGGAGCCCTCCTGATTTCTCTGTTCAATGTGAAGTGGAGATGCTCTGCGCAGGCTGGAGGTGTGGAGGGGTCAAAGTTTTGCCTCTTCTTGGTGGCCTTGCCTGCAAGGTGTGTCTCCAGCGTCTCTCCAAGATTTCACTTTAGGAGGCACACTTTCTGCTTCCTCCCTCTAGCTGCCATCTTGGAATCCCCTAATTTTTCTTAATGTTGGCCTTGGAAAAGAAATTTCTGATAGCTTCTATGTGATTCCAACACTGTAGGTGTGGATAATCTATACTATCAGTTTTGAGCATTTACTTTTTTGGAGAGTATGTGAGTTATTTATACACAAAGAAATCTATTTTATGTCGTTGTTATTTTAGAATAATTGTGTGAAATTGTGTAGTTG
The DNA here is from genome assembly GCF_047511655.1 of Castor canadensis. Lineage (NCBI taxonomy): Eukaryota > Metazoa > Chordata > Mammalia > Rodentia > Castoridae > Castor > Castor canadensis. Next base: position 54,937,064 of record NC_133387.1, read on the forward strand.
CAAGCAAAAAGTAGTTTGGGCTTGGTGCTGATGGCTCATACCTGTAATCCTAGCAACTTGAAATACTAAAATCAGGAGGATTGCAGTTCAAAGCCAGCCCAGCCAAATACTTGGCAAGACCCTATCTTCAAAATAACCAGAGCAAATGGACTGGAGGTGTGATTCCAACAGCAGAATACTTGCTTTGCAAGTGGGAAGCCCTGAGTTCAAACCCCAGGCCCACCCCCCAAAAAATAGTTGAGCCAGGTAAAGTGGCTCAAGCCTATAATCCTAGCTACTTGTGAGGTGGAGATCAGGAGGATGTTGGCTCCAAACATGCCCAGGCAAAAACTTTGTGAGACCCCCCCTCCCCCATATCAATCAATGACTGGACACAGTGGCACGTGCCTGTCATCCCAGTTATATGGGAGCACAATTATGCATGGGAGCACAAATATTATGCCAGGCTGACCTGGGCATAAAGCAAGAACCTATCTCAAAATTACCCAGCATAAAAAGGACTCATGGAGTGTCTCCAGTGGTAGAGTGCCTGTCCAGCAGGTATAAGGCCCTGAGTTCAACCCCTACTACCACCCCCCCTCAAAAAAAAAAGTAGTTTGATACATGAAAAAAAAAATCAGACCTCTGAGGTCTTTTTATGTTTATTTCTTTGCTTGTTCAATTTGTGCTTATTCTCTGATTTTTATAAAATGGTAATGAATAATTTTCATTTAAAGACATTTGTAAATTTTTTAAACAATGAGAAATACAGACTCAAACAAATTTTTATCTCTAATGTGATCTTAAAAATTTAGCTAAGGATAACCTTGTTATTCAGGTTCTGAGAATTTGTAACATTGTCACAAGAGGAAAATGCAATCCAAATGTTCACATTTAATTTCCACTTGAAGACTGGAAGACTCTGGGAAATGAGAAACCCATTTTCTTGAGGAGAGAGGCAGAGAGGTTTTGATGCTGGAAACCTACCTGGGCCATGAAATCTCCTTAACTGTGAACAGAGTTTGACCTTTCTTTTTTTGAGTCCTTAAGACTTACCAAATAGGATCTAACTGCTTGCTGTGGGTGAACTCTGTTTTCTTGTTCTTCCATGTAGAATGTCATCAAGCCAGCTCAGTCAGGACCAGGAATGTACAGACCTTCTCACCAAAAGTTTTGGGTTGAGCTGTCCCTGTAGATATTAAAAATGAACTCATGTTTGATCAGATTCCCTCTGTCTAACAATACTGTATGTTCCTGTAAATAGTCAGTCACTGTGCTTAATATATTATTGAGGGTTAGAAAACCAGTATATTAAACACTTTGTTAACTCAAATAGAGACAGAATTGTGGCTGCTTTTTCCCTCTTCATTATGCTTATCTGTGATTTTTATATCTATGTTTTCTTATTTATTTGCTTATCTATGTTTTCTTATTATACAATAGAGCTATGTAACAAATTATAAGTAAAAATAATTTTTAAAGGTTCTATTTAAAATAGTTTTCTTTACAGTATAAATTTTGGGAGGAAATTTCACCTGCCCCCTTTTCTCAAAAACATCCAAAGAATTGGTCCATTGTTTTTGTACTAGCTAAAATTACTATGACCAAATTTTCCTCACATCTATTTCTTTTAACAGTTTTCCACTTCTGTTTTTAATCTTCACCCTGATATTTGTATGTCTCTGTGTGTGTGTTAATTTTATTTCTTGTTACTAGAGAGAAATATAGTGTAACAGAAAACGTAAGCATTGAGAGTTACAAAAGTTTAAGAAATTTCAGAGCTGGGCTTGGTGGTACATGCCTGCATCACCATATACTTTGGGAGATTGAGGCAGTAGTGAGTTCCAGACAAACTTGGGCTATGTGACAAGAGGGGGTGGGGAGGGGGGGGATGGAAGAGGGGGAGGGAAAAGGGAGAGGAGGAGAGAAGAGAAGAGATATGGAGGGAGAGTAGGAAGGAGGAGAGAAAGGGAGAGAATGAGGAGGGAGAGAGGGAGAAAAATTTTCAGACAAGTTCTAATTATCTGCTTCTATTGCATGTTAAATTAAAAATGAGATTCGGCATTTCAAAACATTTACATAGTTCTTAAATTTTTTCATAGTGCTTGTACCTAGGAACAAGCATCATTTGTTAAGTACTTTCTATTTATGTCACAGTGCTAAGTCCTTTACGTGCATTATATTATTTAGTCTTCACAGCTACCCTAAGAAGTGAGTACTGTTATTGTACTCATTTTACATATGAATAAACTGAGCCTCACACAGTTTAAAAGATGTGGATAAAATCCTGGAATTTATAACTGGTAGAAGGAAGATTTGAATTCAGGTCAATAAAATTGCTGCCTCATTTTGTGTCTTGATTATCTAGGTGGTCCTGTAGATACAGGGTGTATTATTTAGGACTGATCACTAGCTAGTATATAACAGTGTTACACTCTGGCCTGTTTTTGTTTTGAGTGGTCAATGCTAGGACCACAGGATTTTGTGTAAAGCCCTGCTTGTGGGCTGAGCAATGGTTCAAGTGGTAAGAGTGCTGGCTCTGGGTTTAGGCCTCCCATACCACACACACACAAAGTCCAGTTCATTTACTGTAAAATTAGGGTGATATATGTGAAGTAAAATCGAGGCAGAAAATAACATTAACATGTGATAACATAGTTAGTATAATCAAACATCATTTTAAGCCATTATCAATTGAACTCAGAGACTTATCTTCCTGTCACACACTAAGGGGAGAATATATACAGGAGGAACAGGGAAAGATAGGAAACCCAAAACTTGGAAGTGTTTGATGTGCCCACTGCAGAGGAGCTAATACAGTAACCTTAAAATGACAGAGATCACAATGGGAAGGTGACTGGGAAGTAGTGAAGAGGTCTGGTAGAGATGAATCAATTTGGGTTGTAATATGCATGTACATGGAAGCAAGGCTAGGAACTCTCTGTATAGCTATCCTTATCTCAAACTAGCAAAAACACTGTATCTTTCTTATTATTGCTTATGTCTCCTCTTCAACAAAATTGGAGAAGAGGGCAGAACAGGTTCTACCTAGAAGCAAGGGGGGTGAGGGGGAGTGGGGCAGGGAAGAGAAATGGCCCAAACAATGTATGCACATATGAATAAATGAATAAATAAAAAAAGAGACTATCTTTCATAGCTTTGATGGCTTTATAATGTCCAAAGCATTGGTGTTCAGTAAATATAAGTTGAAGGGATCAATTTTTTCATGTTATTGTTAGTGTAACCAAAAGCCAAATCCCTTTCTCTTTAGGCCAGAGAAGGGCGGACCACTATTGTGATCGCTCATCGCTTGTCTACAGTTCGTGGTGCTGATGTCATTGCTGGTTTTGATGATGGAGTCATCGTGGAGAAAGGAAATCATGATGAACTCATGAAGCAGAGAGGCATTTACTTCAAACTTGTCACTATGCAGGTGCTGTTTAACTCTAGAGTTTTCCTAAATCATTAAACACAATTGTGTGTTTAATGTTATGAATAAATTTTATTTGATTTATCTTGAAAACTAGGGGAAATACTTTGGGATGCAGGATCAGAACAGTGTTTCAGATACTGTTTTTTCTTGAAAAGAGAGGAGCTAAGGAAGAATAATCAAAGAAAATTTAAAAATTAGATTTCAAGATGAGCTTTCCACTATAGTGGTTTAAAGGTGTGCTGTCCCCCATGTGGCTATTGAACATTTGAATGGTGTTTAATCTGAATAGAAATATTTTAAGTAGAAAATGCACAACAACTTCTGAAGAGTAAGTACAAAAAAGAATGCAAAACATCTCAATTTTTATATCGATTTCATGTTAAAATTACCATTGGATGTTACTTATATATATATATTAGGATATATTAGGAAAAATAAAACATACTTAAAATTGATTTTTGCCTCTTTCTTTTCACATTTTTTTAAATGTGCCTACTAGAAAATTTTAAGTGACAAATGTGGCTTATATTTTGGCTTTTACCATATTTCTGTTGACAGCACTGGTCCAAAGCAAACTTAATTGAGCCAAATATCCCCAGAAAAAGAAATGACTGGGTACGATACATGGAAGGAATGCCATGGTATTTCAATATATTCAGTGAGAATCCTTGTTTATTGGTTTTCATTTTTAAATATATCACACAAAAAAGAAACATCAGTTTAACTAACTTCATCCTTTCCTGTTATGACTTTAAATAAATTATAGTTCTTGGTATTGATGTCTATTGATTAATTTTCATTGATTAAGTGACCTTAACCAGTTTATGCACATTTCTTGTTCATTATAGACAAGAGGAAATGATGCTGAAGTAGAAAATGACCTTTATGAATCCAAAAGAGAAATTCATACATTGGAAATGGCCTCAAAAGATTCAGGATCCAGTCTAATAAGAAGAAGTTCAACTCGCAAGAGTATCCATGGACCACAAGGCCAAGACCGAAAGCTTAATACAGAAGAGGCCCTGGTATTGACACAGATGTACAGTTTTATGTCCTAAACCTCCCCCAATGGCTCTTCTAGTTCAGTAGGCTGGGGCTGAGGTAGGAGTGGGAACAAGAAATCAATTTCAAGAATTCTTCTGTTCTATCCTCTAGTGTTCCAGAAACAAAAGTGTCAACATTTTACAGTTTAGAATAAGAATTAATGGAAATATTTTTAGAATTACAATTTATAATAGAAAGAAACTATGGTGGGTTCTTCAAATATTAAAATTGTTATTCTGTTTATCACTAGTTATAAATATTCTTGTCATCTTCTGAATGCTAGGCCAAGAGTTAAATGTTTATAGAAACATAATTTATCTGAAAAAATAAAGGACACACTTGTGGAATCTGTTAGCACTTTTAAAAAAAAAATTAAATAGCTATCAGTTGATAAGGGATAACAGTGAGATATTCACTTAAAAAATTATGTGCCCACAGAAGAACTGTACCATCATTATACCAGTGATAATTCTTTTTTAACTAGATTTTTGTATGTTTTATGTTTTATAGGGTGAAAATGTACCTCCAGTTTCTTTCTGGAGAATTCTAAAGCTGAATGCAACTGAATGGCCTTATTTTGTGGTTGGTGTTATTTGTGCCATTATAAATGGAGGCTTGCAACCAGCATTTGCAGTTATATTCTCAAGGATTGTAGGGGTATGTTCATTTTTTATGTCTATTTCTGGGACCTGACTGAAGAATGAATGAAATTTTGCATCTGTGTACATCTACAACACAAAATATGTATCTTTACCTGAAAGCAACTGGTTTAAAGTTGTAAGAGCAGAATTCTGATTTGTGAGAAGAATGATAGTTTTGTAAACATTCTTTTGTCATGGTTTCTGTCTAGAGCCCTGATGATTTTTATCCTAAGTCCCTGGGTACCAGCGCCCTGAAACAGTCAATGAAACTGGTGAAGTGACTTTTCTTTACCTGCCAACATTAAACTCTAAGCAAAGCTCATGGACAATAACTCATCAGTGTGCAGAGGGGCCTTCTCATGTGTTTGTTTGGCTGGGTCAAGCATGAGCTATCTTGTAACATATACACTTGCCAACACATGACCAGGCCTGTACATTACCTATATAAGCTGTCATTTTCATCTTACTTGCTAAGGTTGAAATAAACAAAATCAACCCTTTGTTAATAAGCTTTAAATCACTGTGAAAAATGCCTGAGACAGACAGTTTTAAAAGGCGGAAAGATTTCTTTTGGCTTACAGTTTCAGAAGTTTTCATCCAAGGTCAGCTGGATCCATCACTTTGAGCATCAGGTGAGGACAGAATATCATAGTGCTGAGAGTATATGGCAAGGCCTGCTCACCTCATGGTAGCCAGGAAGCAGAGACAGGTATGGGAAGGGGCCAGGGACAAGATAAATGCTTCCAGGGCACCACCCCACAATGCTCTACCTCCTCCAAATAGGCTTCACAACCCAGTAGTACTTATATTATAAATCCATCAAGGGATTAATTCATTGGTTAGGTCAGCATCCTCATTATTTAGTCACCTCTAAATTAGTAGATCCACCATCTAGAGACAAAGCCATTAGCACATGAGAGTTTGTGGGGATGCTTCATATCCAAACCATAAGAAGCTCCCAGAATATTAAGGTTGACATGTGGGTTCCACCTGATTTGTAATGGTGAACTTTTGATTAGCAAAGTTACAGTCTGGACAGACATGCTTTCTAGTTGGTGAAGGATTTTCATCTGTCAAATAACACTGCGGAAAACATTGTGGAGAAAGGGATTGATCAATAAAAGAAACATAAACCTAGCACTAACTTTTCATTTTTTAAGAAAAAAAAATACAACTATTCAAGTCTACTCAGACCTAGATAGCTTATCTTAGGTTGATATTCATGTTTAGTGTAATCACTTAAGAAATATCTTTTCAGTGCCTTCTTTGTGCCATGTATTTTTCTATTTGCTGAAAAGATACTTACAAGATAAAATATTGGATTTCATAGCCATATTCTAGAACAGGGGCCAGAAAACTTTTCTATAAAGGATAAGAGAATATTTTAGGCTTTGTAGTCCATGTAATTTCTGCTGCATATATTCAATCTGGCCTAGTGGTACAAAAGTAGCCATATTCAATATGAAAATAAGTAAACATGTCTATATTCTACTAAAACTTCATATAAATATTTGGCTGGCAGCCCATAATTTGCTGATCTTAGTTCTAATATATGTTTTGCAGTCAGAGAGGCAGACAGTCAGTGGTATCATCAGAAGAAAATATGGAAATGGACAAGTTAAGAATGGGCTTGGCTGGTTTTAGCAAAAATTTAACTTACAGAGTTGATAGTTTTTCATTCTTTGTGTAAGAGTAAGTCTAGAGGTAGGAGATCCAAAGCAAGCATATTAGCTCCTAGACATTGTAAATAGTGGACTTTGGGTCAGATGGCTTGGGGTTAATCTCCTTGGGTCATTCCTTACTGGCTTTGTTACCTTGAGCAGGTTAATTAATCTCTCTGTATTTCACATTTTCTGTGTAACATAGTGACAAAAATAAAACAAACTTCATGAGATAGTTGTAAGGGTAAAAGCAATAGTGTACACGAATTTCCTTAAAGTAGTACCTGGTATAGAGTAAGGATTCAGTGATTGTAACATGATTTTTGTTGAAATAACTAGCCAAGAAAAATTTGTTTAATATCTTCTACAAACCTTTTTTTTTTAAACGGGATAAACTTGCTGGGTTGGGTCAGGAATATGTCTTTTTTACAAGAGTGATTTTGATCTATAGAAGGGTTGTGTTTCCTTCCCTGTGGAGTAAAATATCCACTGTGTGCCTTAATCCCAAAATGTTCTATCACCCTTCTAAGCCATCTCTGGAAAAATTTCTACATGCAGTGCCCTGTAAACTGGCTGTACTTTACAACCAGCTCTCTATTGGCCATCTGACAGGGAATGCTGACCCAGGAACTGCCTTCCTTGGCAAAAGGCCTAAGGACATAAGCATCTCTCTCTAGCTACCAAGAAAGAGTTTATCAACAGATTCTTTCCAGATATCTTTGGAGAGTTTGAAATGTCCATATAATAAAACAATGAGTTACCATACAATGTAGTTTCTCACCAAAAGAAGAGGAGAGTATTTGCTTGTATTTCTTCTTTACACAGTAGGATGGCTGGCACTCATTACTCCAAGAAGAAACCTGAGCAAGAAATTGGTGGATCAATTTGTGAATGACAGATTCTATAGGCTGCTAAGGAATCAGAATGCAGATTATGTTTGAGGTCATCACTATTCCGGAAGTCTTCCCTGAATACCTGTGGACTAAGGCTTTCCTTACCCATAAAACTATCAAATGGGAACTGGGTCAGAACCAGAGCAATTTTTTCAGTGATTGAACTAACAGTCCTTTAAATATTTTCTCTTAGGTTTTTACAAGAGATGAAGATCCTGAAACAAAACGACAGAATAGTAACATGTTTTCATTATTGTTTCTAGTCCTTGGAATTATTTCTTTTATTACATTTTTCCTTCAGGTAAATATCTACATTATTCCTTTATTCATTTGGGGGGAAACTTATCAACATCTGTATAATTTTCCTTTTAGTACAATTTCTCCTCTCTTCACATGATACATTGTTTTGTGTCCTCTGGCTCCTTTCCTTACTTTCTCCTCCCCACACACTCCTTCCACAACTGGAAATACTCGTGAAATCAGAGGGAAGAGATTATTAGTTCTGACATGGTGATGGGGAATAAAAGTTGAGAACTCAAAAATGGCCTTTGGGCAAGGCCTGGATGCAAGTTTGGGTGTAGGTACTGCTGGCCAGTTTTAAGTACTCAAAAATGCCTTACTATATTCTGAAAACAACAATAGACAAAAGTACCTAAGCAGTCATACTGATTTAAAAGAGTTTGAAAAGCTTATCATTCAGTTTTTACTAAAGGAGAAAAAGCCATTTAATGACAGAAGAATGTCAATCTGAAAAACAAAGCATCATAGGAAATATTTCTATAGTCAAATTTTGCAGTTTGCAAAACATTTAGCTAAAATTAAATCACAAAGGAATTGAGTGCTATAGAAGTTTGTAATGGTATGGCATTGCAGTATGGTTTTGGTATTAGAGTTAGGTTTAGTTGTCTCTTGTGCAAGTACCCAACTATATGTCCTTGGGCAAAAAAGTAATTTAAACTGTGTAACTCTCAGTTTCCTTATCTCTCTAGTAAAGAAAATGTTCCTCTTTATGATTAAGAGAGGTCATGGGACCAAATGCCCAGGCCCTTGTGAGATAGTAGTAAATAATGGTTTGTTAAATCAGAGATTTAGCCACATGTGATTTTTATTTTTTAGCAAGACTCTGAATAGATTTATTTAACAGATTGTAAACATGTATTTTTTAAAAGGACATTGTTCTAGACATTATGGGGGACACAAGAGAAAATAACCCTCTTTGTTTATGAAGTATTTAAAGTTTCATGGGGAAATTTGACCTTGCTAGAGTTCATAGGACACTAACTACATACAAGTTTGCCACACCAGCCATTAATGCCACAGGTTGTGGAGAGGTAAAGATTGTTCCTTGTGAGGTTGGTAAAGAATTTAGTCTCAGGTAGGCTTTGATAGTTTGAACCAGGGACATAAAGGGAGTTAAGGAAGTTCCTTTGTATCATGATGATGCTTAGAGAGGCTGAGCCTACCGTGCCTACCAGACCCAGGTTTGAACAGTCTCTGAGTTCCTGGACTTCACAGGTGTAGCAGCAGCATAGTGCCAAAAAGGGAGGAGGGCCCAACTGTTCATTTGAGAAAGAGTTTGGTGGGGAGAAGAGCTCAGACCAGAGTCTCTGGCTTCCCATTCAACTCAGACTCTCATAGACTGAATTCAGATTCCAGCTTGGCCACTTACAATGTGGCCTCTGGCACCTTGTCAGCCTCTCTACACCTCAGTTTGTTCTGAAACATGGTGATTGGGCAGGGTTGTCATAGGACTTGGTGTGATGATGTGTGTAAGGTACAGTGTCAGAATAAGGTAGCTCTCAATAATAGTAGTAATAATAATAATTTTCCCAAAGCCAGGAAGACTCTCCATATTCCATTTGGTCCAACAGCAGAAACCTTCCTGTGACCATTTCCCAGTAAACTGTAGGAGTTTTAGGCTTAACCTTGTTTAATGTAGGAGTTTTCCCTTCTCCACTGCTGCATGGACAGTATGTATTAAGCAGAAGGCTGTGTGGCATTGCAGCATTGAGTAGAGGCTATGTGCCCCCTTCCCTTAATGCTGCAATCTGAGGGGCCTCTGGCCCCACCTGGCCTTCCATTCCATGCTCCCCTTTGTCAGGACACTTGGAGGAAATGGTTATTTCTTCCCTTGTGCCCTTGTATGTGTTTCTTCCCTCTCTCATTAAGGTCCAGCATGCTACTTGAGAGCACACAGCAAGTGTGGCTGCCCTTCTCTGTTCTCTGATTCTGTGGCAGATGCAGAGCTGTTATCAGGTCCTCCCCACTCCTGATATACTGACAGCCATTTCCACTCTGCTTCCCCACTCCAGAAGGAAAGGTGATTACAGCCTCCTTCTGTTTCTGTGTCCCCAAGCTCATTGGAGTGAGGACTCTGTTGTCCTTTCTCACCACATGTGAGCCAGCATGGCAGCACACTCACTTACGGTTGTTTCCCAGTCACTCTGCTCCCTCCTCCCAGACCTAGATTATAGCTGTGAGGGTGGAGAGGTAGACCGCAGATAGCGCTCTCTTGGCCAGGCTTCCTCCTTCCAACCTGTTTTGCTTCCAAACTTTGGGATTTTCAACTTAAAACTAAGAATTTGATATTTTTGTTTTCTATATCTATTATAGCTTAGAAGAATATACATTCTTGTTTTCCCAGATCACACTTCAGGTCCTTGTGTGAAATTTTCAATTTCACAAGAGACCTAATTTTAATAATATGTAATATAGTCACTCTGTTTTGAGTGTTACCTGCTTTAGGAACAACACCAGCTTCCTGAGTGACAGACCCTCATTCACTGTGAAAGTAAGTATGGATAGGAGTGAGGAACAAGGAACATATTTGTAATAAATCCTTGGTCAGCCTGCCAGCTGGCTGGGAATGACAGGGTCAAAACCAGACTCTGCTGGCCTTATCACCAGTGAAGCTTTGCATGTTGCACCTTGCACACAGTCACAAAAAATGCAGCAAATCCTGGAAGTCAGATTTTTCTGACTTTCCGTAGCAACCCACCTTAGGAATGATATCAAGCCGCCTCCTTTTGTGTAATTGGTATCTTGTGTCTGACAGATTTGTATGGCATTTTCTCATTCCTCACAGGGCTTCACATTTGGCAAGGCTGGAGAGATCCTTACCAAACGGCTGCGGTACAGGGTTTTCAGATCCATGCTGAGACAGGTATGGCTCTCAGTGGGTTGTATAGGATGGTCCTCTGGCCCCATGTGCCCATGGACTCAGGCAATGGGAATTCTGTCAGGTTGCTTAGACCAAGATCCCATATTGAGTCTTATCTCACACATGCATATGGATCATCCCCAGGCGAAGGTCAAGGCCTTATAATGTGTTCGCTCCAGCTGGGCACAAGGAACTGAACTTATCTGAGACAAGTGGAGTCACCTGAGTGGATTCACCACCTCCAGACTTTTGTCTCAGTCATAGGCAGTGCAGGTGGAGGTGATCGTCAGTGCCCCTCATTTCCTCTCTCCTTTTTTTTTCTTCCTTGTCCTGTGTACTCTGCATACTCTATCATGTTTCTTCCCACCAGGAGATGTCCTGTGCATTTATTCCACAAATCCCATGACCCATTCCTCACTACCCAGTTTCTTTGTTGGGGCTACACTGATGTGCAAATTCAAGCTGCGGTATTGCTGGCTGATGAAGGCTTAATAGAGTGCCTTTCAAGTTCATCTTCAAGACCCTAACAAAAGATAATATGAATATTTTCTCTAGAAAGGGGCAGAGGGATGTAGGGAAAGAAACCCAGAGTAGCCCAGTTCAAACTGGGAAACTTCAATCATCAAGAAAATGCTATATGTGACCTAAAAAGTTTCCTTTTTAAATTAATAACCACTTGTAAAAAATGATGCTCTGGAAGATACCCCAGGTGTTCCAAGGGGGCTTGAACTCCAGCTAGGAAACATTGGTTTGCTGTATTAAGATTTCTTGAGGATATTCTCATCTTCCCTCCTATCTTTGGTACTATAGCTCTTTCCTACTCTTCCCACTATAATATAAAAAAAAAAAAACACTTATGGGGATTTCCAGTTAGTGATGTATAAAACCACAACTGAATCTGATGAGTAAGAGTGCACTGTTTGATAGAAGATCCTATCTGTGGACTCTGAGGTCAAACTGTATTATAAGTGAGATTCCACTTAGGCTCAAGACTGACCTTGGTCCAGGGCCAAATGCCCCATCATCCTATCAGCCTGCAGGCCAAAACCCAGGTCCATTATACTTTCGCAGTTGAGTGGACAGTTTGTGTAAGACCCTCTCAATAAATTATTGAGCATAGCAAAAATGTATTAATGACACTTCTTACAAGGCATTAGTAGTAAGTGTTGTAAGGCATTTAAATGTCAATGACACAGTTTTCAAGGAAGTTACATTCCTGAACTGAAACACTTAAGCCCTTCAGAATACTAAAAAGCAAACTGATATAGGGTATAATGCAGTATAACACTGGTTTTTCCTTAAATATTTTTTTAAAAAATCATCATTGTTGCTTTAATGCAAATCACCAGTTCAAATAACATTTTACAGATCACAGTTATTTGTAAAAGGCATAAATTTAAACTTCAAGTCACAACCATGTACTTTTTTAATTTAAAAATATAAGTGATTTTATAAAAGAAATTTTAATCTACATTGTTTCATTGATTTGTTTTTAACCCAATTCACTTATTCTTCCCTGAACTAGAATTACTTAATTGCTTGCTCAACTTCCTCTTTGCATATCTAATAAGTGCTTCATGCTTTAATATTTCCAATCTTGAACTTTTGACCCCTCTTTTCTACCAGGTTTACTCCTTATGTACTCTTTGCCCCTATTGGTAAGTGACCTCACCACTCTACCAGCCCTTCAGGCTGACACCCTTGATAGTTTCTCTCTCTCTGTTTAAGATTTCAGTGTCCTCCTGGCTGATGTCATTGTTCCATCCTTACCCCAATACTGTAAAATCCCTTCCCATCAGCCAGAGTTGTTGTTCACAAAACACAACCCTCTAGCCAAAACTTACTGAGGCTTCCCACATGACTCAGGGTAAAGATTGGAATCTTCATAGTTGCCTAAAGGCCCTACATGATGTGCTAACCCCCCCTACCTCTCAGACTTCATCTTCTGCAATGTTACCCTTGTCCAGTGTACAACATACTCCCCACACAGTGGGTCATTGCACAGAGCGTGGGAAGAGGATCATAGAAGCCACTTGTCCTCAGGTGGCTCTGGCAGCCTATAAGGCTTTCTTGCTAGGATGTGAAAAGATCAAGTGTGCCTTTGCCTCGGGGCCTTTGCATGTGCTGTTTCTTCCCTTCTGTGGCTCTTATCCCTTTATTCATTTAGGTCTCTGCTCAACCTTCTTCTTAGAGAGGCTTTCTGTCTCTTTCCCAGATCTCAAGTAGCACTTTCCCTTATATCTTTGTCATTCATATCTGCTGTTTTTTTCCATAGTGTTTCTTACCACCTGAGATAGTATATTTATGTTTATTGTGCCTTCTATGTCTACAACCAAGGCTTTGTTATAGCAGCAACTTTATTGTTTTTGTTTACTGTTGGAAAGATCTAACACTTAGAAATCAAACTTGGGACAAAATAGAGCCTCAAAACTTTTTTTGACAAATGAAGTCACCTAATTATGTGATTATGTGTTAAATCCTTTTCTTATTTATTGATTGTTACATCCTGAATGCTCCTCTGGAGCTGAGACTGTCATAAACAGGGCTTTAAGAGAATAAAATCTCTTTTGTGCTACAGGATGTGAGCTGGTTCGATAACCCTAAAAACACCACTGGAGCATTGACTACCAGGCTCGCCAATGATGCTGCACAAGTGAAAGGGGTACGTGCCTGCTTGCTATTGGTGTTTGTCTCCATTCCATTTTAACCTCTATGTGAAATTCACTTTCTTTTAAATGTGTTATCATATCATCATTGTTATTTTTTAGAAAAAGATGTGGCACATGCTTTATAGCAAGAGTGTTAACTATTTAAAGATTATAAAAATATAGTATATAAAGAAGGTATAAAATTTTTTTTGAGGGGGGCACTGGGGTTTGAACTCAGGACTTTGCAATTGCAAAGCAGGCTCTTTACCACTTGAGTTCTTTCCTCTGGTTATTTTGGAGATGGGTTCTCCTGAACTATTTGCCTGGGTCGCTATCTGCCAATCTCAGCCTCACAAGTAGCCAGTATTATATGAATAAGCCACCGGCATCTGGTGCTAATAAACTTCTTACAAGTAAAGCTTTAGTTTTATTTCACAACTGAGAAGGTAAGAATAAATTTTCATACTTGTAAAGAACATATAAGCATCAGTTGTAAAGATAATACAAATACTTGTTTCCAATGTGTGTTTCAGGCTATAGGTTCCAGGCTTGCTGTAATTACCCAGAATATTGCAAATCTCGGGACAGGAATTATTATATCCTTAATCTATGGCTGGCAATTAACACTTTTACTCTTAGCAATTGTACCTATCATTGCAATAGCAGGAGTTGTGGAAATGAAAATGTTGTCTGGACAAGCACTAAAAGATAAGAAAGAACTAGAAGGTTCTGGGAAGGTGAGTCAAACTAGCTCTAAGTGCTTACTTTAATTGAGAAAAATATTTTTAGCAGTGATGTTTTGTGCTATATTCTGACATGTTGGTTATTTTGTTGTTGTTATTTTTTCCAGTACTGTGGTTTTGAATTCAGGGCCTTGAGCTTGCTAAGCAAATGCTGCAGCACTTGCACAATACCTCAGTTCTTTTTGCTTTAGGTCTTTTTCAGATAGGGTCTCCTGCTTTTGCCCAGCTGCTCTCAGATCCTGACCCTTCTATTTATGCCTCTCAAGTAAATGGAATTACACGAGTGAGCCACCACACCTGGTCTTTCATGGTTTTATAACTATTCCTTATAGCCATTATTTTTATGCTTATTCCGTAAGTCATGAACTAAAAAAGTAGGAAACACATCCTTAGCTCAAGACTGATACCTGCTTTTCACAGGCTTTTCTGGTTTCAGGCCATTGTCTTCACATTCTCCTCTCTTCCTCTCTACTCCCCTCCTTCCTCCAGTTTTTTCCTTCTTTCCTTTTCCCCTCTTTTTTCTCTTTCTACTTTCTCTCTTTCTTCCTCTTTCTTTCAAGCATGTCTATTCCTTTATTGAAGAAAACAGACCCATTTTATTCCTATGCTGGAAAAGTTTCAATGTGGGTAAGTCTTAAGAGTATACTCTATCTAGTTTAAAAGAATATTGGTATGGTGATATACCCCTGTAATCTAAGCACATAGGAAAATGAGGCAGGAGGATGTGAATTCAAGGCTAGCCTGGGTTACACAGAAAGACCTTGTCTTGAGAAAAAACAAAGATTACCGTTCTTTTCCTTCTATAATTTCTTCTTCCTTCATCCCATTTCTCTTTTTCCTGCTCCATACATATTTTTTTGTTTCTGTATGCTTTTCTATTTTTCTCATTATTTAACAAATACTTATGTAGCATTTACTGGGTTTCCTGGCAAATGCTGTTTTCCTTAAAGGGACCCTACAAGGTAGGCTTTATTTTTATCCCATTTTTCAGGTGATGCTGAGGCATAGGCAGGCAATGTCCTCAGTGCCATAGAGCTGATAAGTCTTGGAGCTAGGATTCAAACTCAGACAGTTGTGCTTCTATTCACTAGAAATCAAAGAGTTCCTGAGATGGCAGGACATAATTTACTATGACATCATCTGGATCACTGCAAAAATGAGAGGACATAGCAGGGATGATCCCTGAAACTGGACCTGATGTCGAAGTGGGGATAAATGTACTGATGGCCATCCCAGGTTCCCAAGAGTTAGAGCAGGGATCTAGGCAAGTAAGAGAGTCTCTGGCTCTCAGTAAGCCATGTATCTGTGGTCCTTTGTCTCTGAGCCATGCATGTCACCACATGAATGATGAAGAAAGACCCAGAGACTGGTCATTACCACAGACCCTTTGTCTTTTGTCTCCATGCATGTCTGTAGGCTCCTCACCCTTTTTTCTTGTGGTTCTTTCAGTAAAATTCTTTGAACAAGTTTTAATGCTTCCCAACAAGTGATTGTGGGGTCCATGTACACTGTCATCAGGATGGCGGTGACCCCAGGGGTCTAGTTGTGGTCTGGCTCAGGTAACATTGGCCAGCCATGGAACACATGCTGTGCCAACAACTTCTTTTATTAAGTGCTTTAGATTTCTTTCCCTTTATGCTGTTGATCCTTCATCTGGAGAACAAATGGAAGAATCTATGGCATACTGTGAGAAAAGCATTGCTGCTTCATAGTATCATTATTGATGAGATGTTTGAAGTATCCCAGAAAGGAGTCTTAGGCTAGTTGTAGGAAGAAGAGGGATCAAAAGCTAATTCCTTGCAAATCATAGCTAACCATCACTGAAATGTTACACTAGCTATGAGACTCTTGGAGTTCTGTTAGAGGCGTGAGGAAAGGAATGTGGATGGAGATGTATATGTGAGAATATGGCAGATTTTCTGAACAATGGTCAGGCATGTCATAAATTCTCTAATTCACTGGTGGCTCCTCACGGAGACAATTGTGTCTACAGGATATTTACAAATGTATCACAAACAGGGCACTCCTGCCTTAGAAAATGGTATTCAGAAAATATTTCTTAATATCAATAAACTGAAATTGATAGTACAGGTTGTTGTTTGCAGACATTGTTACAGTTTTTGAATATTCTTACCAATCCAGGACCTCTTCTATGTGTTTGTTTGAACCCTTATAATAAAAAACTATTCTAATGTATGTGAACAAAGATTGTGTTTGGGGATTTGATTGAAGGTTGTTTTCCCTCTAAATTCTTGCTTTCAGTACTTTTAGGATATTCTAAAATGAATATATTATTTTTAAATGTGTAAAAGAAGTTTATTAAATATATCAACATAAATTAAATCTTAATATTTTCCTGGTGTTCTACTAAGTAGCTTATGATATAGTTCAATATTTTCAACCTGTATGCAACTGAGGATATTTTTTATTTTACTTTTTATTTTTTTTTTCATTTATTCATATGTGCATACAATATTTGGGTCATTTCTCCCCTACCTCCTGTCCCCTCCCTCTCCCCCCTACCCCTTGCTTCCAGGCAGAAACTGTTCTGCCCTTATCTCTAATTTTGTTGAAGAGAGAGTATAATCAATAATAAGAAATACAAAGCAATTTTAGTAGTTGAGATAAGTATAGCTATACAGAGAGATTCCTAGCATTGCTTCCATGTACAAATGTGTTACATTCTAAGTTGATTCTTCTCAAACTGACCTTTTCTGTAGTTCCTGATCCCCTTCTCCTATTGGCCTCTGTCGCTCTAAAGTTCCTGCATTAGTTCCTTTGCATTGAGGACATCAAATACTATCATGTGTTTTGGGTTTCTTGCCTATCATCATACCGCCCTTGTGTACTCTTGCCTTATCATGTGCCCCAAGTCCAATCACCTTGCTGTATTTGCCCTAGACCTAAGGTCTGCATATGAGGGAGAACATACGATTTTTGGTCTTCTGAGCCTGGCTAACCTCGCTCAGAATGATGCTCTCCAGTTCCATCCATTTACTTGTGAATGATAAGATTTCATTCTTCTTCATGGCTGAGTAGAATTCCATTGTGTATAAATAACACATTTTCTTAATCCATTTGTCATAGTGGGGCATCTTGGTTGTTTCCATAACTTGGCTATTGTGAATAGCGCTGCAATAAACATGGGTGTGCAGATGCCTTTGGAGAAACCTGTGTCGCATTCCTTTGGGTATATCCCCAGGAGTGGGATTGCTGGATCATATGGCAGATCTATGTTTAGATTTTTAAGAAGCCTCCAAATTTTTTTCCAGAGTGGTTGTACTAGTTTGCATTCCCACCAGCAGTGTATGAGGGTTCCCTTTCCCTCACTATTTTACTTTTTAAATAAATGTTTTAAAGACTATGTTAATTTTTCCTTCTAGTAGCTTTTTTTGCCCTAATCTTTAAAACTAACTTAATGTCCTTTGAAGTATTTTCTAATATTTTTGAAGTTAGATAATTTGTGTAAGATTCAGTTAATAGGGAGATTTCATGTTTATCATTTTTAGCTACAAATTACTCTAAATTAATTGAATGTGTCTGTACTAGAATCAGTTCTGATCAGTGAAAAGGCAAGAAAAAGGAAGAACATCTCAAACTAAGATTAATTTCTTTTTTCTATAATTTTAAAAGGACTTTAGAGATCCTCTCATCCATCCTCTTCATTTTACAATAAATCAGCTGAGACAGTGGTGGATCAAGGTCCCATGGCTGATGTAGACTGAAATGTCATTGAGTCTCATACTGTTCTTTGCAGTCTCATTATTCCTTTCTGCAAACTCCAAAGAGTAGTAAAGGATGTGTCTTAATAAAACAGTCTTGTTGGAAATGTGTAATTAGAGAATAATTGAATGATTGAAACTTTCTGGTAAAAATTGATAATATATGTCATATTCCTTAAAATAGTTTACTTTCTTTGAACTAGTAATCTCACTTTTAAGAACTTTTCCTAACAAAATCATTCAACATGAACAAAGCTTAGGTACATGAATATTTAGCACAACATTATTTTTAGTGAGAAAAAATTGAAAACATTGTTAAGAATGCCTGATAGGGATATCAAGTAGCTGGAAAAAACTCCAACTATTAAAGTACATTTAATGACCTTGGAAAATACTTTTGATATTTGTTAAGGGAAAATGTAATGATAAAAGCTCAAATATAAAATTTGATCACGACTTTGTTAAGGATATGTATGGCTAGGAAAAAATGTATAAGCTGATGTATAAATACACCAGTATGTAACATTTTATTACCTTCTTCTTTTCAATGTCTACAGTATTATTGAGTGTCATGAATGGCAACTACAAAGAAAAATATAAATATCACATTTCAAAAGTATGTAAAATAACAATGAACTTAAAATGGAGCCATCACAGAAAAAAAAGGTCACTTCAAATGATCTAGAATACTGAGTTCCCAGATAAATTTTGGGAGGTTAGGTAAGAATATGTGGCTTTAGATAAATGCCTTTATCCCTTCAAGCCTTAGCTTCTCTTTCTATAAAGAAGGGATGGATGAAGCAATTGACCTCTCTTCCAGATCAAAAATTGACTTTGATAAATTGCTTAATATTCTTTCCATAGAGAAGATCCTCACAGGTAATAACTAAATGCTACACAAGTAATACATAATCATAAGCTAATTTTCTTAATCTAGTTTATAGAATTCACATTAATTGTTAGCCCTTGCACCTCTTGGTGTTACAGATTGCTACTGAAGCAATAGAAAACTTCCGAACTGTGGTATCTTTGACGCGGGAGCAGAAGTTTGAACACATGTATGCACAGAGTTTGCAGATACCATACAGGTAAGAACCCCTGAAAACTGGGAGGGGAAGTAGGAGGAGCTTTTCAGTCATTCATTTGTTTTCAGAAAGATTACATTGGTCAGAAGGTAAGGCACAAATGGAGAAAGTACTAGAGGGAACCAGCTGGGAAGCAGTTGTAATTATCCAAGAGAGAAATGAGTAGATTCAAACTAAGGCAGGAGCATCTCTGGGATAGAACTTGTAAAGGCTGCTAACAGAGGGGGAGGGAGAGGAAGTCAAGAACGCCGCTGATGTCCAGTTTTGATTATGACCCTATTATTGCTCTAGCTGACGATGAGAGTTCTGTACGGACATGAAATTTTGAGTATTGTGGGACACTGAGGGGTGGCGCTTCCTCAGCACACTTTTCATTTCTTTCTTTACTTCTCCAGTGGAGATTTTCTGTTCTTTCTTTAACATAGCCATCAGAGTGAGGGCTCTCTAACTTAGTTCCTTCTCTAGTAAAAGGACAGATGTGGACCTTATGGGCGGGTTTTCAGACTTATTTTTGTAAGGTTAGTAGGGCCTCTCTTTCTGAAAACATTTTTCTTTGCAGTTCTAATATAGGAGAAAGATAAAGGCAAAATTGATATGGTCCAAGCAGAATTAGAAAGTCCAGAGGTCTGCCCACTTCCCAACCCATTCCTGTCCACACCTCCACCTCACTGAGCTCAATGTTGCTCAGAAAGCCCTAGAATATTAAACCTTGGTATAGCCTTCTCCACCTCCCCCAGACAGTTAAGTAGTGCTTCTCTCTTCCCATAGCATGTTATTCAGAAATAATGAACCAGCTCAATTCCAAGGTCCCCACCACAGAATGTACCCTTATCCCTGTATTACTCAGATGGTTCTTGCAGCTTATAAGTGTGGATAAATGTGAGTGGAGTGACTGTTTCCTACAGAGGACACATGTGTATATGTCCAAGAGTTAGAAGAAAGGGAAGAAGCTTTCATAGGCTTAGTTTATCTTTATAGCAACACACTGAGGTATATTTAATCCTGCTTTAAAAATGACACCAAGGCTGAGAGATGAGGCAGTTTCCTAAATTCACATAACCAGTAACTTTAATGAGGATTACACTTAATTCTTTAGACACTAAATCAATTTTTGTCATTTTCTGTGCCAACTGGTGAAGTTAGATTTTAAGAACTGAGAAATAAGCAGAATAAATTTTCAAATGTCTCCTTTCCAGAAACTCCTTGAGAAAAGCACACATCTTTGGAATCACGTTTTCCTTCACCCAAGCAATGATGTATTTTTCTTATGCTGCATGTTTCCGGTTTGGTGCCTTCTTGGTGGCTCGTGAGATCATGGATTTTGAAAATGTTCTCTTGTGAGTATTGGGTTAATATTTATAATTTAACTCTGAAAGTAAATCTGAGGTAATTGTGCTGAATGTCTGGTTAAAAAACCTTATGGGGAAGTCTGTTGAAGACATTTTGGTGATTGAGAATGTGGCATTTTGCCTGTGTCTTCATGTGTTATCCTTGAATCACCCCCTTTTATCAGTAACTTCCCTTCTTCCCAGTGCTGATGCACATTTCTGACCTTTTCAAATCTGTGACTGGGTAGAGTGATTCAATTCAGAAGTCTCCAGAAAGCCTTGGTGTTTTGGAAGAATCCTAACCCTGAGCAAGGAGTCTGATGACTCCTTGTATAGGGATTTCCCACAGGGCAGCTAAGGTATGGAAGTGGTGTGCTAACTTCTGCAACTCCTGGGAGATTCTAGGATAAGTTCATTTTTTCTTGATTAAAAAAATTTGCAAGTTAAGAGGTAGAGAAATTTTAAAATGACAAAGGGAAAACTAGATTGGGAGTTTTTTGCTGTGAATATAGAAAATGATCCCTCACTCAGGGGAAGACAAGCCTAATTTAAATTATACTGCTGAAGTGCCTAAATACGCAGTTTGGTTGTCAATAGTGTGTGTAATCTTATGTGCTTCCTGATTTGGTGACAGGTACAACACTGCCCTTTCATAGCACAACATATTTAGTACTAATACAGATTTACATTGAAACCAGAATCATAATAACCTGACACAAGTTAATATAGTATTTTTGTCCGGTGTGGGGATTGCCTTCTTCATGCACTATAGTTAGTTCGGGATGACCCGAACTAACTCGTATGTCTGACAAACGACATGCGAGTACTATTTGTGATTATGACACAAAGATCAAAATCAAGTATCATTGATATCGGGGGCTTGCTTGAAAAATCATTTGGTATATTGATTAGTGCAAGTCTTTCAATTGATGAAAGTTGCTGATACTTCATCCTTAGATTTGCAGAATAAATCTTCCATGTAAGTAAAGGACCTGTCTGAAAAAGCAGTCCATTTGGAAATGGTTCTTCAGGTTGAAATGATTACAAGGTCAAGATTAACCATGAGTGTGATTTATTTAGAGCAAGTTTTGTAAAAAATAATAAATAAATAAATAAAAAGAAAACAACTGGCACAATGTACTGCTTCAACACATGTTTATAGTCAGTATTAGGCTGTGTTTGGTGATACATAACCTACAATCTCAGCTGCTAGGGAGTTGGAAATAGGAGGATTGTGGTCCAGGGCCCACCCCAGGCAAAATCAAGACCCTATCGGAAAAATAAACAAAAGGACTAAAAGTATGGCTTAAGTGGTAGAGGACTTGCCCAGCAGGCACAGGCCCTGAGTTTGAACTCCAATACCAAAATAAAAAATATTGGGAAGAAGAAAGTGATTGATTCTAAATATTCTGGGAAAGTTCTGAAGTAATATGTCAGTGATTGAACCATGTTTAAAAAGACACATTGACAAGCATGTCCTGAGGGGGGCAATGAAAATAATTATCAAAGAAGAAAGGACATTTTTGACAAGATTCCAATATTTGAAGGTCTCTCTTCTGCAAAAAGAATTCAGTTTTTCTCCAGTTAAAAAAAAAGAACTTTTTAACAGTAGACTTAATCAAACTTGCTACTCCCTAGAACAGAAGATGGAGACCAATTTAGGGGAAGTTCCCTAAATTGAGGAATTGTGCAATTCCCTTAATTGCCAGATATTGAAGGCTGGACTTGGTGCCTCTTAGCTCTTTTCAAGCTCTGGTGGCTGTGATTCCCATGTCAGACAAATCTTGAGAGCAGCATCATATATAGGTGTGTGAGGAACTCTTTCTTTATAGCATGGTTCACAGGTTTTCATTTTTTTTCCTTTCTCTTTTTTGTTAATTGTTTGTTTCTTTTTCTAGTCAGATTCTCCCTATTTAGCCCAGGCTGAACTTGAACAAGTAATCTTCCTGCTCAGCCTCTCACGTACTGGGATTTCAGGCATGTGCTACCATGACAAGCTGGTTCACACATTTTCTAAGAATCCCATGTCATTCTACCAACACTGTCAGTTCCCACAATACTTTGCAACAACCAGCCCTGAGCCTCAGTAACGTAGAATAATAAACATTTATTTTTGCCCAAAGCATGTAGGTCAGTTCTCCTAATCTTGGTAGTTATAGTGGATCTAAGCTGGCATCACTCGTGTGTATAGTGAGCTGTAATCTAGGTGGACAGAGAGAGAGAGAGACGGAGGAGTAGAAGGCAGAAAATGAATCATAGGTGTAGAACTGACAACAGTAATATACATCACACCCTGTGGGCCATAAGATAACCCAGATTCAAAAAGCAGGAAAATAAAATCTACTTCTTTTTTTTTTTTTTTCATTTTTCTTTTATTATTCATATGTGCATACAAGGCTTGGTTCATTTCTCCCCCCTGCCCCCACCCCCTCCCTTACCACCCACTCCACCCCCTCCCTCTCCCCCCCCTCAATACCCAGCAGAAACTATTTTGCCCTTATCTCTAATTTTGTTGTAGAGAGAGTATAAGCAATAGTAGGAAGGAACAAGGGTTTTTGCTGGTTGAGATAAGGATAGCTATACAGGGCATTGACTCACATTGATTTCCTGTGCGTGGGTGTTACCTTCTAGGTTAATTCATTTTGATCTAACCTTTTTTCTAGTACCTGTTCCCCTTTTCCTATTGGCCTCAGTTGCTTTAAGGTATCTGCTTTAGTTTCTCTGCGTTAAGGGCAACAAATGCTAACTAGTTTTTTAGGTGTCTTACCTATCCTCACCCCTCCCTTGTGTGTTCTCACTTTTATCATCTGCTCAAAGTCCAATCTCCTTGTTGTGTTTGCCCTTGATCTAATGTCCACATATGAGGGAGAACATACGATTTTTGGTCTTTTGGGCCAGGCTAACCTCACTCAGAATGATGTTCTCCAATCCCATCCATTTACCAGCGAATGATAACATTTCATTCTTCTTCATGGCTGCATAAAATTCCATTGTGTAGAGATACCACATTTTCTTAATCCATTCATCAGTGCTGGGGCATCTTGGCTGTTTCCATAACTTGGCTATTGTGAATAGTGCCGCAATAAACATGGGTGTGCAGGTGCCTCTGGAGTAACAGTCTTTTGGGTATATCCCCAAGAGTGGTATTGCTGGATCAAATGGTAGATCGATGTCCAGCTTTTTAAGTAGCCTCCAAATTTTTTTCCAGAGTGGTTGTACTAGTCTACATTCCCACCAACAGTGTAAGAGGGTTCCTTTTTCCCCACATCCTCGCCAACACCTGTTGTTGGTGGTGTTGCTGATGATGGCTATTCTAACAGGGGTGAGGTGGAATCTTAGCGTGGTTTTAATTTGCATTTCCTTTATTGCTAGAGATGGTGAGCATTTTTTCATGTGTTTTCTGGCCATTTGAATTTCTTCTTTTGAGAAAGTTCTGTTTAGTTCACGTGCCCATTTCTTTATTGGTTCATTAGTTTTGGGAGAATTTAGTTTTTTAAGTTCCCTGTATATTCTGGTTATCAGTCCTTTGTCTGATGTAAGTTGGTAAATATTTTCTCCCACTCTGTGGGTGTTCTCTTCAGTTTAGAGACCATTTCTTTTGATGAACAGAAGCTTTTTAGTTTTATGAGGTCCCATTTATCTATGCTATCTCTTAGTTGCTGTGCTGCTGGGGTTTCATTGAGAAAGTTCTTACCTATACCTACTAACTCCAGAGTATTTCCTACTCTTTCTTGTATCAACTTAAGAGTTGTGGTCTGATATTAAGATCCTTGATCCATTTTGAGTTAATCTTGGTATAGGGTGATATACATGGATCTAGTTTCAGTTTTTTGCAGACTGCTAACCAGTTTTCCCAGCAGTTTTTGTTGAAGAGGCTGCTATTTCTCCATCGTATATTTTTAGCTCCTTTGTCAAAGATAAGTTGCTTATAGTTGTGTGGCTTCATATCTGGATCCTCTATTCTGTTCCACTGGTCTTCATGTCTGTTTTTGTGCCAGTACCATGCTGTTTTTATTGCTACTGCTTTGTAATATAGTTTGAAGTCAGGTATTGTGATACCTCCTGCATTGTTCTTTTGACTGAGTATTGCCTTGGCTATTCGTGGCCTCTTGTGTTTCCATATAAATTTAACAGTAGCTTTTTCAATCTCTTTAATGAATGTCATTGGAATTTTGATGGGAATTGCATTAAACATGTAGATTACTTTTGGGAGTACTGACATTTTTACTATGTTGATTCTACCAATCCATGAGCATGGGAGATCTCTCCACTTTCTATAGTCTTCCTCAATCTCTTTCTTCAGAAGTGTATAGTTTTCCTTGTAGAGGTCTTTCACATCTTTTGTTAGGTTTACACCTAGGTATTTGATTTTGTTTGAGGCTATTGTAAATGGAATTGTTTTCATACATTCTTTTTCCGTTTGCTCATTGTTAGTGTATAGAAATGCTAATGATTTTTCTATGTTGATTTTATATCCTGCTACCTTGCTATAGCTATTGATGATGTCTAGAAGCTTCTGAGTAGAGTTTTTTGGGTCTTTAAGGTATAGGATCATGTCATCTGCAAATAGGGATATTTTGACAGTTTCTTTACCTATTTGTATTCCTTTTATTCCTTCTTCTTGCCTAATAAAATCTAAGAAGTATTAGATGAAATGCTGCAAAAGTCCTGTAAGAATTTGAAGGTAACAAAAGAGGTTTAAAAATGGGGCATTTAAAAATCAATCTGATGTTAACTTATAAGCAGAAGTGTTTTATTTGTTCTATTTTTTTTTAACTTCTGCTTTATAATTATTTGAGGCAATGCTCCCTGGGTGTAGAAGTGTCAGCTTGCTACCATTATAGCCACAGTTCTGTGCACATGTTTTGACTTTTGTCCTCCAGGGTATTTTCAGCTATTGTTTTTGGTGCCATGGCAGTTGGGCAGGTCAGTTCATTTGCTCCTGACTATGCCAAAGCCAAAGTGTCAGCATCCCATGTCATCAGCCTCATTGAAAAAATCCCTGAGATTGACAGCTATAGCACAGAAGGACTGAAGCCGGTGAGTTTGATGTTTTGGGTATGTGATCTGTTCCTAACTCCTCAGTGAAAGTATTCAAGGAAATTTAATAAAATTTGTGCTTTTTAAAAATATTCTGATAGTATAAGATTTTGGTTACAGTTTTATTTTAGTAAATACTGATAATAATATGTTAACATCTGGCACTTTACATAGCAAAATTACAGGGAGATAAGAATATTGTAAATCCTATTACTCAGGCTTTCTTATTGTAGGTAACTCTATCTAGGGGAACTGATTTTACACATTTATATGGTACATTTGTATTGTATTAACAATCCATGCTATAAAACCATTGACTCTTTTAGATCTGATTTATTAAATTCCAGGAGCTTGAAATGAAGCTCACATATAATGGGAGTTCACTCCCTTCTGATATACGGTAGTAGGAAGGGCTAGTCCTATCCTGTGCTTTCTTTTTTTTTTTTTTTCTATCTATCCTGTGCTTTCAGTATTGCAGCAATCAAAGTTAGTGTTTTTATTTTCATTTTAGAATATGTTGGAAGGAAACGTGACATTTAGTGGAGTCATGTTCAACTATCCCACCCGACCAGACATCCCAGTGCTTCAGGGACTGAGTCTCCAGGTGAAGAAGGGCCAGACGCTGGCCCTGGTGGGCAGCAGTGGCTGTGGGAAGAGCACGGTGGTCCAGCTCCTTGAGCGATTCTATGATCCATTGGCAGGAACAGTGGTGAGCACACTTTCATATTCAGATTATTTCAGGCCTTTCATTTTGTAAATGCCTGGATGTGCTTAATTCTCAATGATAAGCCACAGTTTTTCGCACCTTTAAGCAATAATAGCCCCTGTTAAATAAAGTCTTGGCAGCTAGGTTTGGTGTCCAAGCCCAGCTATCTTCTCCAGCCTCTTCTCAACAAAGCCCCTTTACCTTCCTGTGTGCACAGCATTGTCACTACCCATCTCCCTTGCTGTGGTTAGATTTTAGCTGATATGAGAAAAGCCAGAAAAAGCTGAAGCAACAGAAAGATGAGGTGGTTCTAGGAAAAATAAGTGAGAGGAAAACAAAGGATGGGGCATATTTCAAAAAGGAAAAGATGGTCAGGGAGGACAAATGCTATGGAGAGATTATATAAAATAACAGCTGAGAGACATGATAGGATCTAGTAATTAATATACTATCTCTGACTTTGTTTTTTGTTTTTTGGTTTTTTTGGGTATTGGGGCTTGAACTCAGGACCTATACATTGAGTCACTTCACCAGCCTCTTTGTGTGAAGGGTTTTTTCAAGGTAGGGTCTTGTGAACTATTTGCCTGGGCTAACTTCCTGTGATTATGTTAGTTAGGTAATACCTGTATCCTGCCATTAGGGATATAAGCCTGGAAGAATTATTCTTCTAAAACTCCTCCTTTCTTCAAATTTCCTTTTCTCAAGTATGGTGTTCCAATGAGCAAGATCTGAAGCTTGGCACATCCTTACATGTGGGGTTTTTTTTGTTGTTTGTTTGTTTTTACTGCTTCTCTCTACCCTCTATTTTCTACCATCACCTGTTAACACTGTTAGGAAACCTAGATCATAGATGCTTAGAAATGTTTCCATGGCAACTGGCCTTGTTACAACAGGTCATGGCTGTGCTTCCCATCCCTGCACCTGCAAGCTTCACATGCAATAGCCAATTTCTTGCAGCACTGATCTACCTCACTCCTGGCCAGCTGTCTCCCAAAGCCCTCAGCCAAGCATAGGATACAGAGACTACATGTGGCTCAGCACACATTTGTCACCACTTGGAAAAACTGAAGCTGAGTCACTGGTGTGTCCTTCAGAAGACATGAACAGCTTTCTAGCTGGAATGAGAAAAAATTCTTCTACAAAGCCAATCTATTGGGTGGAGATAATCTGCATCTGAGAGTAAGGCTTTTCATTAGTGATGATATAAGGAACCTGCCCCAGTGTTTTGCAGGATGTTCTAGGGAACTAGGTTACCAAGGGAAGGGAGGCCCTTTCTTTCCTACTCCTGTGCTTCAATATTGAAGGTGCTGTGTATATTTTCATACACTTGATCATCTTCTGTAGTTCCCAGCATATCACACATGCAGATTTACCAGTTGCTGTCAGTCTTTGAGCACATAAACTGTACATGGGGTCCACATGTGAATTCAGTCCTCAATTTTGTGAGCTTCAGAATTATCATCATTCCTGTTTAGCCCATGGAGAAAGCAAATCAGAGAAATTAATTCTCTTTCCCAAGATCAACAATCACAGAGAGATTCAGCTTCTACCCCACTATGCTCACTTCTATGCCACATTGCATCTGATCTGCAAACTCAGGTCAGATCAGAAGCCTGACCTACAAACCTGTTGGATAGTTATACCTGTTATTTATATCCATGTCAATACTGTACATGTTTTCTGTGAAGTATAATGAAGGGGTATGAGGCATTACATTAGTTTCCTATGGCTGTTATAATGTATTAACATAAATTTATCATTATACAATCATGGGGGCTGGAAGTCTAAAAAAAGCTATAATCAAGGTTTCAGTGAAGTTATGTTCCTTCTCTGGCTTCTAAGGGACAGTGGTTTTCTTCCCTTTCATAACTCATGGCCCCTTCCTCCATCTTCAAAGCCAGCAACAGCTAACCAGGTTTTCTAATATTGGCCAGATTCGATACTCTCCTGCCTTCCTCTCCCACAGTTAAGAAACCCTAAGATTACTTTTGGCTCACCAACGGAATCCAGGGTAATCATCTTATTTTAATGTTAGCTGATTAGCAGCCTTAAATCCATCTGCTACTTTAATGCCTCCTTGACTTGTAGCATGATATAGTCAGAATCTCCAGGGATTAGGAAATGGGTAACTTCTAGGAGGAGGGACCTTGTTCTGCCTTCTGAGGCATTTATCAGAAACTAGGGTTAAAGCATAAGAAAAGTGACATCTCCATTGTTAGATTAACCTTAGAAATTCCATGTAAAAGAACAAAAGCTTTCCCTTAATCTCACAGTAATGTGGCAGTGTTATGGTATGAAATAATGATGTTAAGTTTGCTAAATCTGAAGTGTGCTGGTCCTGAAGTTGATCTGTGAGCTTTTATCTCCAGCTTGTTGATGGCAAAAAAGTAAAGGAACTGAATGTCCAGTGGCTCCGAGCACAGCTGGGCATTGTGTCCCAGGAGCCCATCCTGTTTGACTGCAGCATTGGTGAGAATATCGCCTATGGAGACAACAGCAGGGTTGTGTCTCAGGATGAGATCGTGAGGGCGGCCAGGGAGGCCAACATACATAACTTCATTGAGTCACTGCCTGACGTAAGTCTCTTGAGCCGTGAGTGTTTAGCAGCATCTTCAACAGTCTTTGTGATTTTTTTGGGAGGGAGGGATTCTGCTGTGGAATCAAACCCTAGACCTCACACCTGGTAGGCAAGCACTTTACCATTGTGCTACAGTCCAAGTCTATCATTTGATTTCAGAAAGTCTGGTTTCCCAAATGTAAAGAAAAATTAGCAAACAAAACATACCTCACCAGGTTAGGAGCATCTTGGATGGGCATGCCTATTCATATCTGTAATCTCAATTACTCAGCAACCAGGCCAAATAGTTTGTGAGACCTTATATCAATAAACAAGCTGGCATGAAGACATATGCCTGTATTCCCAGCTATGCATGAGGCCAAAGGCAAAAGGATTAAGGTCCAAGACCACCCCTGTCCAAAAGTTTGAGACCCTATCCAAAAAAATTAAAGTAAAAAGACCGAGAGGTATGGAGCATCGGTGCAGCACCAGTCTAGCAAGTGCAAAGCCCTGAGTTCAAACACACAGTACAGGAAAAAAAGGCATCTGGTCATATTTCCTTCCTGGATAGATGTTATGTTTATCTGTTCATTTGATTGTCCTTTGAGGAAAGGACAAAAATATTAGGCCAATATTCTATCAAAATTAGGTAGAAAAGTGAAGAACTTTCTGAGGGAAGAGAACTGAAACAATTCTCTAGCTCCTAGGCTTAAGTCAACAACCAAGGATAAGTACAGAATTGAAGGGAGGCTTTCCCTCCAAGTCCAAGAACAGAGGCAGCAGGTGGCATCTGAGTCTCCACCTGTGGACATGATGCTTCTGGTCCTGCCATGGAGGCAGGCATGATATCCCTCCCCACTTCTATCCTCTCTTTCTCTTCCTTTTTCCAGTCTTCCAGCCTTACTCTATAGTGAGGCTAGACAGACAGCTGTACCAATGCCAGAAAGAGAGCTGCCTCTGAATAGGACTGAGCCACTGGACTGAACATGGTATTATGTAATCACTAATCATTGCACCTTTCATGGGCCCCGTGCTCTGTTTATAGGGTTGATTGTTAAGTTTTTCCTGGGCTGCTTCCTATAGACATCCTCTCAATTCCTCTAGGAAGCTATGTTAGTAGAAATTCTCACCATCTCTTAAGCCCTTTTAAGAAAGGGTGAAGGAAAGAGGAAAGGAAATGCACCTAATCTAGCTAATCTACTCCCAAATCACTAGTTATGTTCTTTATTATGAGGAAGTATCCTGCAGAATAAAGCCCAGTCAGGAAGGCAGTCACCTCATGGGGAAGGATGACACCAACAGGCAGCTTGAACTCTTTCCAGTATCTCCTTTTTCCTTAGACTCTTCTGCAGATAACTGCTACTCCCAAGCACAGGCCCCAAGGAGGAGATCTTTTCCTCCTCCTGTGCTTTAACAGTTTAGCCCAAACCTACATAACTGACTCTTTGAGACTTGAACATTTAAAGTAGACAATTGTGATCTCCTTTACTAGTAAGAAGTCAGTGGTTCTCTTAAATTTGAATGTGGGTCAGCACCACCTGGAAACCTGCTGGAAATGTAGATTTTTCAGATCACACCATAACTCTGCTGAATAGGAAACTTTGAGGTCAAGTCTAGCAACAGTCTGTGATTTAATAGTTCACGTGATACCAATGCAGGGTACACAACACAGAGATTAAGGATTGTCTGGTTCTTAAATGTAAAATATATTCTGTCTACCACAAGGACCCTACATTTCTGGACTCCTGACCAAATTCTGTCACTCACACCACCCCTGCAGACATCAAGATTCTTTTCCTTCTGATATGCTAGACCAGCAACCTAAATCCCATTGTTGAAGGACTGCTTCTTCTCATGAGTGATTAGCACCAGGATTGACCTACCCTGCAGAGCTGATGCCTTTCCTCTTCCTGCAGGATCACAGCACTGCCCTTACCTGCTGCACCAGGATCAGTGCTGTTTCACCTCAACCAAGTGGTCCTTCCAAGGCAGCCAGAATGTAAGGTGTAGTCAGGCTCAAACATCTGCCACGTTTTACCAGGGGATTTTCACTCCACCTATAAGAGAGGAGGAGAGGATTGTTCTGAGTACCCCAGAACGAGGGTTGTGAGCTACAGCAAATAAAAATGGCAATCCAATACAGAACATGGATTTCTAGTCAAACTGCATATGTAAAACTCAGAGCCCACAGTTCAACTATACTTAAAAGTATAGTTTCAGGCCTGTCAAGAGCCTGAAAATAGTAAGATAGTACTGTTATAGTTACACGTACTGCCACATCCCACTTCTGCTATCTTATACAAACCCTTTAACTCCTGTCCCTAACATCATGTGGAATAGTCAGTGGCAACTCTCTACAGCAGGAAGTGATGCAGGAAGAAATTTGGAAGAACTCAAAACATGTAAAGGGTACTTCAGTATTCAAAGCTAGATACCAGAGTACAATTCCTTAGCATCCATTAAAATTGGCTAAGTGTTGGAGGTAGTTTCATAAAAAGACACCAAAATACTAACCTCCCAAGGATTTTTTCTTTCCTAACCTCAAAGTCATGCAGAGAATATCACCTACTGGTTAGGAACAAGATGAGCTTCAATTACTGGGTACAGTTGTCCAATCAAATTTCCTTTCTCCTACCAATCTTTGTCCCAAATATGTAAAGAAACCAGAAGATGGAAGGTAGTACCATTGTAGCAGTATTCTTATATATTAATATTCTGACTTATTTACACTAAAGCATATAATTTCATATCCCACATGTCTTTTTTCCAAAAGAGAGATTAAATGTACCATTTAGAGTATTTTTTGTTTCTTTAAACCTATTTTTAGATTCTAATCCTAAATATAATTTTTCCATGAGAAAATGATCCTCTTTTCTGTGAGCAAACTGTGAGTTTGAACTTCATTACAAGTTCTACTTTCCTAACAACACAACCCCGTCCACAGAAATACAACACCAGAGTAGGAGACAAAGGAACTCAGCTCTCTGGTGGCCAGAAACAACGCATTGCCATAGCTCGTGCTCTCGTTAGGCAGCCTCATATTTTGCTTTTGGATGAAGCTACCTCAGCCCTGGATACAGAAAGTGAAAAGGTAAGGATTTAAGTTGGGTTCATTCATATTCGGATCAGTTGTTCTTAAGGTTTACATTTAATGTGTTTCTCCATAGCAGAGAATAAAGTTTAGCCAGATACTGATTGTTACTTATATTAGCTTCCAGTAGAATTGAAACAAATTTTGTAGTTGGAGAACTGGGATGATATGAGGCAAATTATCCTCCAAAAAACAGCTCTGCTTCATTTTGTGTTCTACTTAAAAGTTGCATGCAGGAGGCTTATTTCCCACTTCTGCTGGTAGTGTCTCCTAGGCAACTATGAGAAAAGGTGGACATTCAAACAAGGGTAAAATCCAGCTCTAACTTAAGATAATTGTTGGTAATCATTCCTGGTGAATAAGTTATGAATTCATCTATGTACAGACCTGATGGTTATGAGATGGTTTCTATCTCTAGAATTGTAACATTCATGGAGGCTTTGCTTAGCCTTTGCTCAGTCTTGTTGATTTTGCTGTGCAGTGGGATTACAGGGTTGCTTTTTCAGATGTTGCATCACAGGCACATTTTGGAGATGTTTTTAAATGATTGGATGGACTGTACTTACTGCCATAACTTTAAGAATATATATCTTCTCTCTCTCAGAACTGATCCAAACTAGGGATTAATTTTATTCTGGCATGACAGATCCCTTGGTTTCTAAATTCTGTGACATTCACTGACACCACCATTAAAGGACATAGTTGAGAATTTGCTATGGAGGGAAAATTAAAGCAAGAACAGTATTATTATCAGTTAATTTATATTTTTATGGGACAGGTTGTCCAAGAAGCCCTGGACAAAGCCAGAGAAGGCCGCACCTGCATTGTGATTGCTCACCGTCTGTCCACCATCCAGAATGCAGACCTAATCGTGGTGATTCAAAATGGCAAAGTAAAGGAGCATGGCACCCACCAACAGCTGCTGGCACAGAAAGGCATCTATTTTTCAATGGTCAGTGTCCAGGCAGGAACAAAGCGCTAGTGAACTCTGACTTTACAAGATAAAATTATTTTTTTAATACTTGTGTTTAAATATAGCATTTAATCCAGGTTAAAAAGCAAGCACTTATTGGATTTGGTAGTTAATCCATTCAGCATTTCCTGCCACAATTGAAGATTATCTCATCAAGCTCAGAGTCTTCAGAGATTTCATATTTAAAGGAACAGAAACATCATCAAATGGTGGGAGGAAATGGTTTTCATTGCATTGTACAAGTCATAAAAAATTTACAGTAGGTTTTTTTGATGAAATGTGTACTTTTGCTTATACCTTCCCATTTGGATTATAACTGATTGCCTTCCTATAAAAGTATAGATGTAACCAAAAGTACTCAAATGTTAGTATAAAGTACATATAAATAAAACTGAACTTTCCTGTTACTGGAAGTTACCTTGCCCAAAATGTGTGTGTATATTCTTCCAATTGAAATATGGCTTTAAAAAATTTAGGCTTTAAAATATTCTAGGGGCAGAGATCAGGTGGATTGCAGTTGGAGGCCAGCCTTGGCAAAAAGTTAGCAAAACCCTAATTCAAGAAACAACCTGGGCATGGTCATGTGCATCTGTAGTTCCAGGTAAACCCATGGCAAGTGGAGGAGGATTGTCCAGTCTGAGGCTGACCCCAGGCAACAAAAAAAAAAAAACAGAAGATCCTATCTGAAAAATAACTAAAGCAAAAGGACTTGGGTTGGCACAAGTGGTAAAGTGGGATAGCACCTGCCTATCAAGTGTTGGTCCCTGAATTCAATCCCACTAACTTCCCCCCCACACACACCAAATAAACAGATTCCTTAAAAAGACACTTACTTGAGGCACTGGTTAAATGTTTTAAGTAATTCATATTCTATATCTTTTCACATTGAATCTTATAGAACCATCTGGTTTCCTACTTCTGGACTTGATACTGCAGATTCATACATTTCCATATTATGATTCTCAAGCTTGTCACACAGATCAATAAGAGATTTTGGGAGGTGGAGTGAGGGGCAATTATGAAGTATATATTACTTAGATATACCTCAGATATTTTGAAGTGGTCTTAACAAAGTGCTCGTGAGATATTTTCATATTTTTATACTTCTGCAGTATAATCACTGTTCTTGTTTTGATAATGAATCACTTCTCAGAAATTTGTGTCTTCCATAGTTGATCCTCCTGGTTTGCAAATGTTTAAAATATCTCATGAGCTAAAACATGTCATGATGCAAGTACTATGAAAAAAAAAAAGAAAAGAAAACATCACAAAGACTGGTGCTGTGACTACAAAATTTTGAGACTTAATCCAAAAGCAATGTAAACAAGTTTGAAAGTCATAAACTATGGGTCATATTTACCATGATTATTGTGAGCATTTGACCTTTAATTTGTGAAGAAATTCTAAGAAGAAAAAAGCCATTTTTGAAAAAAAATGAGCAAAAGATATGATCAAGTGATTCTTAAAGATAAAATTCATGAGGAAATAGAGTACAGTTTCACACAAAAAAGAGTAAAAAGTAAGTGATTTCTTAGTCAAGGAAGAGCTTTTGCAATGGTATGGCTAGCAAAAGTAGATAGCCTATGAATGATAATCTGTGAAAAACTGAATACTTACTTTTCTGCTTTTAAAAAAGTTAGAATTTTAGAGGAATGGAAAAGTAAAGGCTAGAAATGCTTGAAAACCTGTGTTTTGTGGGCATAAGAGAGACATAGATTGTAAAATTGAAAAGGTCCTCAATAAAACATGTTTAGAAAAGACTGTTCTCATTAAAAAAGAAAAAAATGAAAAGGAGAGGAAAATGAACAAGAAATCAGTTGGAACAGAGAACCAAGAATTATTTAATATACATATTTGGTAACACTTGGTGACAACTGGATGTGACAGATGGTCAAATACTAGCCAATGATGTTTCTGAAGTTCTTAAGAGTCTTAAGTTAGCTTAAGAGATCCTGAATACATTACATGCATCAATCACAGGGGAATTTGGAGGGAAAAAATGGTGAATGTCAATGTCATGTAGACATGACAAAAAAAAAGATCTTCAGCAAGGCATATTATATCAAACATACAAGACAAATAGAGAATTCTAAATAAAATGCAAGAAAAAAGCACCAAGTCAAATTTAATGGTACCCCCATTAGACTAACAGCAACAGAAGCCCTGATCTCAACAGAAACCTTACAGGCCAGGAGACAGTGAGATAATGTTCCAAGTCTTGAAAGAAAACGACTACCAGCCAAGAATATTATACTAAAAAAACTATTTTTCATCAATGAGGAAGAAATAAAGTTCTTCCAAGAAAAGCTAAAGCTGAAGGAACTCATCACCATCAGACCAGAAGCAAAGGAAAGATTTCTCCAGCATGAAAATACACGAGGAACCCGGTGGGGTGGGGAGTGGGGTAGCAGAGTACTCCTACAGCCAACACTTGGGAGACTGAGGCAGGAGTATTGTGAGTTTAAGGCCAACCTGGGCTGCAGAGGAAGTTCCAGGTCTACAAATGGAGACCCTGTCTCAAAAAACTATAAAGACATAAAAGAAGAGGAAAGACATGAAAGTACAAAACACCCAAGATGAGCAGATGAACAAAAGAAAAAAATGGGTAATAGTCAAAATTTATCAGCAAAGTTAAGCACCAAAATGAGCCAAAGATGAACAACAACAGTGGAAGAAAAAAATAACAAAGAATGTTTAAAGTAGAAGAAAATCCATAAAATGGCAGGAGTAAGTCTAATTTACCTATCAATGATAACCTTGAGTATAAGTGGATTAAATTCCACAATTAAAGGATAAAAATTGGTTGAATAGAAAAAAATATGCTAACAGAAACTCACTTCACCAGTAAAGACACACAAACTGAAAGTGAAAGATGGATAAAGTTATTCTAGGCAAATTGAAGCCAAAACCAAGCAAGAGTCTATACCTAAATCAAACAAAATAGAGTTACAGACAAAAACTGTCAGAGAAAAAGGTCACTCTACAATGTTCAAGGGATTAGTTAAACAAGAAGATATAAAAGTGTTAAGTATATATGCATCTAATGTAAAAGCATGCAGTTTTATAAAATAAATATTATGTGACCCAAAAGGAGAGATAGGTCCCAGTACAATTATGATGTGAGGCTTCAACACCCCACTTTCATCAATGGACAGATCAGAGGAAAAAAAAATCAATAAAGAAACATCAAAGTTAAACTATACTATATAGACCAAATAGACATAACAGACATTCACAGAATGTTTTGTCCAGTGACTAAAGAACACATTATTTTCATCATCACATGGAGCATTCTCTAAAATAGAGCACATATATTAGATCACAAAATAGTCTTGATAATTGATTCAAAGAAATTGAAATAGATTTCTTCTTCTGACTACAATAGAATAAAACTAGGAATCAACAAAAGAAACTTTAGAAATTATGTAAATACATGGAGTCTGAGCAATACATTTTCTTTTTTTTTTATTCATATGTGCATACAATGTTTGGGTCATTTCTCCCCTCTTCCCCCACACCCTCCCTAAACCCCCTGCCCCCTCCCTCTCCCCCCATCCCCTCGCTACCCAGCAGAAACTATTTTGCCCTTATTTCTAATTTTGTTGAAGAGAGAGTATAAGCAATAATAGGAAGGAACAAGGGTTTTTGCTAGTTGAGATAAGAATAGCTATACAGGGAGTTGACTCGCATTGATTTCCTGTGCATGTGTGTTACCTTCTAGGTTAATTCTTCTTGAACTAAACTTTTCTCTAGTTCCTGGTCCCCTTCTCCTATTGGCCTCTGTTGCTTTAAAGTATCTGCTTTAGTTTCTCTGTGTTGAGGGCAACAAATGCTATCTAGTTTTTTTAGGTGTTTTACCTACCCTCATACCTCCCTTGTGTGCTCTTGCTTTATCATGTGATCAAAGTCCAATCCCCTTGTTGTGTTTGCCCTTGATCTAATGTCCACATATGAGGGAGAACATACTATTTTTGGTCTTTTGGGCCAGTGAGCAATACATTTTAAACAAACAGTGAATCATTGAAGAAATGAAAAGGAAAAAAAAATTAAGTTTCTTAAAACACCTAAAAATGGAAATACAATGTACCAGGACTTCTGGAATAAACCAAAAGCAGTAATAAGAGGAAAGTTTAGGGGCTGGAGCTATATCCCCATGATAGAAATCTTGCTCACCCTAGTTTTGATCCACAACACAGGGAGTGGGGAAGAGAGAGAGAGAGAAGAGTTCAAATAGACTTCGAATAAAATGTAATTCATCTGCAGGACCTAGAAAATCAAAAACAAATCAAGCACCAAATTAGTAAATGGGATAAAGAACAAAGCAGACATGAACAAAATACTCTTAAAAATGTATCAATGACACAAAGACCTGAGTTTTTGAAAATACAACAATTGACAAATCTTTAGCTAAACTAACCAAGAAAAAAAAAAGATGAAAGTCCCAAGTAAAATTGGAGATGAAACAGGATGCATTGCAGCAAATACCACGGAAATTCAAAGAGTCACTAGGGACTATTATGAACAATTATATGCTAGCAAATTAGAAAACCTGTAAGAAATTATTAATTTCTATATGCAAATAATCTACCAACAATGGACCATGTCATGTCATCAAAAACCCAAATAAACCAAAAAATATAAGTCATCACATTAACAGAATGAAGGATAAAAATCACACAATTATCTTAATAGCTCAAAGAATCATTTGACAGAATCCATCATTCATTCCTGATAAAAATCATGAACAAATTAGGTACAAATAAGGACTATATATGACAAAACCACATCCAACAATGTAATAATGAAAAAAAAAGTGAAAGACTTGGAATAAGGTAAGGATGCTGAATTCAATCTATTACTGGAAATTTTGCCCAGATAATTAGGCAAGAGACAGAAATAAAAAGTATACAAATAGGAAGGGAAGAAGTCAAATTATCTTTGTCCACAAATGAGATGATTCTATACATAGAAAAGCTATAAAGACTCCAACTGAAAGACAATTAGAACTGTAAATGAACCCAGAAAAGTTGCAGGTTAACTCTTGGGGATATACCCAAAAGACTGTGACACAGGTTACTCCAGAGGCACCTGCACACCCATGTTTATTGCGGCACTATTCACAATAGCCAAGTTATGGAAACAGCCAAGATGCCCCACCACTGACAAATGGATTAAGAAAATGTGGTATCTACACACAATGGAATTTTATGCAGCCATGAAGAAGAACGAAATGTTATCATTCGCTGGTAAATGGATGGAATTGGAGAACATCATCCTGGTGAGGTTAGCCTGGCCCAAAAGACCAAAAATCGTATGTTCTCCCTCATATGTGGACATTAGATCAAGGGCAAACACAACAATGGGATTGGACTTTGAGTACATGATAAAAGCAAGAGCACACAAGGGAGGGGTGAGGATAGGTAAGACACCTAAAAAATTAGCTAGCATTTGTTGCCCTTAACGCAGAGAAACTAAAGCAGATACCTTAAAAGCAACTGAGGCCAATAGGAAAAGGGGACCAGGAACTAGAGAAAAGGTTAGATCAAAAAGAATTAACCTAGAAGGTAACACTCACGCACAGGAAATCAGTGTGAGTCAATGCCCTGTATAGCTATCCTTATCTCAACCAGCAAAAACCCTTGTCCCTTCCTGTTATTGCTTATACTCTCTCTACAACAAAATTAGAAATAAGGGCAAAATAGTTTCTGCTGGGTATCGAGGGGGTGGGGGGGAGAGGGAGGGGGCGGAGTAGGTGGTAAGGGAGGGGGTGGGGACAGGGAGGAGAAATGACCCAAGCCTTGTATGCACATATGAATAATAAAAGAAAAAAACAAAGAAATGCTCAATCAACCTCAAAAAAAAAAAACCTATGAATGTAATTTATACCATCTCCATAAACTAAATAATGACATTAACAGATCATTCCAAGGGGAGAGGTAAAAGAGATAAGAAAATGTAATAGAGGAGGCAAACGTGATCAAAGTACCTGGAATACATGTATGGAAATGTCATGATGAAACTCCTTACTTTATATAATTTTTAAAAAATAAATTATTCCAACAGATAAAAAAAAAAGTTGCAGGTTATAAAATCAATATATAAAGCCAGTTGCATTTTATACACCAATAACAAAATTGGAAATAGAGCTGGGTGTGGTGGTACATGCCTGTAATCCCAGCCCTCAGGAGGATCATGAGTTTGAGGCCAGTGTGGGCTAAATAGTGAGCCCTGGAGAGGAATGGAAGGACAGTAGGGAGGGAGGGGAGGAGAGAGGGAGAGAGAAAAAGAGAGGAGAAGAAGAGAGAAAAGGGGGGAGGAGGGAGGGAGAAAAAGAGAGGAAAGAAAAAATAAAGGAAAGAGAAATAATGGAAACAATGCCATTCACAATAGCTACAAAAAACAATGACTACAAATAAATGTCTGCAATGAAAATTATAAAACACTGGTAAAAGAAATTGAAGACACACATATGGAAAGATAGGCATCCTGTATTCATGGATTGAAACAATGTTGTTAAAATGCCCATACTACTCAAAACTATTTACAGGTGCATTGCAATGCCCATCAAAATGACATTCTTCACTGACCCTGGAAAAACAATTCATATGCAACCTAAAATTCATATGCAAACACAAGACTATGAACCCAAATAGCCATAATAATATTTTTTGGAATCACTGAAGATTGAATTCAGGATTTGTGCATGCTAGGCAAGCTCCCTATCAGCCATAACAATCTTTAACAAAAAGAAAAAGCTGGAAGCAACACAATACCTGGTTTCAGGACATATTACAGAGCCATAGTAACTAAAACAGCATGGTACTGATGGAACAGAATAGATATCCCAGAAATAAATTCATGCAAATTCAGCCAATTAGTTCTTAACAAAAGTTACAAAATGTTCAATGCAATTCCCATCAAATTTCCAATGAAATACATCACAGAGATTGAAAAATCAACCCTAAAGTTCATTTGGAAGTACAAAAGACCACAAATACCCAAGACAATACTGAGCAGAAAGAGCAATGCTGGACGTTATCAGAACTCCCAACTTCAAACTACACTACAGAGCCATGGTAAAAAAAATTAAAAAAAACCCAGCATGGTGCTGGCACAAAATCAGATATGAAACCAGTGGAACAGTATAGAAGACCTGGATATGAATCCATGCAGCTATGCTCATCTAATTTTTGACAAAGACACCAAAAACATACAATGGAGAAAAGGCAGCCTCTTCAACAAATGTTGCTGGGAAAACTGGATATCTGCCTACAGAAAACTGAAACTAGATCAATGCCTATCACCCTGTACTAGAATCAACTCAAAGTGGATTAGGGAACTTAATATAAGACCTGAAGCCTTGAAGTTAGTGCAGGAACGAGCAGGGAATACTCTGGAAGCAATTGGTATAGGCAAGGACTTCCTCAGTAGAACTCAATTGGCTCAATAACTAAGAGAAAGGATGGAGAAGTGGGACTACATGAAATTGAAAAGCTTCTGCACAACAAAAGAAATGGTCTCTGAACTGAAGAAACCACCCACATGGTGAGAGAAAATATTTGCCATCTATTTGTCAAACAAAGGACTGATAACCAGAATATACAGGGAGCTCAAAAAACTAAACTCCCCCCAAAAATCAATGACCCAATGAAGAAATGGACAAATGAACTAAACAGAGCCTTTTCAAAGGAAGACGTTCAAATAGCTAAAAACACATGTAAAAATGCTCACCATCCCTGGCCATCAAGGAAATGCAAAAAAAAAACCACATTAAGATTCTACCTCACTCCTGTTAGAATAGCTACTATCAAAAACACAATCAACAACAAATGTTGGTGAAGATGTGGGAAAAGGAAACCTTATACACTGCTGGTGGGAATGTAAGCTAGTACAACCACTGTGGAAAACAGTATGGAGACTCCTTAAAAAACTAAAAATAGAACTGCCAAATGACCCAGAAATACCACTCCTAGGGATAAACACAAACGAATGTGAATCAGGTTACAACAAAGACACCTGCAAGTCCATGTTTATTGCAGCACTATTCACAACAGCTAAGCTATGGAAACAGCCAAGATGCTCCACTACTCACAAATGGATTAAGAAAATGTTCTCTGTACCATTCCATTTCAGTATATGTGCTGGTTAAGTGAACATTATACTGACTGTTTTAACTAGATCTGTTGATAAGGTATTTCTACTTTGATTTAAATCTGTGTTGGATTCATGAGAGAATTCAAATACATTTTTAATTTTCCAAAAAAAGAAAAGAAAAGAAAATGTGGTACTTATATACAGTGGAATATTATTCAGCCACAAAGAAGAATGAAATCTTGTAATTTGCAGGTAAATGGTTGGAATTGGAGAACATCATCTTAAGTGAAGTTAGCCAGACTCAGAGGGCCAAAAGCTGCGTGTTTTCTCTCATATATGGAATACAGACCTAATACAAACACAGCAACATTATGAAAGACTGGGCACACTAAGGGGAGGTCATGCACAGGGGGGTTAGGGTGAAAGAAGGAAACTAAGGTCTTGAATATTGTTGGTACACTCTCTATTCAAGAATGAATATAGAAATCTGAAACCAGCTGAAACTACCATAAGAAAGGGACGAAAGCAGAATGTAGATAGAGACGATGAAACAATTGGTGGGAATAACACATATATACATGGACATACCAAAAGGAGACTCCCTGTATAGCTACCTACCTTTATCTCAAACAAATAAAAATGTCACATTTTTCTTTTTCTCTTTTCTCTTCTGCAAAATTGGAGAACAGGAGGGTGTTATAGGTCTAGCCCAGGGGGAAGCGTTGGCACCAGTGGGAAGGGCAAGGTGGTGAGGAAAGGGGGTAGGAGGGTGAATACAGTGCAAAAACCATGCACACCTGCGTGTAAATGCAATCATGGTACCTGTTGTAGCTATTCCATGAATGGGGAGGGGAGATAAAGGCAGCAGTGGAGGGGATGAATTCAAGTATGATATAGTTGATACATTGTAAGAACCTTTGAAAATGCCACAATGTATCCCCACCCAGCATAACAATAAAAGGGAAAAAAGTGACAATAATATACATTGGTGAAAAGACAGCCTCTTCAATAATAGTGCTGGGAAACTGGAGATCTACAAATAAAGGATTGAAATTAGACCCAAATCTCTAACCCTGTACAAAAATCAACTCAAAATTGATCAAAGACTTTAAGACCCAAAACTATGGAACTAGTAGAAGAAAATAAAGAGTAAACACTTCAAGATACTGGCACAGGAAACAATTTCCTGGATATGACTCCAACAGCTCAGGAAACAAAGGCAAGACTCAACAAATGGAATCACACCAAATTTATAATCTTCTACACAGTAAAGAAAACAACAGAGTTAAGATACAGCCTACAGAATGGGAGAAAATCTTTACCAACTGGCTATTTGTCTGATAGAACATTAATATCCAGAGTATATAAATAATTTAGAAAATAAAAATAAACAACAAAGAATAAGTATTCCAATAAGAAAATGTGCAAATGATTTGAAAAGAAATATGAATGGCCAGTAATATCATTAGTCAATAGGGAAATGGAAATTGAAACTACTCTTGCACTCTATCTTACTGGGGCTAGAATTAATATTATCAAAAAAGTAAACAATACATGCTGGTGAGTAGGGGGAAGTAAAGGAACCCTTCCTTATTCACTGTTGGTGCAAATGTAATTTAGGACAAACTATGGAAAACACTATGTAGGTTCCTCAAAAAAGAAGTTAAAAAGAGAAGCATCATATAATCTAGCTATATCACTCCTGGGTATACATCCAAACAAAATGAAGTCAGCATACACAAAAAGATACCTGTATATCCATGTTTATTTTAGCACTATTCATAATAGCCAAGATATGGAATCAGCCAAGGTTCCTATCAACTCACAAACTGATAATTAAATATGGTATATGTGTACAAAGAAAAATGAAATCCTGTCATTTGCAGGAAAATGGATGAATGTGAAAGTAGAAGAAGGACAAGGACATAGGTACAGGGGAGGGGGAAGCATTGAAGGATGGGTAAGAAACAGGAAGGGTCAAGATGATCGGTGCATGTTCTATGCATGTATAGAAATGCCACAGTAAAAGCCATTAATTCCTACAATTAATATGTGTTAAGAATTATAATAAAACTTAGCTGGGCATGGTGGCACCTGTAATCCCATCACTCAGGAGGCAGAGGCAGGAGGATCATGTGTTTTTGGTCAGGACAAGCTAGAGTGAGACCCTATCTCAAAAAGAAATAAAAGTGCCATAACAATAAAAAGAAAGATAAGTAAATCTCAACAACCAACCGTTTTAAAAATAAAGTCCACAGGCAATATGTGACTTTACCCCCACTATTACCTCCTTTAAAACCCAGAAAATGTGTGGAAAACAAAACTAACAAATCTAAATTTTCTTCCATCCTCCAATTTATATTCCTGACCATAATTGCTTGGTTTTCCTGAACAGGAACTATGATTCAAGACTTTCCCAGATTGATAACTAAAGTACCTACTGTAAAACTGTTGAATGGCTGGGAGAATTTTCTTCCCTTGGTAGTTCTGAATTATGGCACCATTTACCCTTCCTCCAGCAGTTGGAAATGTGCATGGGGTTGGAGGTAGGAGCGGGCAAGATGGATAGTGCCACTAGTTTTTAATGCTCTGGGAATAAAATGCTAAAAACCCTTCAGTGGGGTTGATTAGTTCTATCCAACATAGAACAGTACAGGTTTTGGGATTATACTACCTTAAGCCAGTTCCAAATGGGAGCATGATGGCCTTGCCGTCCACTACTACTCGAAGTATAGTTGAAGTATGGTTCTCAAACTAGTGCTTGTCTCAAACACTTACGGTTCTTTAATGAGATAAGTATGGACATTGATGACCAACAACAGTTTAGTTTTGTGAAAACGTGACAGAATAATTTTATGTCTACTGAAACTACTAATAAAATAATTGGGCTAACAAAAATGATTAATATTCATGGTCACAGTCCCAGAGACAGCTAACATCAGTGTTTCACAAAAGCTTTTTTACAGGTGTCATTCCATACATACAATGAAGAGATATGTACCTACTTTTCTCTAAATGCACTCATTCTCCATATGGTTAATATATTTTTCAACAGTCTGTTCCTGTTACTTTTGTGTTTACTTATAATATTTCTTCTCTACAGAAATTTTGGATTCTTATGCAGTAAAATTTTTTATATTTTTACTTGTGTGGTTCCTGGATTTCAAATAGTACTTAGAAAAGGTTTCTGCATCCTCAGATTATAAAAGAATTTATCTGTCTTTCTAAACTATATTTATTTTTCTTTTTTTGCATTTTCATATTTGATATTTATAGAACTTATCTTTATGTAAGAATTGGAGTGAGGTTTTCTCGCTTCCTTGTTACTACTGAACATAACTGGGCCTAACTGGGGGTGACTGGAGATGCAGAAAGGACACAGTATAGACAGACAGACAGAAAGTGGGATCAGGTGTATTGGGCACTCAGGTGGAGACGCTCAACCCTCATTGCTTCTTTTCTCTACTAATCTCTTCTCTTTACTCTGTTTCTTTTCTCTATCTTTATTCTTTAAGGCCTTACTCTTTTACAATTCTTTAAAAACTTGCTTCTAAAGTCTTTCCTTAAAACCTTGCTTCACTATTCTTTAAAACCTCTTTATTTAGACTCGCTCTGTCCAGTGTTTTCTATTAGCTTTTCTTTAGCATAATCTCTCTTAAAGCCTCCAGACTCGCACTCTCATATGTTCTCTCTTTAGCTTTCTTAAGCTCAGACTTGTAAACAACAACAGTTGCGCCTAAAAACTGCATTAGCATAACTCGTAAAGTTTCACTCCTTAGATTTGCACTGTCCCATGTTCTCTTTAGCTTTTCTTTAGTTTAGCTTTTCTAAAGCCTATGTATAAAGTTCTTGGTGCAGACTTGCACTGTCCCATGTTCTCTCTTTAGCTTTCTTAAAGTCTCAGCCCTCAGGCTTGCTAGCAATTTCCCTTTAGCAATTCTCCTTCAACAATTCTTTTCCCTTCAGCAATCCTCCCTTCAATTCATTTTCCCCCTTTAGCAATCTTCCTCCAGCACTTTCCCTTCAGCAATTCATTTTCCCTTCAACATTCCTTTTCCCTTCAGCAATCCTTTTCCCTTTCAAAGCCTCACACACCAAAAAGCCAAAAGCCCAAAAACCAA
Source organism: Castor canadensis (assembly GCF_047511655.1). Lineage (NCBI taxonomy): Eukaryota > Metazoa > Chordata > Mammalia > Rodentia > Castoridae > Castor > Castor canadensis. The sequence continues at coordinate 54,981,983 of NC_133387.1, forward strand.
AGGCCAAAAGCAAAAGCCTCAAAGCAAAAGCCCCCAAAGCAAAAGCCCAAAGCAAAAGCCCCCAAAGCAAAAGCCCAAAGCAAAAGCCCCCAAAGCAAAAGCCCAAAGCAAAAGCCCCCAAAGCAAAAGCCCAAAGCAAAAGCCCCCAAAGCAAAAGCCTGGCATCCTCCTTCAGTGAGTCTTTTATATCCAGTGATAAACAGAGTGGATCAACAATTCTTGGGGAGGGGCATGACATTGTAACAGGAGAAACCTGCATTCCTGCTTTTGCAATGTAAACAATTTAGGAGAAGCAGCTGTTCAGCATTTTCCTTCTCTGAGATCAGGGCTGTGCCAATCTTGGCTTACAGATAAACATCTTAGGAAAAACAGTTGAGCTGCATCTCTCCTTGCTTATGTCTAGTTCTCACAGGATTCTCATAATCCACTCTCTACAAGAGTCACTAGGTAAAAGAGCCAAATTTTTGCAAATGGCCACTAGTTCTATAATACTAGTAATGCATTCTTTCCTGCTGATGTGAAATGCTGCCCTTGCCAGGTATTAAATATTTGTGTCTATTTCAGTGTGCTGATGGATTTTCTATACTGATCCAATGATTGACTTTTGTGAATTTGAGGTACCAAAATCTAGTAAGGACTGAGGCTTTATACTTCTCTTTACTATTTGATTAGGCTAGTATTTAGTAATTATTCTCTTTCAGAATATTTTTAGATAAGTCTGGAATGTCTTTTCTTCCATGTAAACACTAGAATTATTTTGGCACAATCTCCCCCCCCCACAAAATGCCTAAAGAGACTCTGATTTTCATAAAAATTTATAAATTGCAAATTTATAAATTTGCAATATTTGCAAAGTGCTAAGACCTAAGTTATTAGTTCTAAGTTCTAAATGAGACCCTATATCCAACATAACCAGAGCAAAAAGGGCTGGAGGCATGGCTCAAGTGGCAGAGTGCCTACCTAGCAAGTGTGAGGCCCTGAGTTCAAACCCCAAGACAACCAATAAAAAGAAAAGATCTTGGGGATATTTTGACAAACACTAGACATTAGTGAGAAATGGAAACATCTAAATAGGACTTTCAATTATTTAATTTTTCTGGCAGTACTGAGGTTTGAATTCATGGTATTGAGCTTGTTAGGCAGGTGCTCTACCACTTAATCGACACCTTCAGCCCTGTTTTAATCCTAATAAGACTGTTTTTCTCTTAATATAATTTTTAAAGAAAATTCTCCTTGAGAAATGAAGTCAAGAGAATTAAAATGCATTTTAGTACCAGTTTGTTTTGTCCACCACTTAAGTAACAAAGTAAAGCTTTGTTACTTAAGCTTTCTTAAGTAAGCTTAGTATACATCAAAATGATGATGGTATTTATGATGTCCTTTGAAATTTCAGAGTCAGTTGTGTGTGTGTGTGTGTAAAAACCACCCATATATTTAACTTCATAGAGTTCTTGCGTAGGTAGAGACATACATCCACATAAAAATGGTTACATGACAGCTAGCTAGTTTTGTCTAGTGCCTCAAAATTTGCAAGAACAATTCAGACAATTGTTAAGAACAGGTAAATTAAATAAATATAAACTAGGTTAAACATTTATGAGTCAATTCGTCATACTTTAAAAATCTTTTTCAGTAGCCTACAATCTTAAGGAAATGTTATACTAAATTAAGTAATATTCATGAGGTGTCTAGGTTATTTCTAAGTGAGATGAGATAGGCAGGGAGAAAGGGAGCAGTATAGCAAAGACAAGCCAAGGAACCAATGTCACATCTGATTATATATTATACCACACATCCGGTATCACCCACATCCTGGTGCAATGGCAGACTACCCATTCCCTCAACAGGAACTTCCCAGAGCAAAAAGTTCAACTAGAGGCCTCATCTACATCTCATTATAATTGTGGTTGGTTTTGTCATCAGAGGTGAATGGCAGAATTTTGGTCTTGCTAATGAAAGAATTCACATGTGGACACTCAGAGGAGTTGTAGCAGAGCAACATTTATTGAAATGAAAGTGAAAGTACACCGTCATAGGAGACTGGCAGAAGAGCTATTGGGTCTTAGGCATTACATGGCTAGAGCTTCGTGATTATGTTAAAGAAATAAACATAATTGTGTAGATTTCAAAAAAAAAAAAAAAAAAAATTAGACGGCATTTCCAAGAACTGGGATACAGGGAATAGTTTGCCTCATCAGGTACCCTCAGAACCAAGATGGCAATTTGAGGGGAGATATATTTACATGAAATTCATGTAGACAAGGCCTCTTTCTAACCTTTCTAACCTTTGGAGTTGGAGTGCCCCTGTCAGGGGACTGTTGGCCACTGTACCAAAAAGTGGCCTTAGCTGTGCTCAACTCATAACTCCAGGATAATGGTGGAGTAGAATGTTTGGAAAAATGTACCCAGATATGGTGCGACACCTGTTTTTTTTACTTCTTTTGATATATTGCTTTTCTTTCTTCCTGACTACCTCATTTTACTTTATGAATAGAGGACATTCATTCAGTACCTCATGCTGAATTTCTATTGTATTCCAGAGGATACTTGACTTAGATAAAACCATTCCTTGTCCTTTGGTTCATGAAAAAACCATCCTAGTCCTTAGAAAACTGCAATTTTGTACATAAGGTTAACACAGACAATCTCTCCAGCTCATAAAAGTGTGTAAAATCTGAGAGTTTGGGACACTGGGCTGCTCTATTTGATTGCCCACTCTCACCCTATCTTTAGAGTGTACTTTTCTTTTCACTTTAACAAATTTTGCTTTGCTAAAACTCTTCTGTGTGTCCATCCCTAAATACTTTCTTCAGTGAGACCAACAACTTGTCAGACCTCTGATACACAGAATCCTTGGGTTGGGGGATATAAGTTAAAATAGTAATACATCAATCTTCAGGGATAAGTTTAAGCTCTGTATACTTTAACATTTTGATGACATAATAGAAAAATGCTAAATATAATTGAATCCATTTCTCCACTTAAAACGTGATTTGAGAAGCTGAATATGTAGCTCAGTGAAAGAATACTTGCTTAGCATATGCAAGGTCTCTGTTCCTATCCCCAACACCACAAAAAGAAAAGAAAGAAAAAAATATGTTTTGAAAAAACATATTTCTAAAAAGTATTAGGCTATATATTACATATTAATGTATGGTTTCTAAATATTGATAACCAAATTAGCAATGAAAAGGCAAGCAGCTCTGTACATGAGAAAAATGAGACATGTATGTAGAAGAAGTTATAAAATATGAAAGTATGTTCAGGAGGGGAAAAAGATGACTATGGTTCTAAAATAGCATCAGAGAGGTATAGTATAGAAGTGAGGATTAGGTAAGTTGTAAGAGGTTTGAAAAAGTTATAAAAGAGTTTTTAAATTAAATGGAATTTGTGAAAGTTTTTTTATGTGATCAAGTTGATGAAAACTATTTATAAGTTTTTAAAACACTGCAGATATCAAAGCTACATTGGTATAAAACTAGTTTGATCCCTGTGTTTAAATGATAGTTTGCCTTGAGCATTGATCTGCTCTTAATAGGAAATTATGAGAGATTTCCTTCATCTTTTAAGTAATTTGCCTAAGAAGCAATAATTCTATTATTTCTTGTGCTTTGTGTCTTAAAACATTTTTGTTTATTTTATTCCTTTGGCTTTATGTCATAATGTCCTATTTGGATAAAACCAGGCAACTTTGTACACTGAAGGAGACATCAAAGACTCTTTTCAGCTTCAGTTAAAATGACCCTATCTGGTACTATTAAACACCTTATGGCCCATAAAACTTCACAGGACTTGCTCTTACATTCATATTTCTCACCTCAAATGTGTCCCAAAACTTTCTGTGGACACATCCATGTGCGCATCAAAAAAACTGGGTAATGTCTTCAACTATGTTAACAATAGAGATTACTAAAAAAAATAAGCTCTAAGCCCCTCTGATTCTCCTCTACTAACCCATTCTTTTAGAAAGTATTTTATAGTACTATATGTCTTCATATAAAACTTATAGAATTTACTTAAAATTTGCCTTGGTATATTTTCTTTTATGATAAGAATATTGCTAAACTTGATGATTTTAGTGAAACTACAAATGATGATGATAGTATATTGTCTCAGTAATTACATTTTATGACCTTTGCTTTCCCTAAACTTTTACCTTACTTAAATTGAATCTTCATACTTTAAAAAATTCAAATTTTAAATACTTCCCCCAAATAATTCTCTCATTATTTGGTATATCGTAGACAAAAAAAAGTTCTAGGTTTTGGGTTGATGAAAACTCAATTTTAGTCTCCAGTGACAACAATATTCATGATATATTTATCAAAATTAGCCAAACACTAGAAACAAAAGAAACCTCGCTGGAAGTATTGGACTAGGAATTTTAGAACCAGCTGAATTTGCTATAAAGAAAGGCATTCCTTAAAAAAAATAATTCATTCACTTTTTAAAATAGGACATATATCTTTTTTTATGAAAGGAAGAAAAAATGGAGAATTCTTAAAATATTGTGTATTACATATGTAAGTAAATGTAAAAACAATAAAATAAATGGAGGAAAAGAAAAAAAGAAAAAGAAAAAATATTGTGTATTACAAAAGTGGATAAAAACATACCAGAGTTCAATAGTTATTGACAAAGGTAAAATCTAAAGTAGCTATGAGACAATGGCCAACACTTTTTAGTACAAAAGTTATGGCTGAAGAACATTTAAAATTTTAATGGGAAGACTCAATTATGAAAAATAGTATGCAGAATTGTAACACAAAATACTCTCAAGAGCCCATGTTTCTTGATTAAATGAGTCTTTAATAATCCTCAATTATAGTCATAGAGCACCTTAAACCATACCCATATTCTACCAAAGGAAAGTAGATGGCTGATATTACAAAATAACAGCAATTATTTGCTTTTGCCCACAGAATCTATGGAGACCCAATTTTTTTATAAATCTGAACTGTTGTCTCTGTTCCTTTGACTAACAATGTTTGTCATTTGTGAAAGGGATAGATTTTAGGGGTAAAAAGGAATCAAAATGATTTTGTATACTTTTCTAACTTCCTTTATTATGCAGTCATCCCAGGGTAGAATCTTTTGAAGTAGCAAAATAATGAGTCAAATTATTAACAGCCAAAAAAATTTATAGGAATTTGAACATTAAAGACTAAATTCTTCATAGAATTAGAAATAATATTTCCTCATGAGATTATACACCTGGAGTCAAATTGGCCAAAATATAGAATTAAAAGATAATAAAATATTGCATGAAGCATGGATGACTATAGATATAGGAAAAATACTGCTAATCTGATTAAAGACTATGATGAAACATAGAGTGTTTCAATTGTTTAGGACATTCATTTCTCTCGTCTGCTGCCTTTTCTTCTCTAGACCATATTGTGTTCTTGATTATTGTAGCTGTTTTCCCGCTCTCAAACACCACTTTCCTTCCTACTCAACCTTATCTTTGTCAGATCCTAGAATAGGCTTCTTAACTCTGTGGAATACAAACAGCATCTGGCCTTCCATGCATACTGGATGTACACTGTGGTGTCTGACCCACAGGGAGAACTGTGAGCTGAAGTTCTCAGAAGAAGCTGCATCTATATTAAGGATCATACAGATTACTTGACCTTGACAAACTAGAATATCATAACTGTGGAAAAATAAAATATTGCAGATCAAAAGTCAAAATTATCTTGGGCTGTCTTAGTAATACTATGACTTTTGTATCTGACCAAATATTCTCATAACTATTACATGAACATCTCAGAATGTATTACTAAACTTAGCAGACCTCTAGCCTCCACCAACCCTAATGTTAAGCATACTTTAGGAAAACATCTAAAACATACAAAAGAGATTTCCCGTAGTCTGCCTACCTGATGTTCCTACCGATGGAATTGGTAAATTATAGATTTATGCCTTTCTTTTGTTCTGCGATTATAAAAGTTTATGTAACCACATTCACAGTGAGGCATACCATTCAGGATAACCTGAATCAGTGTTCCTGGGTCAAGATCACTCATATTCTGGCTCAGAAAAAACTCATATTCACTGCCTTTTCATTTAAAGCAGTGTTATTTTACATTGGCAATAGCAGTTGTAAATTTAGCTAGTTCCTACACAAGAACACTGCAGTATGACTTTTCAATTAGTAGAAACACAGTAACTACAAGATCATGTAATTCTATGTCAAACAATAGAGACAATAAACTACTTGGCAGAATTATAGAGCACTTCACTGTAAGGCAGACTATAAAAGAAAAAAAAACTAAAAGATAAGAATCAGAATTCTTGTTTTTTAATTTAAAAGAAGAAACTACGAGTATTGCAAATTTTTATTATGCTACTTTGATTAGCATCTTCTCCTCATTTTCTATGAGTAAATTTTGTTTTAGATATTTTATACACAATTTTATTAAGCATAGCAAAAATGCAACTTTTAATAAGTGACATTTTATCTTTTTCTTTCAAGTATTGCAAATTAAAATAAACCTCAGGCCTCTGTTGGCCAGCCCTGGAATCCTACATACTTGAACTACAAACACTGCTGGGACAAATAGGACTGCATCCTACTACCTACTGCCCTTCTACTGGATTCTGAAGAGTAGTAACTAAAATGGGCTGGTCTGGCTAATCTAGGGCAAAAGTAAAGTCAAGATGAGAGACAGTCAATGTGAAACAGAACAGGATTTCCCCTGTCCCTCTTGTGCTAGCCAATCTGAAATCCCCACCATGAGACTCCCCCTCTTAATATGAAAGGGAGAAGAGCAAGATCCATGTCAGAAAACCTCTGTTGTTAATTTGTCCTTCTTTCCACTTAATGGCTTTGGTCAAGTTCTTTAGCATTTCAGACTCAGTGTATTGAGGAACTACCTAAGATGACCTCTGCATCTCTTACAAGCCCAGACATTTATTAATTTAGAGAAAAACACTGCAACATGATAATTACCCTATGGTAGAAACTGTGTTTTAAGAAATAACTTTAAAAACACTAATATTGAAATATTTCCAAAATCTTAACTTCACCACTCAAAACTTTCCTCAGCACTGTCCTATCTTGGCTCAAATTTCACCTCCTCAGTGAGGTTTCCCCGACCATATTACTGAAAACTGTTGTCCTTCCCTGCCTGACATTTTACTTTCCTTCCTCTGGTCCATTTTCCCCATAGTACTTTCTGCCTTTCAGTGCATGAAATCATGTGTTCATTATGTTTTTGTCTGTTGTCCTATCCCCACCACCAAACGTATCTGAGTAGAGATTTTTGTTTTGCTCATAGACATATAATCCTTTACTTAGGATAGAACATAATATCTACTAGGTGCTCAGTTAATATTGTTGATAATGAATTCCTAATACAAATTTAAAATAAAGTATTTCCTGGGCAAGTGAACTAAACAGAACTTTCTCAAAAGAAGAAATTCAAATGGCCAAAAAACACATGAAAAAATATTCACCATCTCTAGCAATAAAGGAAATGCAAATTAAAACCACACTAAGATTCCACTTCACCCCTGTTAGAATAGCCATCAGTAGCAACACCACTAACAAAAGGTGTTGGCGAGGATTCGGGGAAAAAGAACCCTCTTACACTGCTGGTGGGAATGTAAACTAGTACAACCACTCTGGAAAAAAAATTGGAGGCTACTTAAAAATCTAAACATTGATCTACCATATTATCCAGCAATACCACTCTTGGGGATATACCCAAAAGAATGTGACACAGGTTACTCCAGAGGCACCTGCACACCCATATTTATTGCAGCACTATTCACAATAGCCAAGTTATGGAAACAGCCAAGATGCCCCACTATTGATGAATGGATTAAGAAAAGGTGATATTTATACACAACAGAATTTTATGCAGCCATGAAGAAGAACGAAATGTTATCATTCACAGGTAAATGGATAGAATTGGAGAACATCATTCTGAGTGAGGTTAGCCTGGCCCAAAAGACCAAAAATCGTATGTTCTCCCTCATATGCAGACATTAGATCAAGGGCAAACACAACAAGGGGATTGGATTTTGATCACATGATAAAGTGAGAACACACACAAGGAAGATATGAGGATAGATAAGATACCCAAAAAACTAGATAGCACTTATTACCCTCAACGCAGAGAAACTAAAGCAGATATTTTAAAGCAACTGAGGCCAATAGGAGAAGGGGACCAGGAGCTACAGAAAAGGTTAGTTCAAGAAGAATTAACTTAGAAGGTAACACACATGCATAGGAAATCAATGCGAGTCAACTCCCTGTATAGCTATTCTTATCTCAACCAGAAAAAGCCTTGTTCCTTCCTATTATTGCTTATACTCTCTCTTCAACAAAATTAGAGGTAAGGGCAAAATAGTTTCTGTCGGGTAAGGGGGGGTTAAGGGAGGGGGAGGGGAGGGAGGGGGAAGGGGGAAGTGGGGAGAAATGACCCAAACAATGTATGCACATATGAATAAAATAAAAAAAAATAAAGTATTTCCTAAATTAAGTAATAATTATAAAATCAGATGCAAGCAGTTATGCATTGGTCTACTAGAGCAATGTTTCTTTACTTATTCTATGAAAAAGATACAAAACCTTTTAAAAACATAATTCAGTAAACATCAGTGCACTGAACTGACCTCATATCGTTCCCGAGAGAGCTCAGTTTAGAATTGGCAAGCTCAAACTCCAAATCATAAAACAATTTAGAAAATTAAACAGATATGGCACATCAGGCACCTTCTAAGATAATGTTATTTTTATATCAGAAATTCCACAGTGCTAATGGTGTCTAATGGCAAAAGATTTGGCTATAACAGAATGATTAAATCAATATACACTAAGATTACTCCATCCTAAAACTTACTGAGCAGCAAAGAAATTTCTCCTTAGGAATAATCTTTAGAATAAATTTATTAAATCTGCAAAAAAATGGTGCTCATTATTTGTAGCTTCCCACCACTGTTTTTATTTTATTTTATTTTTTAAATGGTCTCAGTATGTAGCCCAGACTGTCCTAAACTCTTAATCCTTCTGCCTCCTGAGAGCTGGAATTGAAAATGTGTGACACAAAGTCTGGCTTATATTTCATTTTACATTGAAAAATAATCAAAGTCATCCCGAGCAAATAAGAGTAATGGTGAAGAGATCATTAACACTTAACTTCAAATTATACTACAGAACCATGGTAAAAGTAGCATGGTACTGGCACAAAAATAGACATGTAGGCAAAGGAATAGAAGACCCAGAAATAAGTCATACAGTTAAACTCATCTGATTTATGACAAAGATGCCAAAACATATATTGAAGAGCCTCTTCAACAAATGGTGCTAGGAAAACTGAATATCCATACATGTATAGGAGACTGAAATTAGATCCCTAACTCTCACACTGTACAAAAATTATTTCAAAATGGATCAGTGACCTTAATGGAGGACCTGAAACTTTAAAAACTACTATAGGAAAACACTTAAAGATACAGGTAATAAGTTTGAAAAAAAAAACCCTTTTTGAATAGACCTCCAATAGATCAAGGAAAAATTGACAAATGGAATAGCATCAAACTAAAAAGTTTCTGCACATCAAAGGAAATCATTACCAGAGTGAAGAGGCAGCCTACAGTATGGGACATACTGCCCCACATACAGCTATATATCTGTCAGGAAGCTAATATCCAGAATATATAGAGTTCAAGATATTAAACAAAAAAAGAGCAAATAATCCAAACAGTAAACGGGCAAATAAATTCTACAGACAATTCTCAAAAGAAGTACAAATGGCCAATAAATGCATGAAGAGATATTCAGTGTCCTTAGAAATAAGGGAAATGGAAATTGAAATGACTTTGAGAGTCCATTTCACCCCAGTCACAATGCCTATCATCAACAAAACAAACAGCAAATGCTGTGGGGGATGTGAGGGCATGGTGGGGAATTTAAATTCACACTATGTGAATTTAAATTAGTGAAGCCATTATGGAAATCAGTATGGAGGTTCCTCAAAATCTCAGAATTGAACCAGCACTTCTGAGTATACATCTGAAGGAATGTAAATATGTATACCATAGAGATCCTGCACATCCATGTGTATAGCAGCAATATTCACAATAGCTAAGATGTGGAATCAGCCATGGTTAACTATCAACAGATGAATAAGAAAAATGTGTTATTTAGACACTATGGAATATTAGTCAGCTATAAAGAAGAATGAAATTGTGTCATTTGCAGAAAAATGGATAGGACTACAGATCATACATATTAAGTGAAATAAGCCAGACTCAGAAAGACAATTATCATGTTTTCTATCATTTGTGAAATAAAGACCTATAAAAAATGACACGAAGCTGGGCACTGGTGGCTTACATGTGTAATCCTAGCTACTCAGTAGGCAGAGATCAGGAGGGTTGAAGTTTGAGGCCATCCTGGGGAAATGGTTTGTGAGACCCTATCTCAAAAATACCTAACACAAAAAAGGACTGATAGAGTAGCTCAAGTGGTAGAGCACCTGCCTAGCAAGCCTGATGCCCTAAATTCAGACCCCAATACCACCAAAAAAAAAAAAAAAAAAAAAGACATGAATGTAAAAAGGGCACTGTCAGGAGGGAAACCAGAAGGAGAGGGTAAGAGGAAGCAGTGATAGGAGGATGAATTAATTGAAGTATATTATATTCATTATGAAAATAGAATAATGAAACCCATTAAAATTATTAAAAAAGAGAGCTAAGAAAGAATAATATGAGAATAAATATGATCAAAGTACATTACATACATATATGAGTGTATCACAATGAAACCCCTTGTACAACTAATATGTATTAATTTTAAATTTTCAAAAAATAAAATACATTTTTGTTTGGATATACTTTAAATTTTCAAATAGTGTTATTAACAGAAATCTCTCTTAAGTCCATTATCAGACAGAAATTGAGCACATACTATCTGTGCTCCACTTTGTATACAACATAAAGGGAGGTGAGATTCCTACTCCGACAGAACCTAAACTCTTGAAGGGTGTGACAATTAAGTCCTTAAGTGATCTCTCCTCTTTATTGTCTTCGTAGTCAGGAAAAGTATCTTTAGACCTTTGATCTTCTCAATAGCTCTTTGAGGTTATATTAAAATAGAAAGTAGAAAAAAAATGTATCCAAGTTAGCTAGGCAGTTGATGACGAAAGCAAAACTAGAATCGGCTATCTTGATCGACTACGTATTTTCCTTTTCACTTTGAGTTCATATCTGTCTCTACCTTGTGTTTTTTGCCTTGTCCTTTTTCCCTTTCTTAGAAACATGCTGTGGAAATTTTCAGAAATCTGAGAAATTTTTGAAGAAATACAGAATCCTGGGAATTCTCAATGTCACTTGTTTTAGCCAGTTAACTTTGGCCTTCACTAAATGTGAGTCAATACACACTAAATCCCACTGAGAGATAGGTAACAATAACCAGGATCCTGACCCTTGCCCTATCCCCATGCTTAATGAAAAAAAGTTTCATTTTATTTTTTCCATTATAAAAGGACACACGTTTAATATAAGAAATTTGCAAAGTACAGAAAAGTTTAAATAAAAAAAAAACTCAACTAACTCCCATCACTAAAAGATAACCACTCTGTAACATTTTGATGTGTTTGTTTCTGGTATTATAGCAACTGATTTGTTTTATATGGTAATATTATGGTGTCACAATTTTCCCTGCCTTTTTTCCTTGCTTATTAGCATATGTATTGGCTGATGTTATTTCAAATTCTGTAAGCAGACTTTACATTATTACTCTCCTTAAGTGAGTGCACCGTAATTTACTAAGCTATACATATGTGAGTAAGTATTTGAGTCACTTCACATCACTCACTGCTATAAAATAAAGCACCAATGTCATCTATGTGTCTGTTGTATTAAGATATTTCTGAAAATTGAGTTAATAAGTAAAACATATTTAAGGCATATGTGGCCACATTGTTTATTCATCTTAATTTCAACTCCAACTTATATTTCTTCACTCTTGTGAATACTTGATAGCCTTATTTTTGAAATATCCTGGTGTTTTAATTTGCATTTCTTTACAATTAGCATGGATATTTCAGTAAGTCCCTCTTTGTATAATAGTGTACTATTTCTTTTTTATGTGAATTCCCTGTTTTTGTGTTTTTCCCGGTTCTATTTGGGCCTTTGAAGATTTTTTAATCCAATTACAGGAGCTCTTTATATATTAAAATATAAACCCATTTTAATATTTCCAATAAATAGCTATTTGGTGTCTTGATGCCATTAAATTTGAACTTATTCAAAATAATTTTTTTATAGCTTTTATTTTATTTTTATTTTTTATAGCTTTATTTAAGGCAATCACTTATAATTATTACCATGTCAATATCCCTCAGTAACACTTTCCAGTCATTATACTTTTCCTCTCAGTTTTTAAATTTTATTCATGTCTTGGTATTCTATTGACAATCTTTATTAGGATATATGGGGAATAAAATTCCTTATAGGGAACACTTTCCAAATCTCTTATTTACTTCATAGAAACACCCTGAGTGTATACTCTTAATGTCTCCATTTTAACAGAGCAGAAATCAAGACTTTTGAGAGATGAAGTAACTTGTCCAAAGATTCTCAGTAATAAGTGCTGAAGCTGGAATTATACCCTCTTGATTAAATACTTCATCTCATCTTTTATGCTTTTGTTCCCTCTCCCCTAGTTCCATCATTCACCTAAAACATCTTCTTGTGTTTTTATGGTATATTTATTGTAATTGAGAAAAGCGATTTATTCACAGGAATGATTCTGTAATGGAGTTTGAAAGAAGGTACTATAGGATCTTAAAGATGATGGTTGGTAGCAACAGTACTTGCAAAGTACTCAGGCAGTTAGCCTATTAGTTAGCCTACTAACTTCAGTAAGTTGTCACTCATGTCATATTCTTAGCACTTCATATTCTTAACAAGCATTAATTTTTTATTTGCCTAAGTTACAAATAGCATAAGAAATTCACCATTATATAAAATGGTAATAATAAGTATCAAATAAGAGGTACCTATAATAAGGAGTAGGATCACAGAGGAGTAGAAATCACTTTTTTCCTTGAGCAAATCAATAAGATCAATTAATTCTCAATAAAATTATTTCTGTATGATCACCAGTTCATCCAAGTTCAGGTCTGTGCAGTATTGGCTAAATGATAGCCTCATAAACAACTTCTTTGGAAATTACCAAATTAAATTTAAGACTTTGGATTGTTTTAATATAGGATTTTAAAAAAAGCAATCTGATGTAATCTACCATGAACTTCAGCATAGTCATTCAGTGTCCTTGTCATTAAGACAGTCTCTTCTGTCATGCATAAAAATCAGTTCCACATAAATGGGTGGAGAGTCTTTTGTTGTAGATTTTTATTGTTAGCATAAGTGAGTCAGATGTCTTGCTCTTTGCACTAGATTCTGTTATGGCCTTTCTATGCCTCAGGTCAATGGAGTTCATCAAGGTGACTTTCTATTCCTTCTCTTAAGATATATTCTTTGAGGATCTGTCAATTTGGATTCAAAGTGGCTAAAGGAATAGCTAGGAGAGATAGGGGAAATAAGACATTATAGAGATCAGGGAAAGAAACACAAGATTTACAATAAAAGGGTCAGGAGAAGAAAAACTTTCTGAAGAATTAAAAATCTTAGGAGAGGATATCAAGTTAGTCAGGTTTACACATCTGAGAGAAATGTCTGAGAGAAACTATTTAAAAGAAGGAAAGTTTATTTTGGCTCATGTTTCATAGGTTTCAGTTGGTGGTCGCATGGTTCTATTGCTTCTAGGTAATGTGAGGCAGATCTCTGCCATAGCAGGGAGGACATGTGGAAAAATTTCCTCATCTCATGGTGATCAAGAAACAGAGAGAGGGCAGAGAGTGGGTGAAAAGAGGCCAGGACAAAATACATTCTCCAAGGTCTTCAAGAATCCACTCTCTCCACCTAAGTCCCACTTTCTCTGTTTCAACTACCTCTCAATAACCCATCAAATTATGAACCATCCATTGATTGGGAGAGAGCCCTCAGGTTCTAATCACTTCCCAAAGTCCTACATGTGAACATGGATGCATTAGGGACAAAACCTTCAACACCTGAGCCATTGGGGAGCATTTCAGATCTAAACCATAACAGAAAGGAAGACAGGTTAAATAGCTCATTAATTTTTTGTAACATATTTATCAAAATTAAATTTCTTTTTTGGGGTGTGGTACTGGGGTTTGAACTCAGGGCCCTGTGCTTGCTAGGCAGGGGTTCCACCTCTTGAGCTACACCTCTAGCCTTTTATTTTCAAGATAGTGAGTATCTCACAAACTATTTGCTCAGGCTGGCTTTGAACTGTGATCCTCCTGATCTCTGCCACTTGAATAGCTAGGATCATAGGTGTGGGCCACCAGCACCCAGCATTCAAAATTAAATTTCTTAATTTCTGGAACATATTTACAGACATTAAAGAAGTATAAACATTTGTTAATGAGAAATTTATAGAAAATTAAAAGCAAGCAATTGGAGATAAGATCATTTTGTATTAGGCATGGTGGCATGTGTCTGTAGTCCTAGCTACTCCAGAGGTCAAAACAGGAGGATCATGATTTTGAGGCCAGAATAGGTAACAGCAAAAAGGAAGGAGGCATTGTGTGTATTGTTTGAGAGGCTATAAGATAAAGAGGGCTCATGAGTGTAGTTAACCCTGCTGGACCTTCTACTTCTGATATCTAACACTTAAGTCAATGCACTGGAAAAAACCCAGTTTATATACGTTTATAGAACATTTATGGAACATACTCTATACCTTTATGATTGAGTTGTTTGATAGACCTTTGCATACAGTTTTGCTTTTGGTAGGGTAGAAATGTGTGTTTCAGTCAAAGCTAATGTTATTTTGGAAGGCAAACAGGTTCAAAGGAAACAAGGACTAGCCTGACAATAGTATTTATGGAATCCCTACCACTGGAAAAGTACTGTACAAAGTGCTATACAAACTAACAAGACACAATCCCAGCTACAATGATCTCAGACTCTATCTGGGCAGCAGAAATGCTACAAATAATCTACTGTCTCCCTGAAGGCAGGGTATAATGTCTAAATTATGACTCATTACAATTCAGCACACTGTTTAGCATATGGTAGGAAAACAGTTAATGTTTGTGGCACAGCAAGCCCAGATTTATGGAGAATCATCCCAATAAGAGTATCTTCAAATAATTTTTTAAAAAATTTAAGCAGCATACAAAATAAGGGCAAAGTTCTTTTAGAACCAAAAACCTATAATTTTATACTGAGTCTACATTTTGCTAAGCTAAGCTGTTACTTCATTTTTTCATTATTTCACCTAACATTTATTAAGCACATATGCCAGACAATTTTTTCTAGGTGCTGTTGAACAGGAAAATTTCCTCAAAGCAGGTATGGGACATGAGAAATTGCTAGTTAAGCCATAAATGAGTCCAGGCTCATTTATTTCCCATGGGGAGATAACCACTTTCTTTGTATTCTTCTGCTAACAGACTTCCCTCTATGGATTCCTTGCTGCTTATTTCCACCTTTCTTTGTCTACTTCTGTAAGCAGACTTTCAGAAACAGGCACACTGCTTCTCCTACCTGAACAACCCTGGGTCCCTAACCTCAGTGTGAGCCCACTGAGAACGTTCCCTACAACCTGATCCCCTGCACTGTCCTTTAAGAATCCTGTGATTTCACTGCTGGAGTCCCAGAATTTTGAGTATGAGCTCATCTGGGACTGCTGCATAAAATATAAAATAAAAATAAAATAAATCCAAGTTCTCCTACTTCTCTGATTGTCGTTTGGTTTCTTGTCTGATGATATTTCCACAACATTTTGAATAAGATAGCATGACTTTGAGTAATGAAGGAATGAGTCACGATATGCACCTTACCTAAAGGGAAGTAAGTTTAAGCCCAGGTATGAGTAAGCACCAATGGTTGAGGTGAGAACATGTGAGGATGTTCAAGGAACAGAATATTGACGGTGAGACTGGTACAGGATGAATGGGGGAGACAGTAAAGAGGTGGGAGGGGAGGGGAGCCAGATCACGTGGGGACTTATACACCATGGGGAGGCTTTGGATTTTGTGTTGAGTGAGGTGGGAAACCCAGGATAGTGAGTGACATCATTTCACTTGTTTTTTGTTTGTTTGTTTTGTCTTTTTTGCTGAGTGGGAAAGTTGCCAGGAGAAGTGGCAACACAGATGTGAAAAGGTATTATGTTTTTCTATTTTCTTGAGTATTTATGTTGCTAACTTTTATTTTCTATTGCTATTGAACCTAGGGCAATCTTTCTGTAGTAGTAAGCAGAATAATTGGTAAAACATTTATGGATCAATAAATGCAGCTAAATGCACAAGTGCAGACAATTGTCAGGGAAGATCAAAAAGAGATTGAGAAGGATGTTTTATCATGAAGAGTCATTGTTGAATGTTAAGTTGTTTCAGGCACTGTACAAACCTTTTAAATTCACGAATCACTTAATCTTGCAATAGCAATATAAGGAACCATTATTCTTTACTAAAGAGATAGCTGAGAGACAGAAAAGTCTTACATGGCGAACACACACAGATATAGGAGTTGAATCTAAATTTTTCGACTCTGAAGTCTGAATTTTTTTTGGCTGTACTGGGGTTTAAATTCAGGGTGTCCTGCTTGCTAGGCAAGTGGTCCATCACTTGCTCCATACTGTCAAGCCCTTTAGCTTTAGTTATTTTCAAACAGGGTCTTACTTCTTTGCCTGGGATGGCCTGGATCACAATCCCTCTTATTTATACCTGTTATGTATCTGGATGACAGGTGTGTTCTACCATGACCAGCTCAATGGTTGTGATAGGGTCTCTCCAACTTCTGCCCAGGCTCCTCTTGAACAGCAATCCTGTAGAAAAAATTTAGTTATCATTAATATCATTTCCTTAATAAAGTACAGACACAGTGTAGCAGCTACACAATCTAATGTTGGGAGAGTTCAGAGAAGTTGGTGAAATGACTTCATAAAGGCATAGGATAGGAAGATGCTGATTGTGGATAAGCATAGTTCAAAAAGTGGAGATAGCTGTGTGAATGACAATTTGGAAGGGGGATGACAGAATGTCACTGGAAATTAGTCAGGTTGAAGGAAAAAGCAAATTCAGGCTTGGTAGGGGTCAACACCCCTACTGCAGTGCAAGATGGGTGCCATTAAGTATGCTAAGGACTGTGTTGTGAAAGTAGCAATTTGACAAACCAGGAGGCTGGCACCCTTTGCTAGGCCCAGATAGAAACCAGGGGGAGATGAGAAACTTCTGTAGTTATTCCAGGTCCTCACTGGTGTTGCAAGTGGTGAGTGGATGAGAGCAGGCAGTGGCAGGTGGCATCCTGCAGAGAGTCTCAGCTCCTGCACTTGAGGAGGCAAGAGGCATTTGACTGCACAGTTGCATGGTTCCATGCCTCTGGGGTGAGGCCTTAGCCCTGAGTGTTACAGGCCAGGACCTATGATAAGAGGCATCTCTCTGCTACTGGGCTTCTGAACCTGATCAGCCAAAGTCAGTTTTACTGTCCCTGCAGGCTTCAGTCCCTCCACCAGGGCTTTTGCCACTTTCACCTCTGCCACTGCAACCCTGTCATTGCTGAGGCAAACTCTGATCCTGTTGCTTGACCTTGACAGTTGCTCTCACTAATAGGGGAGGCCCTGTGGGCTGCTTTGTTCATACTCCTACTATCATAGGAACTGCTTATCATCCTGCTGCTGCTTCCTCCTCTTCCCTCTCCTCCTCCCCTCCTTCTTCCTCTTCCCCCCTTTTTCTTCTCTTCCTTCTCTCTCGTTCTTTCTTTTTCCCTCTCCTCTCTCCCCTTGGCAATACTGGGGACCTCATAATTTCTAGGCAAGCACTTTACCACTTGAACCACACTTCCAGCCCTTTTTGCTTTAGGGCATAAGATATGATTAGAAAGTTTTCTATGCCTTTGGTTTTTCTTCTGCAGAAAATTCCCCAAATCTAAAGGATAAGGAAATCCAAGTACATGAGGCATTTTGAACTCCAAATAAATGTGACCAGAAAAGAACATCTCAACATCACATTATAGTTAAAAAGTCAAGACCATAAAACAAAGAAAGAATATTGAAAGCTATAGGAGAAAAATATCAACTATTTAAAAAGGCAAACTCATCAGAATTTCACCATACCTCTCAGCAGAAACCATAAAAGTCAGGAAGCACGGAATGATATGTTTCAAGCTCTAAAAGTGAAAACTGCCAACCAAGATTATGATATACAGCAAAGTTATCCCTTAAAGTCAGTGGTCAGATAAGATCTTCCAAGATAAGTGTAAATTAAAGCAATTCTTAACCATTAGGCCGTATATGAAAAAAAAAAGGACTGAGGGAGTGGTTCAAGTGGTAGAGCACTTGCCTAGCAAACATGAAGCCCTGAGTTCCATCCCAAGTATTGCCAAAAAATATTCTCAATGAAATACCTGCAAAGCAAATTCAACAACACATTAAAAGATCATGCACAATGGTCAAATTGGTTTCATTCCAGGAATTCCAGGATGGTTCAAAATATGCAAATCAATAAAAAAAAGTATGGCATGTAAACAGAAGAAAGGACAAAAATCACGATTGTCTCAATAGATGCAGAAAGAGCTTTTGACAAAATTTAACATTCCTTCATCAAGAAATCCATGAAGAAATTAAGAATAGAAGACACATAACCTCAGCATTATACAAGCCATGTGTGACAGACCTGTAGCCAGCATTACACTAAGAGAAAACTGAAAGCATTTCTTCTAAAACTGAATAATAGAAAGCTGTCCACTCTCTCTATTCTTAGTTAATATAATGTTTGAATTCTTTTTTTTTAAGGTGTTTGTGTTTGAACTCAGGACGTTGGGCTTGCTAGGAAGTACTCTACCACTTGAGCCATGCCTCTAGCTCATAGTACTTGAATTCTTGCCAGAGCAATGCGAAAAGAGTAAGATATAAAAGGGATATAAATAGGAAGTCAAATTCCCCTTATTTGCAGATAGCATGATCCTATATCTAACATACCTTAAAGACTCTACCAGAAAACTGTTAGATCTGATAGAGATTTTTTTAAAAAGTGGCAGGATACAAAATCAACACACAAAATCAGTATTTTTCTATATACCAACAATGAATAGGCAAAAAGAAATAAAACAATCCCATCATGATAGCATCAAAAAACTTAAATACCTAGGAATAAACTTATCCAAGGAGTTGAAAGACCTCTACACTAAAAGACCCTTAAACTATAAATTAACACTGAGGAAAGCAATTAAGAAGATAGAAAGACTTCCCATGTTCATGGATGGGCAGATTTAGTAATGTGAATATGGCTATATTACCGAAAGTATCTACATATTCAATGCAGTCCCGTCAGAATAATCCCAATGACATTATTCACAGAAATAGAAAAATCAATCCTGAAATTCAAAGACTCTAAATAGTCAAAGCAATCCTGAGCAAAAAGAGTAGAGGTATCACAATACCTGATTTCAAATTATAATACAGAGGTATAAATAATAGAAACATCATGATATTGGCACAAATAAGAAACATAGACAAATAGAACAGAAAACAAGTTCTAGAAATAAGTCCATGCAGCTACAGCCATCTGATTCTCATCAAAGGGGTCAAAAGCATTTGAAAAATCCTCTTTAACAAGTGGTGCTGGGAAAACTGGATAACTATATGTAGAAGACTAAAGCCACTTCCCTATTTCTCACCCTGTAAAAAATTAGCTCAAAATGGGTCAAAGATCTTACTGCAAAGTTTCAAACCTGAAACTTTGAAACTAGTTTAGGAAAAATATAGAGAAAGCACTCAAAGATATAGGGATAGGTGAGGACTTTCTGAATAGGGTTCCAATAGCTTGGGACATAGGATCAAGAAATAACCAATGGAACTGTATCAAATTAAAAAGCTTCTACACAGTAAAAAAGATATCTTTGCCAGATATTTATCCAACAGGGAATTGATAACTTAGAATGTACAAAGAACTCAAAAATTCAAACAGCCAAAAGGTGGGTAAATAAATGGGCAATGGAATGAAACACACTTTTCAAATAAAGAAGTACAAATGACGAATAAATACATGGAAAGATGTTCGACATCCTTAGCAATTAGGGAAATGCAACTTAAAACTACATTGATATTCCACCACACCCTGGTAAGAATGGCTGTCATGCAGAAAACAAATAGCAAATGCTGGTAAGGATGAGGAGTGAGGGGTGAAGGAACTCTTATTCACTCCTGGTGGGAATATAAATTAGCCCAGCAACTTTGAAAATCAGTCTGGAAGTTTTGCAAAAATTAAAAATAGAGTGTCCACATTGTCCAGATATACCACTTCTGGTTATATACCCAGAAGACTCAAAGTCAGTTTACTACAGAGATACCCATATATCAATGTTTGTTTTGGCATTATTCACAATAGCCAAAATATTGAGTCAGTCTACATGCCCATCAGCAGATGAATGGACAAAGAAAATGTGATGTAATTACACAGTGTAGTTTTAGACAGCCATTAAGAAGAATGAAATCATGTTTACTGGAAAACGGGTAGAAGTGGAGATCCTTTCTAAGTGATCTAAGCCAGTCCCACAAAGACAAGTATTTCATTTGTGGAAGCTAGGGGAACAAAACCAAAACCAAGGTCATGAAAATAAAAGAAAGGGGCATATTAGGGAGGTAGAACGGGAAGACAAAGGGAGGAAAAATGGAAGTTAAGAAAGCGCAATAGAGGTTGTGAATATAATCAAAATACTGTATATATGTGTATGGAAATGTTATGATGAAACTCCTTACTTTGTACAATTTAATTTGTGCTAATTTTTAAAAAGTATCTTTGGGTACTGATCATGATGTGATATTACAAATTTCCTTATTTCCTGTAATTTCTGGATGAATATGTTAGTGTCTTCCTTTCTTCCTCCCTGTACTTCCTTCCATCCATGGACTGAATGCCTGACTACAGGGAGATAAATTCTGATTCTGCTACTTACTATGTGACCTTATAGTCACGTAAACTAAAATTAACTGAACCTCTCCAGACGCCATTTTCCTCTTCTGAGAAATGTATATGGTAACAGCATCAACCTATGGAAGAAAGGATTATAGGATTTAATGAATGTAAAGCTCTGAATATAGTGCTCAGTACAAACTAAATGCTCAATTAATATTAGATTTAGTTATAGCCTTCCTCAAGGCTTAGGCTCTCATGCTTCCTAATTTTCTCCATATCCTATGCCTAGAGGTTTAAATCCCTTTCAACTCAAATATTGCAAAGTCTTTAGTCCTAGCCAATATGCCAAGAATTTGTGTCATTTTTTCAGTTGCCTGGCTGTCTTTCACTTTTGCCCAATCAGATCCTAACAATAAGCTAGAGAGAGATAGGAGCCGGGTGTCAGGAAATCAGCCTCCTCCCCACCAAAAAAAGTTAGCAGGGTGAAGACTGATGTCTGATAATCCGGCAAGGCAGCAGGGGCAGAGAAAGATCACAGGGGAGCTACTGTAGCAGCAGAGGAGGATGGGCCCACGTAAGAAGTCTTTATAAAGCTGTCTAGTCAGCCTACACATTTAGCCCTCAGGCCTTCAAGAGCCCTGACAGATCCAAGTCTCTGTAAGCAAGGAAAACTACTCCAACAAGGAAACCCTGGAGTCTAGTCTACCCCATGAAGAGGAAATGAAGTTCTGCCTGTCACTGGGCAAAAAAGAATAGAGGCTTGAGAATAGCTGAAGCCCCAGCATTCTAGTAACTGATTTTCCTTGCAGAAGCATCACAGAGCACATTTCCCTCTTCACCGGGACCTCCCTGCCTCACGCTCAGGCAGGTAGACTTTAGGGTATCTGGGATTCCAAATGTGCAGGTGCACAGATTAATGACAGCATGGTAAGTGTCTTAGAATAAAAATTACAGTGGAGCTAGCCAGTTGCCTTCAGAAAGGCATGGAAGGGTATACAGGAGGGGAGAATAAAGGAGTAGCAGTGGCAAAGACATTAACTTTATTGACTTATTTAATCTTTATTTTAAAATGATTTCTGTTGTTACACAGAACATGTTTTCTGCAGGTAAGAGAAAGGTGCTAATTAAACTTGGTGATTACCTCCTCTTGGAAGACTCCCACGATTCTTATATAAGGAATCAGGTACCCTTCCTTCCCAAAGCATTTTGAGTATCTTTTTATCACTGTACTAATCATGTCCAAATACATTTATTAGGTCACTTGTCCATTCCTCCCCCTACACTAAGGAAATGCTCACTAGAGCTGGAAATGAACAAGGCATGTGCTACCACTGCCACGTGGGAGAATTTAGCACAAATTTACTAACTTTAGATACATCACCTCAATCAAGGTTTTATCTCAAATACAACACCTTTTTCTACAAATGGCCAGATTGTAAATATTTTAAGGTTTGCAGACCATATTGTCTCTGTCACAATTACTACAGTGTGTCATTATGGAAATCAGATGCAGGAAACATGGAAGAGATTGTTTCCTTAAAACCTGATTTATAAATACGGACTATTAAACTCTGTGTAATTTTCAGGTGTCACAAATGTTTCTTCTTTTTTTTTTAGTGATTTAAAATGCATAAGTAGGTAAACTTTTGTTTACCTTCTAAATAAAAGTAATAATTTAAATGCTGCAGAGACCATTCTTAGCTTACAAAAAAGGCACACATTGGCCAAATTAGGCCCATAGTTTCAGGACTTGGGCGCAGGCATGGTCTGTGACCCAGATACTACAGAAATGCTTCTTGAAGCCATGTTTATTTACATCTCTAATGGGGACTGAGTAACTCTGAGTATGTCTCAAGCTTATGAGACATACTCATACGTATCATCTGTTGGGAACCAATGCATGTTATTAGGCAACAAAGTCAGATTGTCATCAGTCTTATTCTACTTTGGGTGCTATAATAAAGCACCAAAAACTGGGTGGCTAATAAAAACAGAAATTTATTTTTCACAGTTTTAGAGGCAGATCAAGATCAAGACAGGCTCAGTCTTGATGAGTGTTGGTGAATATCTGCTTTATGGTTCATAGGAGGCACATGTTAGCTATGTCCCTAAGTGCTGGGAGGAGTCAGGCAGCTTTCTGGGGTTTGTTTCATAAGCATACCAATCATATTTTTTTTGGCAGTACAGGGGGGTAAACTCAGGGCCTCATGCTCTCTAGGCAGGCATTTGAGTCACTCTAGTAGCCCTTTTTGTAGTGGTTATTATTTATTTACTTACTTATTTATCATCAGTACTGGAGGTTGAAGTTGGGGGGCTCATGCTTGCCAGGCAGGTGGTCTAGCACTTGAGCCATGCCTCCAGCCCTGTGGTAGTTTTTGTTTTTGTTTTTGTTTTTGTTTTGAGGCAGTTTCTCACTTTATGCTCAGGCCATCTGCACCATGATCTTCCTATTTGTGCTTCTCTGCTTAGCTGGGTTAACAGGTATGTGCCAGCATGCCTAGCCATTGATTGAGATGGGGATCTCATGAACTTTTTTCCTGGGCTTGCCTTGAACTGTGAGCCTCCAAATCTCTGCCTCTGAAGTTAGGATTACAGGCTTAAACCACTGCATTCAACCAATATCTTCTTTTTTGCAGTGCTGGGATTTGAATTCAGGGCCTCATGCTTGCAAGGCAGGCATTTTACCATTTGAGCCATGCCTCCAGACCCTAATAACATTTATAAGGATGCTATCCTTAAGTCTAATCACCTTACAAAGGTACCACCTCCAGATACCATCATTTCAGGAGTTAGAAATTCAACAAACGAACTTTGAAGGATACAAACATTCAGACTACCACACTGCTTATCCTTACATATAGGTGGGCCAGGTAAATTTGGTAATAGTATTTCTACCTAAAGAGATCACTTACATCTTCATAAGAACAAAAACCAATTAATTTTTGAGTGATGGAGAGACAGTATAATACATATGTTAACAGAGTTAAAAATGGGTATAACACAAGTGTTACGGTTTGGACAAGCAGTGTTCCCTCTGAAGGTGTATGAGTTTAAGGATTGGTCACAGTTGATGGATATAAACATTAAGAAGTGCTTGGATCATGATGGCTCTGACCTAATCTGTGAATTTAATCCATACACGGGTTCATAATTTGATGGAAGTGGTGGAAACTTTCGGGAGTGAGGTCTAGAAGGAAGAAATGGGAAAGTGGGTGTATTCTTTTTAAGGATATCTTGTTCCTTGCCCTTTTCTGTCAATCTCTTCACTTCCTAGCCACCCTGAGGTAAGCAGCTTCTGCCACACACCCTCCTGCCTCCATGACTTTCTGCCTTGCCTCAGGCACAAAGAAATAGCTGCAGACAATCTTGGATTGAATCTTCTGAAACTGAGGGCCAAAATAAATCTTTCCTTCTTTTCTTTCCCTCAGGTATTAGTTAGAGCAATAAAAAACTGACTAACCAAACAACCAAACACACTTAATTGTGGCCAACAGAGGTCAACCACTTGATCTTCTGTTCTCAAACTAGGCCAAATTTCAATGGCTGTTTAATTACCTGCAATTCCCTTATTGATAGAAAGATGAGTTCAGCAGCTGTCTCTCAATGTAGTACATTCGGAAGCATAGTATGGTTAGTAAAAACCTCTTACACTATTAGAGCAATGTTTGTGTTCAGACTTCATGAAAAAGTGGGCAGGATCAGAATGGGCATAAATATACCCATTAGGTCTCCTGAGCTACCAGACAGACAGATCTGAAAGATATGATTGTTCCACTATAAACTATGAGCCAGTGATTCAGAGAGAACTGAGGACTTCCTTTCTGTGAATTATGATATAGAAGAAAGGTGCCAGTTCAGTGGTGATACACATTTTTTTTCAGGTCCCTTTGAATACCATGAAGGGAATGCAAATGCACTATACATTTTTGTGGCCTAACTCACTCCCTGCAATTGAAGTAGTATACCTCAGAGCAAACAATGTATTCTTCAGGATCACAAAGAAGTGGTTCTAGGACCTATGAATAAGTAGTAAATGGTCCATGCATACCCCAAGTTAATACTGGTGTTTATGTGTGTGTTTCCTGAGAAAAATTCATAGCATTCATCAGAAACTTAAAAGTCTAACTGTTGAAGTGCAAGGCTATGGGTTTGTTGAAGGGTCTTGTAAGGTAAGTGAAAATGTATTCTCAAATGTGTTCTCAAACAGGCATTTTAAACACTTTTACCACTTGAATGCAAAGTGAGTTGTAAGTCTTTGAGTAGTTCAGTTTGACTCATCTATGCTTGACCAGAGGTGACCTAAAATTTGAAGCTCAGATCTATCAACTTGTTTGTTTCCCCACCATCTCAAGTGCAAGTTGCTTCTACAATTCATTCACATTTCCATTTTCTTAGGAAATTGTCTTACCTCTCCTTTCTCCAAATGTCTGGTTTCCAAACTCAATGAGAAAATTGAAATACAACAGTTCCTCTTCTCCACAGTTATACTTCCTGTGGTTCCCGTTGCCTGCAGTCAGCCATGACATTGTATCTTCTCACACCATCACAAGGAGGGGAGACTATACACTAAGATATTTTCAGAGGCAGACACCACATCCACATGCTTTTTATTATAGCATAATGTTATAATTACTCTATTTTATTAGTAGTTATTGTTAATCTCTTGCAGTGTCAAATTTATAAATCCAACTCTATGATAGATATGTATGTGTAGGAAAGAACATGCTGTACATAGGACTCAGTACTATCCATGGCTTCAAAGCATCCACCAGGGGCTTGGATCATATCCCTGTTAGATAAGGGGACACTACTGAATCAGAAGCAAACATTTGTACATTCTCACCTCCTGGCCTGTGGACTCTGACCCTCTCTTCCACCTGTTATTGTACATGAACTGTCCTGACTCCCATTTTCAGCAAACATTTCTTCCTCAGCATTGGATCCCATCCTTTCTCAAGGTTATCAATCCAACAAATCTCTTCATTCTGTCTCCAAAAAAGGGGGGGGGGGGCGGAATTCAAGCCTTTCCTGTGTGAATACTGCTCTGTGAATCCGAATTGTGAAAATTGCACTTACTTTTTTTCAGTTTGAAGAAAATACTGGATAGGAAAAATATTAAATTATTAGCACTAAATACAAAAGAAATTACATATAAATAATATGCCAAAATATTATGTTTAACGACCTAGATCAAAATGTGAGAATTTCAAATGCTCAGGGAAAAACATGGGCATTGATTTGACAGCTAAAAGTTTGAAGTATTACACACTTTTAAATACCATCCTGAAATCCCCATCTCGATTTACATATTCAAATATCCACCTTTTTATTTCCTTGTATTTGTCATTTAAAAAGATGATCAACTATAACTCAGAAAATGTCAAACATACCGAAAAAAGACTTGAAAATTTTTTCTTCAAGACTTTTTAGAGGTGCTACAGGTAAGGGAAATTTAGGTAGAGACTGGTGAATGTCCAAGGTCGTTTCATTAACTGTATTAGATGATGTGCCAGAGAAAGTTTCCCTTGGCAACGCTACACCCAGGGAGCCAATTGTGTATCTTCGTACGCTATTTTGAAGACATGCGTGGACAGGTACAGACACGTCTCTGTACGTGTGTCCCTGAAGATTCAGGCGATGTGCCTTTCTCTGCTTGCCCTTTGCAGAGGGGCAGCAGAAGATAGGACATTCCTCCTGGAGATCCACCCTGTTTTGCAACTTCTTCAGCAATCAGCATTCAATCAAGCAGGGCTGCACAGTCACGAATAGTCAGGCTGATTGGCTGGGCAGGACTTCCCCTGGGCATGGATTGAGCATTTTACTCCCCTATCTACAAGAAGACAACGGGCAATCAAGCAGTGCTTCTAGAAGCTCTCCACCGCTAGCCTTTCCACTGAAGTCCGACTCTCTTCTTCCAAAATCCTTGTCCTGGTGGACGTTCCAAAGGAAAGCTCCAGGTAGGGACCAGAAGAGGGCAGCTCCCAGAACAGTCTAGCTCCCCGTGGGAGAAGGGCTTCTTAGAAAGTCCATGGGGACCAAGTGGCCCGAGTCTTAGAGTGACGCGAGGAGTCCAGACAGTTCCCAGCCGGTATTTCTCTGTTAGCCACCAGCTCTGGATCCGCTGCCCTGAGCGCACGGAGCGGCGCGGGGCCGGACACCGGGAGTCCGCGGGCGGAGCCGGAGGAAGCATCTCTGTGGTGGGGAAACCCGAGCCAGACCTGTGGGGCCAGCGAAGCAGGTCCAGAACGCGCCGCCGCCGTCCCTCCGTGCCCGAGTGCACGGGCCGAGGCGCAGCGCGCATGAGAGCCTTGGCCCGGACCCTGGAGCCCGCGCAGTTGGAGCTCCCTTCCAGCCCTTGAGGCTCCGCAGGGCAGGAGAGGTCATCGCCTCTGGCTCCTGTGGGCCATAGCTTTCGCTAATGGCCTGTGGTTTCTCCTCAGGTCGCCATGGATCTTGAAGAGGACCGCAGTGGAGAAGCAGGGAAGAACTTCTTGAAGATGGGCAAAAAAAGGTAGCCGGTTTGTTTCACTTTCTGAGTTTACATGGCTTGTGAGCTCTAGCCAATTATTCTAGCTTCCAGCTCTGTAATCAAGGTCGGGAGGCTGTTATTTTAATCCTAAAACATGTAAGACAGCCTTGGGAAGTAGTCCTCTGCTTAGAGCAGAAGTTCCGTGGCTGAGTTGAGCAAGCACATTCATGCTCCCTGGGAGTTGGTGAGGCTCTGCTGTATTTTCTGGCACCACACAGGCCATTGCTCTCATCCTTTTTGTTTTATTACATTCTGTTTTATAAACAATTGTGGCCGTCCACTCACCTGGGACATTTGTTGTTGGAGCTCTGCTGTATGGTCCAGTATCATGCTTCTAGTAAACAGCTACATAAACATTGCATGTTTGTGGAATGGCAGATGGAACAGAAGCCAAAACTACATTTAAGTTGTTTTTGCTTTGTTTGAACTGGCAATGACTAATATTATATATATGACTAATTTATATATGTAGTATATAAAGAAGAGAGGAAGATGCTTATTTTAAGTACATTTTGAACACAGTGCTCCAACTGTACACAACAATTTAAACTTCCCTCTGTAGGTTCACTGTTAGCAGAAAATTGCAATGTAAATATAATGACAGATAATGCAAATTAGTGAATGTGTTACTATTATTAGAAACTAAATTTTTCAATGTATGAGAAAAAATACAAATGTGGAATCAATTAAGTGTCTAAAAATCATGTTAAATTTGAATTGGAAGCTTCAGTATCAACTCGTGATATTTAATAGTTTGTTTTTAGTTCACTGAAGGGGACGGTAAATATAAACACTAAGCGCCGGACCTTGGTTTCTAAATACCATTCCTCACTGAAAGGAATGAGCACCCCACAGAAAAACGTAATTTCAGCCAGATCTGGGACAGTGAAAATACAATGCAAGCAGAGTATCTGGTGGTACCAGAACAGGGAAGCGGAGTTTTATAGAGTAGTCCAAAGACACAGGGGCAGGCTTGAAGTAACTTCCACTGGGACAATTTGAGCATCAAAGAAATTGATTTTGAGATACTGAATACAATTGACGGATCCTTAATAAACTTTTTTGGTGGTCCTGAGGTTTGAGCTCAGGGCCTCCTGTTTGCTAGGCAGGTGCTCTACCGCTTGAGCCATGTCCCTGCCCTTTTAGCTCTTCAGGTATTTGTTGTGTTGTGGCCATCCTCAGTCCACAGTCCACATACCTATGCTTCCCATATATCTAGGATTTTAGACATGTGTCACCATGCCCAGTTGAGAAGGAATCTTGCTACTTTTTTGTTTATCTGCCCTCAAATAGTCATCCTCCTGATCTCTGCCTCCCAAGTAGTTAAGATATCAGATATAAGCCACTGCAGCTGGCCCTAAAGGAACCTTCAATATGCTGCTGTCATATTGGAACCTGAATTATAATTAGTTCAGGCAAGGATTGTCAATGGAACCCAAACCTTGCAGAGAAAAGTTATATCTAATAATTATCTCCACGGTTCTTCTTAGTAATGGGAAGAAGGAAAATGTACTTTTCTAATGAGAGATTTTGCTGTTTACATCTTAATTAAGTGTGCAGACATTCAGCATGTATGGTGGAATAGACTGCAGAGTACCTTAGTGAGGGATAGAGTTTGAGTACACAGCACCATGTAGATGATCTGTTTGCAAAAATATGTAGATCAAATCTAATCAAACTTCTAGTTTGGAGTTATCCAATAGAAATGCAGTGTGTGACGCATTTGTAATTTTCTAGCATTGGTGTTCAAAAAAAAAGGCAGGAAAAACTATGTTTGAAAAATTACTGGCCCAGTGTGTCCCAAATATAATAATTTCTACATGTAATCAAAATTATGAGTACCATAGTTTACATTCTTGTCTTCACATTCAGTCCTCTATTCTGGGGTGGGTTTTACATTTACTATACATCTCTATTTGTACTTAGTTTGTAACTGATGCATCCCACGTTCATCCAGATGTTTTCATTTGTGGAAAATAGGCCCAATACAAATATAAGCAATGTTATTAAAATCAGGTCATGCTAAGGAGAGGTCACATACAAGGCAGTGAGGTTAAAAGAAGGAAGTTAAGGTGAATATGGTTGATGTACTTTCTATATAAGAATGAATTGCTATTAATTTTCTTAGATGTGATATTGGTAACAGAATGTGTGAGGCCATAATATTTGCAACTTACTTAGATAGTTTAACAAAATATGAACAAATGATAATATATACTTCCTTGTTTAGACAAAGAAAATATAGTCAAAATGTTAGCAATTGTTTAATTGAGGTGAGTTACATTGGTTGACAGTATTATATTCTTTCTGTTTTTCTAATTATTTGAAAATTTTCAAATAAAAACTTTTCATATAAATAAAGAAAAAGACTCCAGAATGGAGGATAGTCTGCTTTTTTGTCTTTAACTTTTTTATCATGATTTTTTAAAACTATGACAAAATCATTTAGGTATATTTGAGTGAGAAGTACTGAGTATATATGGAGGGGAATGGTAGGGAAAATGGTTTAATCCTGCACATATCTTCATTTTATTACTGGTTCCAGAATGTCCTACAGACTTTTCTTCAAATTAGATATTTTTTTAAGTTAAGTAGTTCTTATTAGACTGTGCTCATCATCATTGACTTTAATCTGGGATTGTAAAAAAGCATTGAATTTTGCTTTTAGATAATGCTACAGTGATACTACTACCTGGACTAACTGTATTTGCAAATATTCTTCAATAAAATGATGGGTTTTTAAAAAATTCAAGCATGTTTTTTCTTTTTGGTGCTATTTGGGTTTGAATTCAGGGGCTCACACTGCTAGGCAGGTGCTCTACCACTTGAGCCACGCCCCTAGCCCTTGTTGCTTTTAGTTATTTTTTGGGTAGGCTGTTGAATTTTTACCTGGGCCAGATTGAATGATGATTCTCCTACTTAAGTTTCCCTACATAGCTGAGATTGCAGATTGCCCACCACCATGCCCAGCTTTTTTTTTATTAAGATGGGGCCTCACAAACTTTTTATAGGGGCTGGCCTTGAACCTTGATCCTCCTGATCCCTACCTCCCAGGCATAAGCCACTATGCCAGGCTTATTTTTTTGATTTTTCCTTTCTTTCTTTTTTGTTTTGTTTAAATTGTACTGGGGATCAAACTCAGGGCTTGAACATTCTAGTAAGTGTACTACCACTGAGCTATGCTCCCAGTTCCCTAAAATGATGTTTGATGAGCAAATTGCCTTTGTAAGCACTGTTTCCTGCTGATGAGGATTGTGAGTAATCTAGGTGACACTTCATGTGAAAGTGAATTTTTGTACAACACAGTATCTCAGAAGTAGGAGGTCATACCTTACACTTGGAATTTAGGGGACAAACTTTCATAAATTATGGCTTCCTTCCAGCAGTGGGACCCAAGATGAGTTAGTTAACTCTTCTGGCTCCTCTGTGATCTTCTCATCTCTAAAAGAACAAAAGTGTGCCTCCCTCAGAGTTGTTTACGAACAGGGAAGTACTCACTTAGCAGTACCTGCAGTTTATTAACTTCTCCAAAGTAGTGTCAGTTTTAGAGAACAAGAATATAAAAAGCTCAGAGTTAAATGTCAAGTGATTATGGCCATTGCTCTCCTTTGATCTGGGTTCTGGGGAAACTGAATGAGCCTCTCCTGAAAATAAGGTAGAACTAAACCTGAAGAGGCTTGTGTGTTTGTGTCTAACATCATGGAAAACCTAATACAAATAAACTGGATATTTTCGTTAGCAATCTCTTCAGCTCTTTGTCCTCATTATATAAAGAGGAAAGATTTTGAACTCAAAATCTTTGCAAAAATAAGGCTATTCTTTTCTAAAATAGTCTTTCCTTCCTATGTACTAGAAGTGAGGCTGGGTTGTTATGGTTAGTTTGCTTTCCTGTCCTAGGTGGTGGTCACACACAGTGGAAAACGTGGGTTATTGAGTTAGATTCATTTGACTTTCAGCTTAAAATAATTGTTGACCTTTTTCTAAAAGGAAAGCTTTTTTTTAAAAAAAAAAAACCAATTTACAGAACATCTTTTTTTTCACCATTGCTTTTTAGATTGCATTTATTTCCATAATGGTCCACTTAGGGCTGGAGGCATACTTTCAGAATTAGATTAGCTCATAGTGATCTGATTACTTTGTTTCGTAGGCTACTTAGGCCCAACATATGATTATTACTGCTAGCTGTTTACTAACTGGAATGTTTAAAAATAACAACTATGTGGTGCATAGATAGAATGTCTGTTGCTAGAATTATTCAGATAGTAATCAAGGAGATTAATACTGAAAGGATGAATGATTTTGTAAGAATAAAAGTAAAAAGCACTCATTTTAGTGTGTGTTATTGTAATTGCAAAAGGTATGTATGTGTGTATTCATCACAGAAAAACTAGGAAGTACCCAAGGCACAAAGATGGAAATATTTTTATAGAAATCCAAATATGCATTGATAAACACATTTATAAAGTTGTAAGATATATGTAAACATTTTTGCTTAGAATTCATAAATGATACACCATACTACTAATCTGCTTTTTAATGAATATTGTGTGCATGTTTCTTTCCTAGTTGTCATTAAATGTGAGCTCTATAAATTTGGTAAAATTAAAATTTTCTGTAAAGTTTTTTGTAACTCCTTTGCTGTGTTTTTCAGTAAAAAGGAGAAGGAGAAGAAACCAACTGTCAGTACGTTTGCAATGGTGAGTTTTGAACTTACTCACTATTCTAAATACCTTTGGAAATTTGACTTCTCCTTCCCAGAAATGACATGTTTCATCTGGTGTAATATTTTCTTCCACAATATAGGAGAGGAAAGACAAAATGAATTGGTTGGGTTTTGCTTATTTCAGAGGAGGCGGATTACTTGCCATGCAGATTGAGCCTCAATAGCCACCCTTCCTGGCACACATTTCAATATTCTCCTTGCTAGTTGTGTTGCCACTGACCTATTGCCTACACAGACATTTCTCCCAGTGATAAGTTTTGCCACCTGGGGAGAGTAAATCTACTACATTGTATGCTGTCTCTAATGGCTCTGACATCCTGGTAAGTTTGAGGTCAAAGTCCCAAGTACCCATAATAATAAAATGTATCAATGGATTATTTATTACTAAGAATTTGTTTAAGGCATATTCCTCTGTGCTGAACAACTGAAAATCTTGAATTTGAAAACATTAACCTACTTCACTTTGTGGTTTCATGGTGGTTGTGGAGAAGCTGTTCTTTAATCCCACAAGGAATAAGACAGGAATTTATGGGTTGTTATTGATGAACGCTATCTTCCTGCATCCCTACTTTATTCAAAATAGAGTGCAAACGGAGGTGAATTTAGGTGATCTCTTCCGGGGAGCAGAACCCAGGAGACTTCTGAGCACACACTTTATAATTCACCCGTTTTACACTACACATTTTGGAGTAGGGAGGAGTGGGTAGACTTTTGTGCAAAATGGGTCTTACTAAATTGAATATAAAAAATGGTTGTTGGTAGGAAAAAATGGCCACATGACTTTTGCACTGAGGACTCTGGTTATCTTATACCATCTTTGTCTTTCCTGTGTTACAGCTTCTCTTTCAATGTCTCTTCCTTTTGTTTCATCCCCACTGCCTTTGAACATTTTGGGAGAAGAGACTAGATTCACAGGAAGACTACTTGAGTAGTCTTGACAGTTTTTGTTTCAGATTTCATTCTTGTATGGAAAGAAGCTTTTATGTCAAAGTTGGATTTATTCCCCAAATTTAATTTCATTTTTGTTATTTTAAACCAAAACATTCTGTTTGTCTAGTTAAAGTTTTTGTTTTGTTTTGTTTTATTTTGGTGCTAAGGTTTAAACCCATAGCCTCATGCATGCTGAGCACACCCTCTGCCATTGAGCTTCCCTCTAGTCCTATAATTTCATTTTTATTTGTAAATTAAATTTTTAAAAATTTAGGATTATTAAATTGTAGAAAATGTAATATGCATATACAATAGGTTACTACTCTTAATATTCAAGTCAAGCCACAAAAGAATAAAAGTCTGGATCCTGAATGGGAAATAATAATAATCACACACCCAAAGCATGATGTGCCAGGGATTAATCTAAATACATTATATACAAACTCTTTTAATCCTTAAACCTCCCTTTGATGTAGATATTACTATTGTTGCAATCTTACAGAAGAAACAGGCCAGACATTTACTTGTCCCAGGATACACAGCAGGGCCAGGAAAGAGAGAATATATCCTAAGATTTTTCAGTGCAGTATAACTCAGGTGGCTTTTCCTCTATGACATTTTCCTGAAGAAAAAAAAAATCATAAAACTGTGAACCTGACTTGTATAATCGAAACATATAAACTCAAGGACAGAATCATAAAGTTTAAAAAAAATTTATTGTGTTAATGTTGTAGTGGGGGTTCATCGTGACATTTACAAAAGTGCTTACAATGTATCTTAGTTAAATTTCCCTCTTCCACCATTTTCCTTTATTCCCCTTCCACCTCTTCTTAGAACAGTTTCAACAGGTCTTTTTTCCATTTTCATACCAAGCACAGTATGTCCACCATATTCATCCTCCTTTACCCTTTCCTACATCTTCCTCCCTCCCACTGGCACCAACCCCTAGACAGAGCCCATTTTACCTTCTTGTCCTTTGTTTTTGAAAAAAGACATTTCTGTTTGTTTAAGGTAGCTACACAGGGAGTTTCATCCTGACATTTCCATGTGTAGATGTATTATAACCCAAACTGTTTAACTCCTTCCATTTTCTCTCTTCTGCCTGTTGAAATCACCATTGGAGGGGGAGACTAAGGTAGAAAGGAGAGTCATAAAGTTTAATGATAAAATGCTGTTGTTATTGGCAAATTGGATTACTATCCATTTCCAGCTAAGTTTATGATGAAAAATTTCAAACATTTTTTAAAAATAGCAAAATTCCCTCTGCTATATCCATCATATATAGCTAATTAACATTTTTCCACATTTCACCTAAAATTATAGGTTTTGTGATAATTTATACACATTTTTATCTCAAAAAAAATTTTACAAAACATTTTACTATTGAACACACTGCAGTGATCAAATTTAGCAAATGAGTATTAATTTCTTAATATTATGTAACATTTTATATATATTTAAAACTTCCCAAATATCTCCAAAAGCTGTCACCCCAGTTATTGTGTGTATCTGTGGTGCTGGTATCAAACCCAGGACCTCACACATGCTAGGGAATGTAACTGGACTATTTTAATCATGACCTGATAATATCATTTAACTTGATTTTCCATGCTTTGCTTTCTTGTATGCTGAAAGTTAGATTTAAATGTTTCATTACATTCAGATTATACATTTTAGGTAAAACATTGTGTGGGGGTTGCTGAATATTCCATGTCTTATCACATCAGCAAACATCAAATATCAGGGTATTCAACTTTTTTATGATGCTAAGTTTGATCACTTGCTTAAAGTGAAGATAGATGTATTCCCTGCTCCCATTATAGAAGGATCTCTACTCCCTCGCAACAATGGAGGAATCACGGGAATACTTGTTTTATTTCATATGGTATCTACTGATGATCCCCTGCCTCGGGTTCTTGAAATAATTATTTCCTTTATTCCATAGGATACTGAATCATCTCAGCCTACTTCCTATTTTTCAACAATTGTCTTATTTGGCCGTGTTCCCAATTTACTAGCCACTCTTTCTCTTCTTCCTTTGGCCCTAACATCATCAAAAGTATAGTCTACATGCTCTCTCTATTACTTCATCTCGAAATTATTCTTGATTCCCTCATTCTTATCTCTTTCTGAATGATCTTATCTATTTCTTTGACTTCTATAAAACTCTACCTCACATGTTGAGTTCTCTCTGTGTCCTTCCTGGATAGCATTTCCTGGATGAGTAACCAAAGGGTTCATTGACACTTCTGTGCTCTCTGTTAAACCCTTGCCGCTTCCAGTTTGTCCCAGGTCCATGAAGGGTGCCTCTTGGTCAATATGCTTTTTCTGGCTGCTTCCATACCTCACACCCCAAACTCGAGGGCCCTCAATCTTGTCTAAGCTTGTTGTGATCTTTCCCATCTCTGCTTAATTTTTTTTCTTCTGGCTAGAATATCTTTCTTCTTGCTTCTGAACACCTGCTCTACTTTCAAGACTGGAAAGAAGCATCACCTCCTCTGTGAAGGTTTTCCACAAAAGAGGAAATAACTGCTGAATTTTGAGTCTGTTCTGTATGCTATGTCAAAGCACACAAAATACAAATTGGATGTACTTTTTACTTCATCTTCTTTTTCTTTAAACTCTGACAGCAGTGGCTATTTGGTATTTATTTGCTAGATTTTATCTGAAATTGAGTAGACAGCAAATGAATTTGATTTTTTGTGCATTTTAATTAGAGTCTCTAAGAGAAGATATATAGTTTCTGCCTATGTCACTTCCCTTTTTTAAAGATAGAAGATGACAAAGAATGTGCTGTCCAAATTTAGCCTGTACTTCAGTAAAGTATGAAATATGCCCAAACATTATTCTCTTCTTAGGGTTTTAATTTTTGAAGAATGTGATTTGTAGTGGGTATGGAAAGTTATGTCATCATTCTAAACGTAAGCTCATTTTGATTACATTTTTAGAAAAACTTAAAATCCAAGTATATAACTACTATAATGTGGGATATTCTTTCACTATACCTTAACTTTCACTAATGTTTCATAAAATTTGATTTTGCTTTCTCTCCTGACTTGGAGACTGCCATTCACTGCTACCATTAGATATTCTGCTCTTTATTTTTCCACTTGTCAATTTAGTACTTATTCCCACTTACTTCTACTGTACTACTGTAATTTCTTTGTTATATAGCTTGGCAATTAGTTTCTCGCCATGGAAAGTGAATATAAGCTCTAAAACCTTGCTTCCTACTGCTTTGTCTGTATGTCATCTGATCCCTGATCTTTGCTTTGGTTTCCATTTTGTCCCTAGAATTTTATTTTCTATGAATTTTACTCTCTGTCTTCTATTACAATCTCGCTGCCTATGGCTACATGGTGGATCCTCATAACAACCACCTGCCTTAGAGTTTATGCACAGACTCCCACATCTGGTTTGGTTCTTGTCTGTTTTTGTTGTTGCTGTTGTTTGTTTTTCAATTTTCTCTTCTTTCAATCCTTAACCAGTTCCTTGACTTATACAGGAGAAGTATTAATTGCTTACCAGGTGGGTCCTAAGGCCATTCTTCTTTGTGTCTTCCTCCCATCACTTTTTGTATTCAGAGAACCCTTTCTTTCTTTTCTGTGACTTGCTCATAATTCAGGAAATTGTGCAGATCTGTACTGGCCATGTTCATGAGAGGCCATGTTGTACCACCTCTCAGGAAAAATGTTCCTTGAGAAACATGCATCCAACTCATTCTTTTCCTCTTCCTCCTCCTCATTATTAAATACTGATTATGTTAAAAATCATTTTGTATCTATACTAATTGTATTGTTGACCAGATTATTAATCTAAGAGTCTTTTTTCAAATGACAAAATGTTTCCTTAGTGGTATCTTTGGAGGAGCCTTTGACATTCCAGCTTTTTCCTGTGAGATGAAAACTGACCTCTATTCTTAGAAACCAAAGCATCAAATGCTGTGATTGTACTATAGTCTTGGTAAAGACTTTGACAATTCTCATTAGCTCTTATATACGAAGAGAAGATAGACTGAGTCCACTATGAAGAATTAGGCCAGAAGTCAGCCAAATGCCCATTTCAGATTATATTATTGCAGTAGATTAATAAAGGTAGAGGGGTAGCTTAGTCTAAAGTATTCTGAAAATGTTTGAAGTTAGCATCCGTTCTGAAGGCAAAGAAAATCATCTACAAAACTGTGCTAATTGTGCCTATGCTGTCTTTTCTTCTCTTTCTTAGTTTCGCTATGCAGGTTTGCTTGACAAGCTGTACATGGTGTTGGGAACTTTGGGAGCCATTATCCATGGAGCTGCACTCCCACTCATGATGCTTGTGTTCGGAGAAATGACAGATAGCTTTGCAGATGCAGGAAGTAATTTTCCACCAAACATTACTAATCAAAGTAAGTATTGTTTTCAGTACCAATTTTACTGGAAATTTACAAAAAACACTTACTTGAAGTGACATTTGCAGAATTTTTACTAAATCTGCACTACTGTGTTTAGTCCTCTGGGAGATGGAGGGCCTGAACTACAGTTCATATTTGTTATAAACTTGAGAAGGTAATATTCACAAGAATTAGCATGCCCAATGGAACTGTTGTAAGAAATATGTAGAAATGAAGAGGCCTCTGTGATATCAGAAATATCCTACACATGGGGAGACGTGTAGAACCATGATGAGATTTTGAATGATAACCTGGGATCAGTAATGAAAGTCCCTAACAGATTTGGAAATGAAGTCCAGAATGATTCTAAAATTTTTAGCCTGAGAAATTAGAAGGATGTAGTTGCTATGAATTGAAATGAGAAAAATGGGGGGAGAATTGGCTTTGGTTTTAAATAACAGAAGGACCTTGTCATGAGTTGGGCTGTCCAGAAGCAGATGCAGGAATAGAGAAATGGAGACTATAGAAAGTGTGCTTTTGCATGTGCTTGCTTGGGTGTGTGTATGCTTGTAATTTAGGATTTAACATTTTGTTTGTGTGTTTATAGAAATAATCCAAAAGAGAGAAGAAAATGAGAAGTGATGTTTGAAAAAGAAAGGGAAGGGATTTGATAGAGTGATAACCTTGAGAAAGGATGGGATTCAATTCTCAAAAGGAAATGTTTGCTTTAAGAGAGGAGAAAGGACAGTTTATCTCTAATAATAGGTGGGAGAGCATAGTATTAGGGTGTCAAGTCCAAAGATGGATAGATGAGAAGGTGAGAATCTGTGGAGATTCTCTGCTTATTACAGTAGTCCCCATTCATCTGCTGGGAATATGTTCCAAGACTCCTAGCAGATACCTAAAGCCATGGACAATATTGAACACTATATATACTGTGTTTTTTTTCCTACATAAATAACTGTGATGAAGTTTAATTTATAAATTAGGCACAGTAAAGGATTAATAATAGTAACTAATAATAAAATAGAACAATTATAACAATATGCTATAATAAATATTATGTGAATCTGGTGTCTCTGTCTCTAAAAATGTCATATTGTGTTGTCCTCCCCCTCCTTCCTGTGGTGGTGTGAGAAGATACAATGTCATGATTGACTACAGGAAACTCAAACCACAGAAAGTGTAACTGTGGGGAAGGGCAAATGTTATACTTCAATTTTCTCAGAGAGGTTGCAAGCCAGACATTTGTCTAATAAAGAAAAGAGAAGTACAGCAGCCTGCTAGGGCAGTGGGAATATAAATGGACTATTGAAATAATTTGTGTGTGATGCATGTACTCAAGATTGTGAGTAGATAGGTAGATCTGAGCTTCAAACTTTAGATCAGCTCTGGTCAAGCATAGATTGAGTCAAACTGAACTACTCAAAGACTTACAACTCAGTTTTCATCCAGATGGTAAAAGTGTTTAAAATGTCTGTTTGAGAATAGCCTTGAGAATATAACATTTCCACTTAGCTTACAATGACCTTTCAACAAACTCAGGGCCTTGCACAGCAACATTTGGACTTTTTAGTCTCTGATGAATGCTGTGAATCCTTTCTCAAGAAATACACACATAAATATTGATATCAGTTGGGGGTATATATGGAACATTTGATACTTGTTCCTAAGTCCTGGGAACCACTTCTTTGTGATCCTGAAGTATGCTTTGCTCACTCTGAGATAGGGCTACTTCAGTTCTGTGAATGCAGGTTGTGAGTTGGGCCATAAAAATGTATAGTATATTTGAACCCTGAAAAATTCTTATGCATTTATTATCTCCCTTTATGGCATTCGAAGGGACCTGCAAAAAGATCCCTTGTCAGCATTGAACTGGCACCTTTCTTTTCTTCCATTCATCGAAAGGAAATCCTCAGTGATTTCTGAATGCATTGGCTCATTTACACCTATATGTTGCAACATCCTTACTAGTTTATAGTGGAATAATCATATCTTTCAGCCTTGGGTTGTAATGTAACAAACCTCACGTGTGCGTTTATGGTCATTCTTATCCTACCCACTTTTTCATGAAGTCTGAACACAAACATTGCTCTCTAACAGTGTGGAAGGTGTTAATTAATCCTGTGGTACTTCAGTATGCACTACATTTAGGGACAACTGCTGAACTCATCTGCCTAGCAATAAGGAAATTATAGGTATTTTATCAGTTGTTGAAATTTGGCCCAGTCTGAGAACAGCAGACCAGCAAAGAGCTGTCTGAAACTACCAGATCTGATTTCTGCTGGGTTACCATAAACTAAGCTTGTTGTGTTAGTTTCATTGCTGTGACAAATATTTATGAGAAAGCACATAAAAGAGGAGAGGTTTATTTTTGGTGGGGGGGCTCATGGCTTTAGAGGTTTGAATCCAGATTTGGCTGTTATTCCATTGTTTTGGGTCTGAAGCTAGGAAGAATATCATGGCATGTGACCAACATAGTTCACCTCATGGTGACTGGAAAGTAGAAAGAAAGACGGAAGGGGGCCAGGACAAGATACCTTTCAAAGACTCACCCCAGTGACCTACTGCCTTCACCTAGGCCCACCCTGAAATTTTTCATCTCCTCTAAAAGATTCCATTGAATTATGAGTCCATCTGTAGATTAATCTGCTGATTAGGTCAGAGCCATCATGATACAATCACTTTTCAATGTTTAGATACACCAGTTGGAGATCAAGCCTTTGACACATTAATCTTTTTGTGACACTTGATATCCAAACCATAACACAACTTTTTTTTTAAATGGTATTGCATTTTATCTCCATCATCCAGTCGTTAATTGGTTCTTACTTTATTAAGGAAACAAATGTTCTCTTCAGATAAAAGTGCTAACTATTACCAACTTTACCTGGACCACCAATATGTAAGGATAGACAGTGCTGTGGTGTGAATGTCTGTGATCTCCAACATTCATACATTGAAATCCTAACTCCTGATGTGATGGTATTTGGAGGTAGTGCCTTTGGTAGTTGATTAGGTCCTGAGGTAAGGCCCTTGTAAATGTGATCAGAACTTTTAGGAAAGTAGCAGAATCAGAATGTCAGGCAGGTCATCCAGCAGGCACAGCTCAAATGTCACAGCTGCACAGGTGAGGAGACTGTAACTCCTGGAAGCATCTGGTCACCTGCAGGAAGCCTAATACACTGAGAGGCAGGCTGAAGCCAGGGGGATGGATCAGATGAAAGGCCCAATTCCTCTTGCTATGGTTGATGGAGCTTCCTTCAGAAGAAACCGGGAAAATTGGAATCAATGTTCTTGAGGAAGGGCCCATGTATCATTTCAATCTGTGATTTGATGCCTCTTCTATGATCAGAGAACCCCCCTGTATAAATAATTTCTGTCATGAATGCACAGCAGTAACAACATTTCAAATGAAAGTAGCCCAGGAGGAAAGTAATTCAGGGGACCCAGAGCTGTGGTCTCTTCTGCTGGCCTGCAGGCTTACCACTCACAAAGGTGCTGAGGTCACCCTGAGAGTTAGAACACCTGTAGCCCAGGGACAGCCTGTGTCCAAGCTATTCTCCAGTCTTGCTCATTCAGCTCTATCTTCCACCCTTGCCCACCTTTGTCCAGTTCTCCGTACATTGTCAGAGAGAGGTTTTTTTTTTTTCCCTTGTTGTTTTGGTACTGGGGTTTGAGCTCAGGGTTTTGTGCTTGCTAAGTAAGTGACCTACCTCTTCAGCCAGGCGTTTAGCCCTTCAGAGTAATATTTAAAAAACATGTCAGGCCACCTCTTTCTCACTGGCTTCAACATTGAATAACTAACAGTGGCTCATGTAGTCCACGTAATCAGCCTTCTGCCCCATCAGTCTCATTGCGCATCACCTACTCACTGTAGTCCTCCCATGCTGACCTTCCTGTTCCTGAAATACTCCAGTCCCTTCCTGGCTTGGGGCCATGCAAACCATGCCCCATCTCTCTCTAATGCTGCTGCTTATCACTCAGTTCTCCTTTTGGAAAGACCTTTTGCCTCTAACCCACCCCAAAGTCACTATAATATTATGACTTTATTTACTATTAAGAGTTATTACAGAGCAGGAGTCCTGGCAAGGCAGCTGTTTCTCCCTAGGGTACCGAGGTTGAAGCCTTAGGGGCATGGTGAGGAGCTTCACAGGCAGAGTGAATGTCAACCCTAAGGGCTCATTTGCCTCCCACCAGCTGTGTGCAGGTCCCTCGTCCCACCTGCAGGCAACAGTGGAGGCATCAGTGAAGACAGAGGGGTACAGGGAGAGCCCACAGCAGTGACTGCTACAGAAGAATGTCAGAGACCAGGGTTGACACCAGGGACTGCAGATCACCAAGCCACAGAACCACACCTGAGGGCTGACAGGCAATTTACAGGATGTGAACATTCACAGACTGTGGTGTTGGGCTAGTGAGAAAATCAAGGTCAAGGGAAATCTTCCCAGCTTTAAACTGATGGAATCTACTGTTAAAAGAAGATACAGTGACTTTGAATGGCTGCGAAGTGAATTAGAAAGAGAAAACAAAACTTTAGTTCTCCTGGTACCTGGGAAAGCATTTTTTTTTTTTTTGGTTAAGTTCCTTTTAGAAGAGATGACAAAATATTTAAGGACATTTTTATTGAAGAAAGGAAGCAAGAGATAGCACAGTTTATAAAGAACATCGCTGGTCATCCTCTGGACCAGAATGAAAGTTGTTGTCATATTTTTAAAGGAGGAAGTAATAGATAAAAGCTATACTCCATCTAAAATGAAGACATGCCTGAAACTTAGTGAGAAGAGGCAAAAGGTGACCATTAATATGCATCAGTGAAGAACTAACTTAGAAACAAACTGCTGTAACATCCCTTTGATGCTAACACTCCTACGCTTTGTTTAGTTTAGTTTTGTCAGTTGGCAAGAAGTTAATTTGCTTTAATGAAAAATCCCTCAGTCCAGCCTTTCTCTGTAAAGAACTCTTCCTTGCTGTTCTAATGTGGTGCACATAAAACACCCAAGCCATCCCATATAACCTGTGTTGTCCTAACTAAAGTTGCTGATTGGTTTTGTTCACAGTTTTTGTGTCATGTTTGCTTCTTGAATCTGATTAGGATATTTCTCAGTGCCCTTTTAATGTAATGTCATTTCATTTAATTTCTGGGTAGGAGCACCACACCACCCCTTTCCAGTGCTAATACAGAAGACACACTTGGTCTTCTTTTTTTTAATTATTGTGCTGGGAGTACATTGTGAAATTTATAATTGTTCTTACGATACATCAAACATATCATATGGAAGACACATTTGTCTATGTATTTATGTAGCTTCCTTCTGGCCTATAATTCCTTTCACATTGAGGAGGCTCTGGGAAGGCTCTCCTGAGGTCATCTTCTGAACTCGCTATGTAGTCATTCCTTTTCTGAGGTCTCATTTCAGGGTCTGCTTAGGCTTCTCTTTCCTGGATGCTCCAGTGCCTACGCTGTTATCAGTTCTCTACTGCATCTTCTCTTCTTAACATGTAGAAAATATTGTTAGTCTAAAAACTTAGTGTCGTGAACATAAGCAAAATATTTTGCTTTTACTAGAATATAAGCTTTCACAAGGGCATAAGTGTTGACTCCTTTTTTTATTTCTATAGTCTTGGCACCTTTTTTTGTTTGTTTGTTTTTTTGGTGGTGGTACTGGAGTTTGAAATCAGGGCTTCACACTTGCTAGGCAGGCACTGTACCACTTAAGCCAATCTCTAGTCCATTTGGCATGGTCACTATGCCCTTAAGGACATAGGCTTTGGGCATACAAAAGCCCACAGAAAACTTACACATTGTTTCTTTTTATGCTGGAGCAGCTCTGTCCTGGGACAGTGATTTCACAATGCCCTCGCTACTAGAATGAAGAGGAAGGTTAAATAAAATACCCAGAAAATAGTTGGTTGATATTTTTAAAATACTATGCTGTTATGTGTATATTATTGCAATATTGCAAATGGATTAATAGACAGTATTGGCCTTGGTTTTTGTCCTTTCAGTAATGTGGTCTGTTATTGAAGATTATAAATTGAAGCAATAGGATTTTATTGTTATTTCCAAAGATAAAGTCTGATGACAATATGAAGACCTGATTGGAGTAGAAATATAAGTTAGGAAGCTTCTGTTAGAGTAGAGTGGAGGTAATGGAGAACTGAAGCAGAGCACTCACTACGAGGAGGGATAGGGTTTGAACAGCTCTGGGTACATATTTAGAAATCACTGAAGCTCTAGAAGTGATTAAGGTCACTCTGTGAGCATGCATGGAATGTTGTAAAACACCAATATTTAGGGAGGAGGGTCAGCACAAAAAGCCAGTGGATGAGTGGTGGAAGAACCATGAGTGTGAGGTTCTAGAAGCCAGAGACAAAGTAGTAAAGAGTCTGAGTATGTTATCAAAATAAACTAAAGTACAGTTACCTTTCCTATCCTGATAATTTGGCTATTACTGCTATAAAACCTAGAGACTTTCTGGCTTTTCCCACCAAAAAAGAGACAAGATTAATTTTTAAATACTATTTACATATTTTTCATTGTAACTGTTGATTTGGGCAGTAGCCCTTTGAGAATCATACATATAAAAAGTTACTGGACTGTATGTTCTTTAAGGCTATTTCACCTTGGAAGTTTCAATTTTGTGAAAGCATATCACAAAAAGACTTTTGTGGGGCCACATAGAGGAGGGGAAAATCTCTGAATTTGGGAAGTTTTTAATTAACAGAGGTTGATTAGAGGAAAATAAATGCTGATTGGAGGAGGTCCAAAGAATATGATGTCTTTATTCTATTCTTTGATCACCAGAGGTTTACCCAGTTTTTATCCTGACTGGTGCACTTTGACACTGATGAAGCACAAGTGACAGAAACTTGGTGACAGAGTTGGTTTCTGATCAATGAGTCCTTACGTGGTATAGTTGTATGTATAAACACAGAAGAGCCAATTTTGCCCTTGAATATATTTTTAAAACTTTTTTGTCTGCATAAAAATAACTCTAGACTTAGAAACTATCATTGTCAAAGAACATGTGCTTAAATTCTCTTGGTTCCTAATGTTTAGAATTGAGAAAACTACTGCTTGGGCCCAGGTGCCTCCTCGAGCCTGCCCAACTGCTGCTACTGAGAAGGCCCGAAAGGCGAGGCTTACTCCGCTGCACTCCTCCTACTCCTCCTTTATATATTAAAAACAAACAAACAAAAAGAGCAACAACAACAAAAAGAATTGAGAAAACAAGTGCAGGTTGGCCATCCTTAATCTGAAATCTGAAAATCTGAGACATTCTGAAATTGGAAACCTTTTAACCATCAGGCCTCATTTGGGGGTTTGGACTTTTGGCATAGGAACACTCAGTAAAGTCTGTGCAATTATTCCAAAATCTGAAAAAAAAATTCAA
The DNA here is from genome assembly GCF_047511655.1 of Castor canadensis. Lineage (NCBI taxonomy): Eukaryota > Metazoa > Chordata > Mammalia > Rodentia > Castoridae > Castor > Castor canadensis. The sequence continues at coordinate 55,026,897 of NC_133387.1, forward strand.
AATCTGAAATACTTCTAGTTCCAAGCATTTTAGCTAAGGGATATTCAACTGGAGTAGCAATGAAGAGAAAACAAATTATTGTGTTAGACTTGAAAATTGGTCTTGATTGTTAATGATACACAATTTTGACAACTAATACTATTTAGAAACATTTCCTGGCTAAATAGAGAAGACTGATACTCCACAATGACTTTCCAAGATCAAATTGGAGAAAAATATTACCCTGGGATTCAGTATCCTGTTTTATTTTTGAAAATGTGGAATAGAAGAAATCTCAACTCATTTAAATAAAATTTCAGTCTTGAAAAACTTTGTTGTATTGACATACGGTGAAGCAGTCAAGGATCTCTCCTATGTGTGTGCTATGTCTCTGCATCTCTTTCATTGCTTCCTTACTTTCTATTTTACCCTTTAGTGTAGTTTTTCCATGGCTTTGTGCTTAGGCTGCTATTCTCCACCCTATATTAAGAGGTAAGGAGAGGTTTTTGTTTTTTTGTTTTTTTTCTTCTCTCCTAAATTTAGCTGTGGCACATGACTCCTTTATATCTGAAGTCTTTCCAGAGCTGAAGGATCACAGTCTGAATACTTAATAGACATCTTCAATTGAAGATAAAATAAAAGTGTTCAAAACTAAATTTATAGTCTTCCTTCACCTGTGCAGACCATCTCATTTGATGGGTTATTTCTGACCATGACACCATCATTATCTAAGTGCTTAGACTTGAGGTCTCTGTCACTTTTACTTTTACTCTCCACTTACATCCTGTCAGTTACTAGGTCCTATGGCTTCTTCCTCAATGAATCTTGTATTTCCTTTGTTTTCTATTCTCATTCAGATTTTCCTTCCCTATATAACTGTAATAGCTCAAGCCCCTTAGTTTATATTCTCATTAATCTTATATATTGATGTAAGCCAATTTGTCCATACCGCTAAATAAATTGACTTTTTAGCTCAAAACCATGGAATGTCTGTAGTCTGTTTTCATATACCATACCTGCCTGGCTCAGACTATCTAACCAACCACATATTTCATTATATCCACAGAACCCAACCCAATACCCCACCACATTGGTTCATTCAGTCTTCAAATGTGCTGTAGACTTTTGTACACATTGTTTTCTTTGCCAAAAATACTTTTCCTCCCCTTTCCCATACCCATCAAGATCAGACTCATCTGCACAAGCTCACACATATTGTATCCTAACTTTTTTTGTAATGACTACAGGATTTAAAGTGTGCTTCCCCAGTGATCCAGTAGTCTTGATTTTGATAACTTATCCTATAACATATACTGTATATTTTGTATAAGTGTTTGTTACGTATTTGTACAAGTATGGTTGGTGCAACATTGTAACAGTAAAGTGTTAGAAACCACAAAAATAGATACACCTTTGAAAAAACAGATACACAGGTATACTGACATAGAAAATTAGCCCCTGAATGTAGACTGAGATTCTGTTTTTAAAAAACAAAGTATGTGGGTGGACATGGTACTACACAACTGTAATCCCAGACACTAGAGGCAGAGGCAGGAGGATCTCGAGTTCAAAGCAAGCCTGGGCAAAGTTAGCCAGACCCTGTGTCAAAAACAAAATACAAACAACAGTGTTGGAGGGGTAGCTCAGATGGTAGGGTGCTATCCTACCATGCGCGGGGCATTAAGTTCAGTCTTCACTATTGCAAAAGCAAAAACAAAGCTAAGCATTTCTAAGTGTGTGTGTTGTGTATATGTGAACATGCGTACATAATAGAAATCTGGAAAATACACATTATGTTGAACGGTGGTTATGTGAGTGTGTGGGGGTAAAATTATGAAGGAATTTTTTAATGTGTTTGTTTAAAAAATGTTAGCATTTCCTTGTACTGGGTGATGCTCAGAGGTATTTATTTCACTATTCTTTGTATGTGAGAACTTTAAATGAAAATACAAGTAGAGAAATGCAGTATTATATTTTAAGTATTTACTTAAGTGTCATGGATACATTAGCATTTATTAATGTGGGTTTTTTCTTGCAAATAATTTGATCTGGGTGTGATTGCCCACAGTCAGCAGGGAAGTAGTTGAATGGATGTCATAAGGCTTACACAGAATTATAGATGAGACAATTTCTTCTGTTATGTGTAAATTATTAATTGAAATGTGTTTGATTTATGTTATGTGCTAATTTTTAATGTAGATTAAATAAATGGTATGTGTTTGTTTTATGGTGGTCTAGGTGAAATCGACAAAACAGAGATCTACAAGAAACTGGAGGAAGAAATGACCACGTAATAAACGCTTCCCTTACTGTTGTTTTGTTAACCTTCTATGCATCAATCCACTTATAGTAATGTTTAAGATCCACTATTAGGTTTCAGGATACAATGTAGAATTTTTTTTAAAGAAAAGTATTTGCTACATAAAATAAATTAACATTAAGCCTAAATTAAACCTATTTATGCATTTGCAAATATAGAATACCATATATAGAGAAACTAGAGAAGTTCAAAGTAGGTCTTTGAAAATGTAATTGAATTAAAAATCTCATTTTCAATGGCTTAGTTTTGTTTCTTGGAGATTTTTAGTCATGATATGATAATAAAATCAGCCAATGGGAATTTTTTTAAAACTTGGCATCCAATTTTAAACAATGAAATAATATAGATAAAAAGATAGTCACTCTGACTTTAACTCACCTCAGGAAATTTTATGTTAATGATTTACACAGCATGAAGTTTATTCCCCAAAATATCTTATCACAGATACCTATTATGTGTAAGTGAATCAGATGATGAGGATTCTACAATATCTATAAATGATCAGAGAGTTCTGAAGAAGGTGGAGACATGAGTATATCTTGAAAAATAAGAATTAAATCTCTCTAAATATGCCTGTGGAGAAGTATTTTTTTATATTGGGAAAGCCAGATTGTCTAAATTGTTTAAATTATATAATTTTGAAATAATATTCTCAAAGCATGAATTCTCTTTCTAAATGGGAATTCCTTTTAACTTCCTCTTGTTATATCATTAGCACTTGGATAAAGTTATAGAGTTATCTATTAACTGAAGTTTAGTGTTCTAACTATATCTTCTCTAAAATGTAAATTATAAATTACCAGTTTTACATCAAGGGCTGATTTCCTTAGCAAATGGACTACACATAGCCTTGTGAAGAACAATACCAGAGACTATCTGCTTATTATAGAGTTGTTTGTAGCTTCAGATGGCACACAAATTATTATTAGAAAATAACAAGAATAGAATCTTTAAAAATGGGAAAATTGGTATCTTATATTGCCTTTAACTTAATACTAATTGCTTAGTGAAGCCCAGCCCAAGAGTTGTTTGTTTTTTAAATATGAAGATTCAGCAAGGAACCTTTAATTTAACATTTCTAAACATTAAAGGTCTGATTCCAGAATGTTTTTTATTGTTAAAGTTTAAAAAAAGGAAGGATACATTTTAGGATAGTTCATGAAGGCCACTTTGGAAAATGATATGCAAATATTTTTAATTTTCAGTTTTCATCTAACATCCAAGCTCTGCTAGACTAATAATAGCTCCAAATGGCAGGAGACCATTTCTATCTCTTGGTTCCACTTTCTGAGAAGTCCTGTCACTTCTTTCCATCTCCCAATGTGCAGACAACACCCCAAAGGGCTCGTCAGCTGATGCTGATGTAATAAAAGTGGAGAGGACTGTAATGACACATCTTACTTGATGCCCCAACACAGTCTGTCACAATAACTGGCATTCTCTGAGTGCCAGACACTGCCCCAAGTGTATTTCACACATAACTGCCTTACTTTTCTTATCTCAATTTCACCAATCAGAAATCTGAGGCTTAGAAAGGTTAAGCAGCTTGCCTGAGACTACACAGCAGTTTCGTGAAGAGCTGGGATTTACTCAGAAGCAGAAATCACTGTTAACCATTCTTCAAAGTTAGGGCAGAGTTGGATGCTGACATCAGTTCCATTACATCCCTTTCTTATAATGTTAAGGATGGTGAGATACCCTGATAACTGCAAAGTTTAGGACTAAGTGGTTTGTTTGAGTGAGGTGCGTTGATTAGAAAACCATGTATGTGCAGTGTGGTCATTGTTTTTCAGGTATGCCTATTATTACACTGGAATTGGTGCTGGGGTGCTTGTTGCTGCTTACATTCAGGTTTCATTTTGGTGTCTGGCAGCTGGAAGACAAATAAGCAAAATCAGGAAAGAGTTTTTTCATGCTATCATGAAGCAGGAGATAGGCTGGTTTGATGTGCATGATGTTGGGGAACTTAACACGCGGCTCACAGAGTAAGTACCTACCTTTATGTTTTGCTTAGATGAGGTTCTTATTCTTAATGAAGTGAAACAGATGTCAGCATCAGCTCTGTTAGAAGAAGTTAGTGTATCACCAGAAGTAATTACAAGACTGAATTCCTTGTGAGCAGCAATCACGCCTCATGCATGTTTCCCCCCCCCCGCTGTACTCTAGCCGGGCAGGAGAGGACCTGAATGACTACCAGTGAATGAGGAATTGGACTTGTGCCTGACTCTGGGAATGTTAGTACAGCAATGTGCAGTAGAGCACATATGATGCTTTCTGGGGGAAATTTCCAAGTAATTTGGAATTTTTCCTGGGGCAGTGTGGAGTACAGATTCCTATTGTTAGTGATGAATATCTTAGTAGAAATTAACACCCTGCTAAATAAAACATGTATACATACAAAGACCTTAGATACAAACCAATGTCCCCAACCCTCAGCAAGAAAACAAAAGTGAATACAGGAGAAAGTTGTGTTTGAAGTTCTGACATTATTTCTATCACTATCTGTTTTTTTTTTTTTTTAGTGATGTCTCCAAAATTAATGAAGGAATTGGTGACAAAATTGGAATGTTCTTTCAGGCAATGGCAACATTTTTCACAGGTTTCATAGTGGGATTTACACGTGGCTGGAAGCTAACCCTTGTGATTTTGGCTGTCAGCCCTGTTCTTGGACTGTCAGCCGGTATCTGGGCAAAGGTAGGTGAAGTTTGTGAATCCAGATTTTAAACTGTTCTCCTAACACCGCAGAAGGGTCTTTTAACCACAATAGCCCTGATTCTGAATTTGATACTTGTTTTTAGGTCTTCTTTAAAAATCAGCAAGATAAGCTGATCACAGTACTTATTGTGAGTAACCCTTCCAGGACTCCACGCTGTCCTTGGTCATGTGATTATTTGGGGAAGGCATGAGAAAGAAGGAAAGATCTCTTCCATTTCATCCTCCACCTTCATAAAAATGACATGAAATCAAAAGATCTTTGTTCTGTAGTGAACAACACCATGTTCATACACCAAGTGGAGATGCAAGTTCAGTTAACCACATGTGTCTCATTCAGTTAACATTTTCATATTTTAATGTTTTGGTACATAAATTTTTGTTTCCTTTGAAAATTGATCTTACAGGTCAGCATGGTCATAAATGGCTCTGTATTTACACATATTCAGATACATTGTTATAAAATAATTTATGAAAATAGATACATTAGACTGCCAGACACATATAAACCCTTATCCTGTAGTCCTCTCTCTCATTCATGAAGGGAGAACCCCATAGAAGTGGCTCTCCCCACCTCTGTATTGTCTCCAATGATTTTGTTAAACTTACTTTCGTTTTCTGGGTGAACATGTAATTAATTTTATTAAATGATTTGGTGGAAGTGTCATTATGTGATGGAGAGATTGTACCAGTATGTAGTTTTGTTGGGTTCTATACAACTTAATGAAGGCATAGAAATTTGTGTAGCAAAAGACAGAAGTCATAGGACAACCAAAGTTTAGCCTAGTACAAAATAAGTTAGATTGCAATTATTCTGAAGTTTTAGAATTTTTTTTCCTGTAGGGTGGATATTGTTTTGTTATTGTAAACAATAACTATTTTTTATTGAATATCTGCTATTTCCAGCAAATACATATGTTATCTTTCTTAAACACAAGTATTACCTCATTTTGCAGAGGAAAGAAACTGAAGTTCTGAATACTCCATTCATTTGTTACTCAGAGTAACACCAGTGTAAATGGTGTTCTTAGTGGTAATCAATTAGTTGGAATATTTGGCAAAAGCTTTTTGTTGTTACTTGAGTTTTCTGTTACAAGAACAATGATCAAATTAGGTGCAAACTCTTCACATCAGCATTTATTGAAAAACTATTTAAAGTGTGCTGATATTCATTCTGAGGAGAATAGGCCATAACTTAATCTTTTAATAATTAGTTATGTATTGCTTTAGATATAGCTCTTTAGTGAATGGAGCCCTAAGCTGTTTTCTGAGATGTAAATTTAAATCCCAACTCTGTCATAATCTTTTGATATGATTTCAAACACGTTTATTAAATTCTCTGTCAGCTTTATTTAAAATATATGTGCTCTAACATGGAAAATCTGTTTGTTCCTGTGAGCTTGAGGCTGTCTAGCCCACTGAGGGACACCAAAGAAAGTAGGGAAAATAGGAAGGGCCCCAGTCACAGCAAGTACTATGATTCTCTTTTTTACCCATCTGTCCTCTACCTAGAGACACTGAGACATCTGGAGGGTACTGGTAAAGGAAACCACCATGCTTTCTCTTACCAAGAGATATCTGTCAGTCTGACCTTCAGAAACTACCTCCACTTTCTTTGGAAGCCAGGGTCAATGAGAGCTCTAGTAGAACCAGAGAAACAAAGCTGACCAAAATAATGCCACAAAGTCTCTAAATATGAAATGGCCACTGGAGCCACAGCTCACCAAAGAGAGCCAAGAATGTTAAACCTCAATATGGTGTCTGCTGTTAAAAATTTAAATAAACATAAGAGTCTCCTAACATAATGGACAAAATGACCAAGATGTAATGGAAAATCATTTGTTATTACAAAACCAAGAAAATCACAATATGAATGAGAAATCATTTATCTGACCCCATCACCGAGCTAAATCAGATATTGGAACTATCTAACAAAGATTTTTAAAACAGCAATCATAAAAATGCTTCATTAATTATAAATTATTTTAGGGTAACAGGAAATCTGGAAAATACTAGCTATAAATGGGAGTTGTTAAAAAGGACAAAATGAAATTAGAGAACAGAGAGGTACAACATTAGTAAGAGTCAGGCTGCATGGGCTCAATTCATGTAAGTAGAAATGATAGGATAGAATTAGTGAAACTGGAGATAGAATAAAAGCATTCCCTCGTCTAAAACATGGAAAATGAAAAGACATTCAGAGGCCTGTGGAACCATAACAGAAGAGCCAAAGTGTATATAAACATCATGAGTCCCATAAGAAAAGGAGACAAAGAGTGAGGTTGAAGAAATATTTGAAGAACTAAGGGCTGAAAACTTCCAGTATAGTAAAGAAGCTGATCTGATTCCAAATATGATAAACCTAAAGCAATCCATGCCAAGACACTTAGTAATTAAAATAAAAACAAAGAAAATATTTTTGAAATAAGCCAGATAGAAACAACATATTGTCTGTTGGAAAACAGCAATTTGAATGACAGCATATTTTCTCATCTGAAACCCCATGAACGCCAGAAGGAAGTGGCATAATATTTTTCAAGTACTCAAAAAATAAATAAATGAAAGCTATCAAATGTGAATACTTTATCTGGTAAAATGATCCATGAGGAACAACAGGATGATGCAAAAAAGTAAGAAAAGTCTGAAATTAAAGAAAACTAAAACATTTTCACTATTATACCTTTTGTTGAAGACTGGCTTACTAAAACTCTTTAAGCAGAAAGGAAATGATTAATGAAGGAACATTATACCATCAGCAGAAGAAAAGGAACAACAAACAGAAAAAGCCCAAATTTAAACATACAATAGTATTTCCTTTTCTCAATGAGATTTATAAATTATATTTGTAAAACATAAGTAATAAACAATTATTATAAATAGACTATCATAAGTCACATTTGAATATAATCATACCCAGAGAAACCATTATGAAGCCCATAAAAAGTTACATTAATAAATTACTGATTAATCTTTTTGATATGTAAGCACTAGTTGAAAATATTCGGCCACTTTTGTGTTTTTATGATAGCCATGGAATAAAGGAATCCAAATATTTAAGTATTTTTATCATTTTTGTTAACTTTCTCCTTAAAAATATTCAGTAGTGGTAAAAGATGTGGAGCACTGCACACATATTTTTTTTTGGTATTTTTAATTTTATATCTTTTGTATATCTCTACAAGGAAATATTTTGTAATTTGGTTTCATTAATAAGTTCTAGTACTTGGCAGCCATAGCTTAGATTCTACTCTTTAGTGTTAAATCTTTGGAGGACCCACAAATCATGAGACTGAGCTCACTCCGAGGTATCCTGAGTATCAAAGCAAGTGGTGTGGCAACATCTGTGTAGTCAGATGTTGTCCAGGTGAGTTTCAGGAAGAGAAACTGTACACAGCAGTTCTACATGCTATGAAATGTGAGTTCACACATTTCCCAGCCCTCTGGATCACTGACTGATGTGTTTTTGCCCCAATAATAACTGGCAGCATGGTATACCTGCAGTGCACCTTACAACAACACTGAAGCAAGGTTTTTATTCCAAAACAGAATAAAACTGCTCAAAAAACATTACATTAAATAGTAGTATAAATAAAACAAAATGAAACCCTAAAAATGATCATGTAACCTGATACTGGCAGGATAAAGTGACAAATAAGAATTAGAAGAAGATGAAGTAAAAACTGAGTTACGGTCAGAGCTAAAAAAGTCCACAATTACTTCAACATACACACCCCTTGGCAACTGACAGACAGAAAATCACCTAGGTTATAGAAGATCTGACTAACATAATGGGTACCTAATTGACATTTGTGGACCATTGCCTCCAATTGCAGCAGAATACACATTGATCTTCTGTTGTTTTTATCGTGCATGAAATACTCACCAAGATTATGGCCCATGTTCTGGGCCATAAAACCAACCTCAACAAATTTAAGCCCGTGGTGTGCTTTCTCTGACTACAGCAGCTTCAGAGATGAGGCCAATAACAGAAAGATAAGAAAATCTCTAAGCATATAGAAATTAAACAACACATTTTTATATAATCCATGGATCATACAAAAGTCTCAAAGGAAGTTTTAAAATAATGCATAAGATATATACAGACATTTGGGTGTCCCTGAGGAAGTGCTAAAAGAAAAATTTATAGTATTAAATGCTTATATTAGAAATGAAGAAAGTCTCAAACCTAAATTCCTACCATATGAAACTAAAAAATAGATAGTAAAATAAGATCAAAGCAAGTAGAAGAGGCCAATGAAAAAGGCAAGTGTAGAAACCAATGGAAGTGAAAATAGGGAAAATTGGTTCTTCATAAAAAATACACTAAAGAGACAGAAGACACAAACAAAGAATATCAGAAATGAAATAGGGGATGTCATCACAAATCCTATAGATATTAAATAAGTAAAGACATGCTACCAGCAACTTTATTCATAAATTTCACAACTTGGGGATCATTTCCTTTATATTTACTACATATATACCTTGAATGTACAACTTGTTGTCAAAATTGAACTGAGATGAGTTAGACAATGGGATAGCCCTATAACCATTGAAGAAATTTAGTTTGCAACTTCAGAGTGCCTAAGAAAGATTTCTCTGGTCCTAAATGGCTTCACTGGAAAATACTGCTAAATATTTAAAGAATTAACACCAAGTTGATATAATTTACCCAGAAAAAAGAAGAAGAAACAGTTTTTAACTCATTTTATGAAGCTGATATTACCCTGATACCAAATCCAGATGAAGCAAATATAAAAAAAGAGAAAAATACAGGAAAATCTCTTTCAATAACTTAGAATAAAAAAATCCCTAAAACATATTAACAAACCAAATTCAGCAAAGTATAAAAATAAAGAATAATTATACATCATGACCAACAGATTTATTTTAGCTATATAATACCTGTTATTAACATTTAAAAATTAATGTGTCCCACAAACAGACTAAAGGAAAAAAAAAAACACGATCATATCACTTAACACAAAGAAAACACTTGACAGTATCCAACACTTACTGATGCTAACTCTCAGAAGTTTAGTATAGAGAGATGTTACTTCATCTCTGTAAAGATATCCACAAAACCCCTACAGCTAATATGCTTAATGGTGAAAAATTGCCTTCCCTTTAAGATTGGGAATAAGACAAGGAAGTCCTTTCTCATGACTTGTTTTCATCAAAGCATTGGAACTTTTAACTGCTGCAATAAAACAAGAAAATAAATAGAGGCATATATATTGGATAGGAAGAAATAAAACAATTTCTAGATTGAATGTTTTCTATGTGAAATCCCAAGAATGTACAAAAATCTGTAACAATTGAGTTCATAAAGGTCACAGGATATCATATCAATTGCATTTTTATACACTATTGGTGAATATGTAGAAACTGATATTAAAAATAAAATACATTTTTGGGGATACAAGAGTTCTATGTAGACCATGCTGGCCTTGAACACACAATCCTCCTGGAGTGCTGGAATTACAGGTGTGTACCACTATGCCTAGCTAAATATAATACCTTCTGTAATCATTCCCAATTAAATTTAAAACTTAGATAAATAGTTATATGTATAGGATCTGCATGATAAAATATTTAAATGTTAATAAGAGAAATCAAAGACGACTAAATAAACAGAGATAGTGTGTTCATGGATTAAGACCCAACATAGTTAAGATGTCAGTTCTTTCCAAAGTTGAAGATAAGTTCTTTAAATATTTCAGTAAATGCTATTTGTAGACATAAGAAAGTAAGTGTATTGCAAAATATTACATAGAAATTCACAGGTCCTAGAATAGCTAAAGCAATCTTGAAAGAAGAAGAGTAAAGTCAAAGGAAGAAGTCTACCTGACACTAAATCTTACTGCATTTTTATGGTGATCAAGACAGTGTGTATTGGTTTGGGGATGGACACACAGATCACACAGAATAGAAAACCCAGAAATAGACCTAAGCAAATAAGCCCAGCTGATTTTTGAATAGTGAACCTAGAAATAGACCCATGCAAATATGTCCAACAATTCAGTGGAGGAAGTCCAGCCTTTTCAACAATGGTGCTGAGATGATGATTGGACATCCACAAGCCAAACAAAAAATTAAAAGAAATGAAAAAGAACCTCAACTTAAACTTCATACTTTATACAAACACTAATTCAAATTGAATCACAGATTTAAATGTAAAACCTAAAGCTGTAAAAATTTTCAGAAAAAAACAGAAAATCTTTGGAATATAGGTCTAGACAAAGTTCTTAGACTTGATACTAAAAATATGATCCTTAGTAGGAAAAAATGATAAATTGAACTTCAAAATCAAATTTTTTACTTTGAAAGTCCATGTGAAGAGAATTAAAAGGCAAGAGTTGTATGCAAACTGCATATCCGAAAAAGAACTGTATGTAATACATAAAGAACTCTTAAAACTCAACAGTAAAAAAAAAAATCTATTTAGGGAAAGGGCAAAAGACATGAACGACATCTCAGGAAAGTGGATATACTGATGGAGAGTAAGTACAGAGAGAGTAAGTACAAGTAAGTTGTTCAGTGACATTAGCCATCAGTGAAATGCAGATGAAATCGTAGTGAGATACCGCTGCACATTTATCAGAATGGCAAAAGAGTAAAAGAGTGAAATGCCCAATGCTGGAGAGAGTACAGAGAAACTGGATCACTTATAGATTTGCTAGCAGGAATGTGAAATGGCACAACTACTCTGGAAACAGTCTCACAGTTTCTTTTTTTTTTTTAATTTTATTATTCATATGTGCATACAAGGCTTGGGTCATTTCTCCCCCCTGCCCCCACCCCCTCCCTTACCACCCACTCCGCCCCCTCCCTCTCCCCCCTACCCCCTCAATACCCAGCAGAAACTATTTTGCCCTTATTTCTAATTTTGTTGCAGAGAGAGTATAAGCAATAATAGGAAGGAACAAGGGTTTTTGCTGGTTGAGATAAGGATAGCTATACAGGGCATTAACTCACATTGATTTCCTGTGCGTGTGTGTTACCTTCTAGGTTAATTCTTTTTGATCTAACCTTTTCTCTAGTTCTAGGTTAATTCTTTTTGATCTAACCTTTTCTCTAGTTCCTGGTCCCCTTTTCCTATTGGCCTCAGTTGCTTTTAAGGTATCTGCTTTAGTTTCTCTGCGTTAAGGGCAACAAATGCTAGCTAGTTTTTTAGGTGTCTTGCCTATCCTCACCCCTCCCTTGTGAATCTCACAGTTTCTTATAAAACTAAACATACAGTAATCATATGATCCAGCAACTCTGCTCTTGAGCATTTATCTATGAAAAAGAAAATTATGTTGATATAAAAACCTGTACATGGTATTTTAAAGCAGTTTTGTTTATAATGGCTTCTGGGAAATATCCAGATCTCCTTCAACCAGCAAATGGTTAAACAAACTGGAACATCTCTACAACAGAATGCCACTCATGATAAAACAAAAGTAGCAACTAATAAATGCAACAACCTGGATGGATTTCTGGAGAATTATGCTATGTAAATAATAATATTATTATTTGGGGTATTACTATTTGCCTATCCCCAAAGGACATGCTGTATGATTCCATTTATAAAACATTCTTAAAATTAGAGTTGTAGTGATGACAACAGATTAGTGGATGCCAGAATTTAGGGATGTTAAGGAAGAGAAGAGGCAAAAAGTATGCAAAGACATCTGTGGTTATAAAAAGTACCATGAAGGACCCTTGTGATTGATACAGTTGTTCTGCATCATGACTGTAGTGATACTTATATGAATCTCTATAGGTGGCAACATTGCTTAGAACTAAATGCACACACATAATGAGTGTATGTGAAGTGGTGAATGTGAAAAACATTGTTGGATTATATCAATATTAAATTCTTGGTTGGGATATATGCTGTAGTTTTCTTTTTTTTTATATAGTTTTACTTTTTTATTGTGTCCTTATCCAGTTTTGGTATCTGGGTAACACTGACCTCATAGAATGAGTTTGGAAATGGTCCTTCTCATTGTATTTTGTGAGTAGTTTGAGGAACATTGATGTTGGTTCTTCTTTAAAGGTCTGGTAGAACTCATCAGTGAATCCAGATTCTGTAGTTTTCAAGATGTGCTATACTGAACAAGAAGTATATGCCATTTTGTTGTCATCTTCTACAAATACGTGTCAGTTTTCAATTGTCTCAAAATAAAAAGTTAAAAAAACCTAAATAAATCATTTACAAAGTGATAACGAAAGCCTAGATTGAGAAATAGAAAATGGCTTAAAGATGTGATCAAAATTCCTGCAGTGAGTGGTCCAAAATATTGCTTTTGAATGTATTAGTTTGAACAGTACAAAAGTGCCTATTAAGGTTTTAGTTTACAGAAATCACAACTTCATGTGTTTCAACCAGATGCCTATTAAGCTTTATGGAGAAATTATCAGGCTTTGGAAAAGGAATGGGTTTGTGATACCTTAGATAGCTCATATGGGTAATTGTAATAGTGGAAGTGCCAGCTTTCTAATCTTTTATATTGGCATTTCATATTCCTGAGAAGAGGTTGGAGCTTTTTTCCCTCTTGTTTTAATAGGCATGGTCTCTTGAAGAAAAAAAATCAGTAAAGATTTACCATATTCTCTTCTGCTTAGAATTATTGAAAGTTATAGAAGGAAAATAGGAGTCAGATTTATTAAATTCAGGATGGAACTTGAATACATATATATATCAATATATATTGATATATGTATTTATTGCTATATTTATATAGCAATAAATTAGAATAGCATGTTGTTAAACTCCTAATTGAAAAATATTTCTTGGTAATCCTCCTATTGTTGGCCACCTCCAGTGTGGACATTTATAGCGCAGAGGGATTTTGAGGGGAGCTGACTACCCTAACTCAATTTCAGTGCTGTGACTGATTCAGTGAAGTGTGGAGGGCAGGTAGGAAGAAGGCTTTCAGAAGTCAGGAAGGTCTAGTGAATCAGTGGGATATTTTTGGGAGGAGGTATACCAAAGTGGACAGATACCTGTGTCATAATGTCAGCCCATAAACATCATTAATACATATTTATTTCCCTTCAACCATATCTATGATAACTCCCTTTATTTTCACACAAAGGAAAGGAAGAAAAGCACTGTTATATCAAAACAACTTTGATCTTTTTATGCCAGAGAATATACTGATATTATTTATGTAAATTAGTACACAAATACTGTGAATTACATATTGAAAGAGTATAGTACTGCTTAATCACAATTTTGTAAATTGGTTGTGTATAATATTTCTTTAGATGGTTGACCACTTGGGCTTTCCTGGGATAAGCGGTAACCTCATTGCTTTGCCCATATCAACTGATCCAACTTTCATGATAGTTCATGAGTCGGTTGTGGTTTGTTTCAGAGAGAGAGAATCTCTCCAGTGGTTGTTGTTCAGGTTTTGAAGCCTCCTGGATTTAGATTTGAACCCTGAATGCTGGCACTTATTAGCAAAACACTGATCCTCTCATGTTTTTGTTAACTCATATGTTAAGCATAAGAAATAAGACTTATTTTACTGTGAAGCTAAAAAGAATAAATGAGATTTTGTGCATATAAGGTAACCAGAATGTTCTGTCTACAGAATGAATGTTCAGGAACCAAACAGTAAGATCAAAGATCATCTAGGAAACAAAAACCTCCCTGGTGGCTAAAAGTGTTGTTTCTCCCAGGAGCAGCAGCAGAGGAAACTCTGTGTTTACCCTGGCAAGAGAAGCCTTCTTGAAGTCACTTGGTCCCCTGCATTCCGATAGCCTCCACCTTAACACTTCTGAACCAGAGTGCAGTTAACAATTGCTGTGAGGAGCACACAACATACTTCCTTGACATAATGCCTATTTATATTTGTTTATTATTATACTGTGTTATATATTTTCTTTTCTGAAATTTAGCATCCCCAAAAGTTCCACTTATATTTATTTAGATGAGAGGCCATGATGTTTTCAGTGGGAAAGTTTGCAACTAATCTAATTTATTATGTATCATTCAATCCAAAAAGAATTTGAAGTGGCTTACAGAATGAATATGTATGTTAAATAGAGAACATCATGAGGAAAGACAAACTGAAAGAAAGATACTGTTCTTCACATGCATTAATATACAAGCAGCATTTGTGTGTTTATAACTTGTTAATATTTTTGATGATCTGAAGTTGCATTTTTTAACAGATATTATCTTCATTTACTGATAAAGAACTGTTGGCATATGCAAAAGCTGGAGCAGTAGCTGAAGAAGTGTTAGCAGCCATTAGGACTGTGATTGCATTTGGAGGACAAAAGAAAGAACTTGAAAGGTTTGAGTTTCTCTTTTAAGTTGCTAGGAATATTTGATTCTGGGTCATCTCATAGGCGCTTACATGTTAATTGTAGGAGTGTTTTCCAATATAAACATGTTTCCTTAGATAACTTAATGGGTATATTACAGCATGACTGATATTCTTGAGAAGTTATAATTCTAGTTGTAATTCAAAGAAATTTCTAGAGTTTGACATAAAAATAATTTACTAAAATCTCAATGTATTTTAAATTTCTGATTACTTTTTGTCTTATCACAAATGAGTATTTTGCATAAGATCAATTGGAATATGTTAATGTCACTTGCTTCCTTTCTTGTCCAGGCTCCTTTGTAGTGTTGATAGGCTCTATGATTTGGAAGATAAAAATATAGCCAAAAAGTACATTTGTGGAAAAGTTCAAGCTTGCTTTTTATTGTGTGTTCTTTAGTATTACTCTTGTTACTGGTTCTTTTATAGTGATTTATTGAAATTCACAATATTTATCAGATCCATTGGTTTCTTAGCAGCAATAGACTTTTTAAAAATTTAATATATTATGATATTATGACATAATACTTTAATGTTATAAATATATATATGTGGAAAAGATAAACTGTATTGTTTTGGTGTCAGACATTGTGTGGTAAACCATACAGGAAAGCATAAGAATGTTTATTAGTCAAAATAATGCTTACCTCTCAGAAAGAAGAGAAGTTGTGTAATAAGAGTAGGAAACATAGCCAGGGAATCTGTACATACACCTACAGAAACATAGCAGTGTTCTGTTTCTTGACCTCAACTGTGCTTACATGAGTAGGTACTATAGAATTATTTTTTACATGGTACATATGTGATTGAAGTACTCTGTTGTTCATTTGATACTATTTCACACCCCGAAACATAATTTATGATGGTTAAGTGCCATAATTCAAAGGAAGGCACTATTTGTGTTCTATTTTAATTTTTGGCAAGTCCTTTGCTTTAAATAGTCTGACTAATAAAATGGGAAGTCTTGCTTAAAGATGTGCTAGCAACCCCTCAAATAAAGTCCAGACTCTCATAGAGCTTAGATTCTAACAGGAGGAGAGGAAAAGCACAGACAATTACAAATAAGCAAATATTTAGGATACCAGTTGATTAACTGTTATTTGGAAAAATAAAACAGAATATTCTGAGAGAGTCCTTATAGGAACTATTTAAGAGAGGCACTAAGTTATAGACTTTTACAAAGTACTTTTAAAAAAATCAAAGAATGTGCTGATGAAAATGAGGGAGGCACATTTTAGTGAATGCTTCTTTGAGGACGTTTCATTTAGGCTGAGAACTGCGGGGTAAGAAAAAGCTTCCCATGATGGGCAGAGGGATGAGATGTGTGGGAAAAAAAGATGTTCAAATTTCTGATCAGGCAGAGACTTCTGCATGCTCTGGGAATATCATAAAGTTTGTGTAGCCAGAGCTCCCTTGAGAGAGGAGAGATTCAGGTGGATACTGGCCAGCATGTGTAGGTCATGGAGAAGAGTTCAGATTTTATTTTAAGGGCAGGGGCAAGTGGCTGAGGGTGTTAAAGAGATGAATGACTGTCTATGACATATTTTATAATAATTTCCTTGTACGTAAAGGGTCTGATGAATGGATGAGAGCAGTCAAAAGGTGGGACCAGGGAGACCAGTGGGAGGGCTAATGTAGTGAGAGGGATTATGGAGGTCTGATTTAGAGTGGAGACAAGACAAGGGAGATAGGTTCTTAGATTTGTGATGTAACTTGGAAGTAGAACTGACAAGATTATTTTTAGAGCATTATAATCCTTCAGTTTCTTTCCCACTCTTCTTTCCTTCTCTGAGTCTACATAGACAAGCAGTCGGTCTTGGGCTGACTTTTTTTCAAAGTAGCAGGTACAAGAGGAAGTTGGTTTTCTTGAAATTTAACCAGAATAGTAAAAGCATTTAATTCAATAGTTAGAATAGTTTTGTTCTTCTTCATTTAAAAATGTTCCTCTTTCTTATGTGTGTCTTGTAGATATGTTTGTCTACTAGTATTGGTTTCTCTTTCTCTCTCTCTCTCTCTCTCTTTTTTTGGTGGTACTGGGGCTTGAGCTCAGGGCCTTCACCTTGAGCCACTCCACCAGCCCTATTTTGTTTTTCAAGATAAGGTCTTGTGGAACTATTTGCCTGGGCTGGCTTCAAGCTGCAATTCTCCTGATCTCTGCTTCCTGAGTAGCTAGGATTACAGGCGTGAGCCACTTGCACCCAGTTTCTCTATACATAACCAAAATTGTTCCTTGCTGTTGTAGATAACTACTTGCATCTTTGACATTTTCATGAGTTAAGAGCAATATTTGTGAAACACAAATATTTTTATATCACTTTAGTGTGTTTTACGCACTCCCATTTTAATTATCATTTCCATACTAGAGCTTCTAATGAATGAATGACTTTTAAATCTGGTTTTCAGTGACTTTTTTTTTTTTAAAGTAATCAAAGTCCATGAAGATAGTGTATTTTTTTATCTCCTCCCTCATCAATCCCCTTATTTTCATTTGTCTTTTGTGTTATCTAAATTGTTTTCTTCCTGTCATTGCTTCTTCCTATGTAAATGTTTCCTCTGGCTGCATAAGACATCTTATCAGTGAAATGGTTTTGAAGTAAGTAAAAGAGATGATGCGAATGAGTCATGAGCATTAATGTTCATTAATGTAATCATGTGAAATTTATAGCAAGTAAATCATTAAATTTGCCTCTACTGAACTCCTAACACAAGCACACACACACACACACACACACACACACACACACACCACACACCTTACTGAAACATATTTCTTTTTTTTTTCCTTTATTGTTGTACTGGGGTGGGGGTACATGGTGGCATTTACAAAAGTTCTTACAATGTATCAAATATATCATACTTGAATTCATCCCCTCCACTGTTCCCCTTTATCACCCCCATTCATAGAATAGTTTCAACAGGTATCATTTTTTTGCATTTACATGAATATGTACACATTTTTTGCGCTGTATTCACCCTCCTGCCACCTTTCCCTGCCACTTCTCCGCTCGCACTGGTGCCAGCCCTCCTCACTGGGCAGCACCTGTTCTGCCCTGTTGTTCTCTGATTTTGCAGAAGAGAAAAGATTTTAAAAACACACAAAAAAAAAAGCCAGACATTTTTGCTTCTTTGAGATAACGATAACTATACAGGGAGTTTCCTTGTGGTATTTTCATGTATATATGTTGAAACATATTTCTTAAAAATAATTTTTGTTCATAGATTATGACTAGCAATTACATATCTTATCACCATAAACTATAAATCTGTGTTTAAATTTAGTCTTTAGTGGATGTGATACTTATGTAAATTTCATTTGACATGCTTTTGTAACTTGTGAAGTAGCTATCTAAAAATAGAAGTCCTGAAGGCTATAAAGAATGCATGTTCATATCTGGGCTGGGCTTGAACTGCGGTGTACCTACCTGCTGATTAGACAAATCCTCCAGTGAAAATAAATATAATATTCTATAGTATTCATATAGCCATGTATTTAATGGACTAAAGATCCCAAAAGATGAATTCTATGTGGAATTAATTTCTTACATTTTAACAATAGTGACCTCCTTTCTGCAAAGCAATGAATGTTCTAGGTTCTGCAGGGAGTCTGATAAAGAAGATAAAGGCAGATTTAAGACTCAGTTATAATCTGTACTACTTCCTTGATAATTTTACCTTAGTTCTATATTTGCACAATTCTCTTTTTCTTTAACTTGGGCTCTGTTAGCTTATCTGCACAGCTCTCTTCTTGAGCAGAACAGTCTGCTGTATTCCTTTCCAATGAAGGTAAAGCTCCAGGCACCATCTCTTCAGCTTTAACGTCAGCGATTGTCCACTGTCTGAGGGTTTAAAAGTATTTGAGCTATCATTTGGGAAGAAGTTTTAAGTCATTAAAATTGGAGAAAAAAAAGTGTCAGTGAATTCTAACTCTTTTTTTTTGTTATTTTCTTTGCTTGTTTGTTTTTGCCACCTTTTGTGAAATCCCTTGTATTTGCTCAAAGAAATTTTTGTGTGGCTTTTTGCATTTTTTTTTTTTGAGACAGGGTCTCACTATATAACTCAGGCTGGCCTGAAACTCTCAATCCCCCCTGCCTCAGTCGCCTTAGTGCTGAGATTACAGATGTGTTTCACCATGCTGGACTCAAAGAAGTCTTAACAGCTGTTGTTCAAGACCTTTGTTTTGTGAGCAGGTTACAAGACTGACTTGTAAATATGCTGTCGAGAGGCTTGGGTGGCCCTAGCCATGAGGCTAAAGTCCCTCATCCCAGCAGCAAGCATCTGTGGCAGACAAATGTTGGGAAGGATGAGTAGGAAATATGTAGAAAAGATAAAGAAGAAAACACTGATAAATAATGATAGGCTCTTACATATTCTTAAGCCAAATAAATTTTATAGGTCAGTGATTTTTAAAAGAGACATCTATGAAAGTAAGATAAATCATTCAGCTTATTTGAATGTAAAAGGTATCGCATATATTATGGCACAAGCTGTTAACATGCTTTCACACGTGTAATCTTATAGTTGATCTTTCCAACAGTCCCAGAAACAGGCAGGGCAAGGAGCCTCAAACTGTCCTTAAGGATCAGAGATTTTAAATGACTTGCTTTGTGTTTAGTTCTTTCTAGCACTGTATCTCTATTTTATTAATTATTGAAATGGGTATGTAGGTTTTTTTGTTGTACTGGGAATTGAACTTTGCCTGGCATTGAGTAGGCAAGTGCTCTACCGATTGAGCTAAACTCCCAATCCTTTTTAAGATAGGGTCTCACTACTTTGGACTGGTTTCAAACTCAATATTCTCCTGCATGTACCTTTCTAGTAGCTGGGGTTGCAGGCATGCATCATTATACCCATCCAATGTGCAGATTTTGAAAGGAAAACAATTTTTTCATTGGCTTCTATTTTGTCTTGTGCATGAGACAATACATATGGAACTTCACTTCCTTCACTACTGCTAAGACTAGAGAAGGAACTTCTAGAAGACTCTCCCACACATACTTTTCTCTGTGAGTTTTAGTTTCCTCTTCTACAAAAAGGAATAAAATAGTAATAACACATCATAGGGTTGATATATACAAAAAAGGAGAAAATACACACATACTGTTGGGTTGGGAACATTCTAACTACTCAATAACCATTATGCTACATAAACAAAAAATTTCCATATAATTTTAAATGCAACAATTTTAATTCTTTCTCCCAGGTACAATAAAAATTTAGAAGAAGCTAAAAGCATGGGAATAAAGAAAGCAATCACAGCCAACATTGCAATGGGTGCTGCTTTCCTGCTGATCTATGCGTCATATGCCCTGGCATTCTGGTATGGGACTACCTTGGTCCTCTCAAATGAATATTCTATTGGAAAAGTGATCACTGTAAGTTGTACATGAGTTATAAAAAAAACTCACTGTTGAAAATGCCAATGAAATTGAATGGTATTGGCTTGATTTGAAAATAATGTAATTTGAATAAGTATTGAATTTTACAAAGAGACAAAATATTACAGCATTTGTCTGACAAGCTCGAGGCCCTGAGTTCAATTTCCAGTATTGAGAGAGGGAGGGAGGGAGGGAGGGAAGGAGGAAGAGAGAAAGGGGGAAGAGAGAGAGAGAGAATGAATGAGTGAGTGAATGGATGAATTAATCATTACTAGGATAAAGAATAGGAAGGAAATTAGAGACATTCAACAGGTGATTTTGTTGTCTTTCAGATTTTTTGCAAAATTTCTTCTGTAGCCTAAATAATATTAACATTACCAAGCTCTCTAGCATGAACTTTCATTTGATGAGATTATGTCTGTAGGAAACTTGATACTAAGGATCTCAGTTTTATTTGCCTTTGTACTAATCAACATAACAAATGGCAAAATACACAGTTTTTTGTAGTACTGGGGTTTGAACTCAGGACCTACACCTTGAGCTACTCTATCAGCCCTTTTATTTGTGATGGATTTTTTCGAGATAGGGTCTTGCGAACTATTTGCCTGTGCTGGTTTTGAACCGCAATCCTCCTGATCTCAGCCTTCTGAGTAGCTAGGATTACAGGTGTGAACCACTGGTGCCCAGTCAAAATACACAGTTTAACTTACTTTTAAACTCTTTTGGATGGCAGCCAATCCACCTCACAAATTTGTAAGACTGTAAACAGTCTTCCTAAAAGAAAATTCTATTTGAAAGTCTTCTACATTTTAGAGCTTTGTACAAGTACAGAAGTCTTGCCATTTGATGTTATCTTCTTCTATTTAAAGACAATGAACTAATTTGAAAATCAAGCTTAATCTATAACTTATTAGAAGCTGCTGTGTGATTTTCCCTGGGAGACAAAAAAATGTTTGCCTTCCAACTGGCACAAGGCCAACAGCCCAAAGAATGACGAAGATAAGTCTAGCTTGCTGAGTGAATGAGTTGCACTTTGAGTTACCTATAGAGCAGTGGGTGACTAACAGCTGCTCCACTGCATTCACACCTACCCTTGATTACATTTCTTTTTTTTTATTTTATGGGCAACAAGGCATGGGGAATGCCATGAGCTCGTAGGGAGGGAGCCATGATTAAAGATCTCCAGGACAACAGTTGTTTATAGTAACTGCCTGGTTCCCGGGAGGAAATGTTAACAATCTCAATATCCGTTATCCCATTGGTTTGATGTGTAGTTTGTTTATTTTCCTTCCTTGGATGCAGGCCAGGGTTTCTAGTGGACATAATGGGTGCTCCTTCACCAAAATGGGAATGGTTGTTTCAAACTTGGAGGACTAGTTTTTCTCCCACAAGACTCATTCCACTTCTTTTTCTCCCACAAGACTCATTCCACTTCTTTTTCTTAGGCCAACACAAGTATATTGAGTTAGTGACAGATCATATTTCTTTGAATCCCTTAAGATAGTTCCCTTTTTCAGGATTCAGATTTGTAATATGGATAAGACTTTCTTTTGATAAGTGATGGCTATAGGTGAGCCTAGGTTGTACTGAGATATATGCTGCTTAATTGTGATGTAGATAAGCAGTTGGTTTTATTTTAATTTTTTTGTGGTGTTGAGTTTTGAGCACAAGGCCTCATGCATGCTTGGCAAGCCCTTCTTCCATTGAGCTGCTCTCCTAGCCCTAGATAAGAAGTTAAGTTCATTGTTCTCTTACCCCAAATCTGCTTCACAAACTGGAGGCATACAGAATAGTGCGGGGTTTGACAGCAGACCTACATGGTTCAAATTTCAGCTGGGCTACTTATTATCTATAATATTTGGGACAGCTGTTTAAATTCTTCAAGCTTCTATTACCTCTTCTGCCAAATGGACTTGACAGGAATGGTATGCCCTTTAAAAATGAAGGGAGATAATGAATATAGAATCCATTAGCAAAGCTTCTTCCATATAAATTGTTGGCCAATATAATTCCCATGTGACTCAGAAGGAAATGAAAAATGTCACAGTTCTCTTCAATGTCAAATGGAAGCAAAGTCAAATCTTTAATAACAAGCAAAAACTAAAACCCCAAAACCTGTTTTTCAGACTGCAAAGAGACATAGTCTGGTGAGATGGGGGTGGGGGCAGGGGAGCCTCCACCTGATAGTCATGCCTTAGGCTTGTGCTTTATAATTCACAAAGTGTTTCCTTAGACACTTTCAGCTGGCACAACACGTAGAGAGAATTTGTCTTACCTGTCTTTGCAAATGACATTGAAGACCAAGATTCTGCAAGAATATCCTGAAGACATATAGCCAGTTAGTGCTAATGTAGACTTTGGCCTGGCTTTTCTGATTTACCATAGCATTTGTTTCCATTTTACCCCCCCACCACACTAATGTAAATAAAAATTCTTAGCCATTAAAGAAGACATGTAATGGTCATCTAGTACTTATGTCATTGTTTCACTGAAGAAGTAAGACTGATTCTGCATTCTAAACAGACTAAAAAAAAGTACCTAAACTTTAATTTTTTATGTTTAAAATTTTATCATTTAATTGATAAATATAATTATTTTATCAATTATATTTATATCAGAGTATAATGTGATGTTTTGACATATGTATACAATGTGGAGTGATTAAATCAAGCTGATTAACATTATCACCTCACTTACTGAAATTTTTTAGGGGAATACATTTGAAACTTATTTTCTTAATTCCAAACTTTTAAAGTATTTTGAAGACCCCATATTTTTTATTGTGCCTTGTTGCTATTTTAAAATGGATTTTAAAATAATTTGGGAATTATATTAGCCAACAATTTATATGGCAGAAGCTTTGCTAACAGATTCTATTTTATGTTGGAAGAAAAGGAATATGCAAAAAAATTGAGGTAAACACAAAGTAATTTGATGGGGTTTTTTAATTACTTTCCTCAGGTCTTCTTTTCTGTATTAATTGGGGCTTTTAGTGCTGGACAAGCATCTCCAAACATTGAAGCATTTGCAAACGCAAGAGGGGCAGCTTATGAAATCTTCAAGATAATTGACAATGTAAGTCTGACATGGCTATTTGTCCATCTACATAAAAGATTTTGTAGTTAAGAGTCAATTTTGTTTTCGCTTTGTCTAGCTTTTCACAAAGTTTCACTACAATTTAGTTATTATAATCTAGTAATACCCTTTTTTTTTTTCTGTTTAGAAGCCAAGCATTGACAGCTTTTCAATGAGTGGACACAAACCAGATAACATTAAGGGAAATTTGGAATTTAGAAATATTCACTTCAGTTACCCATCTCGTAAAGAAGTTAAGGTATCGTGACGAATGATTAAGCTACTGGATGAAGAATTTCTGACACTTTCCTTTAGACACTTTTTAAAAGGAAAACACATGTCTATTTAAGCCTACTATTGAATTGAGCTGTTGGTTCAGAGACCCTGCATCTGTATCTCTGAGTTGTCTTAATGTTTATTTTTCATTTGTCTTGTAGATCTTGAAAGGGCTCAACCTGAAGGTGCAGAGCGGGCAGACTGTGGCTCTGGTTGGGAACAGTGGCTGTGGGAAGAGCACGACAGTGCAGCTGATGCAGAGGCTCTATGACCCCACAGAGGGCGTGGTGAGCTAGGCTGCAGCCATCAGTACTTGCCATTACACACCATTCTGAGTTCAACTACCAGTGTATGAAAATCACACATGTTTCTTTAAATTTCAGGTCAGTATTGATGGGCAAGACATTAGGACCATAAATGTAAGGTATCTGCGGGAAATTATCGGTGTAGTGAGTCAGGAACCTGTGCTGTTTGCAACCACAATAGCTGAAAACATTCGCTATGGTCGTGAAGATGTCACCATGGATGAGATTGAGAGAGCTGTCAAGGAAGCCAATGCCTATGACTTTATCATGAAACTGCCTCATGTGAGTTCTTCTTGACCTTTGTCATTCAGAGATGCAAAGAATGGAAGTTCATACAGCTCGGAAATTTCTGTGAATTAGAAGCTCCTTAGAAGGGAAACCAAGATTACATTGGATTTTTAAGCTCTAGCAGTAACAACCAGTGAGAGATATCTATATCTATATCTATATGTGTAGATGTATATATTTTTTAAATTAGTGTTGTTTATTGCTAAGTTTTAAAAAAACTACCTTATATTGCCAGTAAGACTCAGATGTTATGGGGGTTTTCTTCCCTGTTTAAAATGTGAACTGAGATAGCTTGTTGTTTTGTGAAATCTTTCTGTGTTTTTTTCTGTTGTAGAAATTTGACACCCTGGTTGGCGAGAGGGGGGCCCAGCTGAGCGGTGGACAGAAACAGAGAATTGCCATCGCACGGGCCCTGGTTCGCAACCCCAAGATCCTCCTGCTGGATGAGGCCACGTCAGCCTTGGACACGGAAAGTGAAGCAGTGGTTCAGGCAGCTCTGGATAAGGTCTGTGATCCCTATTTCAAACCAACTGTTTCAGAAGAATAGTAACATTCCACGGCCAATTCTTGGCCTTGGGAAAGACATTTCTGATAAATTCTAGGCCTTCACCTGTTAACAAAAAATCAGTGACTCTAAAGTCTTTTTCTGTTATTCTTTGCTTATTCAATTTCTGTATATTTCTCTAATCTTTTTTTAAGTAGCAATAAATAAATTTTCATTTGAAGACATTTGTAAATCTTTTAAATTAAACAAGAAATATGGATTCAAATGAAAATTAGTCTTCATCATTGAAGACTAAAGTTTTCATGCTGTAAACTTAGCTCTGGGGATAACCTTGTTATTCAGTTTTGAGAATTTGTAGTTTTGCCAACAAGAGGAAAATACATCTGAAGGTTCACATTTAATTTCCAGTATGGTAAATTGCACGTCAGGACTCTGGGAAATGAGAAACCTGTTTTCCTCAGTAGAGGGTCAGACAGCCTGTGATCTTGGAAAAGTACCTGAGCCATGAAATCTTGACTGTGAACAGAGTTAGACCTTTCTACATTTCTTGAAAGACTTAGTCACCAATTAGGACCCGAGT
Source organism: Castor canadensis (assembly GCF_047511655.1). Taxonomy (NCBI): domain Eukaryota; kingdom Metazoa; phylum Chordata; class Mammalia; order Rodentia; family Castoridae; genus Castor; species Castor canadensis. The sequence goes on from NC_133387.1 coordinate 55,052,637, forward strand.
GCTCGCTCTATGCAGGTACTGTGTGCTTGGTCTTCATATAATGGTCACCAAACCAGCTCTGTGAGCACCAGGGACATACAGGCCTTCTCACCAAAGATGCTTTGTGTTGAACTCTGACCTTAGTTATCAAAATTGAACCAGTATTTGTTCTGACTCTTTGTTGTCTAATAAAACAGCACTGTATGTTTTTTTAATGTAGTTTCAACATGCTTAACAGATCACTGAGGCTGGAAAAGGAAGCTTATTAAACATTCTATGAACTAAAATAGAGGAAGATGGAATTGCTGCTGCATTTTACTGCCATCCTTCATTTTGTACATTTGTGATGTTTACATCTGTGTTTTTGCATTGTTTGCTTATCTCTGTTTTATTATTATTGCAAAATGGAATGAAGTATCAAATTATAAATAACAATTTTAAAAGGTTCTATTAAAAATATTTTTAGATTATAATTTTTGAGAAGGAATTTTACACGTTTGCTCCTTTTCTCAAAAATAGACAGAATTGGCCCATTAAACAATCTACTTTCTAGGTACTACCTTCATATTTATTTTTCTTTTCATTTGGTTTTATTTTTTTCATCTCAACCCTGATATATTTGTATGCATTTTGTGTACATGTATGCTGATTTTTAGTTTTATTTCTTGTTACTGGAGAGCAACACAGAGTGACAGAAATCATAAGCATTGAGAAAGTTACAAAGATTAAAGAAATTTCAGGCAAGCCTCTGTTCCAAGTTAGGTTAAAAATTAGATTGGTCATATATAATACTTTTATATAGCTCTTCACTTTTCCCATAATGCTTTAACCTAGGAACAAGTGTCACATGGTAAGAACTTTCTATACAAGTACAGTACTACATTCCTTATGTGAATTGCAATATTTATTCATCACATCTACCCTAGGAGAACTGTCATTGTCCCCATTTTGTGCAAGAATAAACTGAGCCTCACAGAAGTTAAGAGACTTGAATAAATTTCTGAAATTCATAAGTAGCAGAAGCAAGAGTTGAGTTTGGGATAATATAATGCTAGAGTCTGATCTGTGCTCCCCCATATTTGTGGTCTTAATTATCCAAGTGGTCCTGTGACATATCAGACTTTATGATTTCTAGGGCTGATCACAGCTGATACATATGATAGTAATTTGGCATGTGTTTGTTTTGACTGCTCAATGCCTTGCCTGCAGAGTTTTGCCTAAACTGCTGATGATTACCATAAATTTAGTCTGATAGATGTTCAGTAACATACTTAGAGGCATAAAATAATATTAATATGTAAATGTGATATTTGTGTTTATACTTATTATAACCAAAAATCATTTAAAACCATTGTCTGTTGACTATATCTTTATCAAAGTCATAGAATATTTTCTATACTTTTGATGGCTTTACAATGTCCAAAGCATTGGTGTTCAGTAAATATAAGTTGAAGGGATCAATTTTTGCATGTTATTGTTAGTGTAACTGAAAGCCAAATCCCTTTCTCTTTAGGCCAGAGAAGGGCGGACCACTATCGTGATCGCTCATCGCTTGTCTACAGTTCGTGGTGCTGATGTCATTGCTGGTTTTGATGATGGAGTCATCGTGGAGAAAGGAAATCATGATGAACTCATGAAGCAGAGAGGCATTTACTTCAAACTTGTCACAATGCAGGTGCAGTTTAACTCTATAATTTTCCTAAATCACCTTGGTGATAAGGTGATATTACTGTGCTTAATGCTATAAATAAATTATTTCATTTGACTATCTTGAAAACTTAGAGGAACTATTAGTGGAATGCAAGAGCAGAGCAGTGTTTTAGATATTTTTTCTTGATAAGAGAGGAGATAAATAAGGATAGTTTAAAAAAAAGCTTATAAAGGTTTAAAGTTGAGTTATCTACCTAGTAGCTACTAGTCATATGTGACTACTGAACATTTGAATGGTGTTCATTTGAATTGAAATGTTTTAGGTAAATTCTGAAGGATTAGTACAAAAAAAGAATATCACACATCTCAAAAAAAATATTTTTATGGTAATGGTGGCACTGGAGTTTGAACTGAGGTCCTAATGCTTGCTAGGCAGGCACTCTACTACTTGAGCCACTCAGCCAGCTCAAATATTTTATATTGATTACATGTTGATAGGATAATATCATTGGCTATCCATAATATCTTAGATATATTTTGTTAAATAAAGTATATAATTAAAATTTTACCTCTTTTCACATTTTTAATGTAGATACTAGACATTTTTAAATGACAAATGTGGTTCATGTTTTGGCTTTTACCATATTTCTGTTGATGGCACTGGTCCAAAGCATCTTTATTGAGCTGAATATCTCAGAAAAGAGATGACTAGATAAGATAGATGGGAGGGATGGCATACTATTTCGGCATATCCAGTGGGAAATCTTACTTACTGGTTATCATTTTTAATGTACCACACAAAAAGAAACAGCAGCTTTAACCTCATCCTTTTCTAATACAACTTAAACCATTTCCTTGATATCTTATGTTCTGTTACTAATTTTTATTGATTAATTGAGCCTAATCAGCTTGTGCCTATTTCTTATTCATTTTAGACAAGAGGGAATGAAATTGAATCAGGAAGTGAAGTTTGTGAATCTAGAAGTGAACTTGATGACTTGGAAATGCCTTTAAAAGATTCAGGATCCAGTCTAAGAAGAAGATCAACCCGCAAGAGTATGCGAGGACCACAAAGCCAAGAAAGAAAGCTTAGTATAAAAGAGGCACTGGTATGGATGGAGATGTAGAGTTTTATGCCCCAATGTCTCTCCTAGTTTGGGGGTTGGGGTAGGAGGGGGAACAAGAAATGATTTTCCAGACTTCTTCTGTCCTATCCTCCAAGTGAGATGAAACCAAAATGTCAACACTTTAGAAGCTGTTTAGAACTTGAGAATAAGAATTAATTAAAAGATTTTTAGAATTACAATTTTAATATAAAGAGATTATAGTGGGATTTTATTTATTTATTTTTTTCCCTTAGGATGCCAGTTCTCTGAGATCTTAATAGGTGTCTAGTGACGAAAAAGGGTTTGGCAACAACGTGTTGTACACAATTTTTGAGTTAAAAATGAATTAAATTTTATTTATTTATTTGTTTATTTATTCACATGTGCATACATTGTTTGGGTCTCCCTGGTGGTGGTGGTGGTGGTGAAACAAAAACCATAAAAACTTTTCTGAAAAAATAAAGAAAAAGGGCTTGGGGCATAGCTCAAGTGGTTGAGCACCTGCCTGTGAGTAGTACAAAAAAAAAAGAGAGAGAGAAAGAAAAAAAGAGAAAAGAGAGAGCAGCATTTATTTCTTAAAAAATAAAGGGTAACTGTAGCATAATCTGTCAGTGCTTTTTTTCAAGCTAAATAGCCACCGGTTGATAAGGGATAACAATGGGACATACCAATTTTAATAAATGGTGCTATTGAAGATTGCACACCACAAAATCAATGGCAAATTCTTTTTTAAAAACCAGCTTTTTGTAATGTTTTCTCTTTTCTAGGATGAAAATGTACCTTCAGTTTCTTTCTGGAGGATTCTAAAGCTGAATTTAACCGAATGGCCTTATTTAGTGGTTGGTGTTATTTGTGCCATTGTAAACGGAGGCCTGCAACCAGCATTTGCAGTTATATTTTCAAAGATTATAGGGGTAAGAGTTTATGACCATTGTTTATATTTACTTCTGAATCCTGGCTGAAGAATGAACTATTTGTATAAGTATACACAAGTGACAAAAAACATGTCTCTTCATGTGAAACTGGTGAACCTGAAGATGTCAGAACAGAGTCTGTTCTTCTTTGGTTTGTGACAAGAATGATAGTTTTGTAAACATTCTTTAGTCCTGGTTTCTGCCCAGGGCCCTGATGATTTCTGTCCTAAGTATCTGAGGACCAGAGTCAATGAAACTGGTGAAGTGACTTTTCTATATTTATATAGAAAGTATATATATTCTATATATTCTTAGAGTTCAACATGGAACTCTAAGCAGAACTCATGAGCCATCATCTCACCCATGTGCAAAGGGGCTATCTCATGTGTTTGTTCAACTCAGTTGAACATGAGTTATTCTGTAACATACACACTTGCCAGGACATGACTGGGACAGTATGTTACCTATATAAGATATAATTTTCATCTCACTTGTTAAGACTTAAATAAAAAGAATTAGCTTTGTATTAGTGAGCTTTTAATCACTGTAAAAAAATGACTGAGAAGAAACAGTTTAAAAGGTGGAAAGATTTATTTTGCGCACAGTTTCAGAGATTTCAGACCAAGGTTAGCTGGATCCACTGCTTTGGATCTGAGGCAAGAGAGAATATCCTAATGGTGGGAGTATATGGCAGAGTGTGCTCACTTCATGATGACCAGGAAGCAGAAACAGATTTTAAGGGGCTGGAAACAATGTATATCCTTCCAGAGCACACTCCACACCACCACCATCACCATCACAATGATCTACTGCATCCAAATAGGCTTCACAAACCAGTAGTGCTCATATTATGAATCCATCAAGGGATTAATCCATTGGTTAGGTCAGCATCTTCATTATCCAGTCACCTCTAAATGAGCAGATCCACCATCTGGAGCTAAAGTTATCAACACATGAACCTTTTTTGGGGACACCTCAAATCTAAACTATAGCAAGCTCCTAGAAGATTGAGGTTGACATGTGGGTTCCATCTGATTGTAATGGTGGCCTTTTGATTAACAAAGTTACAATACGGGCAGACCTGCTCTCTGGTTAGTGAGGGTTTTTCAGCCATCAAACTGAAGCCACCCCTTGACATACTGCTGAAAACCTTGTGGAGAAAGAGATTGACCGCCAGAAGAAGCATAAACCTAACACTAACTTTTCATTTTACGACAAAAATATGCAACTATTCAAGTCTACCCATGCCTGACTAGCTTATTTCAGGTTGATATTCATGTTTAATGTGATCATTCAAGAAATATTTTTTTCAGTGCCTGCTTTATGCTACATATTTTTCTACGTGCTGAAAAAATACTGTGGAGACAAAATATCTGATTCCATAGCCATATTCTAGCACAGGGGCCAGAAAACTTTTTCTTTAAAGGGTAAGAGAATAAATATTTTAGGCTTTATAGTCCATATCATTGTTGCATATATTCAACTCTGCCCTTGTGTGAAATCAGCCATGTATAATATGTAAACATATGACCTTGACTATATTCCACTAAAAATGTGAATGAATATGTTTGATGGTGGCTGATAGTTTGATAATCTCAGTTCTAATATGTCTTGCAGTCAGGGAGGTAAATAGTGATATCATCAGAAGTGGAAGTATGTAAGTTAAGAATGGGCATGTTTTAGTTTTAACAAAAATTCAACTTATGGAGTTTATATTTTCTCATTCTTTATGTAACATTAAGTCTGGAGGTAGGTGAACCAAGGCTAGAACATTAGCTCCTAGAAATTAGGTAGGCAAGCAGCCATCTGCCTCATTGTTATTAGTGGGTTATGATGGGTCAGATGGCTTGGTGTTAATCTCCTTTGGCCATCCCTTTCTGGCTTTGTCACCTTCAGCAGGATAATTTCTCTGTACTTCAGTTTCTCTGTGTGAAATGGTGATGATAATTAAAAAAAAAATCAGGAGTTTTTTTTTTTTTTTTAGGATTAAAGGAAGAGTAGGCTTGAATTTGCATGCCTGGACCAGAGCAAGAATTCTGTGATTAGTTCTCATTATTTTTGTTGAAATGACTAGTTAAGAAAAATTTATTTAGTTTTCTAAAAAAAAAATTTTTTTTAAATGAAGGGCAAAGGGCTGAAAGTGTAGCTCAAGTGGTAGAATGCCAACATTGCAAGCTTGAAGCCCTGAGTTCAAACCCCATTCCCACCAAAAAGGAAAAAAAGAAAGGGTAAAATTATCTGAGTTAGGTTAAGAGACAGCCTCTCTTAGAAGACTGATTTGGGCCCCATTAGGGAGGAGTGTGTTTTCTTTCCCTGTGGAGTGGGTATTTTCGATTTTCCTTGAACTCAAGATGTGCTTTTGGTCTTCTAACCATCTCTGGAAAGGTTTTTGCATGTGGATATAGTTCTTAACTGGCTGTAGTTCTCCACCTGTCCTCTAACTGGTCATCTGACAAGGAATGCTAGCTAAGGAGCTGCTTTCTTTCTGGAAGGTTGAGTAAATGAGCATACCTCCCTTGTCAGCAAGAGCTCATCAATAAATTCTCTCCAGAAACCTTGGGAGAGTTGGAAATACCCACATAGTAAAGCAATCAGTTGCCATGCAGTGTAGTTCCTCACCAAGGGAAGAGGAGTGTGTGTGTTTATTGCTTATATAATTGGGTGGCACTCTTTACTTGAAGAAGGATCAATTTGTGGATGGCAGAGCCTCTGGGTCTCTAACAAAGCAAAATGCAGATGGCTTTGAGGTCTGTACCACTCAGAAAGCCAATGCTGTCTTCCAGTGTGCTAAGGTTCTACTGACCCTCAAAACTTCCAGATGGTAACTGGATCAGACACAGAATAATTTCGTCAGTGATTGAACTAACAACACTTTAAATATTTTCTCACAGGTTTTCGCAACTAATGATGATCCTGAAACAAAACGACAGAAGAGTAACCTATACTCACTACTGTTTTTGGTTATTGGAATTGTTTCTTTTATTACATATTTCCTTCAGGTAAATAGCTACATTATTCCTTCATTCACTTTTGGGGGGATTTATAAACACTTTCCTTTTTGTAGGATGGTTTGAAAATTTTCTCATTCACCTTTGCTAAATGAGAAAGATCCCTTTTATGATAGAAGAATATCAATACTCAAAAAAACTGCAGGAAATATTTATATAGTCAGATTTTACAGTTCGCAAAGCATTTGGTAAAATGACATCACAAAGGAACTGGTATGGCAGTACGGTGTGGGTTTCAGTATTAGACTTAGATTTAGCTACTATTTTCACTATTATATGTCCTTTGGCAAATAAGTAACTTAAACTTTTAAATTGTCTTAGCTTCGGTTTCCTTATCTGTAAAACAGAGATAATGCTGCCTCTTGACGATTAAGAGAGGTCGTGGGACCACATGCCCAGGCTATGTGAGGTGTAGTAAATAATTCTTAAACAAATCAGAGACTAGCCACATGGGATTTTTTTTAAAATAAAGACTCTGAGTAGGCTTATTTAGCAGATTATAAACATGCATTGTATTTGTTAAAAGGACATTGTTCTGAACATTATAGGGAACACTAGAGAAAATAACCATCTTTGTTTATGAAGTATTTAAAGTTTCATGGGGAAATTTGACCTTGCTAGAGTTCATAGGACACTAACTACATACAAGTTTGCCACACCAGCCATTAATGCCACAGGTTGTGGAGAGGTAAAGATTGTTCCTTGTGAGGTTGGTAAAGAATTTAGTCTCAGGTAGGCTTTGATAGTTTGAACCAGGGACATAAAGGGAGTTAAGGAAGTTCCTTTGTATCATGATGATGCTTAGAGAGGCTGAGCCTACCGTGCCTACCAGACCCAGGTTTGAACAGTCTCTGAGTTCCTGGACTTCACAGGTGTAGCAGCAGCATAGTGCCAAAAAGGGAGGAGGGCCCAACTGTTCATTTGAGAAAGAGTTTGGTGGGGAGAAGAGCTCAGACCAGAGTCTCTGGCTTCCCATTCAACTCAGACTCTCATAGACTGAATTCAGATTCCAGCTTGGCCACTTACAATGTGGCCTCTGGCACCTTGTCAGCCTCTCTACACCTCAGTTTGTTCTGAAACATGGTGATTGGGCAGGGTTGTCATAGGACTTAGTGTGATGATGTGTGTAAGGTACAGTGTCAGAATAAGGTAGCTCTCAATAATAGTAGTAATAATAATAATTTTCCCAAAGCCAGGAAGACTCTCCATATTCCATTTGGTCCAACAGCAGAAACCTTCCTGTGACCATTTCCCAGTAAACTGTAGGAGTTTTAGGCTTAACCTTGTTTAGTGTAGGAGTTTTCCCTTCTCCACTGCTGCATGGACAGTATGTATTAAGCAGAAGGCTGTGTGGCATTGCAGCATTGAGTAGAGGCTATGTGCCCCCTTCCCTTAATGCTGCAATCTGAGGGGCCTCTGGCCCCACCTGGCCTTCCATTCCATGCTCCCCTTTGTCAGGACACTTGGAGGAAATGGTTATTTCTTCCCTTGTGCCCTTGTATGTGTTTCTTCCCTCTCTCATTAAGGTCCAGCATGCTACTTGAGAGCACACAGCAGGTGTGGCTGCCCTTCTCTGTTCTCTGATTCTGTGGCAGATGCAGAGCTGTTATCAGGTCCTCCCCACTCCTGATATACTGACAGCCATTTCCACTCTGCTTCCCCACGCCAGAAGGAAAGGTGATTACAGCCTCCTTCTGTTTCTGTGTCCCCAAGCTCATTGGAGTGAGGACTCTGTTTTCCTTTCTCACCACATGTGAGCCAGCATGGCAGCACACTCACTTACGGTTGTTTCCCAGTCACTCCATTCCCTCCTCCCATACCCAGATTTTGCCATGAGTGTGGAGACTGCAGACAGTTCTGTCTTGGCCAGGTTTCCTCCTCAACCTGTTTCACTCCCAAACTTTGGGATTTTCAACTTAAAACTAAAAATTTGGTACCTTTTGTCTATATCTATTATGACTTAGAAGAATGTAAATTCATGTTTATCCAAATTACACTTCAGGTCCTTGTATAATTATTAATAGCACTCCTTTTCAAATTCACGAGTCCTAATTTCAATAATACATAATATACTCAACCCTGTTTTAAGTGCTCCATACCAGCTTCCTGAATGACAGACCCCCATTCATGGGGGAAGTCAGTCAGGATGGGAGTGAGGACAAGTAATACATTTGTAATAAATCCTTGGTCAGCCTGCCAGTTGGCTGGGAATGGCAGGGTCAAAACCAGGCTCTGCTGGCCTTATCACCAGTGCAACTTGCACCCTGCACCTTGCACACAGTCACAGAAATGTAGCAAACCCTGGAAGTCAGACTTCTGACTTTGTGTAGCATCCCACCTTAGCAATGATACCCTTTAGTGTAATTAGTGTCTTGTGTCTGACAGATGTTCTGTGTGGCATTTTCTCATTCTTCACAGGGCTTCACATTTGGCAAAGCTGGAGAGATCCTCACCAAACGGCTGCGGTACAGGGTTTTCAGATCCATGCTGAGACAGGTATGGCTGTCAGTGGGTTGTGTAAGATGCCCCCCAGGTCCCATGTCCCCATGAACCTAAGCAGTAGGAATTCTGTCAGGTTGCTTAGAACAAGATCCCATATTGGTCATTCCTCAGTCTTATCTCAGAGGAGTGTATGAATCATCTGTAGGCAAAAGCTGAGGCCCTGTGCTGTGTTTGCTTCTGCTGAGCACAAGGAACTGGACTGCTTTGAGACAGCTGGAGTCACCTGAGTGGATTCACCACCTCCACCCTTTTGTCTCAACAGTCATAGGTAGTGTAGCTGGAAGTGATGGTCAGTGCCCCTCATTTACCCCCTCTTTTCTTCCTTCTCCTGTGTACTCAGGATACTCTGTCATGTTTCTTCCCATCAGTGGATGCCTTGTGCATTCATTTCATGAATCTAAACAGATTCCCATGGCCCATCCCTCACTTCCCAGTTTTTTTTGCAGGGGCCACACTGATGTGCTAATACACTGATGAGGACTTAACAGTGCCTCTCAAGATATTTTCTTTAGAAAGGGATAGAGGGGATTTGAGGAATGTAACCCAGAGCAGCCTCGTTCAAAGAAGAAAGCTTATTTAACAATTAGAATATTTTGTTAGTGATTTAAAATCACCTTGTAAAATCATTAATCACTTACCATTTTGAATAAAATGGTACTCTAGAAATTGCCTCAGGTGTTCCCAGGGGACTTGAACCCCAACTGGGAAGCATGAGAAACTGTTTCATGTTTTCTAGAGGACATCTACATCTTCCCATTTGTCTATGGCCCTGAAGTCCTTTTCCAGTCTCCCCACAATGACTTAAAAGTACCCACTTATCCAGTTGGTGTCTACTAACCGGAATTGCCAGTTAGTGATGGAAGAGCCACAACTGAATCTAATGAGTGAGAGATTCTGTTTGTGGACTCTCTGGTCAAACTGTATTTATAAATGAGATTCCACTTAGGCTCAAGGCTGACCTTGGTCAAGAGCCAATGGTCCATCATCCTATCAGCCTCTAAGCCAAAACCCATGTTGGTTACATTTTCTGAGTTGAGTGGATGGTTTTTGTAGTACCCTCTCAATAAATTTTTTGGTACAGCAAACTCATAAGTTTTGAGTTTTTTAAGGCCTTTTGCTTACAAAAAATAGTACTAAGCATTCCAATCTGAATGGTCCCAGTCTTCATGGAAGTTATATTCCAGTGTGGAAATATTTAAGCACTTGAAATTACTATAAAGCAAATTGATATAGGCTATAATGAACTATAGTACCTCACTTCTTACTTGAATATTTTGGATAAAAATGGTTTTATTGCTTTAATGTGAATCATCAGTTCAAATAACTTTTTAGGAATCATATTTATTTGTTTTAAAATTTATTTATTAGCATATTATAGTTGTACCAGGCATACATTGTGACATTTACAAAAGTGCTTACAATATATTGTAGATTCACCCCTCCATCTTTTTCCTTTATCACCCCCTTTCCTGCAGAAATCATAGCTATTTGTGATTGGCATATTTTATACTTCAATTTCATAACTTTGTATTTGTGTATTTAAAAATATTAGGGACTATACCAAGAAAATCATATTTAATCTAGATTGCTTTTGTTGCTAGGTTTTTAACTCAGTTCACTTATTTTGCCCTGAAGTTTAGCTATTTAAGTGCTTGATCATTCTCCTAGGTGGATCTCTAATTAATGTTTCATACTTTAAAATTATACACTTGAACTTTTGACTCCTCTTTCCCCACCAGGTTTACTCCTTACCTAATCTTTGCTCATATCAGTAAATGACAGTGCCACTCTATCAGTTGTTAGGGAATCTGTGATGGCTGCTTTCTCTGTGTTTAACATTGCAATGGCCTCCTGGCTAATTCCATTGCGTCCATCCTTATCTCAGCAGCCAGAGTCATCTTCTAAAATATAAGTCAAAACACAGGTCTGGCCTGCTGAGGCTATCTATACATCTCCTGGTAAATTCTGAAATCTTTATAGTTGCTTAAAAGCTGTACATGATGTACCAACCCTCCCTACATCTTAGATGCCATCTCCTGCAGTGTCATCCTTGTCCAGCACACAGTCTACTCCCCATCTCTTGTGTAAGGGTTTGGGAAGAGAGGATCAGGGAAGCCACTCAGGGACAAATGGGCTCTGGAAGCCTGTAAAACTTTCTTGGTAGGACTTGAAAAGATGGAGTGTGCCTTTGTTTCAGGGCCTTTGCAGTGCTGTTTCTTCCCTTAGGTCATTTTTATTCCTCCTTTCATTTAGGTCTCTACTTAACCTTCTCCTTAGAGAGGCCTTTTGTCTCCTCCCCAGTTCTCAAACAACACTTTCCCTCATGTTTTTGCCATCATATCTGCTCTGTTTTTCTCCATAGTGTTTATTTAAAGTATATTTATGGGATTTTTGTACCTTTGATCTCTAGAACCAAGGCTTTATTATAGCAGTAACTTTGTTGTTTTTGTTCACTGTTGGATTGAGCTAACATTTATAAATCAAGCTTGGGATGAAGTAGAGACTCAAAAAACTTTTTGACAGATGAAATCATCTAGTCATGTAATTATCTAACTAAGTAATCATGTGTTAAATCCCTTTCTTATTTATTGATCCTTCTATCCTGAATGCTCCTCTGGAGCTAGGAGTCTCATAAACAAGGCCTGCAGAGAATGAAATCTCTTTTGTGCTACAGGATGTGAGCTGGTTCGATGACCCTAAAAACGCCACTGGAGCATTGACTACCAGGCTCGCCAATGATGCTGCACAAGTGAAAGGGGTGCGTGCCTGCTTGCTGTTGGTGTTTGTCTCCATTCCATTTCAACCTCCATGTGCAATTCACTTTCTTACTAGATGTATTATCATATCATTACCATCTTTTAGAAGATGTAACTACACAGCTAATCCACAGATGTGGCAGAAACTTTATAGCGAGAGTGTTAACTCTTTAAAGATTATATAAAGTATAGTGTATAAGGAAGGTATAAGCTTTCTTTTTTGTTGCTATGTTACTCATACTACTATCAAGATACTTTAGAAGAATAATTATTTAGAAAAGAAAGTATTGTCAGCATATCATTCAGAATCAGCTTCCTTAAATTAGAAAATTGTAATTGCTCCTGAAGAAAACAGTATGTGTAGTTGCCATCAGAAAATTTAGGCATATTACTTTACAGTTTACTTGGGAAGGTAGGAAGTATTCTTTAAAATAGGTTGAATGAAATGAAAAGCACATTATAAATTACAGCATATGTAGAAGGAATAACTTTATTGGATATAAAACTTAAATTTTGTTTTTACCTGAATCCTTAAATAAAAAGAGTCATAAAATTAAGTTTAGATTTTTGGATGAAGTGAAAAATCTCTTCTTCAGCAGCATTTATGACAAAAATCTATAATCTGTACTTTGAAACAAAGGTGATCTCTGCGTGTGTCTCCCCTCCTTGAACCTTGTCAGTCTTTATGATGTTTCAATATTCCCAGAAGGCAGTACTACACTGATTTCTTTTCTGTCTAATAGATGAGACTTATGGAAAAGTGAATTTGATTATGAATGTGGAAATACACAGAGAGTTACAATGAACCAACAAAAATCAAGATTTAAATGAAGTTGTATAAAACTTATCAGAACAAAATGTACATTGAAATAACTTTGATCTTCTTAAAATAGACAATGTTTTTGCCCTTATGGAATCTACATTATAGATAATATTGCCAAAAATGCCATGAGGAAAAAATAGAAGCAGAATATAGGGCTATTGGTGGCCTGGTGGAAAAGGAACGATATGGTGATATACAGAGGGTGTCTGAAGGAAGGAAAGGTGCCATCCCTGTAAGTGCCTGGGCAGAAGTGTTCTAGTTAGAAGTTAGAAGATCAGCAAGTGCACAGGCTCTGAGGCTGCAGCATTCATTCATCAAATAACCAGAAGAATACTGAGGCTTGATGAAAGTTAGTGAAAGAGGTGCCATAGTGTTAAATCTGGAATTAGATGGAAAGCCATTGTAGAGTTTTCAATGTAAAGGTGACATGATCTGAAAGATTGAAAGAATCACTATGGCTGCTGTGTGACTAGCCTGAAGGAAGCAAGAATAGAAATAGAGGGTATATTATAATTATCCAGCAGAGGGATGAGAATGATTTAGATTAGTGGATATGATAAAGGTGATGAAGTGTAAACAATTCTGCTATTTTAAAGGTACAGCTTATAGAATATGCTGATTGGATTAGAGGAGGGATATGACAGAAAGGGGATTTAAGGGTAACTAAATGTTTCACCAATACAGCTGAAGAAGTGTAGCTAATTTTTAAAGAAATTGGAAGTCTGTTGGAGAAGTAGGCTTAGGGGAGAATTGAGAGTTCTGTGTGGATCATGGTAAGGTTGTGGTGCCCACATTGAAATCCAGGTGGAGATGTCAACAAGGAGGATGGTTTGTACACCTGGAGCTCATCAGAGAATCTGGAGATTTTTCAGCATAATGGTGGCTTTTAAAGCCATGAGAATGGATAAGGTGGCCAAAGAAGCTTGTGTGGAGAACAAGTTTTAGCCCTGAGGTCAGGGATGTGAAGATGAGACAACAAAGAACAGTGAGGAGTGGCCAGGGTGGGAGAAGAACTGCATCCTAGAGACAAAACCCAGAAAACATTTTAAGGAAGCTGCAACTTAGGCTGTGAAATACTGTGATAAGCTGGGTGCCAGTGGCTCATCCTTGTAATCCTAGCTACTCAGGAGGCAGAGATCAGGAGGATCGCAGTTAGAAGCCAACCCAGACAAACAGTTCGCAAGACCCTATCTGGAAAATACCTAACGCAAAAAAGGCTGGTGGAGTGGCTCAATGCATTGGTCCTGATTTCAAGCCCCAGTACTGCATAAATAAATAAATAAATAAATAAATAAATAAATAACACTGTGATAAGCTTGAAAGACAATTAAACAATTCACACAGTGTGGCAATGTAGAGGTTGTTATGGTGCTCACAAGAACTGTTTCAGGGATATAGTGAGAACAAAAGTTTGAGAGGAGTCTGAAGGGAAAGGGGAAGAGAGAAAGGAGACACATCTAGATATATGGCTTAAAGACTTTTGTCAAAAGGAGCAGAGCAATCAGGTGATAGATGGAGGAAGACATTAAAATATTTCTATTTATTTTTAATTTAAATTACCTCAAAAATCTATAAATAAGCTTTAGGGTATGTCCCTGTGGCTAGCTCCCAAGAGAAACATTTCTTTGGGATGGTGATCACTGTGGACAAATCGAGTCCTCAAAGCATCCAAATCCTGTATTCTGTTGCTCAGCTTTGCTGCCTGAACTGTAGTGCAGCTGTACTAGAAATCCTGCTGTGTGTGCTCCTGTGCTTTGGTAGCATCGCACATCACACGTCCCATGGCCACGAAGATGCAATCGTAGAGGGGATGCAAATTCAGTCCTTGCAGCAGAACTCTGAGCAGTTGCAGGGTGGGCATTCTTTGTTCTATTTCTTCCCGCCTCTGAAAGTCCTCTGGAGTTATGACCTGCCTTTAGGATGCACTGGTTTCCTGTATTGGTCAAGTTTGTGGTGAATCATTCCCTCGTCATTGGTGCCCTTTGCCATATTCCTTGGTCTCTCCCTGCCTGCTGGTGTCAACATTCTGCTTCTCACTTGTTTCTTAGAGGCATACCAAACCGGCATTTTCATGGTCCCCAAGCAGGAACACCTGCACACCTTATGTGAGCAACTCTGAGGCAGAACTGATTTCCAGAACTTAAAGCAATGACTAAAAACAAAGAGAAGGTACAAAGTCAAACATTGAGGAGCATCATCAAATTAGGAAAGCCCAGTGAAACTGTCATCACAAATTGGCTTGGAGAGGTCAGTGTTTTTTCAATACTGTTGTGGAAATACTGACAGACGAGAAACCAAGCGACACTTGGAGGACTGGAGAGCTCAGATTTTATTTTATGCCAGTGGACTGAGCTGGATACCATGTCTGAACAATGAACAAAGGATTCACAGGGTATTTAAAAGGTAGTGCAGGGCATCAGGTTACAAGGAATGTAATTAATTAGGGGCTAGTAGTGAGTTAGAGACCTAAGGTTGTTTAGATAACAACAGCAGGGAAGTCCTGCTTAGGAAAGTTTATTTACAGGTGGAGACAAAGGAAGGCGGGAATGGGTGATTATCTCTGCATGGTACTCTTTATCTCGGCTTTGAACTTTCTTGTATAAGCTTTAATTGACAGTTTCTCATGCCTTATGCCCTGTTTGAGGTAACCTTTTTTTTTTTTTACAGCTTTTAATTAGCAACTTCCCATGTTTTATGGCCCTGTTTCAAGACAGTCTTCCTCTTCACTACCACCAGCTTACCTACTTATGACAAGGGCTACATGCACGTATATGTGTATGCATATGAGCGCATTTGCACCTGTAACAGAAGTAGATAATACTTGTGTGTGCATTTGTGTGTGTGTTATCTGTGGTTATTTCACAGTAAGAGGTAGTATAATTAGTTTTTATTGTAAAAACATCTGATGCATTCTATACTATCTAAATCCGTGTCACCCTAAGCATGGCTAATTCAAGTTTATGTGTACAATATAGATGGTGATTTTTGTTCATCTAAGTTAATTTTTTTCTTATTTAACTTCCTGGGTAATGAAACTTTCACAGAAGGATTTATAAATTATTGAAACAGGTGGATCCTGCTTAACGTGTCAGAAGAAAATATCTTTCAGTGCCTTTCTATGAAATGCTGGGCTTTTAAATTTTGTAATGAAATGTAGTCTAGATTTCTGCAGAGAAACAAACAAACAAACAAAAGCCACATAGAAATCCAAAGCTACTAAGTATTTAAATTTTTTTCTGGGAGAAGGTGGTTGGGGGAATATTTCTAATTTTAAAAAGAAGTTCAAGAAATGGATTCTTTTTTCCAATAAGCACAAATATTTTAAAATTAGTCTAAGTTCCATAATGTGATGTGGGGAGGAAGTAAGTAGCCAGAGGGGAAGAAACAGGCACAAATAATTTGTCCTCAGAACTCTGTAAACTCCCACTCTGTATCAGGAACAGGTGTGGAATGTGAGTGTTTGCCTTTAGAATAAAGGACGATAACCAATGAAGTGTCACCATACCTCTAAATTAAATAAAGCCAAAGGGTTTAATCTCCCCATAGCATAAGATCCTAGATCTTTTAGTTTATGTGTCCTGTATGTTAAAGAATTGGTCATCTTTAATCTCTCTTACTTATTTCTCTGATCTTTGACTGCCATCCAGAACTGGACTGTGTGCCTGAACTTGGGGGAGATTCAGTAGCTGCTATGGGAAATAAGTACTAAAAAGGACTTGTAAATGCTGAGAAGAGAAGCAACCTCCATCAACCCTGTTTGCAGACTATCTCAAAGTTGCATCTCTTGACCTTCACGTGGAAAATGTGCAAGACAGAGAGCTGGCTTTGAAGGCCTCTCCACTGTTTGACTTGTGCCCAGTTTAGCAAAGCATTTCTTTAATATAAGATCAATGATCACATCAAATAAAAATAAATGTGCTTTTAAAATTTATGTTATCCCTGTTAGCCCTTGTGCAGTTTCCTGGTATGAAATTTAATATATACAAAGGCCATCGGTAGTTGTAGCACCTTTTCTGCACTAAGTACTGGTCTCATGATTATGTCAGAAAGGTGTTAAATATTTTCTAGGGGAATTGTTATGGGGAATTAAAAAGGATTCCATCAGAATATAGTGGAGAGAAGCTTTGGTGGCTAATTGATGTGTCTGCTCATTTTGGGAGTTGGAAGAGTTTTGTCCAAAGTCACAGAGATGGCAGTGGTCATCCTAAACTACTTTCCCTCATAATTTTTACCTAAGACCAACTGCAATTGCATGGACTAAAAATAGGTGTGGGGGAGGTCTTAAGCCAGTTGTAGAGAGAGCATATCTGAGGGCAAGGGCAGCAGTGTGAAGTGGCTTGAGGGCACAGAGTATTTGCAGGGTAGAGGAGCTGTGCTGGACTGCTCTACATACATCATAGCGATTGGCTTTGGTTTAGAGTTGACAAATCACTGCACATTATGGAAAATCATGCTTCAGCCTCCCTCTGGCATCCATGGGAAAATTCTGATGCCTGCTTAATATGAACTAAGTTCCATACCTTTCAACTCTACATATATTTTCCAGATCAAATCCAGGTTCAATTAAACATCATAAAAATTTCAAATAGACCCCGACATATTTGAATATTCTTAGTAACAAATATCAGCCTTACACTGTAAGTAGTTATGTACCTAACATTGGCCTTTTCTACATATAGAAATGTAATTTAATATATTTAAATTATAATTATCACTCTTTTACCTTGCTAATTTGCAGAGCTTTAGTGGTCATGTTTTGGCGAATTAAATTTTCCTCAGATTAGAGAAAAAAATCAGAAAAAATATGTAACTATACTCTGGATTTTTAATCTTCTACTTTTAATATTCAGAAGTCATGGACTTCTGCATTTTAGAAACTCAATAGCCTTCTTATATGTAAAGTTTTACTTTTATTGAATACCTGAGAAAATAATAAGTTTTCATGAAAGTAAATTGTCATAAGAATATATAAACATAGGTTTTAGAGATAATACAAAAATTCATCTCAAATTTGTTTTTTGTTTTAGGCTATGGGTTCCAGACTTTCTGTAATTTCCCAAAGTGCTGCCAATCTTGGGACAGGAATTATCATAGCCTTAGTTTATGGCTGGCAATTAGCACTTTTACTCTTAGCAATTGTACCCTTCATTGCAATAGGAGGAGTTATTCAAATGAAAATGTTGTCTGGACAAGCCCTGAAAGATAACCAGGAGCTAGAAGGTTCTGGGAAGGTAAGTTAATCTAAAAGTAACTGCTTATCTAAATTGAGGAAAATACTCTTATTAATGATGTTTTATTATTCCCTATTACCAGCTATACTCTGAGAATGGTGCTATAACTCTTCCTCAAGGCAGTATTTTTATGCTTATTTAACAGATTAGAAACTAAAGAAAGATAGCAAACAAACAAACAAAAAAGTCTTTGAGTCCTTAGGCTCAAAGACTGACATGCTTTCTGTACATGTTTCTGGTTTCAGGCTGTTTTCTTCATCTTCTCTTCCCCTCTGCTCCCGTCCTTCCTTCATTTCTTTCCTTTCTCTCTCTCCCTCCCTCCCCCCTCCCTTCCGTCCCTCCTCCCTCCGTCCCTCCCTCGCTCCCTCCCTCTTCCTCCTCCCTTTCTCCCTTTCTCTCTTTCAAGCATTTTTCAATTCTCTCTTTTATGGAGGAATATAAGACCACTTCATTACCTGGGATGGAGATGATTCAATATGGAAAGGTACTAAGAGTATTTATTTTGCCCCTTTTATCCTGCCTCTTCCCTTCATCCTGTTGCTCTTTGTCCTTCCCTTGGTAGTATTTTTTCCGCAATGTGTCTTTTTTCTCATTATTTAACAAATTCTTACATAGCATTTAGTGGGTTTCCTGGCAAATGCTGTACTCCTTAAGGGTACCCTATGATGTAGTCTCTACTATTATCCCGTTTTTCAGGTGATGCTGAGGCACAGGCAGGCAATGTCCTCAGTGCCATAAAGCTGATAAGTCTTGGAGCCAGGATTCAAACTCAGACAGTTGTGCTTCTATTCACTAGAAATCAAAGAGTTCCTGAGATGGCAGAACATAATCTAGTATGATATCCTCTGTATCATTGCAAAAATGAGAGGACATAACAGGGATGACCCCTAAAACTGGGGTCTAAAGAAGGATAAAACTAATGTCTAAAGAAGGATAAAACTGCCAGTAACTATTTGCTGTAGTTTATTGAGTGTTCTTAATAATCCAGAAAATCTCCTCTGTTTGTTTGCCTCAGTCCTTACACTTAAAACTATTTCTAATGTGTTTGAATAAAGATTGTCTTTAGGCAGTTTGATTAATGATGATTTTTTTCCCTAAAAGTTCTTGCTTTCTGTACTTTTAGGATTTTGTAAAATGGGTATACATTATTTTTGAAAGATGTAAAAGAAGTTTAGAATTTCTTTCTTTTCTTTTACACTGCTGGGGGTTAAATCTAAGCCCCCCTAGGCAAGGCAAATGCTCTACCACATGAGCCACATTCCTATCCTAATTGTTTTTTGATTTTTTTTGCCAGTACTGGAGGTTGAACTCAGGGCTTTGCCCCAGGACCTGTTCTGCCCTCTGTTCTCTGATTTTGTAGAAGAAAAAAGAAGAAAGGAAAAAGAGAAAAAAATAACATTTTGCTTGTTTAAAATAAAGATAGCTACACAGGGAGTTTCCTTGTGACATTTCCATGTATATATATTCCATGTATACATTTCCATGTATATGTATTATAACCCCAGTTGATTATCTCCTCTATTTTTCTTCATTCTGCCATAGTCCATTTTTATGGTGGTTTCAACAGGTTTAAAAATTCTGTACTCATTCTTGTATAGAGAGTACTTCAACCATATTCATTTTCTTAACTTCCTTCTTTTACCTTCCCCCCTTCCTTGTGACCTCCTCTTGGTGTGACCTCTTTTTTATAATATTGCTGTATTTTTGTTAGGTCTATACTCCACATGTGAGAGAAAGCATGAGCCTTTGGCCTTCTGAACCTGGATAACTTCACTTAAGATGATGTTGTCCAGTTCAATCCATTTACCTGCAAATGACAAAATTTCATTCTTCTTTATGGCTAAAATTCCATTGTATACAAATACCACATTTTCTTAATCCATTCATTAGTAATGGGGCATCTTGGCTGTTTCCATAGCTTAGCTATTGTGAATAATGCTGCAGCAAACATGGGTATAGAGGAGCCTTTGTTGTAACGTGACTCATATTCTTTCTGGTTTATCCCTAGAAGTGGTATTGCTGGATCATATGGCAGTTATATTAGCATTTTTTTGAGGAGCCTCCATACTGTTTTCCACAGTGGTTGTACTAATTTACATTCCCACCAGCAGTGTATGAGAGTCCTTTCTCTCCCACATCCTCACCAACATTTGTTGTTTTTGTTCTTGATGGTAGCCATTCTAACAAGAGAGAGGTGGAATCTTAACATGGTTTTGATTTGCATTTCCCTTATGGCTAGGTACATTTTTATGCCTTTTTTTTTTTTTTAGCCATTTGGACTTCTTCCTTTGAAAAACCTCTGGTCAGTTCATTTGTGCATTTCTTCATTGGGGCATTGATTTTGGGGGAATTTAGCTTTTTGAGCTCTCTGTATATTCTGGTTATCATTCCTTTGTCTGATATGTAGCTGGCAAAGATTTTCTCCAGTTCTGTGGGAAGCCTCTTCAATTTAGAGGCCATTTCTTTTGTTGTGCAGAAGCTTTTTAATTTCATGTATTCCTGTTTGTCAGTCCTTTCTCTAAGTTGCTGAGCTATTTGAGTTCTATTGAGGAAGTCATGCCTATGCCTGTTGCTTCCAGTATATTCCCTGCTCTTTTCAGTACTAGTTACAAAGTTTCAGGGCTTATATTAAGGTCCTTAGTCCACTTTGAGAAGATACTTGTTCAGAGTGAAAGGCATGGATATAGTTTGTTTTCTGCAGGCAGATACCCGGTTTTCTCAGCAACATTTGTTGAAGGGCCTGTTCTCCCTCGTAGTTTTTGATGCCTTTGTAAAAAATTAGGTGGGTATAGCTGCATGGATTCATATCTAGGTCTTCTATTCTGGTCGGCTGGTCTTCTTATCTTTTTTTGCTGTTTTTATTGCTATAACTCTGTAGTATAGCTTGAATTTGGATATTATGATACCTCTAGAGTTGCTCTTTTTGCTCAGTATTACCTTGGTTATTCATGGTCTTTTATGCTTCCAAATGAACTTCAGGGTTAATTTTTCAATCTCTGCAATGAATGACATTGAAATTTTGATGGGAATTGAGTTGAACATATGTGGATTGCTATTGGTTGTACAGCTATTTTCACTATGTTGATTCTACCAATCCATGAGCATTGGAGATCATTCCATCTTTTGTAGTCATCTTCAGTTTCTTTCTTCAGTGTTTTATTGTTTTCCTTGTAGAGGTCATTCACATCCTTTGTTAAGTTTATTCCTAGGTATTTGATATTTTTTGAGGCTAATGTAAGTGGAACTGTTTTCCTATATTCTTTCTCAGTCTGTTCATTGTTGATGTATAGAAAGGCTACTGATTTTTGTAAAGTGATTTTGTGGAAGCTGTTTATGGTATCTAGGAGTTTTTTGGGTCTTTCAGGTATAAGATCATGTCATTTGGAAATTAGGATAATTTGACTTCTTTATTTCCTATTTGCATTCCTTTAATTTCTTCTTCCTGTCTTCTTGCTCTGGGTAGGAATTCCAAGGCTATGCTGAATAGGAGTGGAGAGAGTAGACACACTTGTCTCATTCCTGACTTTAGAGGAAATGGTTTCAGTTTTTCCCCATTTAGTATGCTGTTGGCTATAGGCTTGTCATGTAGCCTTTTTTATTCCGAGGTACATTCCTTCTATTCCTAGTTTCATAAGAGCTTTTATCATGAAAGAATGATGAATTTTATCGAAGGCTTTCTCTGCATCTATTGAAATTATCAAGTGTTTTTTGTCTTTGCTTCTGTTAATGTTCTGTATTACATTTAATGATTTGTGTGTGTTGAACCATCCCTGCATCCCTAGAATGAAGCTGACTTGGTCATGATGTATGATCTTTTTGATATCCTGTTGAATTTGGTTTGCCATTATTTTAATGAGAATGTGTGTATCTATGTTTATTAAAGAGATTGGCCTGTAATTCTCCTTTTTTGTTGTGTCCTTTTCCAGTTTTGGAATAAGTGTAATAATGGTTTCATTGAATGAGTTTGGCAGTGTTCCTTCCCTTTCTATTTTGTGGAAAAATTTAAGGAGTATTGGTATTAGTTCTTTGAAGGACTGGTAGAATTCAGCCTGTCAGATATTTTTTGGAAAACTTTATTGCTGCTTCAGTTTCATTGTGTATTATAGAACTGTTTAGGTGATGAGTATCCTCTTGGTTCAATTCAGGATGGTCATATATATCTAGAAATTTTCCCATTTCTTATAGACTTTCCAATTTATTTGAATGTGAGTTTTCAAAGTAATCTCTTATGATTCCCTGGATTTCTGTGGTGTTTGTTATTATCTGTCTTTTTTTGTTTCTAATTTTATTACTTTGGCTCTTTTCTCTCCTCATTTTACTCAGATTTACCAGGACTTTATCAATCTTATTTTTTTTTTCAAAGAACCAGCTTTTTGTTTCATCAATTCTTTGTATGGGTTTTTTGGTTTCTATTTCATTGATCTCAGCCCTTATTTTTATTATTTCTCTCTTTTTGCTTGTTTAGGGTTTAGCTTATTCTTGTTTTTCCTAGGAGTTTGAGATGCACATTTATTTGAGATCTTTCTGTGTTTTTAATAAATGCATTCATGGCTATAAACTTTCCTCTGAGGACTGCTTTTGCTGTGTCCCATGGGTTCTGACAGGATGTGTTTTCATTTTTATTAAATTTCAAGAACTTTTTGATTTCCTCTCTCTTATTTCTTCTATGACCCACTGATCACTGAGCAATGTTTTGTTCAGCCTCCAGTTTTTTGCATATTATCTTCTGCTTCTTCTGTTGTTGAGTTCTAGCTTCACTGCATTGTGGTTAGACGGTAGGCAGGGGGTTATTTCAATTTTCTTATATTTGTTGAGATTGGCTTTGTGACCTAAAATATGATCTATTTTGGGGAAAGTTCTGTGGGCTGCTGAGAAGAATGTATATTGTGCTGTTGCAGAATTGGATATTCTGTAGATGTCTGTCAGGTCCATTTGATTTATGGTGTCATTCAATTCTAGAATTTCTCTGTTGATTTTTTTTTTCTGGATGACCTATTTATTGATCATAGAGTAGTATTAAAGTCTCCCAGCACCATTGTGTTGGGGTCTATCTATGATTTTAAATCCATTAGTGTATGTTTAATGAAGTTGGGTACAACAACATTGGGTGCATATGAGTTAATAATTATTACTTCCTTTTGACATATTGCTCCTTTTATTAGTATGAAGTGACTTTATCTCTTCTGACTAATTTAGATTTGAAAGTCCACTTTATCTTATAAGTATTGTCACTCCTGCCTGTTCTGGGGAGCTATTAGCTTGGTAAATCTTCTTCAACCATTTCACTGTAAGACAGTGTTTCTATCAATGAGGTGAATTTCAAGTAAACAACATATTGTCAAGTCTTCCTTTTCAATCCAGTTTGCCAATCAGTGTCTTTTGATGAGGAAGTTGAGTCCATTAACATTCAATGTTAATATTGAGAGCTATGTGATTATTATTGTCATTTAGTTGTTTTTGTTGTTTAAGAGTTTATGTATGTGTAGCTAATGCTATGCTACACTCTGATTACTTGTCTGTTCTTCTCATGAGGTTTAATATTTCCCATTCTTTCATGGTTACATTTGTTTTCATCTTCTATGTATAGGTTTCCTTTCAGAATCTTCTGTAGTGGAGGTTTGGTGGTCAAATACTGTTTTAGTTTCTGTTTATCATGGAAGATTTTTATTCCCCCATAAGTTTTGAATGATAACTTTGCTGGGTAGAGTATCCTAGGACTGAAATTGTTTTCTTTTAGTGCTTGAAATACCTCACTCCATGACCCTCTTGCTTTTAAGGTTTCTGTTGAAATATCTGCTGTTATTTTGATGGGTTTACCTTTAAATGTTATTTGATTTTTCTCTCTTACAGCCTTCAATATTCTTTCCTTGTTCTCTGTGCTAGTTGTTTTAAGTATAATATGCCATGGAGAAGTTCTATTTTGGACATGTCTGTTTGGTGTTCTGGAGGCTTCCTGTACTTGAATGGATATCTCTTTCTTGAGATTTGGGGAATAGTCTACTATTATTTTTTGAATGTATTACATACACCTTTGGCTTGCACCTCTTCTCCTTCACCTCTTCTCCTTCTTCAATGCACATGATTTACAGGTTTTTGATGGAATTGCAGAATTCTTATGTATTCCTTTCACAACTTTTAAATCTTTTGTCTAAGAATTCTTCTGTTTTTTCTTTAATATTTATTTTGTCTTCAAGCCCTAAAATTCTGTCTTCTACTTGTTCTAGTTTGCTGGTGTGGCTTTCAATATTTTTATTTGCTTTAAGGATCTTTTTATTTCCAGGATTTCTTTTTTTTTGAGATTTTCCATATCTTTGTTAAACTCCTCTTTCATATCTTGTGATGTCTTCTTTATTTCATCTCTCTCTTTTTTAAAAATAATCTCCTTAGTAACATTTTAGAGTTTGTTGAAGTCCTCTCTGAGTACATTTAGTTGTTTCTGTGTCTTCTTGAGTTTTTTTTTTAAATCTATGTTCTCTTGATATTCTTTGAGTTGTTTTTGTATGTTCTCTTTAAGCTCCTCTTTAAGTTCCTCTGTGAGCTCCTTTTTCAGCACCTCATTAAGCTTCTCTTTAAATTCATTGGACATTCTTATCATTCTACTGGGGTCAGCAACTGGAAATTCCTTTCCTTCACTTTCAGCAATCCCTCTATTGAATTATTGTTAGTCTTTTGAGGGGTTGCATTCTCCTGCCTTGTTCTCCCCATGTTTCTATTTTGAGCTTTGCACCTGTGTTGTTGATTAGCTAGTTGAGGGTTTTAATTACCTGTTATCTTTCCATTGACTTAATTATTATGCTGTGTCTGGCTTAGTCATTAGCTAGGTTGTTGTTCCGTTTCTTTCCCTGACCTAGAGGTATAATTTAGTAATAACAAATTCACAGATTCAATGCCAGACCAGTTATTTACATAATACCTGGAAAATCCCTTAGTAATATTATCTATAAACAGTGAGTATTGGGGTGATAACAGTTGTTTGGATAGAGATAGATACTTAAGTAATTAAAAAGATGCTGCTAGAGGAGGAGGGCAGAAAGGGGGAATGGGGCAAGGGGGCAAGGGATGTGAGGTATAGGGGCTGTGGAGTAATAAGTCCCTAATATGTGTTAAGGTGTAGTTCTGTTATTGTGGGGGAGTGTGCTTTTGTCAGGGATTGCAGAGGGATAGGAAGGATGGGGGTAATGTGTAAATTTGATATAGTAGACTATTCAGTGAATGGTGAGTGTGGAGGAAGTAGGGGTAGTGGAGTGAAAGGTAGGGGGAGGCAAGGAGGGGAAGATGGAGAAAGGAGGAGAGAGGAGAAAGGTCAGAAAAGAAGCTGGGGGAGAGAAAGGAAAGTAGGGCAAGAGAGAGCTAAGCAGATTTGTATTTGGACAAAGAGGAAGAAGGAGATAGGTACAATGGATTATAGTACCAAAAAAATGAGAGAAAAGAAAGAAAGTAAAAATAAAGATAAGAAAATAATAGTAATAAAAATAAAAATTCTAAATTAAAAAGGGGGGGAAAGGAAAAAAATCAGTTCACTGAAAGTTCTGTAGTTTTTCCTTTGACTTCAAATCCAGGTGATGGCATTTTTGACAGGGGCTTTCTCAGTGTTTCTGTCCCTTGTTCCCTTGGTATGCTGTGTTGTGTGACAAAATATTTAAAATTACAATAAACTTAAAAAGTGAATTTTGTAGAAGAGCAAACACTGAAAATAATATAGGATTATCCAAGTTCCTGGTTAATTTTGGGAAGTTATGTAAGGCTATGTGGCTTTAGACAAATGCCTTAGCTTCTTTTTCTATAAAGAAGGGATGGATGAAGCAGTTGACCTCTCTTCCAGATCAAAAATTGACTTTGATAAATTGCTTAATATTCTTTCCATAGAGAAGATCCTCACAGGTAATACTAAATGCTAAATAAGTAATACGTAATCATAAGCTAATTTTCTTAATCTATTTTATAGAATTCACATTATTGTTAGCCCTTGTGCCTCTTGGTGATGGATGGTCTCTGTTACAGATTGCTACTGAAGCAATAGAAAACTTCCGAACTGTGGTTTCTTTGACGCGGGAGCAGAAGTTTGAACACATGTATGCACAGAGTTTGCAGATACCATACAGGTAAGAACCCTTGAAAACTGAGAGAGGAAGTAGGAGGAGCTTTTCAGTCATCAATTTGTTTTCAGAAGGATTACATTGGTCAGAAGGTAGTTTTTATTTAGAATCCTGATATAGGAGAAAGATAGAAGCAAAATAGTTATGGTTCAAGCTCAATATTGCTCAGAAAGCCCTAGAATGTTAATCCTTGGTATAACCTTCTCTCACTCCCCCAAGGAGTTAAGTGGTGCTTCTCTTTTCCCATAGCATGTTTTTCAGAAATAATGATCCAACTAAATCCCAAGGTCCCCAAGCACAAGGATATACCCTTTTCCCTGTATTACTCAGATGGTTCTTGTAGCTTAAAGGTGTTGGGTAAATGTGTGTGGAGTGAATGTTTCCTACAGAGGACACATGTGTCTATGTTCAATAGTTGCAAGAAAAGGAAGGAGCTTTCATAGCCTTAGTTTATCTTTGCAACAACACACTGAGGTGTGTAGAATCCTGAATTACAGATGAAGACACCAGGCTGAGAAATGAGGCCGTTTCCTAAACTCACACAACTGGTAACTTTAATGAGGATCAAACTTAATTCTTTAGACATGAAATCCATTTTTGTCTGTCATTCCTGTGCTAACTTACCAGGTTATATTTTAAGGACTGAGAAATTAAAGTGGAATAAACTTTCAAATATCTTCTTTCCAGAAATTCCTTGAGGAAAGCACAAGTCTTTGGAATAGCATTTTCCTTCACCCAGGCAATGATGTTCTTTTCCTCTGCTGCTTGTTTCCGGCTTGGTGCCTTCTTGGTGGCTCGTGAGTTGATGGATTTTGAAAGTGTTCTGTTGTAAGTATTGGGTTAATATTTACAGTTTAACTCTGAAATTAACCTGGAATGATCATACTGACTATCTGGCTAGAAAACCCTAGCCAGAATCTCTTGAAGACATTCCATGATTAAGGTGGTGGCATTTTGCCTCTGTGTCTTCATGTGTTATCCTTCAGTCACCCTCTTTTATCCGTAACTTCTCTTCTTCCCTGTGCTTATGTATATTTCTGATCTTTCTGAACCTGTTACTGTGTATAGTGATTCAATTCACAGATCTCCACAGGCCTTGGAGTTTTGGAAGAACTTCTTATAAAGAGATTTCCCACAGGGCCCTGCTAAAGTATGGTAGTGGTATGCTAACTTGTACAAATCCTGGGAGACTCTAGGAAAAATTTGCTTTTCCTTGATTTAAAAAAAACAAAAAACATTGGCAAGTTAAGAGGTTAGAGAAATTAAAAAATAACAAAGGAAAAACTAGATTGGAACTTTTTGCTGTGAATATAGAAAGTGGTCCCTCAGTCAGGGGAAGATAAGTCTAACCTAAATTATACTACAACGTACCCAAATATGCAGTTTGGTTGTCAAAGGTGAATGTGATCTTATGTGCTTCCTAATTTGGTGACAGATACAACTCTGCCCTTTGATAGCATAACATAATTAGTACTAATACAGAT
Source organism: Castor canadensis (assembly GCF_047511655.1). Lineage (NCBI taxonomy): Eukaryota > Metazoa > Chordata > Mammalia > Rodentia > Castoridae > Castor > Castor canadensis. Next base: position 55,080,186 of record NC_133387.1, read on the forward strand.
TTACATCGAAACCAGAATCATATAAGCCTGACACTATATGTAATATAGTATTTCTGTCCTGATTAGGCATTGCCTTCATGCATTATAGTTAGTTCAGGATGACCCTAACAGAAGATTTCAAATTTCTACTTTCTAATATGTATGTCTGAAAAATGATATGCAAGTACTATTTGTGATTATGGCACATTATATCATTGATATTGGGGGCTTGCTTGGAAAATTGTTTGATATATAGATTACTGCAAGTCTTTGAACTGATGAAAATTGCTGACAATTTGGCCTTAGATTTGTAAAATAAATCTTCCAGTAAGTAAAGGAAATCGAGTTGGAAAAGATCCCACAGGTTTAAATAATTACAAAGACCAACATTAACTATGAGCGTGATTTATTTAGAGCTAGTTTTGTAAAATAAAAGAAAACAACTGTTACAGTGTGCTGCTAAACACAGGTGTGGGTTGGGAGGAAGAAATGGGTGGATCTGAGTATTCTCACAGGTGTAGTCAGTTTTAGGCCTACTGTTTAAAAAGACACATTGATAACTATGTCCTGATAAAGGCAGAGAAAGGAGTTACCAAATAAGCAAAGAACATTTTTGACAATGTTGCAATATAGAAGGTCTATTTTAGGGAAAAGGAAGTGGGTTTTTCTTCAGTCAAAAAAGAACTTTTTAAACAATGGACTTAAACATGTTGCTTCCTAAAACAGAAGATGGAGACCTGTCTAGAGGAAGTTCTAGGCACAAAGATTGAGAGCTGGATTTGATGTCAGGTCTTTTTTTAAGCTCTACTGGCTGTGATTCCCATGCCATAGATTAAGATGCAAAGGAATCTTGAGAGCAGGTACTTGGTGAACTCTCTCTTTATAGCATGGTTCACAGGTTTTCCTTCCTCCCACCTCAGTCTCTGAAATGCTGAGATTATAGGAATGTACCACCTTGCCAGATTGTATGACAAGTTTTCTAAGAATCTGATATCATTCTACCAACATACCTGACTATATTCATTGTTGATTCTACACAATAATGCTGTATAACAACCAATCATTAAACCTTAGTAACATAGAATAATGAAAAAAAATTTCAGTGGGACTGGGGTTTGATCTCAAGGAGTTCTCTACCACTTGAGCTATACCTCTGGTCCATTTTGCTCTGGTTATTTTGAAGATGAGGTCTTATGAATTATTTGCCTAGGCTTGGCCTTGAACAGTGATCCTCCTGAACTCAGCCTCCCAAGTAGCTAGGATTTTAGGTGTAAGCCACCATCACCTGGCAATAGCAATAAACATTTATTTTGCCCAAAGCCTGTAGGTCACTTCTCCTGATCGGAGCGGTTATAGTGCATTTCAGCTGGGATCATTCATGTGTCTGCAGTTAGCTACAAGCTAATTAAAGAAAGAAACATGGAACTGCTGATGTCCAACATACCCTGTGGGCCAGACCATGTCACAAGGCCACCTGAAATTCAAAAAGCAGGAAAACAAAATCCACTTTAAAACCAAAAAAAAACCCCCAAAAGTACAGAGTGTATTTTCTGGCTGGAACCATAGAGGATGCCAAGGAGAAGAAAAAGAAGGTACTGCTATACCCAAAATCCTTAGGAAGATTCTTGCTGTGCAGAAACACTTAAGAAAAAGTGAAGGAACTTCAAAGAGCTGAAGGTAAAGTGCCTAAGAAAGAAGTGTGCTCGGAAGATGCTTCAAAAGGCAAAGAGGAAGCTAATCTATGAAAAAGCCAAGCACTACCACAAGGAATATAAGCAGATGTACAGAACTGAGGTTTGCGTGGCTAGGAAGGCAAGAAAAACTGGCAACTTCTACGTACCTGCAGAACTGAAATTGATGTTTGTCATCAGAATCAGGGGTACCAAAGGTGTGAACCCAAAGATTTGCAAGGTGCTACAGCTTCTTTGCCTTGGCCAGAACTTCAATGGTACCTTTGTTAAGCTCAACAAGGCTTCAATTAACATGCTGAGGATCATGGAACCATATATTGCATTGGGGTAAGTCTTCTTTCCTTTGATTTCTATTTATTAAATTGATTACATAGCAAGATGCTTAGCTGTTTTAACAGTGATCATTCTTATCTGATCATTTATGCCTGTTTTTCAGGTACCTGAACCTGGAGTCAGTAAATGAACTATTTACAAGCATGGTGAAGACAAAATCAGTAAGAAGAGAATTGCCTTGACAGATAACTCAGATTGCTCCATCTGTTGGTAAATTTGTCATCATCTCCATGGAGGATCTGATTCATGAGATCTATACTGTTGTAAAATACTTCAAGGAAGCAAATAACTTCCTGTGGCCCTTCAAATTATCTTCTCCATGAGGTGGTGTGAAGAAAAAGACTACTCATTTTGTAGAAGGTGGCAATGGGGAAGACCAGATCAATAGGCTTATTAGAAGGATGAACGAAGGTGTCTACCATGGTATTTTTGTAATCTGGTCAGTTAATAAACAGTCATTGCTGACAAAAATAAATACAGAAAAGACCATGTTGTAAGAAGGTGAAAATACAGACAAGTGTTTAAAAAGGGGTGGCTTGTTTGCTACAATCATGACATGTTATAAGCATGTGTTTATTTTTTCTGTTTTTTAACGTCTGCTTTATAACTACCTGAGACAATGCTCAATGCTGGGTGTAGAAGTGTCAGCTTGCTACCATTACAGCCACAGTTCTGTGCACATGTTTTGACTTTTGTCCTCCAGGGTATTTTCAGCTATTGTTTTTGGTGCCATGGCAGTTGGGCAGGCCAGTTCATTTGCTCCTGACTATGCCAAAGCCAAAGTGTCAGCATCCCATGTCATCAGCCTCATTGAAAAAATCCCTGAGATTGACAGCTACAGCACAGAAGGACTGACACCGGTGAGTTTGATGTTTTGGGTATGTGATCTGCTCCTAACTCCTCAGTGAAAGTATTCAAGGAAATTTAATAAAATTTGTGCTTTTTTATATGCTGATAAGATCTAGGTCACAGTTTTATTTTAATAAATGCTGATAATAATATCTTAACATCCAGTACTTTATATAACAAAGTTACAGGAGATAAGAATACTGTAAATTCTTTTACTCAGGCTTTCTTATTGTAGGTAACTCTATCTAGGGGAACTGATTTAACACATTTATATGGTACATTTGTATTGTATTAACAATCCATGCTATAAAACCATTAACTCTTCTAGATCTGACTTATTAAATTCCAGGAGCTTGAAATGAAGCTCACATATAATGGGAGTTCACTCCCTTCTGATATCCGGTAGTAGGAAGGGCTAGTCCTACCCTGTGCTTTCAGTATTGCAGCAATCAAATTTAGTGTTTCTATTTTCATTTTAGAATATGTTGGAAGGAAATGTGACATTTAGTGGAGTCATGTTCAACTATCCCACCCGACCAGACATCCCAGTGCTTCAGGGACTGAGTCTCCAGGTGAAGAAGGGCCAGACACTGGCCCTGGTGGGCAGCAGTGGCTGTGGGAAGAGCACGGTGGTCCAGCTCCTTGAGCGATTCTATGACCCATTGGCAGGAACAGTGGTGAGCACACTTTCATATTCAGATCATTTTAAGTTTTTCATCTTGTAAATGCCTGGATGTGCTTAATTCTCAAGGATAAGCCACAGTTTTTCATACCTCTAAGCAATAATAGCCCCTTTTAGATAATGTCTTGGCTGCCTATGTTTGGTGACCAAGCTGTGTCAATTGCCCCAGCCATCTTCTCCAGCCTCTTCTCAACAAAGCCCCTCTATCCTCATCTCCCTTGCTGTGGTTAAATATGAGAAGAACCAGCAAAAATTAAGTAGCCACAAAGAAAGATTAGGAGTTTTAGGAGTGTTTCAAGAAAGAGAAGATGTACTGGACATGATGGCATATGTCTGTAATTCCAGCTGTTCGGGAGGTGGGAATAGGAGGGTTACCATTCAAGACCAGCCCAGAGAAACTTTAGTGAAACTCTATCTCAAAAAAAAAAAAAGGTGGGCTTGGTGACACATGCCTATAAACCCAACTTCTTAGGAGGCAGATGTAGGAGGATCACAGTCTAAGGTTATCCTTGGTCAAAAAGCATAAGACCCTATCTGAAAATAAGCTAAAACAAAAAGAGCTGGGGTATGATTCAGTGCTATTGTGCTTGCCTAGCAAGTGCAAGGCCCTAAGAACAAACCACAGTCCTGCAAAAAAAAAAAGATAGTCAGCAAGGACTTCTGCTATGGAGATATGGTGTATAAGATGAGGACTGATAGGTTCTAGCAACACATGGACTGCTTCTCACATTTTCTACTCTCAGTGATGGTTTGACAGTAGAAAATCACTTGCCTGAAGGAGGGGACATGGAGATTTAAGTGGGTGTAAAGAAGGTCAAAGGGGAAAGTAAGACAGCAGTTGGAATGAGGAGACAGAATCCAGGGAACCTGTGTAGGAAGAAAGATCTAGGGCACTTTTTGGCTGAGGATAAGATAGTGCCACTGATGGAATGCGCATTGAATCATCTTCTAAGGCAAAAACAAAAAAAGAGATGGGCACATTTGGGGAAATAGATGATGGATGAATGCCCTTTTGTTTTCTGAACTAAAAGGGTGAGAATTATCCATTAGCAAAACTTCAAGTGCTGTTAGGGAGGGACTGTCTTAAGTGCTAGGCATGAGTCAGGAGTCTTGAAAGGAGTGGTGAATTGAAATGACTGTGGTGGAGGAAAGGAAAAGCCAAACTGGAATGAATGGAATTTAGTATAGACTATCCCATTATGTAGGTATTTAGTTATTGGTTATACTTAGAGGTGATATTCAAAATATTTAACAATTCCAGGGCTGTGGGCACTCATGCCCACACTAGTTGCACTAATGACCAAAATGAAATAGATTTTCAACCTGCTGTCCAGGCTCTTTTTTACTTCCTGATCAGTATTTTCTTCTCTATGCTATGAATTATACCAATGTCTTGTACATGCTAGGCAAGTGCTTTACCACTGAACTATATTTCAGCCCTAGGAAAATTTTTACTGTATTCAAAGAAAGTTTTTTATAGACTTTACATTAGTCTGTTCTTTAATGGTGACAAAAAATTTTATTCCTTATTTTAGCAGCCTTGTTTTATGTTTTCTGCAAACTCTGATTTTATGCTCATAGCCACTAGAGGAAGTCATCCCTGACCCTGTAAGCAATAGAGGAGAAAATATCAGCTGTTAGATTCCATTGAAGGTCTTTAACCCACTCTTATTAAGCAGTGTGTTAAATACTGTGCTGTAAAGAGTTGTAGGGCATGGAGTCTTCCCTCAAGAATTTAACTGAGGAGATGGAGCCTTTACTTCCAAAATGCATTAGATTAAAGAAATGAGGTCTATGGCTTAAGGGTTGAGGAGGATTGGCGCATGGGCAAGCATTTGAGATGGCATTCAGTGCAGGAGGCAATATGGGCTGTGGTCGATAAGTGATTTGATCACAGGGTAGCAAAGAGGCCAGTTTGACTGAAATGGGGAATTTAGAAATAGTAGTGCTTCTCAAGTTGGGTGCTGGTGGCTCGTACCTATAATCCTTTGGAGACTGAGATGAGGAGGATTGTGATTTGAGGCTAGCCCAGGCAAAAAGTTTGCAAGATACCCATCACCACCAATAAAAACTGGGCATGGTGGTGTGCACCTGGGGAAAGTATAAATATGAGGATTTCTGCTGTCCAGGCCAGCCTGGGCAAAAAAGTGAGACCTATTTCTAAATCAACCAGAGCAAAAAGGGCAGGAGGCATGGCTCAAGTGATAGAGCATCTACCTAGCTGCACAGAGTCCTGAGAAAGCATGGATAGTATCACTTAATTTCAGTGTAGGAAACAGAAATCACTGTATCTATTTTGCATAGATGGATATTTAATAAAGGGAATTAGGTTTTCACTCTTGGAAGGGCTGGAAGAATGGAAGTAAAGAAGGTTGCTCCCAGGCTTTCCAAATCACAGGTCTGCAGCTGTGCTCCTATGACCGGAAGTTGCAGACATTATGCCCTTGTCATTCTTGTTCCAAACCTAGAGACACAAGACCAGGGTCTGGTCATGCAAAATTCCCATCTACTGTAACACATGTTAGTTTACCATTGCTGCTAAGGGAGAATTGGCATCTGTCTCCCAGAATTTACAAGAGCATCTCACTCATAGATCATAACTCCCTTCCAGAACCAAGGGAGTCTGGGAAAGAGTTTTTAATCCTTTGATATCTGGGAGAGAAGACAGGAAAATATGAAATGAATAGAACAGTAACCATCTCAATACAACTTTGCGATTATACACTAAAAACCAAATGTCGTCACTTAGCGTAGGAATATCCATTATCTGCTTTTGTGCATTTGCATAAGAGCTTTAAAAGACTACCGGTAAGTGCACTGCTGCCAGACTTCCTAACAGAAGTGTTGGCAATAAATTCAAGCAAATTTGCCAAGTTGTATTTATAAGTATCCATTAGTAACCCTTAATAATTCAGTTAGTAGGTTACTACCAATTAGAAATTACTGCCATCTAAGATTGAGTCAGTGGATTTGAGCAATATTTGATTGTAAGAATTGAAAAAAGTACTTAACCCAGAGGATGACTTACCATCATTAGAGGACTTGGAATCATCCTCAGAAACCTTTACTTGGAGTGGTCATTCTCAAACCTTAGTGTGTGCTATAATGGTCTAGAGAGCTATTCAATAACACAGCCATCCTGGGTCATTCAAGCAGGCTGGAGCCTGGTCTTTTATGTTTACAATTTCCCTTGGTGATTCTGATGCCACCATAGTTTGGGAATCATGAACTGATAAGTATGAAGGAAAGATTAGGTTAAATTATGGAGAATCTTCAAGTGCTAAGATGTGGAATTCTGAATGGGAGAGGATCCAAGTTTATTGGACCTAAAGATTTTACAATTTCAGGGATTCTATTTAAAGAAAATAAAACGTCGGCACAAAAAAATGACTTTAATTTTTGGGGCTACTAGAAATGAACACAGAACCATGTACTTGCTGGCAGTCATTCTTCCATTTGAACCATGCCCCCAGCCCACTATTTACTTTAAATGAAAAAAAAAAGGCACAAGATCTGAACACTAGCACCTTATAGATCTTCGTCCTGTTGTTTTTTAGGCAATTTACTATAAATGCTTACAAGGAATAGTTTACTGACTTCAACCTGGCCTGCCTTCTACCCAGAATGCTTTTCAAGTACCAGATTTTCCATGCAGTTGAGGTTCCTTGAGTTTAACCTGTGTTAACTTGACTTCTCCTTACCTTGCCATTCTTGCCTCTCTTGTCCATCCCATGCACCACAGTCAGAGCCCTCCATCCCCTTTAGGAGCCCCTTGTCATTGTCTCATTAAAACTTAGCAGGTGCTTGGGCCAGAATGACAGGAAGGACAGAAGATATCTTTTAATTAGGAGACACTTTTGTTTCCAAATCCAACCTGCAGTGTTTAGATCCAAGCCTAGTTCCCTTGATTACTGTATGACTTCTTTGAAGTTATTTAACTTTGCTCATTTCCTTGTCTGTAAACAAGGCTTTAAAATCATTACTACCTCTTAAGAGTTATGGTGAAGATTAAACAACAGAATATATGAGATGTGCTTGATTTTTATATTTTATTATTAGCATTCATATTGAGAGTATATGTATAGAATAATATGTATTTAACATCTAATTACTTGTGCTGATAGGAGCAAGACCTGGATATAACAATCTACAATAGGCTTCCTTTCTTCCTTCCTTCCTCCCTCCCTCCCTTCCTTCCTTTTGTCATTGTTGTTCCTGTACTGGGGATTTAACCCAAGGCCCTGAACTTGCTAGGTAAATGCTCTGCCAGTTGAGCTATGATTCCAGCTCTTTGGTTTTTATCTTGTTTTTGAGATGGTGTCTCCATAACTTTGCCAGGGCTTTTCTCAAACTCCAGAAATACCTGTCACTGCCTCTTGAGTAGCTGGTGGGATTACAGGCATGCACCACCACGGCCAGTGGATAGTCAGCCATATTAATTTAGTCTTTTTTTTTCTTGGTGGTACTGGGGTTTGAACTCAGGGTCTTATGCTTGCTAGGCAGGCACTCTACCACTTGAGCCACTCCACCAGCCCTTAGTTTAGTATTAAATTCTTCTTTGCTAATGTTTACTTTCCCAGTTATGCTTTTATTTATAAAGGCCTGGAACTTGTGAACACTTTTACAGATTCCCCAGAATTCCTTGGCCTTCCCTCAGAACACTACCATTCCTCAGCCTAAGTATCTGTTGAACTCTCTGAACATGTTTTCTAAACAAGGATTCTTTTGCTAACCCAGGTTTTAAACAGTTTGCAATTCTAGTACCTTGCAAGGGGCCTAAGGCTGTTATCATATTGGTGTGATGAAAAAAATCCATTAAAACTTACTAGGATCATTCAGGCTTCCTGTGATTATATTAGTTCAATAGGACCTATATCCTTCCACCGGGGATATAAGCCTGGAATAAATATTTTTTAAAAATTCTTTCCTCACATTTTCTTTTCTCAAGTGCAGTGTTCCAATGAACAAGATCTGCTGCTTGGCCACATCTTTGTGTGTGTGTGAGTGTGTGTGTGTTTTATTGCTCTTTCCACCCTTTATTTTCCTATTAATACTGTTAGGAAACCTAGATCATAGATACTCAGAATAGTTTCCATGGCAACTGACCTTGCTACAACAGGTCATGACCATGCTTCCTGTCCCTGCACTTGCCAGCTTCCCACACAGGAGCTGCATTCCTGCAACAAAGATATACCCCACTCCTGGCTAGCTGTCTCCCAGAGCCCCCAGACAAACAGGATACAGAGAGTACATGTGGCTTAACACACACTTGTCACCACTATTAGAAAAACTGAAGTTAAGTCACTGGTGTATCCTTCAGAAGGCAAGAACAGCTCTCTCACTAGATTGAGAGAAAATTCTTCAAAGCAAGGACATCTACAACTGTGTTTCAGTATTGAAGGTGTCGTGTGTAGTTACATTTACTTAACTGTCTGTCAGTAGTTCCTGGCATATCACGCACCCAGATTTACCAATTGCTGTCAGCCTTTGAGCACAAACCGTATATGGGGTCCATATGTGATCCCATCTAGTCCTCAGTTCTGTGAGCTTAGGAATGATCATCATTCCTATTTAGCTCATGGGAAAGCAAATCAGAGAAATTAATTCTCTTTCCCAAGATCAACAACCACAGAGAGATTCAGCTTCTACCCCACTATGCTCACTTCTATGCCATTTGACCTCTGCACCTAATTCTTTAAACTCAGGTCAGATCAGATTGCGTGGTTATGGTTGTTACTTATTTCCACTCTGATACCATATACTTTTCTCTGTTAAGTATACTGAATTGAATGAGACATTATATTAACTTCCTGTGGCTACTATAACAGATTACCATAAATTTAGGGGCTTAAAACTACACAAATTTATCATTATGCAGTTATAGAAGTTAGAAGTCCAAAAGAACTTTTGCCAGGCTATAATCAAGGTTTCAGTGATGCTATGTTCCTTCTCCAGCATCTCATGGCCCCTTCCTCCATCTTCAAAGCCAGCAACAGCTAGCCAGGTCTTCTTATATTGCCCAGCTTCGATACTCTCCTGCTTCCCTCTCCCACAGTTAAGGAACCCTGAGATTACTTTGGGTTCACTAACAGAATCCAGGGTAATCATCTTATTTTAATGTTAGCTGATTAGCAGCCTTAAATCCATCTGCTACTTTAATGCCTCCTTGACTTGTAGCATGATATAGTCAGAATCTCCAGGGATTAGGAAATGGGTAACTTCTAGGAGGAGGGACCTTGTTCTGCCTTCTGAGGCATTTATCAGAAACTAGGGTTAAAGCATAAGAAAAGTGACATCTCCATTGTTAGATTAACCTTAGAAATTCCATGTAAAAGAACAAAAGCTTTCCCTTAATCTCACAGTAATGTGGCAGTGTTATGGTATGAAATAATGATGTTAAGTTTGCTAAATCTGAAGTGTGCTGGTCCTGAAGTTGATCTGTGAGTTTTTATCTCCAGCATGTAGATAGCAAAGAAATAAAGGAACTGAATGTCCAGTGGCTCCGAGCACAGCTGGGCATTGTGTCCCAGGAGCCCATCCTGTTTGACTGCAGCATTGGTGAGAATATCGCCTATGGAGACAACAGCAGGGTTGTGTCTCAGGATGAGATCGTGAGGGCGGCCAGGGAGGCCAACATACATAACTTCATTGAGTCACTGCCTGACGTAAGTCTCTTGAGCCGTGAGTGTTTAGCAGCCTCCTAAACCTGTCTTTTGATTTTTTTTTTTTTTGGTTTTATTTTGGGATCAAACCCTTGACCTTACAGCTGGTAGGCAAGTACTCTACCACTGGGCTACAACCCAAGCCTATCATTTCATTTCAGAAGGCCTGGCTTCCCAAATGTAAAAAGAAATTAGCAAACAAAACATACCTCACCAGTGTAGGAGCATCTTGGATGGACATGCCAGTTCACACCTGTAATCCCCTGATTGGGGGAATCATGGCTCCAGGCCAATCCAAGCAAATAGTGAGACCCATATCAACAAACAAGCTGGACATCAGGACATATGCCTGCATTCTCAGCTGTGCATGAGGCCATAGGTAAGAAGATTAGGGTTCAAGACTGCTTCAGTCCAAAAGTTCAATATGGTATTCAAAAAAAATAGCTAAAATAAAAGGGCTGGAGGTGTGATTCAAGTGGTAGAGCTCAAGCCTAGCAAGTGCAAGGCCCTGAGTTCAAACACTACTTCTGAAAATAAAAAGCACCTAACCATATTTCCTTCCTAAACTGATGTTATGTTTATCTGGTCACTTGACTGTCCTTGTGAGGAAGGGACAAAAATGTTAAGCCCAAACAGGCATAAAAGAGCAAAACATTCCAAGAGAAGAGAACTTGAACAGTTCTCTAGCTCCTAGGCTTAAGGCACCAACCAGGGATAAGTACAGTATCTGACAGGGAGGCTTTTCCTCCAAGTCCAAGAGCAGAGCCAGCAGGTGGCGTTGGGGTCTCCACCTGTGGACATGATGCTTCTGGTCCTTCTAAGGAGGCAGGCATGACCATCTTTCCCAACTTCTTTCCTCTGTTTCTCTTCCTTCTTCCAGCTTCACTATACAGTGAGGCCAGACAGACAGCTGGACCAATGCCAGAAAGAGAGCTGCCTCTGAACAGGACTGAGCCATTGGGCTGAATGGTATTATGTAATCACTAATCATTGCAGCTTTTGTGGGCCCTGAGCTCCATTTACAGTGTTGATTGTTAAGTTTTTCCTGGGCTGCTTCCTATGGACATCCTCTCAATTCCTTTAGGAAGCTACATTAGTGGAACTTCTCACCATCTCTTAAGCCCTTTTAAGAAAGGGTGAAGGAAAGAGAAAAGGAAATGCACCTAATCTAGCTAATCTATTCCTCCCTTATCACTAGTTATGTTCTTTATTATGAGGAAGTACTCTGTAGAATAAAGCCCAGTCAGGAATGCAGTCACTGCATGGGGAAGGATGACACCAGCAGGTGGCCCTATCTCTTGCCAATATCTCCTTTTTCCTTAGACTCTTTTGCAGACAACTGCTACTCCCAAGCACAGGCCTCAGGGAGGAAGGAGACCTTGTCCCCGTGTCCTCTCCTTTAACAATCTGGTCCAACCCTGGATACCTGACTCTTCTTGAGACTTAAAGTGATCCCCTTTACTAATGAGAACTCAGTGGTTCTTTGACAGTGGCTCAGCACCACCTGGAAACTTGCTAGAAATGTAGATTTTCAAGCCACACCCTAACTCTGCTGAATAAGAAACTTTTGTGGTCAAGTCCAGCAGCAGTCTGTGATTTAATAGTTCAGATGATACCAATGCAGGGTACACAACACAGAGAGTAAGGATCATCTGGCTTTTAAATATGAAATATATTCTGTCTACCACAAGGACCCTACATTTCTGGACTCCTGACCAAATTCTGTCACTCACACCACCCCTTGCAGACATCAAGATTCTTTTCCTTCTGATATGCTAGACCAGCACCCTAAATCCTATTGTTGAAGGACTGCTTCTCATGAGTGATTAGCACCAGGATTGACCTACCCTGCAGAGCTGATGCCTTTCCTCTTCTTACAGGGTCACAGCACTGCCCTGACCTGCTGCACCAGCATCAGTGCTGTTTCACCTTAACCTGGGATCCTTCCCAGGCAGCCACAGTGCAGGGTGGAGCCATGCTAAAACATCTACCAAGTCTCACCAGGGGTTTCGCACTCCAGCTACAATGCGGGTGGGGGTGGGGTGTTGTTCTGAGCACTATAGAACAAGGGTTGCAAGATATAACATAAAAATGTCAATCCATTGCATAACATGGATTTTTATAGTCAAACTGCACTGTAAAACTCAGAGTCCACAGTTCAGCTATACTTTCAGAGCCTGGCAAGGACCTAAAAATAGTAAGATAGTACTGTTATATTTACATATACTGCCACATCCCCCTTCTGCTGTCTTATACAAGCCCTTTAACTCCTGTCCTTATCATCATGTGTGTGGCAACTCTCTATAGCAGGAAGTGATGCAGGAAGAAATTTGGAAGAACTCAAAACATGTAAAGGGTACTTCAGTATTCAAAGTTAGATACCAGAGTACAATTCCTTAGCATCCATTAAAATTGGCTAAGTGTTGGAGATAGTTTCAAAAAAAGACACCAAAATACTAACCTCCCAAGGATTTTTCTTTCCTAACTTCAAAGTCATGCAGAGGGCATCCCCTACTGGTTATGAACAAGATGAGCTTCAGTTACTGGGTACAATTGTCCAATCAAATTTCCTTTCTCCTACCAATCTTTGTCCCAAATATGTAAAGAAACCAGAAGATGGAAGGTAGTACCATTGTAGCAGTTTTCTTATATATTAACATTCTGACTTATTTACACTAAAGCATATAATTTCATATCCCACATGTCTTTTTTCCAAAAGAGATTAAATGTATCATTTAGAGTATTGTTTGTTTATTTAAACCTATTGCTAGATCCTGATCCTAAATATTTATAAATTTTCCATGAGAAAATGATCCTCTTTTCTGTGAGCAAACTGTGAGTTTGAACTTCATTACAAGTACTACTTTCCTAACAACACAACCCCGTCCACAGAAATACAACACCAGAGTAGGAGACAAAGGAACTCAGCTCTCTGGTGGCCAGAAACAACGCATTGCCATAGCTCGTGCTCTCGTTAGGCAGCCTCATATTTTGCTTTTGGATGAAGCTACCTCAGCCCTGGATACAGAAAGTGAAAAGGTAAGGATTTAAGTTGGGTTCATTCATATTCGGATCAGTTGTTCTTAACAGGTTTACATTTAATGCTTTTCTCTGACATAGTAGAGAACAAAATTTAACCAGATATTTTGACCATTTTTTAGGTTATTTAAGAGTGCTGGGATGATATGAGGGAAATAATTATTAGAGAATTTATGCTTTAAAAAAATAGCTCTGTACCATTTTGTGTTCAACTAAGAAGCTGCATGCAGGAGGCTTATTTCCCACTTCTGCTGGTAGTGTCTCCTAGGCAACCATGAGAAAAGGTAGACACTGAGACAAAGGTAAAATCCAGCTGAAATTTAAGATAATTGTTGGCAATCATCTGTGTCTGAGAAAAGGTTGTGCATTCGGCTCTTAAAAAGACATGATTACGAAGTGTTTTTAGTCTTAAAAATAATTTCACAGAGGCTGAGTTTGACTTGTGCTCAGGCTTCCTGAGCTTGCTATGGAGCTGGATTATAGGGTTGCTTTTAGGGATATTGTTTGGTGAGACATATTCAGAAATTTTGGGGGTTTTGTTGTCGTTTTTGAGCTTTTTTGGCAGTATTAGGGTTTGAACTCAGGTCCTCACACTTGCTAGGCAGGCAGTCTACCACTTGAGCCATGCCCCCGGCCCTTTCTGCTTTAGGTATTTTTCAAATAGCCTCTCATCATTTCTGCCTAGAATGGCCTAACCAGGAATCCTCCTAGTTATGCTTCCTGCATAGCTGGGATGACAGGCATACACTATCACACCCAGCTTTGATTAGTTTAAATAGGGTCTCATGAACTTTTTGCCCTGGTTGGCTTATAGCCAATACCCTCCCAATCTCCACTTCTCAAGTAGCTAGAACTATAGGTGTCAGTCACTGTGTACTGTCCAGATATGTTCTAAAGTAATTGGATGGGTCTTATGTTTACTGCTGTAATTTTAAGAATAGATATCTTCTGTCTTAGAACTAATCCAAAGTGGGGTTCAGTTTTCTTCTGGGATGACAGATTTCTTAGTTTCTAAGCTGTATGTTTCGCCACCATTAAAGGGCATAGTGGAGAAATTGTTGTGGAGGGGAAATTAAAGCAAGAACAGTATTATTACCAGAATTAATTTATGGGATTATGGGACAGGTTGTCCAGGAAGCTCTGGACAAAGCCAGAGAAGGCCGCACCTGCATCGTGATTGCTCACCGCCTGTCCACCATCCAGAACGCTGACCTAATCGTGGTGATTCAGAATGGCAAAGTCAAGGAGCATGGCACCCACCAACAGCTGCTGGCACAGAAAGGCATCTATTTTTCCATGATCAGTATTCAGGCGGGAGCAAAGCGCTAGTGAACTGTGACTGTACCAGATGAACATATTTTTTAATATTTGTGTTTAAATATGGTATTTAATCAAAGTTGAAAAGCAAACACTTAATGATTAAGTAGTTGATCCATTTAACATTTCCTATCATAAATTAAAAAATTTTATCAAGCTCGTAGTCTTTAAAAATTTAATAATTAAAGAAATGGTAATTGAAGCATCATCAAATTGGGGATAGATAATGATTTTTAATTGCATTACATAATTCATAAGAGAATCTAAAGTAGATCTTCCTATAAAGTGTGTAATTTTATTTATACTTTTTCATTTTAATTGTAACTACCTTGCTAAAATATTTTAGAATGTAGAAATGGTACTAAAATATTTACATAAAAGTGCCAATAATAAAACTAAATTTTCATCTAATTTGACTTGTCTTGTCCATAATGAGTATGAATATACACATCTTTCAAATTGGAGTACTGTAGATAATTTTGACTTAAAAAAAAAAGATTCTGGGCTGGTGGAGTGTCTCAAGCAGTAGAACACCTGCCTCGCAAGTATAAGGCCCTACCTGGTTCAAACCCCAGTATTGCCAAAAAAAAAAAAAAAAAAAAAAGAAAAGAAAAGAAAACAAATGGATTCCCGAAAAAAAAAAAAAAGAGCAAAAAAGATGATGGCAGACTAATGACACACCTGATCACTAGCATGTCTGGGGGATAGATCTGGAACAGCAGGAGAGCAGGTATCCTGCAAGGTGGGTGATGGCAGGCAGGCATCAAAGTTTCAGTATTGGACAGACAGAACCTTACACAGAGATACAGAACCTGGAGAGATGAATGGGGGGAGGGAAAGAGCACATCAACATTCAGAGCACAGAGTGGGAGAGGACTGAGACTGAGGTGAGAGAGAGAGAGAACGAGACTTAGAAAACACAATTGACACTCTATACTGGTCTCAGAACAGAGAAGATTTGCAGTCTAACCAGACAGGGGTATGCTTCATAGCATAGTGGCCCTGGGGAAGTTCTCCCTTCTTCCCAGCATTCAGTCAAGATGCATTGTGGGAAGCCATTTCGAGAGGCTTCTAATGGAATCTACAGCTTTATAGTCAAAGGTCCCTGCGTTGTCCCATCTCCAGGAACTCCCAGCAAGGATTAAGTGCAGATCCAGTGAGTAGTTGGCCCACAAAGCTGGTCTAGCAGGAAAGTAGATGTTAAGTGAAATAAGCCAAACTCAGAAAGATAGATAACAGGTGTCTTTTCTCATTATGCAGAATCTAGATCTAAAACAAACAAACAAAAACCATGAATGTTGAAAGGGCATGATTGGGGGAGGGGATATGTGAGAAGATGGAGGGGAAAAAAGAGGGTGATGGGGGTTCAATATGGCAGAGGTACATTGTATACATGTATGAAAATGTCATAATGAAACCATTATTTTGTACAATAAAAAGATAAACATTTTAATATCTGCTATAGGACACTTCCTTTGCATGTGACTTTTTGCTTTAAAAATAGATCTCTTAGATGGCTGAAAAGAAGAATAGTGACATTTTCTTGTATGGTTATTTTCACAATCCAGATGCTTCTGTAGGTTATACTCACAAAAGCTCTCTGAGCCATGTTTCTCTTTATTTCCTGTTTTGCTCTGGTTGGAATCACAGAGAGGGGACCACTCATAATGCCTTGCTTTTGCTGCCTAAGTATATCCCTCACCCCATAACTTACTCTGTTTTAAAAGCTGACAAGAGGGGTTCTCCTCTTCCACCATTCATTTTCTTCAGATCTGCCTCACAGGGTCAGTTACCACATTCAAACAATGAATTCAGTGTCTATAAATGGTTTTAGTGATTTATTGTCTCTCATTCAGAGACATGGACATCATTACTTTTGCACTATTATAGATATTCTGGTGGGAAGTTAAGAGAAGCAGGAGTCCTTAAATTTAAGAAACATTTTTCTCTGGGGACACAATTAAAAGATTGAAACTGCATAATTAAACACCAAATTTAATACCAAATACATCATGAATAATAGCCAAAACCATGGTAGCAGGATAAGCCTAGTACAGTGCTGGCCTGGTGAGAAGTGTGTTGCTATTTTATAGTTATTCACCTGTATTCCTTTGTCTCCTCAGCTGTGTCACATGCTTTATCCCTAAAAGCCTCTGCTCAATGTCTTACACAGAGTTGGCACTTAGTAAAGTAATTTGCAGGATATTGGTGAGGATCCAAATTAAGGTGGGGCCAGTTTGTGGCAAGCCTAGAATACCAGGCAGAGGAATTCAGATTTAATGTGATAGAAAGTGAAAAATGTTGATGATTCAGAATAGGGACATGATGTGACAAAAATACTGGTAAGAACTGTACAGGAGGAGCCTTGTAGTGAGTTGAAGGGTGACCCTCCCCTCCCAAAGAAAGATGTATCCCCATCCTAATTTCTGGAACCTAACAATGTGATCTTATATGGAAAAAGAATCTTTGCAATTACAATTAAGGGTCTCAACATTAAAAGACCATCCTGGATTATCTTGATGGGCCTGGAATCCATGACCAGTGTCCTTACAAAAATGAGGCAGAGGGAGATTTGACACAGCAGAAGAGCAGGTGATGTGACCGTGGAAGCAGAATGACGCAGCCATAAGTCGAAGTGTGCCAGCAGCCACCAGAGGCTGGAAGAGACAAAGAGTGGACTATATCTAAAGTCCAAGGTAGCCCTGCTGGATTTTGGATATCTGCCTTTGGAACTATAAGAGAAAAGGTTCCTGTTGTGTGGAGCCACCAAGTTTGTGATAATTCTTGAGCTTCAAATTAGAGAAGAGAGATGAAATGCTTTTATTTAAAAGCAAACACCCCTGAAGTGAGGGTACTTAGGCTCTGAGTTGGGTTATTATGCAGAATGGATGGCTATGAGAAACATTCAAAGATTAGACATGAGAGGTTTGGGGGGTGATAAAAATTGGGAAGTTGCTATAACATTGATGGAGGTGATGAGATCTTTCAGCAGGAAGAGGATGTGTTCACATAACTTGGAAGTGACATCAACACAGAAGGCATTTGAGGTGTGGCCCTTAGGATACAGAATAAATATTGATGGTCCCAGTGTGTGCCATTTGCTGAAGTTCAATCTTTTCCTAGACCAGGATTCTTTATTTTCCTCACTCTTCCCCAAAGGTTATCCAGTAACACCCAACTCTAAACGTGATGACCCTCTATTTGGTTTACCAGAATCAACATTGAAATGTAGGCAAAAATGTACTTCAGTCTGCTTCCTGCTGCACAAAGCAGTCATCTGTCTCCTGGTCTCAATAAGAAATCTTTGTTTTTTAAATCCATTTTGCTTACTCACATCTCAGTTTCAGAACTCCCCCTTCCCTCCACCTCACTCTGGTTTGCAAATTCTCTGTGGAGGGGACTGACGTTGCACGGCTCCGTTCCTATGTTGGGCAAAGTCCTTGGCACATAGTGGAGGTTCAGCTTCTGTTCTTTTGTCATTTAAAAATTTTTTTTTATTTTTTATTATGTGCATAGACTGTTTGGATCATTTCTCCACCCTGCCCTCCTCCCCCATCCTTTCCCCCCTCCCCTCCTCAGTTTCAGGCAGGTCCCGTTCTGCCCTTGTGACTGATTTTGTTGAAGAAAAGACATAAGCATAATAAGAAAGACAAAGTGTTTTTGCTAGTTGAGTTAAGGACAGCTATACAGAGAGATTCCTACTATTGCTTTCGTGTACCCATGTGTTATGATCCATGTTGATTCAACTCTAACTGATCTTTACATTAGTTCCTGATCCCCTGTTAGTGATAACCTGTCATTTTAAGGTTTCTGTATTAGTTCCTCTGGAGTGAGGACATCAAATGCTTTCATGTTTTGGGTTTTTTACTTATTCCTATATCTTCCATATGTGCTCTCCCCTATTCTTGTGATCCAAGTACAACCACATTGCTGCATTTGCCCTAGATCTAAAGTCTGCATACGAGGGAGAACATACGATTTTTGGTCTTCTGAGCCTGGCTGACCTCACTCAGAATGATCTCCAATTCCATCCATTTACCTGCAAATGATAAGATTTCATTTTTCTTCGTGGTTGAGTAAAATTCCATTGTGTACAAGTACCACATTTCCTTTACCCATTCATCAGTAATGGGGCATCTTGGTTGTTTCCATAACTTTTTTGCCATGTTTTGATACCATGTGTACCTTCTGCTGTGGCAGCTTGGTCTTTACCACAAATTAATATCTAAAAAGTCATTTGTTAACACAAGGTATATTAAGAGGAGTATTACCTAAAAATTTCACACAAAAGATTACATCATTGCCGTAAGACCTGCAACTCAGCCTTACCTACTACACAGGATAGAACAGTAAAGCCTTATACAAGTTGTGAACTGTTTTTTAAAAAGAAAAGAAAAAATACATATGTATACACATATATACATATATGGATATGTATACATGTATGTATATGTATACATATATGTGTATACATGAATACACATATACACATACATATACATATACATGCATACATAGTTTTGTTTTTAAGAAATTGGAGTAGTGTAGCAACAGTATGGTACTACTGTCAATGACTTGGGTTTGATTTTGAATTACAGTTACCTATGTTATCATTGGTAGAACCTGCATGACAGGTACACAGGACCCTATGTAAGATTTTGCAACTTCCTATTAGTCTATAATTATTTCAAAATTTAAAAGTCAAGAAAAAGAAGTAAGAGAACAAATAGCAAACTTTTAAAGATTTGCTATGCTTGATAACTAGGACTGAACTCTGAAAAATGATCAGGAGTTAGGCCAGGAGAGGTGGAGGTAGAGAAAGAGGAGAGAGTTCCAGGTAGAGGAAACAGCCTGTTTAAAGGAACACTGGAAGCATAGGAAGAAGGATGTGTGGTTGGAGCATAGCAAGGCAGAGTGGTATGAGAGACCCTGGTGGAGTAAGCATGAAGGCTTCTTTCTTCTGGGATCCATCTTGACAAAATGGAGGTTATAAGTATTTCTTTTCTTTTTTCTTTTAGTGGTGGTGGGATTGAACCCAGAGTCATGCCAGGTGAAGCATGTACTTTATCACTGAGTTATATCCCCAGCCCCAGGCTGTGGATATTTTTAAGTTGAGGACCAGCTCCTGAGCAGTGATAATCCCTTCCTCTCAGAAACCAGCCACCTTCCCATGTAAAAAAGTCCAAGTCACATACAATGGTTACCTGATTTGATCTGGCTGAGCCCTTGGCCCACTGCCAGTGCCACATGCCAGCCATGTAAGCAGGCCATTCAGGCTTTCAGGTGGCTGTAGTCCCACTTGGCATCTGATTGCAACAATGATACAAGAACCACTCAACTGAGCCCAATCAGTCCATATAACTATAAGGGATCATAAAAACCATGTGCTTTAAGCCCACTGATTACCAGAATAAGTTCCAGCCTTCTAGTTCTGGAGCCTATAAGGGATTTTCACTGACATCAACTCTCTTGAACTTCAAAAGAAACCTTCTGGACTGTGATATCTTGGCAGACAACTGGTTGACACTGTGCCCAACAGCTCTATCAATACCTGGCACATTGAAAGTTCTCAATAAAAGTATTTGTTGAATACAAATAAAGATTTGCCGCTCTTAGGGGAAAAAAAGATTAAACAAAAGTTTTTTTGGAGCACTTTCTGTAACGGAAGTCACTTGGTCCACTTGGAATGTCAAACACTAAGGTAAAAGACCTCTGTCCTTGGAGAAATTAGAATAGTAAAGAGAAAAAGCAGGAATTACAAATATGTGCAAGAGGCAAAGATACATGATGAAATGCTTTCACCTGGACTCTTTCAAAAGAGTCAGTTTTGGTCATCAGGAAAAGTGACCTTTGAGTTGAAAACAGCATTTTCACTTTCTCTGTGGGCAGCTAAGTTGAAGTGTTTTCCCTCTCATTGATGCTTGGTGTACAAAGAAGCACCTAGCTGCCCCAGTAAGAGAAATCTGGGTTTCTGTTTGGATTCCAAGTTTGTTAGCATATATGGTTCCTTGGGCAAGTTACTTGTTTTTCTCAAAGCCTCTGTTTCCTTATTGACAAATAAGAGATTCATTTCAATATCTGCCTCATTGAATTGCTTGTGCACTAATACTATCATAAAGTATTTAGGACAATGTTCAATACATAGAACATAACAAAAAATGTTGGTTGTCTTCAACCTATTTTTTCCTTGCTCTTTAGACCTACTGATTTTCTTGTGTGAAAATGAAATTTTGTTTTTGCTCAGTTAGCAATTATTTTAAGTGCCTTCTGGACTATTAGAAGCACAATGATAAAATAAGTAGCTCACGTCTTAAGAGGCAGGAAGTAAGTGTAGTGGTGTGTACTGCTACCTTGATGCAAGACAGTGGGGAGAAGTAGGATTCCAAGAAGAGAGAGAGATCACTGCTCTGAGATTGGTTTGGGGTTTAAAAAAGCTTCCTTGGGCAACCAAGATATTCTTCAGAAGGTGAATGAGTAGATAAACTATGGTACCTCCAGACAATGGGATACTACTATTCAGCACTAAAAAGAAATGCACATGAAAAGACAAGGAGGAAACTTAAATGCATACTACTAAGTGAGAGAAGCTAATCTGAAGCTTTCCAACTTTATGATATTCTAGAAAAGGCAAAACTATGGAGACAGTGAAATGATCAGCAGTCACCAGCAGTTAGCAGGGAGAGATAAACAGGCAGTGCACAGAAGATTTTTAGAACAGTGAGACTATTTTGTAAGATACTGTAGTAGTAGATTATGTCATTATAGACATGTGCATTAGAATGAACCTAATATAAAAGTAATGCAGAGTATGGACTTTGGGTGATAATGATGTGTCAGTGTAAATTCATCAGTTGGAACATGTGCACAACTTATTACACTTGTTGCCACATGCCAGCCACGTGAGCTCATGCCACATGGTGGGGAATTTTGATCATGGAGGACACTGGACCAGCATAGAGGTAAGTAGCCTGTGGGAAATCTGTACCTTCCACTCAATTTTGCAGTAAACCTAACACTGTTCTAAGAATTAAAGTGTACTAAACAAAACAGAAAACAAAGCAAAAGGCTTCCTGGGGAACAAAGTACATGCTTGTCAGATGGACAGTGGAAGAGCAGTGTGGGTGGGAAGGGCGATGTAGAACAGCCTGGAATGCTGGAATCAGAAGTGATTCAGGGTGAAAGGAGTCTTGGGTATTGGGTGTTTGGAAAAGTGAGTGATGGTGATTCTGGATCAAGTGAGAGCCTACAGTGCGTGGGGTTCCACGATAGATTATATTGTTCTAATTTTTGCTGTGATTCATTTGAAGTAGTGAGAGTGTTAAAATATATATCACTTTAGAGTGGCCACTTTCCTACAAATGTACCTGTGTGGTAGGATTTTATAAAATAAGTCATATTTTACTTTTTTGATTTCTATTATAAAGTTGAAAATATAACCCTTATACAAACTCCATAAGTAAAGAAAGAGAAAGAAGAACAAAATGGGAAGCCTGCTTGCAACTCCTGAGCATGTGTGAGGCCTGCAGGAGAGCTTTGTGTGGCTATAGCGTTCAACTGTGACACATCCCAGTGTCCTGGACAGGGCATCATGCTAGCAAGAAGGAGGGGAGAATGCAAGATGAGGGAGGGAGAATCTACTTCCTTTTTTAGTCAAGAAGAAGAGAAAACTAGATTCTGTTGTCAAAGTCCTGAGTCTATTTTATTTCCATATTTAAAACAGTTTGTAGCTGCGGCTCCCTCAGTCAGAATTTGAGTATGCCAATGTTTTTTCATTTCCAAAAGAGATCATTGTCCCTCTTCAACTGCCTCTTATGCAAAACATCTCTATCAGCATGAGCAATGACTATTACTCCCACTCTTTATAGTTTAAATAGATGACTCAGGCAGGATTTATCCATGGATTTTTCCATGTTGTTTTGAGAAAGTGCCAGTTTCAGCCAAGCTATGGATGAGATGAGTCTACCTCATTTATTTGAAAAAACCCTGTGACTGCAATATTTAACCTTGTTAGACTAAAAAAAATTGGGATCGGGAGCTCAAGTTTATACATAGAGACAAAGCCTGGAGAGAAATATGCTAAGTGAAAATGGTTGGGTTAAAGTTAAAAAGCAAAATTTAAAGATTAGTTCTATAAGGCAAGAGATGATAGTGGCTTGTGAGATGGTGTTAGAACTGGACATACAGAGAAGTGATCACATTCTGAGTATATTTTGAAAGGAAAGCCAACAGGATTTCTGACAGACTGATTATGGAGTATAGAGGAAAGAGAGGAATAAAAGGTAACACCAATGTTTTTGTTGTCAACTGAAAGACTGGACCTGCCAACTTAGAAGGAGAAGCCTGTTGGAGAGGCCAGCTTGGGGGAAAGATTAGGAGTTGAGGTTGGGTTTATTTGAAATGTTTCAAACACCCAAATAGGATACTCGAAGAAGGAAGTTTAGGCTAGAAATGACAATTTAGGAATTGTTGAACACAGGTAGCATTTAGGCAGGCACTCTACCACTAGAGCTATGTCCCAGCCTCACAGATGGAATTTAAAGCAATGAGACTGGCTGAGACAACATAGGGAGTGAGAATAGACAGGCAAGAAGTCTGAGAAGTGAACCTTGGAGCACTCCAGGGTCAATTAAGAAGTTGAAAAAAATAAAAAAAAAGGAAGGACATCAAAGGAGACTGAGAAAGAGTGACCAGGAAAGTAAGGAAAATGCAGGAAATGTGGGGTGTCCTGGAATCCAAATGAAGAAATTGTTTCAGGAAGAAAGAGTGGTGAATTTGTCAATTGCTTGAATTGGTCAAGTGAAATAAGGACAAAGAATTGAACTTTTGATTTAGCAATGAAGAGGTTATCAGTGACCCTGACAAGAGAAGTTTCAGTAGTGTGAAAAGGTCAAACTCCTGTTTAGATTGGATCTAAGAAAGGAGGACAGGAAATAAAGACAGTAATATAACTGAAGAATTTTATCTTCAAAGGGAAGGAGCAAAATGTGATGGCAGTTGGCAAAGAAAAAGGGTCAAGAGGGATTTTTTTTTTCAAGAAGGAAGAAGTAACAGGATGTATGTATGCAGGGGAAATGATCCAGAAGGAATAGGAAAGTTGATTATCCAGGACAGAGAGGGAAGAGGGGCTCCTTAACATGGTGAGACAGGAATGCGATCTCATAGTACAAGAATACAAATAGGGACTGGCTGAAATAGAGGCATGAACTGTTCATTTAGTGAAAAGGGTGGGAAGGCAGAGCACTGGGTACAGAAGTGGTAAGTGGGCAAACACCATGGTGGTGATGATGGCAGTTCCCTTCTGAACACTTCAGTTCTGTCAGTGAAATAAGGAGCACAAAATTCAGCAGAGTAAAGATGGGAAGAATGACAGAAGTTCAAGGAAACAGATATATGAAATAATTATGTAAGAAAGTAGAAGAGTGAATTAACTAAACAGACATTTTATGGTTGTTGGGATGCATCAATGAATGTCAGATAAAAATTTTGTCTTATTAGACTTGCATATCACAGAGTGTACAATAAATAACAAGCATAATAAACACATTAAGAATATAGTATAGAACTAATGAAGTTCCTGGGGAGACTTGTCAGATGGTTTTGTACTCTTCCTCCAGCATATTCTGCTGCAGTAGGCTCTCAGTAGTTGAGTAGTTAGAATTAGCCAAGATTGTGGTTTTACTAAGCAAGTTCAATAAAAAGAGAGGGTTATTTGCAGGCTGACTGATGAGGAGGGGGTGAGGAACAATGAAAAGGTGATAAGGCCAATGGACTGGAAGACGTTTTAAAGAATGAACACATTTTACTCTTTGAAACATTGAGCCATCTTTCCTTCTCCACTTCCCTGACCTACTTGACACAGTGGCTAAGAATACTGCCTGGATTAGAATTCTAGCTCTATCAATTATAGGATCTCTATTCTGTTTCCCTTTAATTTTATGTTTGTCCATAGTTTCATAATAGGTGTTTATAGGCAGTAAGCCAAACCTCCAAAGAAACTAATTTTTTAAAACAAAAATGAAATATTTAGTGAAAAAAAGCTGAGTAAGCAAAATACAAAAATGGAAAAACTAAGTTAGTAGATTGTAAGAAGGACATTAAGTCCAATCTCCTACATCAATGCACAAATATCTCAATATCTTATCACAAAGAGATCCTACATATAATGGAGAAATACAGTATGGTATAGTAGTTTAAATACAGTAAGTTTTCAGCTTCTAATTGATGAATGAATAACTGGAGGGTTTACTAGGCAGAGTTGTTGCATTGCTCTCAAATAAATATAAAAGGAGTCCCTGAATTGGTTATAATACAGATAAATCAGTGTTGATCCTAATCCTAAAAGACAATCCTGAATACCATAATCCTGAATGTTGAAATCCCCCAAGTCACAATCCTGAAAAATTAATGTTGAGTTTTGAAGGTTGAAATAAAAAATGTTGAACTCTTTAGTGTCAGTTTTTCTTTGAATTTTTAATTGTTGCTGTTTTCTGTTTTTTTACTATTTTAAATTCTCAGCATAATTTTTTGTAGTTTGCTGTTATGTATTTCATCTTCTCAACATTTCCCATACCGGAGGTACAAATTGTGTAAAGATGTTTACAGGGTTCTAATTTGTTTTATGTCTTTTTTTTTTTTTGCAAATTTGACTCAAGGTGAATTATCACATCACTGACTTTGTAAGCACCTTGTTTGTGTATAAAAACTCTGAGACTTCTTCATGAGTGAAGCAATGTCCTTTTGAGCATCTACATTTGTGAAGGATTAAATTCTTGAGATTCTGGCTCTTTGAGTGACAGTGTGATCAGTGGTGATCCATCATGATTTCTGATCAAACTTGTCAGTAGACTTAGGTTGCCTGTCAAATGTTTCAGATGACCATGATGGTAAGGCTGGGTGTGCTGTGCACAGTTACCAACCACAGTGACACAGGTTTTTATATTTTGCTTACTGATCTATTTCTTTATGAATATGGGTTGTCTGCTTAGAACTGTTACATCCATGCAACTGTTGTTAGTATGCCTGAGTATATATGCTTGTAGAAATGTTATTATTGTCTATTTTATTGTGCAAAATGACCATGAAATGGTCTGCAGTGTTCTTAGATGTTATGCAAACAAATTCCCCTTTAAAAATGTAAGTAAATGTACTTTTTTGTTGTTGTGGGTAGTATTTAGGGTTGAACTCAGGGCCTCGAACTTGTTAGACAGGTGCTCTACCATGTAAGCCATGCCCCAGTCCTTTTTTTTGCTTTCAATTGTTTTTCAATAGGGTCTCATGGTTTTGCCTCAGGCTGGCCTTAGACAGTGATCTTCCTACATATGCCTCCCATGGAGCAAACTGTGAGAATTGCCATGACCAGCTTGTTTGATGAGATGGGATCTCGCTAACTTTTTACCTAGGCTGAACTTGAACCACAATCTTTCAAATCTCTGCCTCCCAAGCAGCTGGGATTACAGATGTGAGCCACCACACCTATCCCTAAATAAATGCCTTTTGAAGAATTTATGAAATTACTTTTCCAGACTTACAGTGTTGGGTTTTTAGACTTTGGGGATTTTGATCTTTTGGGATTTCAACATTTAGGATTAGGGTGTTTGAGGATACGTCTTTCAAGACTATGATCTAAACCCCAGGCAGATGTATAAACACAGCCATGTGGAATGGCTTCTCTCACTCTAATTTCTCACTTCTGTCTTCTGATGTAGAAAACAGAGCACTTCTTCCAAGGACAGCCTTGTAGTTGACTCAAGACAGACAAGCAACCACAGCTCATTCCTCATTTCATATTTTTGTTTGATTTTGTTAGTTCAGAATCTTCTTACTACTTCAGTATCTGCTTTTTACTTCCTCCAACTTTCTTTTATTAAAGATTGAAGTGCATATTTATCTTCTTAGCTCCACCGAGTTTTATAATGTGCTCCAGTGACCACAAAACCTTCTTTCAAACTAAACAATTCCAACTGCATTGGTCTCAGAGTATCTTGAAATAACAATGTGAACACCTGTTAGACTCATGAAGGAGGTACTTTAGTGGATAGAAGACTCCTCATAGATATGTGTGGTAGTCAGACTTTGCCTTTCTGTGACCAAAATACCTGACAATAACAATGTAAGAGAGGATTTATTTATTTTGCCTACTGTTTCAGAGGTTTCAATCTGTCATGGTAGGGAGGGCATGGTGAAGCACATGGAAGCCAAAAAGCAGAGCAGAGTGTTCACATCTTGATGGACAGGAAGCAGAGCAGAACAGAGAGGGGCCAGGGCAAGAACTAGCCCCCCAAAGACACGCCCCCAATGACCTACTTCCATCAACTAGGCCCCTCCTACTTCTTACCTTCTCCCAATAATGCCATCATATTATGTGGCCATCATGCGATTAAACCGTGCATCAGCTTAGAGCTCTCCTGATCCAAAGTCTCTGGGAGCCCCCTCACAGACACGCCCAGAGGTGTGCTTTACTAATCTCCTGGGTTTTTCTCAATCCATTCCAGCCAACAACCAAGATTAATCACACTATGGTAGCCTGGATATGAAGAAAAAACATTTTGAGGAAAAAATATTCAATAAATTCTTATCTATTACATAATTCCAGAACCTGCCATAGTTTCAGTCAACTCCCTACATACTATTTCAAGGCTCAATGTAGTGGACAGAGAAAGATACGCTGCACATAGGTGTGAGTGCCAGAGCTGCTGGCTCCTCCTCCACCCACTCCTCATCTGCCTCTTGTGAGCTGTTCACTGTGATAATAGCTATCATTTATTAGGTGTCTTCTATGTGTGGTGTACTTTACACACATTATGTCTAATTCTATTAACATCCATGTTTTACAGATTCAGAGACTGAATCAAGAATTAAATAAACTGCTCGAGGCCAAAAGCTAGTGAATGGTAGAGGTGACATTCACACCAGAATCTTTCTGAAAACATCTCTTATGTTGTGCACTGTTTTACAGTTCTCTGGGAACACAAGAAAACCATGGAGGAAACTATTGTTTTTAATAAGCCATAGCCACAGCAAGGACCAACAGATAACCCTGCCACCTGGTTAGAGGAAGGAAAGCTGTATATGTTGAACAAGTACCAGGTTTTAGGTACAACACTAGGTACTTTTACCTAATACTTTATTTATTCCTAACTTATTCAGTCCTCATAATAACCTGGTAAGGGAGATGTTTTTATCCTCATGTTGTATCTGAGGATACTGAGGCCTAGAGAAATGAGGACAGCATCCAAAATCACATAGATAATAAGATGTGAAGAGTGCAGTTCGAAAGTCACTAGCTTCAAAGCTTTATCTTTCCTTGTTTTAGACACTTTTGGGAGAAGTGGAGAAATTAATCAGAAGGGACAAGAAACAATATTCACAGAGGTGCTGGGACTCAGGGGGCTTTGTCTGAACTCTGGTCCTGCTGACACAGTACCAGCTTGGACTTAAGAAATCTGGGTATTCATTTCTTCATATGTAAAAAAGGAATTTTTAACTAGGCGATCACTAAATCCTTTCTAGCCCTAAAATTCCATGTCTCGAGGGACCAAGAGGGTACCATCATTTTCCTCTTCTCCAAGAAGCATGGATGATGTGATGATTCTGGGCTGGACCAGGATAGCTCTCACTATCCCTGGAGTTGGCTGAATCTCACCAGAACTGGGGATGCAGAAGTGGCCGGCGAACCTACAGCTCCCTCTTGGGCCTCTGCACCCTGATTGCTGAGTGTCTGGAAACTATCCCCCACATGAGATGCGCCCAGGGCGT
The DNA here is from genome assembly GCF_047511655.1 of Castor canadensis. Lineage (NCBI taxonomy): Eukaryota > Metazoa > Chordata > Mammalia > Rodentia > Castoridae > Castor > Castor canadensis. Next base: position 55,108,493 of record NC_133387.1, read on the forward strand.
GTGACACTCACTCGCGGGTGCTTGGGTGACCCGCCAGGCAGGGCTGTCTTGAGGGCACTGGCGGCCCGAGGCTTATCGGTCGCAGCTGTGCGGCCGGGCCGGGGCTGGCCTCGGGCCCGGGTGGGCGGCAGCTGAGGCCCGGCGCCCCTGGCGGCAAGGGCGGCGGGCTGGGCCCCTGGCGCGCTCCTGGCCTGCTGAACCAGGGGGGCCGGCGGGCGGGCGCTGCTCCTGCGGGCCGGGGCCCTCGCTCCCGCCGCGGCGGGAGGCGTAGTTGGGCCGGACGCGTGCGGGGGGCGGGGACGCAGCCCCGGCGAGCAAAGTGCAGGACTGTGGGTCGCCGCGCCAGCACGCCCCGCGGCTCTGCCCGAGAGGAGCCAGGTCGGAGGTGAGGGCCCCGCGGCGGGACACCCGGGGACGGTGAGCATGGGCGGCTGCAGCGGGTCCTGCACGCCAAGTCCCCGGGGCCCTCGGGCGGCTGTCCCCTGGGGCTGGGCCGGGTGCACTGGGACCTGAGGCTGTGCTTTCTCCCCAGGCGGAGATGGATCTTGAGGCAGCAAGGAACCTGACATCCAGGCGCCCCAGAGCTGCGGAAGACGACTTTGAACTAGGCGGCAGCAGGTACATCACTAGAAGCCACAGACTTTTCCGTTACACGTGAATCGACAGGCCTAAGTTCAGTCCTGGCAAGAAACAGAAAAATCAGTTCATTGACAGCTTTGGGAGGCTTGTTTGGAAGGTCTCCTCTGAGGTGCTGACCTTGAAGCAGAAGTTTTAAGCGGCCTCAAGGAATGTCGCTGAGTCTCCCTTTGGAACAGGTTCAGAGAGAAGAGGCTGTCTTCAAAAATGCTCCCTTCTCCGTGCGCAGGGGTGATTTGATGAATAGCGATGTTGTACAATGTTCTTCGTCTTATATATAATAACTCTTCAGCTTTTACAAGTAACTCTCATTGTACATCTTCTGAATACTCATGCTTATAGAACATCAGACATCTGCTGCTGATGGTTGTGCTTTTGAACAAGGGTAGCTAAGCAAAACTCCCCTCCTCCCTTCGTCCCTCCTCCCGTTAGTTACTTCTCTTCCTCCTTGTCTCATCCCTCCCCCCCCTCCCATCTGTAGGCCGGTTCCCTATTTCTCCTCTCTGGGTACAGGGAGGGGGAACTTGAGCAGCTTAATTCTTCCCTAGTCTGTGCTTCCAAATCAGCGTTTGTTCACATGCAAGGTGGGAAACATCAACACTTCCTTTGCTTGTGTGTCTTTCTCCAGCCCTGACTTTTGCCCTAGGTTTGGATCCCCCACCCTCGTTAAGCACACGCTACAGGCTTTTATAGGGGCAGAAAGGCCCAGTCTGTGGTGTGTGCCTCTTTCCTCTTTCACTGTGGGAATAGTGAATCTTTTTTGTCTTTAGCCTCAAATAGTTTAAGAGGCTATTAAGGTCTCTGAGTTCATGCCAGGCCACCCAGAGCTAATTGACCGGTGTCATGGAGTTGTCACCGAGAATAATTTATCAGGTTCAGTAGTTTCTCCTCAAGCTGCATGGGGCCTGATTAGCTAACTGAAAATATGCCTATCTGATGCTTACACTGAAGCATTATTTTAGTCTGTTAACTCGTTTGGACAGTGACATTGCTCTCTTCCTTCTAAGAAGCATGGTACTTATTCACAGAAAATAGTTATAGTTTTGCCTTATAGAATTGACAAAAATGGGTGGATAGTATCACTTCCAATAGAAAAATGTAGATTTTATCAGCTGGCATTTAGGCTGGGAACGACTGTGAATCTATTAATAGATGGCATTTTCATGAAGAAGGCTATTTATGTGTTGCACTGGTGAACATTTAATGAGTGTACAAAGGAGCAGTCCCTTGCAAAAGGTGTAGTAACACTCCAGAGCCAAAGGAAGTTCTCAGAAGTGAAGCTCATAGCCTTCTGTTGGAAAGAAGAAAACAACTCTATAGAGAAATAAATACAGAAAATTAAGAACAAGTTAGACTGTAAGATTATGAAATTGAATATAATGACTACTTTTTATAAAAGTAGACCTAGAATTATTCATGCAGAACAAATTAGGACCATATCAGTTATCTAGAGCAAATAAAGTTTAGTTATATGCTTGCTTCAATCATGCTACAATCGCCTGCAGCACATTCTTTTGAGCATATTTAGGGGCAGATGTTCATCCGGTGATTATAATAAATATTCTGCATAATTTGGGATCAAATCTAATAGGTACAATTGTATCATCTACTTGGATACATGCATTTTAGTTAAAAAATAATCTGCCGTCATGGAATTTACATTATTTTATGAAGGACAGACATAAACAATATAAATACTAAATAGACTCTGCCAATGTTAGGAAGTAATGAATGCTATAAAAATATTAATAAAGATTAAGAAAACCAAGAATGTGCAAGAAGTGTTTAGCAATTTTAAGTGGTTGAGTAGGTATTATTTTGAAGGCAATCTTTGAACAAAGGCTAGAAAGAAATGAGAGGGGAGAGCTGAACAGTTATCTGAGGGAAGAGCCTTCCTTGCAGGGTGACTGACAGTGCAAAGACCTGAGATGGGAACATGTTCCATGTGTTCACAGAACAACAAAGACCAAGCCGGCTGGAGTAAGAAGGGGTTGGGGTGGGAGATGGGTCCAGAAAGGCAATAAGGAAATGGAGCATGTAGGACCTTAAGGATTAATATAAAGATTTTTGGCTTTCACTGTGCGAAAAATGGGAGCCATTGTGGTCTTCTGATCAGAGAAGTAACATAGTATGACTTGATTTCAAATTATGACTCGGCTTCTGGTTGTGGATATACTGAAGTGGGCATAGGTGGACATAGGGAAGAGTAGGCAGGAGGCTCCTCTTTATGGGGAGAGAAAGAAAAGTGGGGAGAAGTGAATTCTAGATTTATTTTGAATATAGAACAACAGAATTTCCTGACACCAATCTCAACAATCCTTCAGAATAGAAGTCTTTACTAATTTTAGACTGACATGTTCTTTATTAGGAAAAAAGAATAATTTAATTGATTTGGCAGACATTGTTGACATATTCATCTTCTCTGTAAGACAGGTGGCCATTTCTCATTTATCCATATGTCCTTGTGGTACCTTGGACAGTTACCTTTACACTTAGTGGCTGTCTTGTAGTATTCCTTAAACTGGATGATTTTGAGAATGGTGACCATCACTCTTTTATATTTAAAAATATTGTAATTGAATATCATAATTACTCAACTTTATGTCCAATTGACTGAAACATTTCATAACAGTTTTAAATGCAAACAATTATATTTTTACAGCAACCAAGACAGGGAAAAAATGAAGAAAGTGAATTTGATTGGACCATTAACATTGGTAAGCTGTGAAATATTAAATGGAAATAATTGTATCTTTCATTCAAATTTGGGAATTTGAATCAATAGTGATAGAGCAAATATTTGAAGATTGTCTATTGGCTGCAATGGATTTTCCCTGCTGTGCCTGTGTTGTATAGCTTGGCTTACTGTAGACAGTGGCCCAAGATGGATAATGAGAGAGTCAGGGCAGGATGGATGTGACACTGGGTAGAGTTCACTGCTGCACTGGAGAAATTAAAAACACAAAGTGTATTAGTATCACCATGGAAACTCATCAATTTTAGGAAAATGCATCTCTTCCTTGCTTCACACCAAGGTCCCCCAGAATTTAACTTAAAATAAGCATGTGTATGAAGAAAGAGATCGTTAACTACAGAAATTTTAAAAGCAAGAAATCTATGTTCACATTGGACTTTTGTTTCTATTCATTTTCTTCTTCTTCCTTACAATATGTTGTTTAAAAAATTTCAGTAAGAGTAAAAACATTTAGTGCTTCAGAGAATACTTTGTTTGAAGTCTGGTTTTAATGAAGAGGCTTTAAATCTATCTTCTATAAAAAATACACCAGTATACACTGTAAAGTAGAAACACAGAAAAGTTCATTTGGTTTTGACTTCATCATAGCTACTCAAGAGGCAGAGATCAAGAGGATCACAGTTTGAATCCAACCTGGGCAAATAGTTCTGTGAGACCCATCTCGATAAACCCATCACAAAAAAAAAAAAAAAAAAGCTGGTGGAGTGGCTCAAGGTGTAGCCTCTGAGTTCAAGCCCCAGCACCATCACCACCAAAAAAAAAAATTGTAGACTAAGTTGAATTTAAATTTAATCTTTATTCTGCCTCTGAATATGTCAGTGGTACTAGGGTTTGAACTCAAGGCCTAGCTAGGCAGGTGCTCTACCACTTGAGCCATGCCACCAGCCCTTTTTTTTACTTATTTTTTGAATAGAGTCTCACTTTTATGCCTGGGCCATCCTTGGACAATCATCCTATTTAAGCTTCCTTTGTAGGTGGGATGACAGGAGCATGCCATCATACCCAAGTTTTTATTGGTTGAGATGGGATCTTGGAACTTTTTGCCTGGGCTGATCTGGAACCACTGTCCTCCTGAGTAGCCAGGATTACAGGCTTGAGCAACCACACCCAACTTACCTCAAAACATGTCTATATCTATATCTATCTATCTATCTATCTATCTATCTATCTATCTATCTATCTATATTCTGATAGAGTTTAGGACAAATCTGTGCTGTAATAGAAATTAGAAATACATTTTTGTTGAAAGTCACTGAAAACAAATCTAGGATGTTGCTATGAAATTTGCCTAATTTTAAACTTAAACTTGGATGTTTACATTTAATTCAATTAGCATGAAAAGCATTCACACCCTTCCTCAATGTCATGTAATATCCACTGAAGAGCATTACATGACAACTTGACCTGTGTTTTGACTGACAGAACCTCTGTCAGTACTGACAATACCCTGCCTTCCTTCTCTAGGAGCCGCTAAAAATTAACCGTAAGGACACTGGTACCTCTTATAGCAATTTTTGGAGCTCTTTCCCCATTTTCTCTTGATTTTACCTTTCTTTTTGTTTCATTACAAGCTCTGCCTGGCTCTGACCCTTTGTTTCATTACTCATGCTCACCCTATGTGCTTGATGATGGAATTTGCCCCTCTGTTCCTGGACCCCAGATAAACTTCTGGAACTCTTTGAGAATAGTTTGCACACATACCTAGTCTTTACCATGCAATTCCAACTCAGACTCACCTGGGTGTTGACCCAGTGTGACTCAGCTTCAGCCTTCAAAGACACCACTCCATCATCCTGATTTATTGTGTACTCCTGATAACACCTCTCGAAAGAGGATAGTGATGGGGGGTAGGGGCAGAATGAGCAGAGTGAAAAGTTTAAAAAGAGAGGAAAGATTTAAGAAATGGAGAGGAAGCTATTAAATGGAAATGTAAGTGAAAAGAGATATACTCTGCAAGGCAGAAGTAGAAGGAAGAACAAAGAGAGTCATAAATAGGGCAAACAAAAATGTTGAGAAAAGGTGTAAATTGGAGAAGATTAAAAAGACAGTGGAAGCCAGGCGCAGTGGGGCACAATTATAATCCCAGCTACCTGGAAAGTGGAGGTAGCAGGATTCTGAATTCAAGGTTAGTCTGAACAAAGTTAATGAGACCCTGTCTCACAAACAAAATAGGAGCAAAAGGGCTCAAGGTGTGGTTCAAGTGGTCTTTTGGAGGGGCTAGGTTTTGGGCGTGTGTGTTTCACTATGACAATTGGTATCCCCCTCCTCTCTGTAGGTGGTACTAAATCTAAATCCAAGATCCTGGCCCCTGGTCCCCAGACCTTCTATATCTATCCCTAATATTCTCTCCTACATCTTGAAATGTGACCTCCAGGAATTCTGCTTCAGGGAGTTACTTAAGTGCACCATGGTGGTGCAGGTTACTTTTCAGTCTAAGCCTAAACATCCCCTACTTCCTCCACACTCTCCAATAGTTCTCCAGTACACTCCAGTTAACTCCTTCAGGACTCTGCATGAGCATCGTCTCCATGAGTGTGTGTATGTGTAATTAATGAACTTAGTGTTTGCCCCTAGATGGTCTTAATTTACTACCTCAGGAACTCTGGGAGATAAAACAGTATTTCTTCATGGAACCAAATCTTCTGATTATATTGTAATCATTAAACTAAATCAAATACTTATTAAGCAGAACCAGACTGATTTTTTTTCACAGAGTACAAAATAAATAGAATCATGAAATTAATTTGTTAATGATTTGACTGTAATTCTCTAATATATTCATTTGCAGCTAGTAAACTTCTGATTTTAAGTAAAAATGCAAAGAGCATATAATTATGGGAAAAGAGAAAATCCATTTAGTAAGCTAAGTATTGCTTTACTTCCTTTATTCTTTTCTTTCTTTCCTTTATTTTTTTTTAGTTCCGATACTCTGATTGGCAGGATAAATTATTTATGATCCTGGGCACCACCATGGCGGTAGCTCATGGATCAGGTCTTCCCCTCATGATGATAGTGTTTGGAGAAATGACTGATAAGTTTGTTAATCCTTATGGAAATTTCTCCTTGCCAGGTAAGCATTTCTCTACTTTTTAAAAATCCATGATATTTATCTAACTGGGCAAAATACTAGAAATTGATTTTAATGTTCATCAGCTATTAGTTTAATGATTTAGACATGTGGATGACCCCAAGTAGAACAGAAGGAATTGTGAAATTCTTAGAAAATTCTTTAAGTGCTTATTTAAATATCAAGAAATGCATGTGTTCTGTTTGACTTTTAATACGGGACTAGGAAATAAATAGAAGCTTTGATCTAAGTAAAGTAGAGAAGCCACTCTATTTGAGAACACACATCTGTGTAGTATCTCCCATTAGTGATTTGACGGGTTCTGAAATACATCAGTTAGCATAGCAGTATTTCTTAGCTGTGCTTAGCTTGTTTGGGGGTTTTATTTTTTTCTCTCCTACTACCTCACTTTAAAAAAATTATACCCATTTTTCTGTGTGTAATTTTTCGGATAAACCAGTTTGGTTAGAACTGGATATGACCCTTCATTAAATAGTGACTGGATTCAATTTGAATCCAAAGAAACTCACTATAATTACTGAGTCCCCATGAGTTAATGTCACCTATAAGAGGAGACCTGGCAACACTACTGGAGTAGGAATCCAATAGGTGTACTAATTTTCATGTTACCCAAATTCAGTGTAGAAAGGAAGATTTTGTGGTTTCTACCAAGTCTGAGGCTCAATTCCTCCAAGAGACTTTGAAGCCACTAGACTGGAGAAAACTGAGTGAAGCTTTATTGGTGCATAGATAGTAGAATTAAATACAAACTGATAAAAGAAAGGTAGCTTTCATTGCAAAGATAACTGACAAAAACTCACTCTATCATTAAGCTAGCATTCCATAAGAATTTTCAGTGTTCACTGATTGAGAACTGCATGTTTAGTTGCTGTTGTCAGATGTTAAGTATAATTATATAAGAGCATGTGATTGCTTGATTAATAACATAGGATATGTTTATATGAATGTTGTGTAGTAATGACTTTTACAAATTCAGTAAAAGCGTCCTTTGAATAGTTAAAGTGAGCTCTTACAAAAGCAGTTTTGTTTATTCTATGAAAAGAATCTTCATAAAACAGCAAATATAGTGTTCTTTTGCTGTGTTTACTATGTGCTAGGTCCTATGCCAAGCACTTTTTATACACTATTTCTCCTACCCTCATAAGAGCAATCCTATACAGAAGGTGATATAATTATCTTTCTGTGATATATGAAAAAACAAAGACTTGGAGAGAATAAATAACCTGTCCATAGTACACTGCTGGTGAGTCTAAGAGCAGAATTCAAATCCAGGTCTTTCTACCATCCCAACCGTGATCATTACCGTGCTTATTTACCCACAATAAGTAATTATGCTTTCTCTAGGAGAAAAAAATACGTTTGCAAACGTTTCAAATGGATTTCTTATGCTTCATCTGTGACCGAAACCTTAAGGCAAACACTGTAAAGATGAAACTGGAATAGGACAGGATAGTTTAAAAATCTCTAAGTAAGTGGGAGAAGTAGGAATTTTCTATTTGTTTTCCTTTTACTTCTTAGACAATCCAGGTCTATTCCATATTAATTATGTATATATTACATATTAATTACATATATGTCAGAATGGTGATCATAATGGAACACATCAATAAAAATTGATTTCTATTCAGGGTTTAAAAATCAGATTAATGGAAGAATTGATAAATAAAATGTGGTATATACACACAATGAAATATTATTCAGCCTTTAAAAGGAAGAAAATTATGGAACATGCTTCAACATGGATATACCTTGAGGACATTATGCTAAATAAAATAAGCCAATCAACAAGACTGGTATGAGGTATCTGGAGTAGTTATATATTATACATAATATATATACCACTTATATGAGGTATCTGGAGTGGTTAAGTTTATAGATATAGCAAGCATATTGGTGATGATCAGAGTTTAGGCAGAGGTGATATGGGTAACTGTTGTTTAATGGGCATAGCATTTCAATTTTGCAAGATGAAAAAGTTCAGAAGGCTGGTTGTACAACAATATGAGTATATTTAATAGTACTGAAGATCTTCACTTAAAAATAGTTAAATGGTAACATTTATGTTATATGTATTTTATCACAGTTAAATTTTTAAAAATTTAAAATCAGATTAAAACAATGCGATTCAATTGATTTATCACAGATGAGTTCATTTTTTGACCAGTTTTCTTGGTCCTGTTTTTGTTTTTACAAGCATCAGAATAATTCCACAAATTGCTTATTTTGCTTAATTGCTTATTTTGGAGAAGTTTACTTGGCTTTTACTTGCTCCTAATTATGCAATCAAATGGCTTTGAAGCTGGACATGGCAGACAGGTGCTGTGTGCTGTGACCAAGGCCAAATTCGAGGTCTCTCTGGGGAACTGCACGAGCAAGTGATTGCTGGAGTGATAAACTCAAGAGAGTTGCCAACTTTGTCTTTGTAGTCTGCAAATTATAAACACTCAGTGTATGACCTTTGGTTCTCAGTCACCACGTTGTCATTTGGCCTACTAGCTGTCTCAGAGGATTTGGAATTAGAAGTCCCTCAAATGTTATGAGTTTCCAATATTCATTCTTGGTAGTTTGTAAAAGTAATGTTGTCATATCTGTTTGGAAAAAATGAAGTCTTTAAAAGATACTCTAAATTCAGAGTGCTCATTGATATGTCTAGAAGTGTATTTTAGCAAAAATCATGGGAATTAGAAACAGGTAAGGTGTTTTAGCTGAGGTCCAAGCTCACCAAATAGAGAAGTTTATTTAGAGTCTATGGAAGCCAAATGAGAATGGAATGTTTGAAAAGAAAAAGGTTTAAATTACAAGAGGATCTGACAATGACTTATTGTAACAGAGTTCATCCTTGTCAACAGAAAGAAGCTACTCTATGACAGAATTGTTCCCTCACAATGACTCCGTTGTAGAAACTATGCACAAGACATTTCTCATCCAAAACCTTAAATACAGAGTCAGAAAACAGTTCATCTGCAGAGTATCAAAGAATTTGATATCGTTTATGCCAAGTCTATTTGACTATAATAATCTAGACAACTCAGTGAGGAAATTTCTGCACCTTGGATGTGATTGCATTGTTTTATGGTTGAAAAGACATGGCATGTTTGAACCCCACGTTACATTCACTGTACATAGTGCCCAAGCTGCCTGAACTTACAGCAGCTTTGTTTTGTACTGAGTAATTCTATATGATAAAAGCAGTCCTAGAGAGAATGAAAAAAAGGAAGAAAAAGCAGACATTGATTTACTTTAAGACTTCAGTGTGACAGTGAGGATTCTGCTTCCCTACCTATGTATGCATTTATTCAGATTCCCCACTCACCTACTGTGTGGCCCGGGGGAAGTTGCTTAACCTCTGTAGTCCTTACTGTTCTCATGTTTGAAAGGTAATCATATGTTTACTGATAGAATTAAATTGGGTGGATTTATGTAAAGTATCTAAAACATAATAAATGACCAATAAATGTTGAGGAAAACTAGCTGAGAATTTGGAAATGAAACAAGTAGTCTAAGATTCTGTTTCTCCATCTGTAACATGGATGAATTATATGGGAGTTCTCTAAAATGAACAGCAATTCCCCATTTCCTTGTTATAGAAGCATGCAAATGGACCAGTGTGTGAGTTTTCCATCCTGTCACATTAGACTCAACTGGGGTGCTTTAAAAAACTATGGTGTTGCACACTTATAACCCAGCCACACGGGAGGCCAAGGTAGAGGATCATTTGTGGCCAGTTCTGGACAAAGTACCAGACCCTATGTGAAAAATAAAGCATAAAGGACTGGGAGTGTGGCTGTTTGCAAGCATGAGGCCCTGAGTTCAAACCCCAATACTGCCCGCCCCCCACTCCAACTTTTCTAACTTGGCCAAAAGGCTCTGGTTTAATTGAGCCTGGAGGGAGCATGGACATCTGTATTTTTTTCAAGTTCTCAATGATTTTTAAAAGACCAAAATAGATGACCACGTGGGGATTGTTTGTGAGACTGAATCATCTTAGGTAGCATGTATAAGACCTCAACCAGAATCCCCTGACTCTTCGGGAACCACTGACACACATTTGTCTTTCTTGTCTCCAGCCACCAACACAGGCAGCTGACACTCTGGGCTTCCTGGCAGCTCTATGGCCGCTCTTGTTACTAATCTGGCATTAGATTCCATTCTTGGCCTGGAACTCTGAGGAAGGAACAGGTCAAATCTGGAATGTTCATAGATTCTTATTTACTAAGGGGGAGAATCAATTTGATACATGATATTCTTATGAAGAAAATTTAAAAATTTGAGGTAGGTGTTGGAGGAGAGGAGAACTTTTTAAAGACTTCTAATTTCTAAATTCAGAGTGAGGAGACCCTGAAATTTATTTCTACAGATACCATAGCATTAGAATAGCTTAATGCCTGTAGCTCCAAACACTGTTCCAATTTCCATATTTAAGAACTCAGGAAGGAAATGAGCACAGGAACTGAATTGATAAGAAGACTTAAAATAGGGGTGAAATCCTGCAGGATCTGAGCATGGTCACAAGCTAACCTGAAACATTTCACATCAGTAGGAAAAGATTATGTCACCATCAGGACCACTGCCTGGTAATGGATCCTGTCAATAGTTTAGGTTTTAAATAAACCTGAATCTTATATCCCCTTGGAAAAAAATAAGGAGGGTACAAAACACCCAGAAAACATGACCTCTGGGCTATTTACACATGATAAAGAAACAAAGACAGAGCACTTTCTCATCTTGAACCAAGACAAATGGGAAATACCTCCTTGGTAGATTTTCTCAATCAGGCTGTGGTGATAGTCTATACTATTATTTCCTGGATCCAGTAGATATAGACTGTTTGGTTTTTACTTTTTTCACTTTGTATTTTTTTAAAAAGAGGAAATAAGTCATTGCTACACAATCACTCAATAAAATAGTATTACAGCACAGGCAACACTGCTGGACTGACTTTCAGCATTACCACTACTAGCTATGTGGCATTGGATAAGTTTATTTCTCTCTGCCTCAGTTTCTCCTTCTGTAAAATGAGGACTCAGAAAATAGTCCTACCTCATAATTTGTTTTGAAAATTAAATGAATTCGTACATGTAAAGTGCTCAGAACAGTTCCTAGCATCTAACAGATATTCAATAAATGTTAGCTATTATTAAAACAGGAAGCCAAGTGTGATGGTATATGCCTATAATTCCAGCACTTGGGAGACTAAGGTAAGAGCATGGTGAGTTTGAGTCCAGTCTGGGCTACACAGTAAGACCCCCCGTGTCAAAACAAAACAAGGCAAAAATAAATGAATAAAACATGAAAACTAGGACTCTGACATTTTATCAAATTAGCTCAATTTAATAGATAATGTATTTCCTTTCAGTTAATACTGCTTTAAAAATACCAGAGTATAGAGCTGCTAGAAACAAGGCATGGAATGCAGGAGTTGACTAATTGCAGTGATCCAGTGACTCATCTTTGAGCAACTCTATTGTCTTCCCTGTTTTTAATTTTTCCTTCTTTGCAATGGATGTCATTTGGCCTTTTCTTTACTTATTGCCATAAAGATGCATGTAAGAGCAAAACATAGCTATAAAGCTAAAATTTATAGAAGCAAGTATTTGTAAAGTACTTTGAGCCACCAAGAGAAAAAAGTATCTATTAAAACTTATGTTTTCTATTTTAGCCATTTCTTTTTGCCTCCTCTGCTTTCCATATACTTTGTGGCTCCCTGTGCCCTGCCTTCTTCACCAGCCCCTTCGTCCTGCATCAGGGAGCTACTTTGCTAACTGTTCAAGAATGCTAAGATGGGCAGAGACTGGGAGAGCTTATATCCCCCATCTGGGCCCAGGATATCCTGTACCTAAACCCTTGAGTTCTGTAGTTGAGTAGGAAAAGAAAATGAGAGAGATTTTCTTAGAGAAACTTAACTACAGCATCTTTTAATATATAGTTCATATATAGCTTATGTATTTCTATATAGTTCATATATTTATAAATTCTTTTAAAAAATTAAATTCTTAATAAATTTTAAAAGTATGGCAATACCTATTAATAGTTCAACCTTTTAAAAGTGTTTTTGTTTTGTTTTTATTTAGTGAATTTTTCATTGTCGATGCTAAATCCAGGCAGAATTTTGGAAGAAGAAATGACTAGGTATATGTGTATGTGTATATGTATATGTATATGAATATATGTATGGTATATTATTTTTAATGTTTCATTTGAATATAATTCCAAACTACAGAGATGTAAGAAGACACACACAACACCTTTGCTCTTAAACCACACCACCTTAATCATTTGTGTCCCAAACCCCAGTTTCAAGAAAGTTGCATATGTCATAACTCTTCACTTCATTGTGATTCCTAAGAATTAAGCTATTTTCTTATATAGTCACAGTGCAGTTATCAATATCAGTGAATTTAATATTGATATGGTGCTGTGATCTAGTCTATCATCTGTATTCCAGTTTTGTCAGTTGACCCAATAGTGTCACTTATGACATTCCTCCTGCTCCCCCTTTCTGTCTTAATAGAAGTCCCGAAAACCTGTAACACAGCACTTGCATAATTGAAAATCAGCTAATCTTACTGATTAAAATGAGTACTGTCTGTGTGCTCAAGTAGGCCTGAAAGGCTTCTATCTGGAAATAGTTTGCAAAATTAGATTTGAAATATATCTGAGGACTGGAGGCATGGCTCAAGCAGTAGAGTGCCAGCTTTGCAAGCATGAAGGCCTACATTCAAAACCCAGTCCCACCAAAAAGAAGAAAAAAGAAAAGAAAAAAAATATGTATTTGAAAGTATTGGAATTGCATTATTTTTAAAGACATTAACTTTCTACTTATCTGGTTAAACTTTCACTCCAAAGTAATTTGAATTCATGACATTATATCATATTATTTAAAATATATTTTAAAATTCCATCAAATGGAAGAAGTTTTTGGTTCTTTGTGTAAAAAATATGGGAAAACTTACACCAAGAATCATTTTATTTGCTCTGTTTATTCCTATATTTGCAGTATGGAAATAGTTGTGAACCTTTTCAGTATAATAAGATATGTGAGCCTAGTATACAGTTATGAAAAAGGAGTTAAACAATGAGTTATCATGAGTTAAAAATGAAGAATTGAGACCATTTTATTTGCAGTTAACCACAATATCTCTGTTTTCACTGGTTCAAGTAAAGAGATTTGTCATCATGGAGCACATCCTCTTACAATTTAAGAAGAAAGAAAAAACTCCATGTGCATTTGTTATAATGTCCTACATATCTTGGTGAATGGTTTAATAAACTGGTTAATTTCTAATTCTGAAAATTTCTCCTGAAAAAGATTAATAAAGAACAATATCTAAATGAGCCTTTCCAATTGTTTTCCAGATATGCCTATTACTACTCAGGATTAGGTGCTGGAGTTCTTGTGGCTGCCTATATACAAGTTTCATTTTGGACTTTGGCAGCTGGTCGACAGATTAAGAAAATTAGGCAAAAATTTTTTCATGCTATTCTACAACAGGAAATAGGCTGGTTTGACATCAATGACACCACCGAACTCAATACACGGCTAACAGAGTAAGTATAGTCATGCTACATTTTCATAAAGACCCAAAGCACTATGTGAAAATTTGTCAAGGAAAGATTTTAAGCAAAAAATATACCAGATCAAGTGGTAGTCATTTCTAGAGGCATCAATAGTTTATGTACAACAGATCTTCAATATCTGTTAGTTTTTTTCCCCAAAATTAGTAGGTTTACTCCTTATTTCTCATGGTGCTTACTACGGGGCCTGACAGGTACTAGATCTTCAAAAAAGACAGCTGAATGGATAAATAAATGATTGCCTTGATCACAAAAAGATTTGCTTTGGTTAAGAGTTGACTCTTCACTCACTTAACAAATATTTGAGGATCTATTTATGCTAAGCATCTGTGGATTTGGGGATATCAGTGAACAAAGCAGCCATCTCTGTGTGCTTATGTTCCAGTAGGGGAGATAGATGGTAAACTTTTCCTGACTGGGGGTGTTCTGGCGAGAGCATAGTAAATTGATGAGGTCGGTAAAGGAGGGAGGATTAAGGCATTTGGGACCTTAAAAGCCTTGGGAAGGACTAGGTCTTTCACTCTGAAAGAAATGGCAGCCACTGTAAATTTTTGAGCTGACCTTTGAGTAAAATGGTCAGATTTCTGTTTTCAAAGGATCACACTGGCTATTGTGGGAATAGCCAGATTGAAACAAGGAGCTCTTTCCTATTACCTCCCTATAGAGGTTGAATATCCCTTATCTAAAATGCTTCTTTATTTGAAGTGTTTGCAATTTTGGAGGTTTTTGGATTTTGAAATATTTGCATAAACTTTACCATTGAGCATCTTTAATCTGAATATCCAAAATCTGAAATGTTCCAGAATCTGAAACTTTTTGAGTACCAAGGTTTCAATCACTGGGTGTGGAGGTCCACAGCTGCAATCCCAGCATTCAGGAGACTGAAGTGGGGAGGCTGAGGCAGGAGAATCAAAAGTTCAAGGCCAAGCTGGGTAAGGGGGCTCACGCCTATAACACTAGCTATCAGGAGGCAGAGATTTGGAGGACTGTGGCTCAAGGCCAGCCCAGAGGGAAGTTCACAAGACCCCATCTCAACCAATAAAAAAGCTGGGCTCAGTGGCATATGTCTGTCATCCCAGCTATGCACAAAGCAAACACAAATAGGAGAATTGCAGTCCTGGCCAGCCCAGGCATAAACGTGAGACCCTGTTCAAAAAATAACTAAAAGAAAAAGGGCTGGGGGTGTGGCTCGAGTGGTAGAGTAGCAATGGCAAGGCCCTAATTTCAAGACTCATCCCAAAAACACCCCAAAAGATCGATACCTTTTAGGTTTTTGCTGGGCATGGTGGTATGTGCTTATAATCCTAGCACTCGGGAGACAGGCAAGAGGATATCAAGTCCAGGCCAGTCTGGGCTACATATTGAGACCCTGTCTCAAAAGACTTTCAGATTTTGAATGTTTGGATTAGGAATGCTCAAATTATAATAGGAAATAATACTTCTTTCTGTTGCAATGCCCTTCCTAACTCTGGCTTTTTAAAATTTTTTTGGTTGGTATTGGGGTTTGAATTGAAGGCCTCACCAGACAGATGCTCTACCTCTTGAACGCACCCCCATGCCGCGATCACTTTTTTGTTTTCAGTTATTCTTTGAATAACTGAAATAGTTATTCAAAGAATATATAGTTTATATTCAGCCCGGCCTGGACACAGTACTCTTGTTTATGCTTATTGCATAGCTTGTATGATAGGTGTGTGCCACCACACCCAGCCTTTTTTTTTTTAACTGGTTGAGGTAGGGTCTCTCAAACTTTTTGCCCTTTCTGGCCTTGAACTGTTGATCCTCTTGAACTCCACCTCTTGAGTATCTAGGATTAGAAGTGTAAGCTTAACTCCTGCTTTGAGGGGGTGAATTCAAGTATGATATACTTGATACATCCTAAGAACTTTTGTAAATGCCACAATGTACCCCCACCCAGTACAATAAAAAAATAAAAGTATTCAAATGAATTAGTTAAGAAAAACTGATTCATATGTTCAAAATGTTATGCTTCTGTAACAGGATTAACTAATTTCATAATATCAATTTTTAAAATACTAATTTCTTAAAAATAAGAACAAATTCTGAATTTCTTCTTTTGTACAGTATTTAGGTACAAAAGAAGAAAATATTATTCAAGAGGCTCAGATTCTGACAGACAGAGTAGTATAAACATGTTTTGTCTTTGTGTTTGTTAACTGTCTACTTCACCTTTCTAATCAAAGATCTCCTGCCTGTAACCACTTAGGTGTGATCTTTTTTAGTGACATCTCCAAAATCAGTGAAGGAATTGGTGACAAGGTTGGAATGTTCTTTCAAGCAATAGCCACGTTTTTTGCAGGATTCATA
The DNA here is from genome assembly GCF_047511655.1 of Castor canadensis. Classification (NCBI taxonomy): domain Eukaryota; kingdom Metazoa; phylum Chordata; class Mammalia; order Rodentia; family Castoridae; genus Castor; species Castor canadensis. Next base: position 55,124,875 of record NC_133387.1, read on the forward strand.
GTGGGATTCATCAGAGGCTGGAAGCTCACCCTTGTGATAATGGCCATCAGCCCTCTCCTGGGGCTCTCTGCAGCTGTTTGGGCAAAGGTCTGTGAAACCTGGGCATTTTCGTGTGTTAGCCCACACATACAGAGTTATCCTTAATATCCAGAGTGCTGCTATTTGTACAGATCTGTGTCTGGTGAAACCACATCCAGAAACATGTTGTTCATATGGAGCTTTAATAAGGAATTTAATTTTTAATCTGAATCAAAATGTCAGAGTTCTAACCTCAGTTTCAGGGTTATATATATCTTTGGTTAAATCTTCTGACACAGTAGTTTAAATGGAATATATAGTTATGTACTTATTTAAGAAAAAACAATTTTAAAATATAACATTCCTCAAAATTATTACATGAATATAAAAATTTTTAAAGAGTTGGGATTTGTTCTATTTATCTTCCATTGTTACCCATTACAATTTTGTGGCATTCTGTCAGATTTTCCTTGTATGAAATATACATAATCTGCTTTATTTGTCAATACTTCAGAGTTGAGAAATTTTACTTGCAATTTTTGTCCATTCTGGGGTTGATGATTTTCTTTTATATTTTTATTAGCATATATTACTTGTATGGGGGATTTCATTTTTCACTGTGGCATTTCCATATATATTTATAATGTACCTTGGTTAGGTTCATCCCCTCCATCATTGTCCCTTACTACCTCTCCCGCCACTACCTCCCTGCCATTACCACTAAAAATAATCTCAACCGGTTTCATTGTTCTACTTTCATACAAGTATACAAAGTCCATTGACCATTTTCCCCTTTCTTCACCCTCTCCATTTATCCTTCCCCCTTGCTCCAATACCCACTCCCAAATAGGACCTTTTTTCATTCCAGTCTTTCATTTTTCAAGTGTATATTCTTTGTTTAAGAGGTTTCACCATGGTATTTCGCCCATGAATGTATTGTGCTTTAACCAGATTAGCCCACTCTATTACAGATAATTTTCTTAGAAAGGTACTTGTTACTTACATCTCTTTTGTTTTGATATTTTGTTTACTTTTCTCCTGAAACATCTTATTTAACCATCTTATTATTTAGTAGAATGCCCATGAGTAAATCTGAAAATACTATTTTCACAGTAGTTAAAAACCCTGACACAATAAAAGAAAACATGGTGATATCTTTCAAAGTATAAGGTTTTATTTTATTTACCTTAAACAGAGAAAACAGTATCTTAAATGTGGAATTTGACACTGTTCCAGAATATACTATTTAGAGAATTATATGTGGATTTCCCTTTCCTCATGACTTCTGTCACCAGGTGGATCAATTCTAGCCTTTGTGGGAGGTGCAGACAGCCTTTGGATCTCTTGCACCAAGTGTCATTAGCTATGTGACTTCCATGTTTGGTAAAGCATAAGGGCTCAGGAATGAAAAGTACATTAAGGAATTGCCCAAACTGTCTTTTAACTTTTCTCCATGTATAAAAGTCATGACTGTTTCTCTTCTGTCCAGATACTCTCGGCATTTAGTGACAAAGAACTCGCTGCCTATGCAAAAGCAGGTGCCCTGGCAGAAGAGGCTCTGGGGGCAATCAGGACTGTGATAGCTTTCGGGGGCCAGAACAAAGAGCTGGAAAGGTCAGGAAAGTTCTTTGTCCACTGATTCAAAGAACCCTCTTTTACATTTTGTTGCTCATCCATTTGTGGTATGTGTTTATTACTTTTTCTTTGCTAATATTATCCTTTCTCCCACAAAATACTCACCCTTAATTACTAATTGTATTTAATATCAGGCTCCAATGCAGAGTTCTTGACCTCTTGTGTTCCACAGACTCCTCTGGCAGTCTGATGATGAGTAGGGGCTCCCTTCTTGGAATGTTTTTAAATACACAAAATAAAATATGTAGGGTTATAGAGGACACCAATTATACTGAGGTACAGTTATCAAAATATTTTTATTTTATTTTTTTCACTCTCTTCCTGACCATGAACTGGAATATAGATGAGAAAAACCTGAGGAGATGTGGACCTTCCAGTCAAAGGATTTTCTGGGAAGGCTATGGGTTCTCTATAGGACAAGGCAAAACTCCCCTCACTAGTCTCTTGCTTTTAGACTTAATGGTCCAAGAAGGTTGGCAAACTTCATATCTGGAAACTTGTCATAGCCCTTCCCTATGCCTCCTGTGCCTGAGAACCTGGGCAGTTGCTTGAAAAAACAAACAACAAAAAAAAACCCATTTTATCGGGATATGACTGATACATATAAAGAGTTGTACATATTTAATATGTACTTCTTTATGAGTTTGGAAATAAGTATACATCCATGGAAAAGACTATTCTGTTGTATTTAAATGTAAATCATTACTTAATGTTTTCTTTAAGTAACCATATCCCCTCATATAGTTGAAGTATGATTCCATGTAAATACCTTATTCTGCTATTCTATGAGACCCTTGATACCTACAACTCTTTGAAATAAAAATTCTCTGGAAATTCTCCAGTGTTAAAAGCAAAGCTTCCCCAGTCCCTTCCATTTCATTTTCCATTTTTCTATTCCTGAATCCTTCTTCAAACCAACATGTTTCTGGTTCTCTAACCTCTTGCTTTTTTCTCTCTCATTGCTGCTTCCTGCACACAATAGTCCACACAGACCACACTAACCCTCAGTTGGACCTCAGGATGTCTGTGTAATCATGCCGCTCCATTAGCCGTGGTAAGCAAGCCACCTAAGTGAAGGTAATTACAGCTATCCACCACTGTCTCTGGAGCCCTGTGTTACAGTGGGGCAGATGTAATTCTTGCTGCATATACCCGGAGGCTCTGCCACACAGGACTAATCATAGTATTGAAAGTGGCTTGCTGCCTGTCTCCACAGAGATGCAGCTCTACTCAAATACAGCAACCATCATGGAGGAAAGTACTCTAGAGTTGGGTTCGTTAAGTCATTAAAAAGGCAACATTTCTGGAGGCAGCATACATTTTTAAAAAATCATTGTGGCTGGATATGTGGATCAAGTGGTACAGTGTCTGCCCAGCGAATATGAAGCCCTAAGTTCAAACCCCAGTACTATAAACAACAAATAAAAAACAAACAAACAAAATCAGTGAATTCCCATGTCTCATCTGGTTGAACTGAAAAAAAAAAAGAGAGTGGAATTGCTGGACTTTTTGTTAAAAAGAGAAATACTCTAACTTGTGTGATATTTCCTCCCAAATTTTCATTATATTTCCATAAAATATTTTTTCCAATTTCAGGGAACAAAATTAAATTTTATACAATTCTACTAAAAGTAGGCAATATAACTTGATGTAAAAATATTATAATCTAACAGAACCATTGTACTTTTATATACAATTATAGAAGCCAGTAAAATTCATTTGAATTACCATTCAAAATAAGATAGTAATAGAATGAGAAAAATTCAGGAAGAGATGATATTCTAACACAATGATGGTAGTAAGAATAGGAATAGAAATTGTCAGGTTTGCCAACTATGTGCCAGGCACTAAACTTACTGTGTTTATAATTATCTATCAGCCTCACAATTATCTCAATAAGTAGAATTAACTCCAGATGATGAAACTGAAACAGAAAAATTGAGAAAGAATCCATATCCCAGATAGTGAAAAGGAAAATCAAGCTGAGCCTGTTGGTGCATATCTGTAATCCCAACACTCACAAGGCAGAGGCAGGAAGATGGAGAGTTAAAGACCAACCTGGGTATGTAGTGAAACCCTGTCTCCAAGAAACAAAATGAACAAACCAATAAACAAAACTTCCACAAAGTTAAAGCAAGAACCCAAGTTTATAGATTAAAAACAAAATTTCTATTCCTCACCCAATAGGGCAATTGAAGGAAGATCTTCTTTTCTCTAGAGAAGAGAAATCTACCCAGTGCCATTCTTGGTTGGCATATTTTTTCTTGTTCCACCTTAATCTTGACTTGTAATGCTGGCCATGAAGCTGGTGGAAAAACTCTTCATATCTCACAGAGCCAAGATTTCAATTGTGAAACAGTCACAGGTTGGCCTGGAAGGGATCAAGGGAAATGGGTCCAGGCCAGTAAAAAGCAGACTTGGATCTGTCCTAATACAAGCTGATCTGAGTTGAGTCAATTCCCAGGAAGCTGGGTCTCATGAAGGGTCTGTTATCTTCTCAACTTTGTTCCATAAACCTCCAACTATTTAGGAGGTGGGTATGGTTCAGATTATAAGTTGTTATTCTTATAACATTTCCCCCCTCATTTTCTGGTAGGTATCAGAAACATTTAGAAAATGCCAAAAAAGTTGGAATTAAAAAAGCTATTTCCGCCAACATTTCCATGGGCATTGCCTTCCTGTTAATATATGCATCATACGCCCTGGCCTTCTGGTATGGATCCACCCTAGTCATTTCAAAAGCGTATACTATTGGAAATGCAGTGACAGTAAGTAATCTTCCTGATGTTTACAAAGAATCTGAAGTTATTATTCTCCATCTGCCTTCTCTTTTCTTTCATAGTCCTCCTTTGGAAGATGAGCCATAGTCATGGGTTTTTGGTTTTTGGTTAGTCTTTCCTGTCCTGTGGGCAGAGAACACACAAGTCATAATTAGGAATCAGGACAAAAACAGCAACCTGTGGTTAAGCCATTGGAGAAACATGTACAAAAAGAAATAAAAATGGAACACATTTATGAATGAATAAATTTGGAGTCATCCTCATTCTTCTGTGGAGTTTCATGATATAAGAAAGTAAACATTATTGTTACAGATCGGTCATTGCACACAAGAACATTAAATTTATATAATATAACACATCAGCTATCTGAACAAATAAGAGAAGTTGTGTTCATTCATTTTTCTATATGAACGTGAAGATACCTTCATTTAATATATAAAAACAATATATACTAACTATATTAAGGACTTTAAATTAAAATTACTTATAATCTACCAATCTATATATACTTGATGATTTTTGGTGTGTATTTTCAGATCATTTCAGATATATACACATACATATGTATGTATGTATACACACATTTTTCTTTCTAAACTGGGGTAATATTATATGTACGTTTTTAGTAAACTTCTTTATAAAGCAGCATTATTTTGTGACCATCTTTCCATGAGTGATCAGAACAACATGTAACCATTTAAACAGAAATCTTTTAAAACTTGCACTTCCCTGTCTTCTTAAAGAGAAGGTCCTAAACATAATTTGGTCATTTGTGATGGCTTAGAGTTACAGGAAAATAAATATTTTCAAACTGCTTCACACAGCGATGTTGTCAGCCTTCGAGGGGTTGAGGCCTATTTGTCTCGATGGGCCTTGGACATTGCTCAGTCTTGTTTTTTCTCACGTCCATCTCTTCATTACCTCTCAGACTGGTAGATTGCATAGCTGGGATGACAGGTGTGTGCCACCACTACCTTTTTCACTCCCTCATTTCTTATTGAAATTTCCCCTGCGATGAGCTTGCCTCTAGTTTCCCTGTTTGTAATGTGGATAGTGCCATCCACCCCACAGTGCTGAGCGTAATGTCTACTGCCCAAGGACAGTCATCTAAACAAGGGTGGGATCAGCACATTGACTTCATAACCTCTACTTTGGTGGAGACTTTTTTCTCTCTTACTGGTCCTCATCTATACTGAAGACAGAGGATCAGTATTTGACTGATATTTGGGTTCCAGGTATATGAATGTTACTATCTTTTGAGAAAAGCCAAACTATATATAGAAGTTTCACCAAGCCTGGAGAGAAAGGAGTTATTTGTCTTTATTTGTGTTTTCTTAGCTAAATTATGCTGTTAATCTGGATTCCTGAAGCTATATTCTGGGCTTTTCTATAAATCAGCTTGTTTTCCTAATGAAAAAAAAAATAAAGGGAAGTAAGTCATTTTGTGTACTATAGAACAGAATAACCATGTAAGAGAATTATTAACCAGTGCACAAGTGTGATTTAGTGTCTTATAAATGGGTGAACTATTACTTTGCATATTTTAAAAATCATCTATTTGTCATCTCTACATCCATAGTGGTACTTAAAAAAAAATCTATGGGGCCCAAATCTACCATGTTTCATTTTGAATATGCTTTATAATTCCATGCATAACTAGAGAAAATTATATAGGACTGAATAATAACACTGATGGAAAAAATACTTCTCTCTGATTGCATTAGCTTTAGAGTCAACAAAAATAGGTTGGAAAAATCTTCCAGACTTAATTGTTACACATTCAGGAGAAGAGTCACAGATACTTTGGCAAATTATCTGTTTTTGAGGTTGGAGAAAATCATTTGGGCAATGAAATGGTATATTAATCTTCTAATTTTATCCTTTACTGCAAAAACTATATTTTTAATTGTTATTTTTGAAACAACAAAAGTGCTTACTACCCTGATCTGATCATTATGCGTTATGTACATGTATTCAATTATCTCATTGTGCTCCCAAGATGTACAAATGGCATGACTCAATAAATAATAAAAATTACTTTGAAAGTTTTTTGTTGTTTTTTAGTGGTGCTGGGGACCAAACCCAGAGCCTCGAGCATGCTAGGCAAGTTCTCTACCACTGAGCTTCATCCCCAGCTCAGAAACTTCTAGAGAAATTTAAAAGGATAAACCTAAGCTTAATCCTTCATGCAGTGTGTTTCAAACAAACCAAATTTAGATAACACAAAAATGTTTAGATAACAAATGCCAGAAGGTGACATAACTCTTCCTCATGTGCTTTTGCTTAGGTCTTTTTCTCAATCCTAATCGGAACTTTCAGCATTGGTCAGGCTGCCCCCTGTATTGATGCTTTTGCCAATGCGAGAGGAGCAGCATATGTGATATTTAATATCATTGATAATGTAAGTCATTTGTTATTTTAATGCTGAAAATTTTTTTGAGGCTTGGATAATTAAAGCTGGCTTTAGGTTATGTATTTTTGAATCAAGTATATTAAATAAGTTATAATGACTTCAGTAAAATTTAATAACATGAAATTAATGGCCTCCCCATAGTAATGAATAAAGCAAAATACCTCTTAATGTCTCCATTATCTTTAGATAATATAATAACAATTATCATTTTGAAAAAGTGCATCTGTGTGAGTTTGTTATTATTACGATGCATGACAAGGATGTTCCTCTTCCTAGCTTTTTTCTTTTTCATGTTGTAGCCAGATTGAGCATTATGCTTTCTATATAAATGGGGGGTAGATAAATTGTTGGTAGGATCCAAATTAATAGTATATTTTTCTGTGGTTGCCAAAATTATCACTGCATTTTAAATTTTATTTTTGATTTTGAATCAAATATATTGAATAAGTTTGAATTAACTACAATAAAGAAAATATTTTTGACATATTAAATTATGTCACTGCATTTACATACAATGCAGTTGCATTGTGCAGCTATAAAGTTGATAACTGAAATTTGAAAATTTGAAATAAGCAATACCTCTATTTCCTTGATGCAGTTCATAAGAAAATTACTCAGCTTCTGAACACACTAAAGGCTTATGTCATCCCTAAATAGTGTGGTAATCATTCACCAATCTTCCTGACCCAATCCATTACATTTCTATTTAGAAGCAAACTAATTTCCACTAAATGCTGAGATAAATGGCCTTAGTAATTATAGTATTGTTATGTTATTGAAGTTGCATAAATATGTATATATGGCCATTTAGAAAGTTTATGAGCCTCTGTCAAAAACCTAAAGTGAAATATTTCATGAAATGAAATGAATATTTCTTATGTCCTTTTTAGGAAAAACCTGAACCACACACACACACACACACTCTTCACCTTGGGTTTTGTCTCATATGAGGGTGATTGTGCTATTTCAGCTTCTATTTTTGGGATTTGCTAAATTGTATTCCTTAAAAATACAATTGTTTAATTTTATGATGAAATAGTCATTGAATTTTGTTTTATTTAGAATCCTAAAATTGACAGTTTTTCAGAGAGAGGACACAAACCAGACAGCATCAGAGGGAATTTGGAATTCAGTGATGTTCATTTTTCTTATCCATCTCGAGCTAATGTCAAGGTATTGTAAGCAATATTTGAAGGAATTCCTAACTCAGGTTATTGCTTCATCATCTTAAATGATAAAATCACTATTATTCTGATATTTATGTGCTTTTTCCTTTAGAAGTTAAAATCCCTTATTTGATACTTTTTTCAAATTCCAAATTGAATTGAATTTTTCTTCTTTTGGGGCTCTGTTGTGAAGTGTGTTCTTTTGCTTTCCCTTCACAGATCTTGAAAGGGCTCAACCTGAAGGTGCAGAGTGGGCAGATGGTGGCCCTGGTTGGTAACAGTGGCTGTGGGAAGAGCACGACAGTTCAGTTGATGCAGAGGTTCTATGACCCCACAGAGGGTATGGTAAGTGGGAAGAACCACATTCTCCAAAGTGGAAAGCTGGGTACAGATTGATGCTGAGAAACTGGCTTTTTAGTGACAACTTTGTACATGAATTGGCTGGTAGCATTGCTTACACCCTTGGGCAGGTTTAGCAAGTGTATCCAAGAAAAGCCATAAAACTCACAGAAGCTAGACAGTGCTCTTCTGTCATTCAAATCATCACTGGGATTACTTCCAATGAGTTTTGGTCACACACATTCCACATGCAATTGTTGACAACTGGGTAATCAGGGTTACCAGAAATCCTAGACCAGCAATCAAATTCAACACAAAATTCTGTTTCCTTAAACCTTGGAATACCTACAGGGGAAAGTGGGATAGTTTTTTCAGAAATTTATAGGAATACTGCCAACAGCAATAGCCTGGGGTACTTTTTTGTCTTTAAAATTTTGTTGAAAATTCAAACTTGGAAAAAATTGAAAGCAGGGAGCTCACATATGCTCTTTACCTAAATCGAATTATTTTATATTTTGACGCCACTTGCTTATTGTTATTTCCAATTGTTGTTTCTAAGCCATGAAGTAATATTCCCTTCTTTCAGATTAGCATTGATGGGCAGGATATTAGGAACTTTAATGTAAGGTACCTGAGGGAAATAATTGGAGTGGTGAGTCAAGAGCCGGTGCTATTTTCTACCACAATTGCTGAAAATATTCGTTATGGCCGTGGAAATGTAACCATGGATGAGATAAAGAAAGCTGTCAAAGAAGCCAACGCCTATGAGTTTATCATGAAATTGCCACAGGTAAAGACTCTGATAATGTAGATTTCCTCAAAACTAGAACTGCATCTCATGGGACTGTGTTCTTGCTTCAAAGGTTAAGCTGATGTTTGGGATGCAATGTCACCCACCTTCACTAAGTGAATTGCTGAAATTACTCATTTAGAGGTTTAAGGACTATTTGCTGTACACAAATAATATAAAAACATGCAAAATATGTTAGTAGTTTTTTCTTTATAATTCAGTGTTCATTTATTTTATTACAATATATGATACATTGTCATAGTCAAAATAAAGCTCCAGGTTTTCTTCATGTTTTCTACACACTCCCAACTCTTTTGTATGTAAAATAAATCAAGAGGAGCTGGATGTAGCTGGGTAGTAGAATACTTTCCTAGCATTGATTCCCAGCCCTGCAAAGAGAAATAAATGAAATAAAATCCTCCAAGAGCTCTTCCATGTTGTCTGTTGTAGAAATTTGACACCCTGGTTGGGGAGAGGGGGGCCCAGCTGAGCAGTGGACAGAAACAGAGAATTGCCATCGCACGGGCCCTGGTTCGCAACCCAAAGATCCTCCTGCTGGATGAGGCCACGTCAGCCTTGGACACGGAAAGTGAAGCTGAGGTGCAGGCAGCTCTGGATAAGGTGTGTATACCCTATAATGCCCTGCCCCCAGGGAATTGAAACTTTACTGCAAATTCTTGCCAATTCTTTGAGAGTCTAGATTGAGAAACATACACCCAAGGGCAAATGAAGCTATCTCATGGGGCTTTATTGATTTCTCCTTTCTGTCAGTTTGCATTATTTACAGAGAGAGGTGAATGGTCTTGGCTTGCTCTGACAGTGGTGCAGTTTACTCAGATGCAAGCCTGTGTAATGAACCATTTAGTTTTTTTCTTGCACATAGGCTATACTTTGATCAAAAGTAGTTGTGTTAAAATATACAAATCAATTAATAGGAAAATAGACAAGACTGTCCAACTATTTTTCTTTTTTTCAGGTTTCATTGCTCTATTTTCATACAAGTATATAAAGTACATTGACCATATTCACTCCAACTATTTTCTATAATACAAATTTTAGTGATTATATGTTGTTCCTTTCTTTGGCATACTGCAGTTAATTCAAAAATCTAAAATATTTCTTTGTGGTTATGTTCATTTTATTAAATCGATAGAAAAAAATGTTTATATTAAGATATGTGTAGAGGTGTTTCAAGCAATAGAGTGTCTGCCTTGCAAATGCAAAAGCCCTGAATTCAAACCCTGGTACCACCAAAAAAAATGTGTGAATATATATACACACATGCATATATATATTACATATATATATATATATATATATATATAGAGAGAGAGAGAGAGAGAGAGAGAGAGAGAGAGGGAGAGAGAGATGCATGATTATGTATGTTACACACACACATATACATACAGAAATCTAATTACCTAGAAATTGATCCAGCTGAAAAATAATACAAAATACTTACTTTGTTTTGTAAGTAGTAATAATATCTTTATTGATGAAGGTGATAGGATATTTTTCTCAAAATTAGTGAGATCACCTTGTGCAAGTTCCTTAATTACCTCTTGTAATTTTAGAGACAAGATATATGAACTGCATTTTCTCAGTAAAGTTTGTGTCTGAATCCTAAGTAAACACAACTGCTTTCTACAATGTAAAGTACAATCAATGCTTTTTCATTTATCAAACTAATATTTAGTTTATTTTATGGAATTTAAATTAACAATGATTGATGAGATAATTGTTTCTCACAAAATCTTGTACTGATTTATTTCATGTACATTAAATCAAAATATTAAGGAACCAAAATATACAGATGAGACTGGTATTTAATTGATTAACCAGAAGTGATTTAAAGCAGGAAATAACAAAAATAATGATACATAAATTAAACCATTAATTTTAATTTAAAATGTGTCAATAGACATTCATGTATCAAAATAGACTTTTTAGGGTAAGATGTCCCATTGAGCCCTAGAACCCAGATTCTAATCCTTTCCAGAATACAAATATTCAATACTTTAGCTTTTTTTTTAATTTTTATTTTATTCATATGTGCATACAATGTTTGGGTCATTTTTCCCCCTTGCCCATGCTCCCTCCCTTCCCCCACCCCCTCCCTTACCCCCCCCCTTACCCCTCGCTACCCAGCAGAAAAAAACCTATTCTGCCCTTATCTCTAATTTTGTTGAAGAGAGGGTATAAGCAATAATAGGAAGGACCAAGGGTTTTTGCTATTTGAGATAAGGATAGCTATACAGGGAGTTGACTCGCATTGATTTCCTGTGCATGTGTGTTACCTTCTAGGTTAATTCTTCTTGAACTAACCTTTTCTCTAGTTCCTGGTCCCCTTCTCCTATTGGCCTCAGTTGCTTTAAAGTATCTGCTTTAGTTTCTCTGTGTTGAGGGCAACAAATAGCTTTTGTTGTGTTAAAGGAATGGAATTATTGGTGATGTTATTTTGCATGATATGATCTCTTCTAGAGAAGCTGTAGACTTGTAAATTTTACTGAATATTTACAAAAATCACTCAGTTTCAGTAATTTCTTTGTGTTCTGTAGGATATATGGCACATTCAGTTGATAACCTTCATGTCCCTACTTTAAAATTAACCCCACTGTCTAGAGATATCTGGAATCTCTTAGCCAGATATACAAATTTATTAAACAGGATATCTTTCTTCCAACTTCTTAAGGAAACATTGTTGCCAATTTTTCCAAAGTGAAGTTATTCATATCACTGCCTCTGTAACCACTAATAACAATTTCCTTACCCTTCTCAGTCTTCACTAGCAATATTGTCACCTCCCTCCCAGCCATTTCCTACCACTCAACCCCAAAGCCAATGTCATATATTTCAGGTTTTTGTTACAGGAGCATCCCTATATGTCATATAATTTGCTTTAAATCAGAATTTAGTGGCTTAAAAATACAACTTTTATTTCTTACAATCCTGTGGGCTGGAAGGGTGGCTCATCTCTTGGATTTGCTTAGTCTTATTTTACATCAAGGTTAGCTGGCCTAAAACATTCAAGATGGCCTCATTCCACACCTGGCAGTTGGTTATGGCTGCCCTTTCTCTCCTAGAATTAATAAATGACATGTTTTATCTCTGTAACATTTATCACAGAGCCTTGCACATAGTAGAGACTAAATAATATTCACTGATTTGAATGTGATGGTCTAACTCATTGAGAAAATACATTCTACCCTTAAAAAATACACAACAGAAAGAAATCAGCTTTTGACTCAATGTGTAGCAACAATTTGTAAAGTAAGTAATATATCATCCCACATAAGTTCTTAAAGAAGACTTCAGCAGCAGCTTTGCTATTTTTATTTTTTATGGAAAGTCAGCAGTCACAGTTACATACCTATGTGCACACTCATAGTCAGTGCTACCAGTCTTAGAGTGACATTGAGGACAGAAGCAAAAGTTAGCTTTCATGATGACTTTTGCAAAAAGATTCAAAAAGATTTCATTTGATGTTGTTTTTGCCAAAGTTTCATTACTGTCTATGTTCAAGCCTATCTTTCACCACTGCACATGCAAATTGGTGGAAGGTCCAAATTTCTTAAGAGTTGTCCTTGACTCTAGGACATTTATTTGCCAATGTCTTGTCATCACTGGGCATCTGACAACTCTTTAAAAATTTCTATTTGTGTCACATCTGTACTTTCGATAACTTTTCTTAGGCAAAGGTAATAGTTACCAACTTTCAAATTCACAAACATATAGTTTATTCCTCCTACATATCAGTCATTCACTTACAAGTCTTATAACATGGTCACTGTTAGCAATTTATTCATCACTATTACTATCATAAATATAATTATATTACTCATATTATTTCTTATGTGTGAACCAAGTCATGTAACTTCCATATCAGTAAGTATTTATAAATGCTACATTGGGGCTTATATGCTAAACAATCAAAGAATGGTCATAAATGTTGTTCAAGAAAGTACGTTCTACTCTCTCTTTTTAATGGTGTTACTATTTTATCATTTACTTAAACAGTTGATTCATCTGGATTTATTTAGTGTGAGGACTAAAGTGCAAATATACATTATTTTTTCAGTGGCTACATAATTACCTCAATACTATTTCTTGTATAATTCATGCTTTCCACTCTGATAGACAATACTGAATTTATCATTTACTATACTCTTAAATGTTTTGCTATTTCTGCAAAACATTGGTTGCTTATTCATGTACTAGCTTTCCCCTTGACTTTTATGTTTTACTATCTGATAGACATATTCCCCTCTTGTTAACTTCTTTCTCAGAAATTACATGACTCTTCTATTTTAATGGAAGTATAAAAAATACCAAAAATGTTATTCCTTTAAAATATACAGTTCAATGGATTTTTAGTATCTTCACAAGGTCATGCCACTATCTAATTCCAGAACATTTTAACCACCTCAAAAGAGAAACTAGCCACTCCCCATTCTACTCTTACCCCAGCCTTTGGCAACTACCTATATACTTCTGTTTATGGATTTGCCCATTCTAAACATTTCATATAAACAGAAGCATATATGTGGTGTTCTGTGGCTGGCTATTTTCACTTAGTACATTAGTTTCAAGGTCCATCAATGTTGTAATTTTATTCCTTTCAATAACCCTATGATATTCTAGTTGTATGGATATACCACTTGGCTAACCATTCTTCAACTCATGAACATTTGGATTGATCCCACATTTTGGTTAAAATGAATCTATTCTCTTGATTTTTAATTATATTTTAACTACTTAGATGAATTAGTCTGTACTCTAATAACCACTAGTCTTAAGACACGGTTGGACAAATAGGGCTAATGAGTATCAGTAAGAATAGCCATTGTTAATATGTAACATTAACAATTTGATGAATATTACCCAGAGTTAAATGCTCATTAAATCCACCAAGGCAATATGTGAGGTCATTGAACTTAGAGGGGTCACTTATAGATTTTAGTATGTATGAAAACCACCTGAGGCACTTGTTAAGGTGCAAAGGTACCACCCCCTCTCTAGAGACTGGGATTTGATGGTCTTTGAGCCATACCCTGAACTATCCTGACCCTGGTACATTTTCACCTAAACTATGGCCTTGCCATCAGAATTACAGTTAAGATCAGACTCTGGAGAAGGCTGTCACTTGGCAATGATCTCTCTAATGTTTCTGACAGAGGCTCTGGCAAACTATACAACCCAGAGTTCCAACTCTTAGACAAGTGTAGATACACTTGAAAAGGGGAAAGTTTTGCTTTTTCTTGAGTAATACTGGCACTGCTGCATACTCTAGAGTCATCCATCCTCACCCTGAAAGGGTTGGCCACTTGTCTGGTCTAAAATTTAAGTGTGACTTTAATCTCTCATAGATGAGTGATAGCTGTGCCTAATCATATGGAGATCTGGTTTTTAAACCATTTTTTCATCAACCACAAACTGCCTCCATCCAAGGGCTTAATTAGGCGTGCTAATTGATAATGTGCCAGTACTAACACCCTGATGCATCACAGTTTTGTTCTTTTCTCCTTAGGCCAGAGAAGGCCGGACCACCATTGTGATAGCACACCGGTTGTCTACAATCCGAAATGCAGATATCATTGCTGGGTTTGAGGATGGAGTCATTGTGGAGCAGGGAAGCCACAGTGAACTGATGAGGAAGGAAGGGGTCTACTTCAAGCTTGTTAACATGCAGGTATCTGTTTCTCTAGATTTTTTTTCTATTGGTTGCTCCTTAATAGAGTATTTTTAAATTATTAAGCTAGGATACAGCTAACGTCATACAGAGAAATAAGAATTTTTTTTTTCATTTTTCTTTTATTATTCATATGTGCATACAAGGCTTGGTTCATTTCTCCCCCCTGCCCCCACCCCTCCCTTACCACCCACTCCACCCCCTCCCTCTCCCCCCCTCAATACCCAGCAGAAACTATTTTGCCCTTATTTCTAATTTTGTTGTAGAGAGAGTATAAGCAATAATAGGAAGGAACAAGTGTTTTTGCTGGTTGAGATAAGGATAGCTATACAGGGCATTGACTCACATTGATTTCCTGTGCGTGGGTGTTACATTCTAGGTTAATTCTTTTTGATCTAACCTTTTCTCTAGTACCTGTTCCCCTTTTCCTATTGGCCTCAGTTGCTTTAAGGTATCTGCTTTAGTTCAGAGAAATAAGAATTAGGAAGAGACCAAAAAGTGAAGTGGACATCTGAGACCTTAGTTCAGAATCCATGAAAGCATCTGTGAGAGACAGAAGGGACTGGGGAACAAAAGAAAAGTGCCAAAACCATTATGAATATCTTCCTTGGAACCATGAATCTTAATTGCATGGGGGATATGTCCAAATTGCATGGGGGGTATGTTCTATCATAAGATTAGGGATGACCCAAGTGGTAGGAATGAGAGAATGAATGATTCCATGATCTCTCTAGTAGATGGGGAGGTCGCATGTGACTTTAAAGTGCCTCACAGCTGAACCTAATAACACCAATGGCAAGATTTGTGATTCTAGGAAATGAATAGTCTCATTTTCTTTACAAAAAATCATTCATTCTATCTCCTAAAAATGGTTATAGTGATAGTTCTTAGTTTATCTCATTAAGTTTTGTCACTTGAGCAACTGGAGCAGCATAAATAACCTAAATAAATTTTTCTATGACTATGATTCATGAATTTGTAAAATTATTGCTTTGATATAATGATAATTAGTATTTATACAGATTTTGTTGTTTTCCACATATTTCAGATATACACATTCAAACATTGTCATTTTAATTACTAAGCATTAGTAATTACAAATGTTTGAAATTAACCATTTTTCTAAAGTTTAATACTTAGTTTGTTTCCAGCATTTCCCTAAGTATTGCTACTGTGAACACAAGTGGGTTGGAAAAGTTAAGTCAAAGGTTTCCCTTGTTTTCTGACAGGTAGGTTTGCTGAGTTTCAGTTTTCCTCATGTAGAATACTAAGCATACCCTGAGTGGTTGTTATAAGTTTAAAAAGTAAGTACCTGGCATGGAAAGATAAATATCACTTGTTCTCAAATGTGGAAGCTAAATAAATATGCACAATTATGTGTCAACTAAAATACATATGAATATATTACACTTGCAAAGTGAAAAAACAATGAAATAAGCACCTGAATATACTGAAAAATCATTGAAGTGTTTAAAAACACTTAAATATATCTCAACAAAGTAGTTAATTTTTAAAAAAGGATCTGGCACACAATAAACCCATGATTAATGGTAGCTATTAAAATTTGAAAATTCTCCAAGGTGAGTATATCAGATGAAATGAAAGAAAGTTTTATAACTTAGGCTTATATTCATCAGAGAATGTTCCCCAGCAGAAGAGTGTCAATTATCATATCTTTGTCAACTGTTTCTTTATGATCTAGGCACCATAAAGACTCTTTATCACTTCACTACTTCATGGAGCAAGGCATGGTGGCTCAGGCCTGTGATCCTAGCTACTCAAGAGATGGAGATTTGGAAAATCATAGTTCAGAGTCAGTCCAGGCAAAAAGTTTGTGAGACACCATCTCAACCAACAGCTGGAATGGTGATATACAGCTGTCATCCCAGCTATGCAGGAAGTATAAATAGGAGGATTGTAGTCCAGGCCTGCCTGGACATAAAGAAAAGCCCTATCACAAAAAATAACTAAGGCAAAAAGAGTTGGGGGTGTGATTCAAATGGTAGAGCGCCTGCTTAGTGAGTGCAAATCCCTAAATTCAAATCCCAGTACTGAAAAAAAAATTTATAATGGTACCTTAAATCCATTTCTGTTTTCATTTCTTTAATGGTAACCAAGACGTGTGATGTCTAGGATAAAATGTTGACTCCTCAAGCAAAGTAACACTTTCTTTTTGACTATCCTACTGCTGTATCCCTCATAAAAATGACTTCTGTTCCCATAAGGACTTCAGCTGGGAGACTGCCAGAAGGCTCTGACTTTCTTTATCTATCTCTTGTCTTTCTTTCCTAGGAAAAGTTGTGCATTTTCAGATTAAATTATGGCCTGATGTGATAGAAAAGGCCTGTCACCAATAGCTTTGGGCAAGTCATTTAACCAAATTGGGTTTTGGTATTTCCCCTTGTTAAATAAGTATGGGCTTATACTTAGATGACCAACCCTGGAATTCTATGATTCTTAGGTCCCTTGAACAATTCTACCTTGGAATTCTTCACCTTTCCTACTTCTGATTTGAGCTTTTCCCTTCACTTACATTTTTGGTCCTGTTGAAGAAAAGGCAACAAACATCATGAGCCCAAGGATTCACCAAATGCTTAAGTTAATGCTGCTTCAAAGAGCAGCCTAGTTTTAATTCAACTTTGTCTTGATTTTGTTTCTAAGAACTAACAGTGCTTCTCCATTTAATAGTCCAGGTAGACTATTGTTTCTTCATTGTTTCTTTTAAACATATCTCTTTTTTTTGACATAAATGTAAAACTTCTTTTTTTTTTAAATCCAAGCATTTTAAAACTTCATTTTTTTCTAAAAAATTGGAAATTTAAAAGTCATGGTCTAAATTCTATAAATAATCACTTGCAGCTATTTAGTATTTATTTCTCATTTTTACTAGCTTAAAAGACCTAGACAGTGTCTCCAAACTTAACCATTAATAAAACTGAGCATCCTTTCATGTGTTCATTGAACATTTGTATTTTTGCCTCTGTGAAAGTATTTTTGCCTATATTAGACTATTTTACTATGATATTATTCAAAATATTCTTACTGATTTATAGAATCTCAGCATGAAAAATAAATACTTTCCTACTTTATCCCTTTCAATCTCACTCTGTTGTTTGGTTGCTATAAAAAAAGCTTTGAGGGAGATCACAACAAACATCAAGGAAATCCAAGGAATTATTAGGGATTATTTTGAAAACCTATCTTCAAATAAATTGAAAAATGCTGTAACAAGCAATGAAATTGAAGCAACAATAAAGAGTCTACTAAAAAAGAAAAGTCCAGGACCTAATGGATTCACTGCTGAGTTCAACCAGACCTTGAAAGAGGAACTAATATTAAGACTCCTCATACTTTTCCATGAATTAGAAGGGAAAGGAACACTGCCAAACTCATTCTATGATGCCAGTATTGCACTCATCCCCAAACTGGACAAGGACACAACAAAAAAAAGAGAATCAGAGACCAAAACCTTTAATGAACTTAGATACAAAAATTCTCACTAAAATATTGGCAAACTGAATTCAACAACAGAGACAGAACTCTTGATAGCACAAGTGAGATTACAAAAGGAAGAAATGATCAGGGAGGTATTTATGAGAAATAGTCCTGAATGACTTCCAAGAAGTTAGATTTTGGAGGCTCCAGGCTTAAGCAGGTGGTGGGAAGGTCTGAATGATTTTTGAACTGCTGTAGGAAAACGAATATGGTAGCAGCGTGAGAGCAGATGGAAGTCAGAAAAGAAGGGGTCAGTTACAAGACTAAATCTTTAGTCTACGTTTGGTTTTGGTTGGGAGATGGTATAAAATCATTCAGTAGTGAGCAAGTAAGGAGTCCACCAAGCAGGACATACTGCGTTGTGGTTGGAGGCAATGTGGAAGTACATAGGTAATATTCTGCCAGGTGTTGAAAGCACAGCTTGGAAAGCTAAGACAGCACGAGGAGATGAAGATGGGTGTAATAAGGCAGTAGCCATATGCTTGAGTTTGAAGCAGAACCTGAAGGGAAGAGCTTGAACAAGATAATACTACCAGGACTGAAGTCCTGGTCAAATCATGAAGTTGTGTACTTGGACATGGAGGAAGCAAACAGACCACCTGATGAAATCCCATCTCCAGAAAGACTAGATGTTCCCTCACCAGGTTGCAAACTATAAGTCCTTAAATTATCACTCCCTACTTCCTTTAAGGAAAGACTTGGTCTCAAAACAGTCAATGAGGCTGAGCCTGCATATTGGGTCACCTGGGGTGAGGTATGATTCAAAGCAGGACTGCACAGAAAAAGGAAGGAAGGAAGATGACTATATTCACCCAGTTGAAGAAAGCACTTACTGTTTCCTGTGGGTGGGTAGTGGCCCTGTCCTCTGATTTAGCTTTACATGTTTGTAGCTTTTAAAATTAGCTTGTGATAGTGTTTCTATTTATTCTTCTAACCTTTCATGGTGCTCATTACTTGTTCTCTGTATTCTTGCATAGTGAGAAAATTCCTTAATACCTATGGGATACAGGAATATATGAAAAGCTTGTCTTTAAGTTTTTAGAAAATGCTCATGTACTCCAATTCTCTTATTGTTCAAATAGAATTTAGCTTTTACAGCCAGGTGTGGAGGCTAAAGTCTGTAACCCTGGCTACTCAGTAGGCAGAGATCCAGAAATATTGCCATTTGAAGTCAGCCATAAGGCCCCATCTCAACCAATAAAAATCTGGGTGTGGTGGCATGTGTGTGCCATCCCAGCTTCAAAGGGAAACATAAATAGCAGGATTGTGGTCCAGACCAGGCCCAGGCATAATAAAGCAAGACCTTACCTTAAAAATAACCAAAACAAAGAGGGTTGGTGGTATGACTCAAGTGGTAGAGCTCCTGCATAGCAAGCAGAAGGCCCTGAGTTCAAACCCCAGTACCAACAAAAAAAAATTTTTTTAAAGGACTTAACCTTTCTGTCATTTGTAACTTTTTTTTACTTCTTGTATTATACACTTCTTTATAGTTGTTCAAACCTTAAATTGAGAAGCTTTTATGGACTCTAAAAGTCTTCATACATGTAATACTCAAAATTACTTTATGACTCTAATCTTGGAAGTTTTATCTATATGGGCATACAATTTAATGTCTTGTTTTTCTTTCAGACATCAGGAAGCCAAATTCAGTCAGAAGAATTTGAAGTTGAACTAAATGAAGAAAAGACTGCTGCTACTGGCATGGCCCCAAATGGCTGGAAATCGCGCATATTTAGGAATTCTACGAATAAAAGCCTTAAAAATTCACGAGTGCATCAGAATGGGCTTGATATAGAAACCAATGAACTTGTAAGTTGTGTTTCACTTAAATTAAAATGTTTACTATATATTTTTCTGTTGAAATTCTTAGCCTTGCAGGTACTCCTCTTATTAATCTTACTCTTCTGAAAAAAAGAAAATATCAAACTTTACATGTTTGACAGGTGAATTAGAAATTCTGATTAAAATGGATTTCCAATGGAAAAAAGAGATCAAAATGGAACCTTTGTGTTGAGAAGCTTAATATTTAAATTAAAACTCCCATTTCATCTTTGAGGTCCAGAGATAATAAGGCTAGTCCAAAATAAGAAGTCTCAATGTTGCCATACTTGATTAGATAGGAATACATTTGATTGCCTACACTAGGAAACTCAGAATAACATCAGTTTAAGCAAATTAAAAGTCTTTATTTTTCCTTCACTTAAAAAAGGTCTTGGAGGTAAAATGGTGGTAACTGGTAGTCCCAGTTACCAGGAACTCAAACTCCTTTTGTATTTACCTTCTCTACCCTGGCATGTGGCTTCCCTCAAGGTCACTTTATGATCTAAGGTGGTGCCTGAAGGTTAGCCATCAGATCTGTGTTCCAAGCAGAGAAAGGAGCACAGACATATTTTAGAACTCTCACCTAATACTTTTATTTAGAAGTCATTGTCCATAACTTAAGCACATGGCCATACCTAGCTACAAGGGAGTGTGCTATATGCATTGACACTCTGTTTTGGATGGGAATTCTCTTACTATGAAAAAGGAGATATAACCAAAAAACAGCAAAAATGATATATTCTGTAACATTTTTCACTTCAAGACAGGCTATTATTGAGACAAGTGAAGTAATTTTATAACAAGTAGGAAAATAGGAAATCCATTCCAAGGAAAGATATTTTCTTATCTCAAGGTATAGTTTTGGGCTGGTAAAGTGGGTCAGGTGGTACAGCAAGCCTAGCAAGCATGAGGCCTTGAGTTCAAACCCCAGTATCACCAAAAATAAATAAATAAAATAGTATCTCAAGGTATAGTTTTGTTATACTTTGATGATATTTGCTGGTAAAGACCAAGTTTTTTTTTTTACTCTTGTGTTAGCTTGAAGACACTAATCTATTAATTTGCATCCTTCTTTCTCTGCCCACAGTATTATTAACTACAGTCATTATAAGGGCTCTCTGGGGATCTTATTTTTTGGTATATATACAGAAAGAATAATAGTGACCATATTATCACGGAGCTTCGCTATCACAAATAAGATAAGTGATGTCTCCCTTTTTAGACCTGGCATTATCTACTTTTCATTTCCTCATTTATTTTAAGAATTCTTCTGCTCAATCTTTAGAGTCTTCTATTTTAAGGAGCACTTCTCTTGAAGAAAGGCACAGAGGAAGAAAATGCCACAATCAACAACATTGTTGTAATTATCATCATACAGAGATTAATAATGTGCCAAAGCAGAGGGAGAAATTAAGTCTAACTAGAAGGACCAGGGAAGACTTGTGTGTGTTGAAGAGCAGTAATCTGAGGAAGAGGTTCACTTATCATACTTCAGACCAGAACTTAAAATACACTAAAGGAAGGAAGCACCCTACAACACAGTAAAAATGAACGATTTGAAAGAAGATAGTGGTATAGACCCTATTTTTTACTCCTTGTTTCATAGACATAATATAACCCATTTAAATGACTGTTAGGCTATGGGACTCCATATCTACCTTTGTCTAGTTTAAGGTTAAACTTCTTCTACAGTAAGAAGAATGATATGGTTCTTCATGAGACCTAAATCCTTCATGTTTGACCAGAAAGTTTGCTCAGCATTTACTGAGAATCTGATAAGTGCTAGGAGTTGGGTTTGTTTCTAGGGATATAAAGACATGGTCCTCATCTTTGTCTTGCATTTAAATTTTTATTTTTATAAAACATATTATGGATGAGGGAACTGAGACCTGGGGAAACTACCAAGTTGGTCAAGGGTTCACACTCAAAAACAGCAAGTCCAAAACTAGAAATAAGTCCTCTTCATCCCAATTAACCACACTCCACAGTTAAAATTTCACAATCACATTCATTTAGTAAAACAAAATACCGATATATTACTTTAGAATATCTGTAATGAAAAATTGTCTAATTTTTCAATTGTATACATCAGGTACTGAACAAAATGTTCCAGGCATGAAGACCACTCCAGTGTGTTGATATTCCTGCCAATCGTTATGCATAAGTTAAAATAATTATTCTCTTTTAGTCCTCACCTTTTAAAAAGGCTCACCTACTAGAAAAGGAGCTATGCAAACAAAACAAACCTAAGTCTGCTCTAGGAACAGTGGTAAAAGAAAAGGAATGGATTTCATTTGGCTTTTCTAGTTGAGAGCATGTCAGAGAGAAGGAATGAGGAGATCGAGACCGTGTTCTTATGATGCTGTTCTACACCTGGAAGGACACTGGTCCTCCTGTTCACATGAATTGCCTCATTTGACCCTGACATCATCACTGTTAGGAAGACAGACCTGCATCATTTCACTATGATGAGAAAACTGCAGCTCATCTCATGTGGCCTAGCCATGACTGTCACATAGACCTGGAGTTGTCTAAGTCCAGAGCCAAGACTTGAATTCCAGGGCATTTTGTGCCCAAATCTTGGTACTTTCATTCTGCTGAGGCTAGAACAGGGGACATCTGGTCACAGAATGAAAATTGCCTCTTGGGTGCACAGTTCATTCCCAGTTTGTGCTGTGTCATCAGCAGCACTGTTAACATTTTGTAATAGACTATCCTCCTCTCTTAATTTGTTGGTTATTCTTTGCACATAGTTTGCAAGATTGTTGAGGGCAATCATCATGCCTTTTTTATGTCTACAAAATCTGGTAATGGTTGTATTACCACCATCTTGTCCTGATATTTATATGTTCTAGGATGCAAATGTGCCACCAGTATCTTTTCTGAAGGTCCTGAAACTGAATAAAACCGAATGGCCCTACTTTGTGGTGGGAACAATCTGTGCCATTGCCAATGGGGCACTGCAGCCGGTGATTTCCATCTTACTCTCAGAGATGATAGCGGTAAGTTTGAACCTCATCCAGTTGGCACCATTCCAAGTTAAACAGCCTCAAATGAAGCTAAGCCAAAGGCCTTAATTCCTTTTTTTGAGGTAAGCTATAAGGGACTCATCTCGTGTTACAGTATTAATGAACTTATAAAGTAAAAAAAATCCCTGAAGAAGGCTCTATAATTAGCTGTCTTCGTGAGGGTGAAACTCGTGTCAGACAGTGGTCCTCATCTGTGGAGAGGGGGGCAGCACATGACTCAGAGAGAAGGGAAGGGAGTGGAGGAGAGAGAGAATTCAACCCATAGTGTTTAATGAGTCCAGGTTATAGGCATAAACCGGCCTTACCACTGCATATGTGGAAAATCCAGGAATTATTTTCCCTCGCTGTATCTCAGTTTCCTTATCTACAAAATAAGCCTACTTCAAAGAATGGCTGAAGACTAAAAGAAGTTATATAGGTAACTATGTAGGAAGCATTATCTACCTGGTGGCAAGTGCTCACAAAGTGAAAGCTACTGCCTTACTGTTTTAGCAAGCCTTCCAAAACTAGGGGAGTCTGAGACCACAAATTAAAAAACCCCACATATTCAAAACTTAGTTCCAAAAATGTGATACACAAGCCACCATTCAGGGGAGGAATAAATGAAGATTAAGCAAGTAACCAAGAGGGTATTTCAAATGTTCTTTGCAGATTTTTGGACCAGGGGACGATGCAGTGAAGCAGCAAAAGTGCAACATGTTCTCATTGCTTCTCTTAGGTCTGGGAATTCTTTCTTTTTTCACCTTCTTCCTTCAGGTAAATACCCATGATTTGCCTTTCACAGTAAGTCTGTAATTCTGTTACAGAAATTAAGACTTACTGGAGCTTTCAAATCTTTAGACTGAATGAGTTGCACAGACAATTGACAAAAAGCTCTTTTAGAAGGCAGATTCCTTAGTGGAGGAGGCATGGCTTCTCTGTGTGTAAATCGGGTTGCAAATTTGTCTTCAGGAAACTCAACTGGTTGCAAACTAGAAAAATGCAGTACAATAGCCTTGTCTTTTTTGTTGTTGTTCTTTACAAGATACAAAGTAATTTATTTTTTTCCAGTATTGGAGATTGAACCCAGGACTTCCTACATGCTGGGCAAGCACTTTGCCACTTGAACCACACCCGCACCCTTTTCCATTTTATTTTGTTTTTGAAATAGGGTCTGGATAATTTTGCTTGGGCTGGCCTCAAATTTATGGTTCTCCTGCTTCCACCTCCACAGTAGCTGGGATTACAGGCATTCAACACCACTCCTAGTGATATAAAATAACTTTGATCTTGTCCTACTTAATTGATGAACTATTAGAAAGAACATACATTTTGCATTCAAATATTATAGACTTGGTCAAAAAAAATTAGTCAAAGCCAGAGTGATGGTGCATGCCTATAATCCCATTGCTCAGGAGGCTGAGGCAATAGGATTGTAAATTTGAGGGCAGCCTGGATTGCGTAGAGAGACCATAACCCAAAACAAACAAGCAAACAAAAACTAGTCAAGTTTGTTCCAATTGTTCTTTTCTACCTAATTAGACTTTTACCAAATCTCTTTGGCTTTATTTAACCCAGTAGACATCACATGGTCCTTTCAGATAGAGAATCAATTAAGTCAGAAAAATAATGTTTCTTAGTCCTGCCCAGTGGGCTTCCTTTTTATCATTGTGGAACCACTGGTAACAGTAAGCCAAGATTTTCATTTAGAAATCATTGTTTTGCTATTAGCACCTCAGTGATGTGATTCAGCCCCATGCTCTGGCACATTGAGGAGGTGAATTTGGGAGGATGGGCGATGAGGAAGTCTGGTTCCGGATAAGGAACATGTGGGGCAGTCTCACCCCACACACTGATCCCTGGTTTAGTAAAGATTTCTCTGCATATGCCCCAAGGGGCCTCTATGTGCCTACTCCAACACTCACACTGTGGCTGGAAGCCCATCCATCCCATGTACCCAGAGTGAGCCCTGTTGTGGACATCCAGGCTACTCTCCAGTGTGGACGTGGTTAGAAAGAGGGAAATTGTCTGGTAAGGAGGCTTGGGGAGGAAGCATGGCTGAATTGTTCTCTGATCCGAGAGCAGGTAGAGATGTGACAAGGAACCAAAACACTCTTTGGAGCTTAATGCGGAGAAAGTCCTCCCTCTGCATCACATGAGCCAAACTGTTTGCCTGCGCAGAATTTTGTTACTTGTATTTTCAACTGTTTTGTTCAAAGCTGAATACAATATCTTTATCACTGAGATTGCTGTCCTTGAAAATTATTGAAAAGTGAGCCTATTCAGAATGGGTTAGAAGCCAAACCTCAACACTTGGAAGGTTTTCAGTCTTACAATTCCAATGTATACTAATGACTTAGCATTCCATTCAATTTATGTTGAAACTTTGAATTAGAATTTGGTCATAGGGTTTTGTTATTTGAGTAGATGATTAATATATAAATAATGTAAAATCAATGTAAATGTATGTACCTGTGTCAGGATACTAGTGACAGTTTCTGAAGGGATTGTCTCTTTTCTTCCTACCCAGGGCTTCACATTTGGGAAAGCTGGCGAAATCCTTACCACAAGGCTGCGGTCAATGACTTTTAAAGCAATGCTAAGACAGGTGGGTGTATGCACTGGAGTACGCCTTCTGGGTTTTCACATTTCCTTCATTTTAAGCCTCTTTCTGTTTTTCTTAGTGTGGTGATGTTCAGGTTTCCTCCCAAGGTGGCTGTGCAAGGATTGATTACGGTCCTGCAAATTTTCCTGGTCCTTCATTATCCAAAGACTTTTTTAGGGTCTCTTGGAAGTAGGCTTAATTTCAGTAGCTTTTTGGCTCATTCTGCAACAGTCTATATCCATGTGGACACTTATCACTTTAGGTACTTGTGTGTCTTCTCTGGATCCTACACAGGCCCTGGCTTTCCAGACCTTAGAATTTCTAGGCTGCCTTTATATAAAGGAGAAGGTAGTTGGTAGCATTCATAATCATGTACCACAGCTAACCCTACTAAATGTAGGTTTTCCTAAATGCTGGTAACTGAGTTTTGTTTCTGTCTTATTTGAGTTCTGGTTCCATTTAACTCATCAGTTAATTCATCCAAGCATTACTTTTGTATACTAAAGTGCCAGTGCACTATAAAATCCATTATCTGCTTTCTTGGGAAGTTCACATTCTAGTGCAGGACGTATGGGCAATGTGCAAACATGAATTCTCTATTTTTGAAGAGAGAGCCTAAGAGTAGGCCAGAATTCATGTCCATGAATTACAATCTTGTTCATACAAGGGCGCATAGCAGGCATTAAATTTTGAGCAAGTCTGGTTGATAAATCTCTTTTCTATATCTCTCAAACTCCTGCTATGTTGGGAAAATAATTTTATATGAAAGTAAAAGATGTCATGGCTGAGTAGTTTATAATTAGAATAAGACTTAAGACATACTCATTTAATCCTCCTTTAAACAAGATAAGACAAAAGCATGATGAGAAGCTAGGGCTTTATTTCTCCTGCCTAGAATTTATAAGAAGGATATATCCTACACAGCTCTGCCACCCTTTATAAGAGACAACACCATATCGCAGCAGAATTGTCTACAGTGCAAGATGTGACAATTAGGTGAATGGAATGCCCACCAGTGTCTCTGCCTCAGGTGAAGAACAGCCAGGAGGTGGGTTATACTAGACTCTGTGAGGGAGAGGAGTGCTCAGGATTGGGTCTGGGACTCATATCACTTGTGAGGTCTCCCTAACACCCCAGTTCAGTAAGGATATTTCTGCTGAATTGAAATCTGGGGCGGTCTTGTCTGATTTTCTTTGTTTTAATTTTGAGCTAATTTAAAGATATATTTTATATCACAGGACATGAGCTGGTTTGATGATTATAAAAACAGTACTGGTGCACTTTCTACAAGACTTGCCACGGATGCTGCCCAAGTCCAAGGAGTATGTAGACTGCACTCTACTAGTATTTTTCTTTAAAAAAAAATATGGCATAGCTGTATCTGTTAAACTGCTTTCAGCTGGAAATAGAAGAAAACCCAACTGAAACTGGCATAAACAGTAAAAGGAAGATTAGACTTTAGGGCTAACTGACTCACTGGCTCAAAAATATCATCCAAGCTGGGGGCGTAGCTCAGTTGTAGAGCTCTTTCCTAGCATGCACAAGGCCCTGGGTTCAATCATCCCCAACATCTCTCTCTCTTTCTCTCTGCCTCTCACTCCCTGTCTCTCTTTCTCTTTCTCTGTCTCTCTCTCATCACACACACACACACACACACACACACACACACACACACACACATCATCAAGATTCCAAGTTCCTGCAGGGCTGTAGGCATGACTCAAATGGTAGAGTGGTGAAGCCCTAAGTTCAAACCCTAGTGCCACCAAAAAAACCAAAACCAAAACAAAACCCCAGGTTCTTTCTCTCCCTAGTGGTCACAGATTGGCCACCAACAGCAATTAGAGTTACAAGCTTCCTTGTCCCTCATCTAGTGAAAGACTGCACATCTGTACCTAACCACCAAAAAGCTCTTCCTTTAAATCTGATTGGAGTTAATTTGGGTCACATGTCTAACCCTGAACCAACAGCTATCCCCAGGGGAAGGCTATGCCTTTGCCAGTTTAGATGCCCACTCTGGGAGCTGGAGAGGGTTTTTCTTTTTTTTAAGTTTGCTGCTTCTATGCAAGGCAGGAGAAAGGAAGATCCATACTAGAAAATCAACTGCAGTGTCTACTACAGTGGCCCTAGTTTTCTGAGCAGCACAGACACTAATTCAGTCTTTCATGTGCTTTGTGGTAGATGGTTTCTTAGGATGTGTACATTTTGTAACATGATCTCTGGGAGTGTGTAAATTTCTTTCTTACATGTTTGGAAAAAATGGTTTTTAAAATTACTGGAGTATATTGGGGTTGGTTTCCTCTTAGAATGTTGCCTTCATTAAAACTACATGTGCCTCCTCAGTCCATCCACAGAGCAGAGCAGTTGGTTACTTGGATCTATAATGTTGATCACATGGGCCAGAGGGGACTGAGAGTTAAAGGCACAACAAAGCAAGCCTGTAGAGCTTCATGAATTAAGCACGGGTATCTTGGGGTTATAGTAATGAAACAGTATTAGTGCAGGCACAAAACCCTTGAATCATTGTGATGGAGAAACCTGAGGCAGTAGCTCATGGACTTGGAACTTCACCCACTTGCTCTATTTCTCTTGCAGGCCACAGGAACCAGGTTGGCTTTAATTGCACAGAATACAGCCAACCTCGGAACTGGTATCATCATATCATTTATCTACGGTTGGCAATTAACCCTTTTACTGTTATCAGTTGTTCCATTTATTGCTGTATCAGGAATTGTTGAAATGAAAATGTTGGCTGGAAATGCAAAAAGAGATAAAAAAGAATTGGAGGCTGCTGGAAAGGTGCGTTGAATAAGTTAAGAAGTATTTATTGGTAGACACTCTTCATCTAAATTATCACAGCACACGTTTTAATGTTTTAATTACTGCAACTAATTGTTGCCAACACTATATGAAACATTTTATTCTATTAATAATGCATAGAACTTAAAAATGAGATGATTAATGTAAATCTTTGAGCCTTCACAAAGCACTTAATATGTGGTTATAAAGAATTTCTGAATTTTCAAAACGCATTTCATCTTTTCT
Organism: Castor canadensis; assembly: GCF_047511655.1. NCBI lineage: Eukaryota > Metazoa > Chordata > Mammalia > Rodentia > Castoridae > Castor > Castor canadensis. The sequence continues at coordinate 55,153,679 of NC_133387.1, forward strand.
TTACATCATATCCTGATGTTATGATTAGAAAATAAAATGACACCTTGTTTTATGGATGAGGAGACTTTAAGACAAAGAATAGAAGTGAATTGTTCAAGGTCAGATATTTGCTTGTACTTACTTTTTCTTTCTTGGCTGTGATTTCAGCCAATAAGGCTGGAAGCCACCAGGTGGTAGTAGTGCCTTGATTTTGTGATTCCAGTTATAGTGGCAATTGAACTAACATTTACTTATGGGCTGATTGTTACACAAAACATATGCACCAACTCATTCAGTCATCACACTAATCCTATGAGGCATAATCCTATGGGTAATGTTACCCCATTTTTGCAAATGTGGAAACTGAGACTCAAACAGAAGTTAGAGGGGTAGGGCTAGGGTCATGGTTGCCTGACACTAGTGGAGCAAAAAGTACAAAATCCCATCTGAAAAATAGCTAAAAGCAAAAAAGACTGGGGGCCATGGTTCAAGCAGTAAAGCACTTGCCTAGCAAGTGCAAGGCCCTGAGTTCAAATTCCAGAATTGTGTGTCAAAAAAAAAGTTCCCTGTGGTGATGGTAAATTTAAGTGAATCAGCCACAGAACTATGACTTAGACTCAAAGTTAAGTCACAGACAACACTTATCAAGAGTAGTTTCTAAGAATCAGAAAACCATTCTGGATGGTTTGGTTAAAAATGTTTTTCAATAAGTACACACAAAAGTGCAGGAAATAGAGTTTATGTTACCTGGCTCTTACAAGCTCTACTGTTGAGTCTCTTTCCACATCTGTCTGCTCTTCAGTTTTTCTATATTCACATCAGCTTTCTACATCCAACATGGCTCCACAAATGGTAACATCCCCCTCTGAGTCTGCAGGACTTCTAGTACCTAATTCCAGCTCCAGGAAACCAAACTGATTGATCAGATCAGTCAGTTGTCCTTGGTTTAATCTGGATGTTAAAGTACGGTCATGTTGTTTCCAGTTGAAATCTCCTTCCTGCTTGTGGCACCCACAAGCTTGTCTACAAAGGGATGTATTTAGGAAGAAAATGATTGACATCTCCAATGGCCCCCAGAAACCACAACTTAATCATTTCTTAGAGGACCGTACCCCATGAAGAAAGCAAGCCTATGAAGGGGTTGTGACTGAATTCAGTCATGTCACTATCTGGTGGGAGGGTAGAGCCAAGCCTTTGTTCCTGTCCTGAGCTTCCAGCCTCCCTGAGCATACAAAGATTTCCCAACCATACTTACCACAACCAGAGTACCAGTTTTGCTATATATGTGGTGTTAAAGAATACATTCTGCTTTTTACTTTTAATTGAAAGACTCTAAAACCCATCAATATAACCTCTGAATACTTTTGACAGAGCCCCAAGCCTTATATTTTTCATTATTTCAGAAATAAAAATGCCACTTCTAATGACGTCTGTTTTGTTACAGATTGCCACAGAGGCAATAGAAAATATTAGGACAGTTGTGTCCTTGACCCAGGAAAGAAAATTTGAATCAATGTATGTCGAAAAGTTGTATGGGCCTTACAGGTAATGAACACATGATCTCTGAGAACCTACCGCTTTTCTAAGGCTAAATTATCATGCACCCCTGGCAATAATGAAAGCTCTGCTTTTCTAAACAATGACATGACCTTAGAACGACCTTTATTTCACTGTAAATAATCACAGAATTAGCTTTTTATATCTATTGGGGAAACCATAAAATTAGGTCTCTAAGACATAAAAGACAGAGAATTGCACAAGAATTTAGTCATTAGTGCAGGAAACATAATCCATCTGGGTGATTAAGGATGAACTTCCTCTTAAGGAATTGCTCAGGCCTTTCTTTGGAGTGTATAGACTGATCCAAAGATGGCACTATTTGGAATATCCCAGAGGAACATATTCCATTCTATGAATGGAGACCAAATCCAACCTGCTCTGAAGACAAAAGCATATAGCCTATTTCACTTACAGTTGGGCAATTCAAAAAACTCCCAGTGGCCTGTTTGTCATTTGTCTGAACCATGGTCTGATTTTATTAACAAATATATTTTCACACTAACAAAATGGAACACAACTTAGATTAAAACTTTATAGTCTGGTGCAATAGTTTTAAACACTTGCAAAGTTTTGCAGGGATTCTTGAAACTCTCAATTCGTTCCATTTCTTCAGTTATATATACTTCCTATAATACTAAAGAATATGTACCTACATTTTCTTGTCCATTTGATGTTTGATATATATATATATGTCAAATATATACACACATACCATTACCTATTATTTCATGGTTTACTTTGAACATAAATAATTAAGGAGAAATAAAAAATTTAATCAAATTTTAATTTTTCATAATTAAAAGTTTCAGTAGCCTTGTTAATTGTTCAGTAATAGTAAGTGTCATAACACAGTGGTCACAGTGCATAACTTTCACCATCCACATCAGTAAAATATGAATTTTCTCTCTGTCAGATGCCTTCCTTCTAATTTGAGAGGATGAATAAAGTAGGATTCTTTTGAAGGATTGAGAAACCTAATAAAATATAACATGAGGTCTAGCTGGAAATAATGAAAAGCAAGTTTGATATGGGACTGGTGGGATCTAGCTCTGGGAAGGCTTCTGGGTGTGTCTATACAAACTTCAGTGACCCAACTTTGTGAATCTGAAAGATGAGTTTTAACATAAAAATATTACAAGATACAAGATTATAGTATTAAATTGTATCAGATAGTTCAAAGTTTAGTTCTAATTTTGACATCCTAGCTATATTTGACACAACTATTATTATATCATTTAGCTTGAACATCTGAGGCATAATGATAGCAACTATCATCTGAGCAACCGCTGGAGCTAGGCACTCTGACAGATGTTTATCTTGAGTTACTGTATTTCTCAAGAAAACCCCCTGCATTATATTGATTATTTCCATTGTACAAGTCAAGAAACTGCTGCTTACAGATATTGAATTACTCACCAAAAGTACAACTGAAGGGAGAAATTAAGCTCAGGTTGGCCAGATTTATAAACTGTGCTCTTTGCCCTACACAGTATTAAGGGAAGCTGCATAGATGGTTATAGATAAAGTACCTCTGAATATACTAATTTGCTTTACAGGAATTCAGTGAGGAAGGCACACATCTATGGAATCACGTTTAGCATCTCACAAGCATTTATGTACTTTTCGTATGCTGGTTGTTTTCGATTTGGTGCCTATCTCATTGTAAATGGACATATGCGCTTCAGAGATGTTATTCTGTAAGTACCTTTAAAAATCTTATGACTATTCTATAATAAGCCTGGAATAGAGTTTCAATGGGTTTATGCAAAAGTTTGAAGAAGACGAAAACCCTATTTGTCCAAAGTGAGATCAGGTAGTTAAAGTTTACTGGAGCCTTCCCCCTGGCTGGCACAGAAACCCGGTCTTATCAATACTCCAAGCATAGTTTCATCATCCCAGTGGATCAAAATTCATCAAACTTGTAAAAATGATCATGACACATAATTTCAGTTATACATGTAACCACGAATTTTCTCATCGTAGAACATAGACAGAAATAAATCATAATTAAAAACTCACTGATGACCAGGGACTCTGTATAGAGGGTTAAATACAGTTTTTTATGAATCTGCTACCAAAACATGGTCTTGATGATGAGAAGGGATGGCTTTACTGAAGCCTGGGACACTCTGTCCTAACCAGGTATGAGAGAGCCTGCCAACATTTTTCTCTTAGTCTCTCCTATTTCCTTTGTTTCTAAAGCTAATCAAAGGTCTTTCTGATGGACACATTCTTCGTTACAAGTAACACACCCAGTATATTTAACTAGATGTAATTTATGCTTGAAAGAAAGAAGCCACTCTTTTTATTTTGTTCTGTTACTGCTTTAAATGTTTGGTCTTTGATTTATAAGGATGCCTGGCTCACACAGCTGCTCCTTTTTAAGATTATTTGCATATTTCTGCTCTGGTGGGTTGATTTTAAAGTTGTGGTGAATACCCTTTTCTGAGATGAGGTAAAGACAAAAAAAGTGGAAGTGTTTTAGAACTGTTGTTTCATTTTCATCCAAAGTTAAAATAAACATGAAAAAAATATGTACACATAAACTTTGTTTCAGTCAAAACCCCAGTAGAAGACAAATGACATTGCACCGGGAGAATCAGGAGTTTTCTAAAGATCTGTTTACAAAGGCTTGAAGGGTTAAGGAGAGCAGTACCCAAGACAGTGGTAATACCCCACTAGGAACTGCTGCTACCCTAAGCCTGAAGGGGAAGACAGGAAGACTGAGAGAACCTAGCATGGCAGCCTTCTGCAGTCTCGGGGAGAGGTGCAGCAGTAACACAACCAATCTGACAAGAAAGGAGCCAAAGAACAAATATGATGACCTCACCCTGTCACACCCGTGCCCTGCTGATGTCCTGCCTTTCACCTGCCAAGCCCCATCAGAGCCAGAAAATCTTTTGGCTTATTGAAACAAAGTCTGTATTAGCTAGGCTGTTCTGGAACTTGTCCAGCTGGTCTCAAGGTCTCAACCTTACCATCCTCCTGCCTCAGCCTCCTGAACGCTGGGATTACAGGAATGTATCACCATGCCTGGCTCAGAAAATCTTTATGCAATTCATCAAGGTCATCCTCCCAGGGCATAGTACAAGTGGTACAGATAGAGATGTCCCCAAATGGTAAACTTACATTTAGAAATTAGGCGATGAAAACTTTAAAAAAAGAAGTTATCCACTATTACTAGTGATCTTCCTCTCTACCTCCACTCTTTTCCTGGGGAGCTCTGGCACTGGAAGTAACTTTCTTTGTGGAGATCAATCTCAGAATCCTTCCTTTTTCCTAAAAAATCAATTATTTAATATCCAGCCTTTAAAGAGCCTATAATTAGAAAATAGGACTTTAGAACTTCTTTTTCAGGGTAATGTCAGTACTTATTTTAATTATAAAAGAAAAGCTATTTCTAATAAAGGTTTATTTTTTCCAAATAAAATTCTTTGTAAAAAAATTTTTGGTGGTACTGGAGGTTGAACTCAGGGCTTTGTGCTTTTCAGGGTTGCTCTACTACTTGGCCACCTACACCAGCTCTTTTTTGTTTTAGTTGTTTTTGGAGTGGGGTCTTGATTTATGTCTGGGTGGGCCTAAACCACGATCCTCCTATTTATGCTTCCCATGTAGCTGGGATGATAGGTATACACCAACATGACCAGCTATTGGTTGAGAGAAGATCTCACAAACTTTTTTCCCAGTTTGGCCTCAAACTTTGATTCTCCTGATATCTGCCTTCCAAATAGGATTACAAGCTGGAGTCACTGTGCCTGACCTTTAAAATTATTTTTATTAACACAAATTAATTGCACATATTCAGTGTGGTCTATGAAAATACCGATCAAATCCAAGCACCCTGGTACCACTCTCACCCATCTCTCCTTCCCAATCCGCTTTCTCATGTGAGTGAGAAATATGTGGTACTTGTCTTTTTGTGTCTGGTTTACATTATGTGCTCCAGCTTCCATCCTCTTGGATGTATTAACAGAATTTCATTCATTTTCATAGCTGACTAATGCTCCATTGTATATATGTACCACATTATCTTTACCCACTCATCTGTGGATGGCACCTAGGTTGATACCAAATCTTAGCTATTGTGAGTAGGGCCACAATAAACATGGCATGCAGGTATTTCTTTTATATGCTGATTTCATTTCCTTTGGATATATACCCAGAAGTGGGATAACTAGATCTGTTTTTTTTTTTTTGAGGACTCTCCATAATGGCTGTATTAATTTACATTCCCACCAACCATGTCACAAATCAGATGCAATCAGAAACCACTTCCTGAAAATGAAAAACTTAAGAAGGTTACACTAACTCTAGAAAGTCAGAAATTTCTGGAAGCTAGAAATTGAACAGAGAAAAACCAGACTATGAGAGAATGCACCTTGCCTTCCTTGGAGATTTCTTTTGCTACTGGGATTTCATGGAAATGTGTGTTGCTTTGGGGAAAAGTGTGAGTAAGGGAGAAAATAGAGAAATACTAGTGAGCAGTTTGCCTTTGGACTCTCAAACATCATGTAGCTAATGAGCTAAACTAATGAATGTTTTCTCTACTTTTGTCTAGGGTATTTTCAGCAATTGTGTTTGGTGCAGTGGCTCTGGGGCATGCTAGTTCATTTGCTCCAGATTATGCTAAAGCAAAGCTGTCTGCAGCACACTTGTTCAACCTGTTTGAGAGACAACCTTTGATTGACAGCTACAGTAGAGAGGGCTTATGGCCTGTGAGTTTCCTTCTGCCTGGTGAACATTTGATTAATTTTTTCCCTAAAGGTTTGCTGTATGTTAAATTATAAATTATAGATGATAAATTGGTGGTGATTACACCAACATATACTTAAACTTGTTTTGTGATATTTATGGATGGTATTTGGTTAACTTTCATGGTGTTTTAGAATTTCATAGGAAATCTTAAGGATTCTGAATTTCAGCACATCAAAATTTAACCAAAGTAAAACCAGATATACTATAATGAATAATTTCAACAACAGTTTAGTCATTTCTACATGAATATACATGCACACAATTCAATCATGTTGATGCAGTTAGTAATTTGACTTTAATTACATTTTTTTGAGGTAGGGTCTTGCTATGTAGCCCAGGCTGGCCTTAAACTGGGATTACAATGCTGGGATTACAGATATGCACCACTGTGCCTGGCTTTTTAATCACATTTTATAATGGCTGAGTTATAATTGGTTTAACTCCAGCCTCAGAACCAGCAGTTAGGAAAGCTAAATGTTTGCCTAAGTGAACCAGAAATCGAGCTCAGATAATGTATGTTTGTAATCATTTTTGGCTAACTGAATCTGTACCCTCCATCTTCATTTTATATAATCACAACTTGTTCTCCATGCTAAGTGGTGCTAGCACTATATCACACATTAATTTCATGTTCTATGCTACAGTGCCTGGGGTTTGTTGTGTGCAGGATGGAATCCCAAGACTCAGGGGCAGAGGCAGGAGGATTGTGAGTTTGAAGCCTGTCTGGGCTATGAAGTGAGGCACTGTCAAAAAAAACAAAACAAAACAAAAGCAAATGTACTGTTTTGGTTAAGATTCCTTGAAACAATACTCCTTGTTCCAATAATTATCAGACCAATTGTAATAACAACATTGTAATAATTTTTAGGATAAGTTTGAAGGAAATGTGACATTTAATGAAGTTGTGTTCAACTATCCCTCTCGGCCAAACCTGCCAGTGCTTCAGGGACTGAACCTCGAGGTGAAGAAGGGCCAGACACTGGCCCTGGTGGGCAGCAGTGGCTGTGGGAAGAGCACAGTGGTCCAGCTCCTTGAGCGATTCTACGACCCATTGGCTGGAACAGTGGTGAGCACATTTTTTCAGTAAACTGATTTAAGACTGTATTTTACTTAGCCAAACCAATGTTGGTTTGAACTGGAAAAAATTGGACAAATGAAGACTTATAATCCTGTTTGATATAATGACCACATTCTATAAACATCAAACTTGCACCCATATCAGACAGATATGTTGGGACAGTAGGGTAGACTATCTGGAACTTAATCTAGCTCAGAAAATACTGAAGATATGGGGTGACATCTAGCCTCCCATTGGGCATTTTGGGCCAGCCTCATCCTCCTAAGCAAAAACTCACTTGTTAACTTATGAAGCTAGTAAGGAGCACCACGCCTACTGCTTATATCAAGAAAACAAAACCACTACTAGCAAAAATAAATTCTTCCCTTTGTAGCTCCTCACTTTCCATTGATTTCTTATCCTTAGTGCTGTCAGTTAAGAGGAGTAGGATAAGTTCACAGGTGACAACTCTCAGAAGAGAGAGAGAGAAAGAGAGAGAGAGAGAGAGAATAGAGTTAACCATACACTTTCCTGGATTCAAAGTAGACTTCAGGACAGGCAGGTGCTTACTATTCCTGCCCTCCCCCATCCTTCTGCTTTGCCATATCTCTCTAACCCTGAACTTTGACCCTCAACCTCCAGCTTTTTTCCATTTGGCTTTCATCACTGATAAGAGGCACCTAGTGCCCTGGCCCTCTTCCTTGAGTGAAGATTTGGGTCTGCATGATGATGCCTACATCTGCCACTACCTTGGGATGGGGTACCAGTGACCAAGCATGGGAGCATACCCCTAATTAGCCACCAAAAGTAGGGAAAGTTTAAGGTTGGCGGCTTTCAGGGAAAAGAGAAAGAGGAATAGGACCAGTCACTCAACTTTCAAAATCTGGGTCTTTTTTTCTGGTATGTGCCTACTGGAGAAGGGATAAAGCTAAGTTGAAGGGTTAGGGTCATTCTGGAGATAGAAAATCTTAGTGGACACCTGGATGCAGACATCTTAAAGGCAGGATGACACAAATGTCTAGTGGAGGGTAGATAGGCACAAAGAGGTACATATTATCTCCTTATAGTTTGTGGACTTTGGTTTTCAGTTCCTAGATGGTCAAGAGGCAAAGAAACTCAATGTCCAGTGGCTCCGAGCACAACTTGGAATTGTGTCTCAGGAGCCCATCCTGTTTGACTGCAGCATTGCTGAGAATATTGCCTATGGAGACAACAGCCGGGTTGTGACCCAGGATGAGATTGTGAGTGCAGCCAAAGCAGCCAACATACATCCTTTCATTGAGACATTACCCCATGTAAGTTCACTAGTCAACTAGTAATATACACACAGTTTTTATCCCTGAAACAGTTCCCCAAAATTATACCAACAGTCTTTAAACAAAGCAGTTGATTTACTAGCATTGTAACCTTGGGAAGACACTTTTAATATGGCAGCAAACTTTAGCAAATTAACTCACATGATATATGTCTTTGCATAAGCTCTGCAAACTGAACTGATTTCTTTTTCCCCTAACTTCTTTCCCTAATTTCTGTCTCCCTCCTCTGATCTTTCATAACATGTTATTTATACTAATACTAACTACTAATTTGGTACTTACTTGACCCAATATTGAGTGCTATGTGTGTGTATATATTTTCTCTTTAGAATATAAATTCATTTAGGAAAGGAAAAAAGCTGAATTCATTTCTGCATTTCCCAAAATTCTAGGCAAAGACGGTACTGTAAGTTAATAGTAATTATTAAAATATTAAAAAAGAATAAACTAGTCTCCACAATTACACCAACAAATACTTCAAATTAAAAAAAATCTTTGAAAGTATTGAACCATTTTAGGACTATAGTGACATCAGATTAAATAGCATTATGATAAGGGTAGTAATTCAAGAGATTGTTGTTCAAATTTCTGTAATATAATATCATTGAGAACTCAAGTCACTAGTTTTCTAGTTCAACTTTGAATACAAACACTCGGTTAAGTTGAAAATATATTACTAAATGCTCAACTATCTTATTATAAAAACTTTATTGATCCTAAATGCCTTCTTATAAATAGAGCTGTCCAAAGTTAAGTACATCTGATATACCATCAGCAGTTTTTCTGGATTACAACTTTATTTTCCTTATTAATGGCTAACTTGCAGAAATATGAAACAAGAGTGGGAGATAAGGGGACGCAGCTGTCAGGAGGTCAGAAACAGAGAATTGCTATTGCCCGAGCCCTCATCAGACAACCTCAGATCCTACTGCTGGATGAAGCTACATCAGCTCTGGACACTGAAAGTGAAAAGGTATGGCCTCCTACATTATGCCTTATTAAATTAATAACATAGGATTAATTTTTACTCTCAATCATGGAAAAAGTAAATAAACATGGGTGGGGGAGTAAACACTGGAATTTAAATGATGACTATTTGAGTTAATAGAATATTTTATTCCAAATTTTCTAAAATGGATAGTATGTTTCATAAACAAAACAAAAGAAGTATTCAAAAGAAGCTGGGCTAGGGTGCAGCTCAAGTGGTTGAAGACTTGCCTAAAGCCCTGAGTTCAAACTTCATAAAGCAGTTGATTTACTAGGATGGTAAAAAATATAAATGTCCTTTAATGCTAAAACCTGTTAACAGCATTTGTAGGATAAAGCTTCTGTTGGATTTATCAATAGGTTGTCCAGGAAGCCCTGGACAAAGCCAGAGAAGGCCGCACCTGCATCGTGATTGCTCACCGCCTGTCCACCATCCAGAACGCTGACCTAATCGTGGTGATTCAGAATGGCAAAGTCAAGGAGCATGGCACCCACCAACAGCTGCTGGCACAGAAAGGCATCTATTTTTCCATGGTCAGCATCCAGGCTGGCACACAGAATTCATGAATTCTTGTTACAGTTTATCTTAAAATAAACTCAAATCATTCTAAACTTTCTGACTTACAAAAGATGTTTCTAGTTTATGCTATAAAATATAGGTTTATCTTATCCTACATTGATTTAAAACATCCTGATTAGTGCTTGATACTCTAGTATCTGAAACTTGAGAGCTAGAAGTGACATCTGTCTTGAGGAAGTATAAAAACAACAGTTTAGCTCTCCCTGAGTTATCAGTAATACCCAGAGAGAACAGCAAAGTTGAGGTATATACAGGTGGAGGATTAATAGAATCACAGAAATAGGGAAAATTCTTATGGTCCTGAATAAGGGGGCTAGATAACAGAATTATTTGGGAACAAGCTTACTAAATACAAAGAGAAAATATATTGCTCAATAGTTTAATCTGTCCCTTTGTAAGTTTCTGAATTATTCTATTGTGGAATAGTAGTTTTTAATTTTTCATTCTTATTAACACATTAATTGTACATATTAATGGGGTTCAATGTGATATTCCCATATATTCACATAGCATACTCTGATCAAATCCAACCATCCTTCCAACTCTAAATGAACCCTCCCCAGTCTCTAATAATCACTATTCTACTTTCAGGTTGACAGATTTTTAGCTTCCATGTATAAGTAGAACATGCGGTACTAGTCCCTTCTGTGTCTGGTTTTAACATACCATCCTCCAGTTCCACCTGTTTTGGTGCAAATGACATATCATTTGTTTTGGCTGGGTTTTTTTCTACCAGTGCTGTGTATTGACCTCAGGGTCTTATCTGTGCTAGACAAGTTCTCTACCACTGAGGTACATCTGTAGCCTGATTTAATTTTCATTATAGCTGAATAATTCTCCATTGTACATCTATACCACATTATCTTTATCCACTCATCTGTTATTGGACACCTAGGCAGATACCAAATCTTAGCTATTGTGAGACACAATAAACATGGCATGCAGGTGTCTCTTTAGTATGCTGATTTTGTTTCCTTTGGATATATACACAGAAGTGAGATAGCTAGATCATACGGTAGATTTGTTTTTAGTTTTTTGAGGAATATCTATAGTGTTCTCCATAATGGTTGTACTAATTTACATTCCCACCAATGGTATATAAGATTTCCTTTTTTTAAAACCATATCCTCACCAGCATTTGTAAATTTTTTGTTCCTTTGGGCTGTACTAGGGGGTTGAACTCAGGTCTTTGTACTTGCTAGGCAGTACTAGAAAGTAGCTAGGTGTACTTGCTAGTCTACCACTTGAGTCATCCCTCCAACCTTTTTTGCTCTGGTCAACCATGAGCTAGAGTCTTGCTTTCTGTCCAGGCCCACCTGGACCACAATCTTCTTATTTTAGGTTTCCCACCATAGTTGGGATGACTGGCATGTACCAACACTTTTTATGTTGAGATGGACTCTTGCAAAAACTAGGACTCTCCTGGAACTGTAGTCCTCCCAATCTTGACCTCCTGTGTAGCTTGGGATGACAGGTACACACCACTGCCCTCCTTTGGTTGAGATGGGAATCTTGTGAACTTGACTAAGAAGGACTTGAACTGTGATCCTCCCAGCCTTCCAAGTAACTAGGATTACAGGCTTGAGCCACTGCCCCGGCTTGTTCTTGTTTTGTTTCTAACATTTTTAAAAATAAAACATTTAATTATTTTAGCTGGGATAAGGTGGTATCCCATTGTAGTTCTGATTTGCATTTCTGTGACGGCTAATAATATTGAACATATTTTTCATGTGACCATTTGTATTTCTTCTTTTAAAAAGTGCCTATTCAGGGTTGGAGGTGTGGCTCAAGCAGTAGAGTACTTGCTTTGCAAGCATGAAGTCCTGAGTTCAAAACCCAGTCCCACCAAAATATAAGTGTCTATTCAGATCATTTAAACATTTTTATCTCAGTTATTTGTTTATTAAGTTTTTAAATTCTTTACAAATTCTGGATACTGCCCTGTCAGATGAGTAGTTGACAAATATTTTCTTCCATTCTGTAGGTTGTCTCTTTGCTCTGTCAATTGTTTCTTTTGCTTGGCAGAAGTTTATTAGCTTGATGTGATCCTGTTTTGGGGACCTGCCCAGAAAATCATAGCATAAGCCAGTGTCTCAAAATGTTTTCCCTGTGTTTTCTTCTAACAGTGTCAGAATTTCAATTCTTACCTTTTAGGCCCTTGAACCATTGTGAATTGATTTTTGTACAGGGTGAGAGACAGAGGTCAAGTTTAATCTTTAAAATGTAGATATCCAGTTTTCCCAGTACCATTTATTGAGACTATATTTTTGATGTCTTTGTCAAGAATCAGTTGGATACAGATTTATATGTAGATTTATGTGGGTTTATACCTGGGATCTCTATTCTGTTTCATTGGTTTATGTGTTTGTTTTATGCCAATTCTGTGCCATTTTGGTTACTATGGTTCTGTAGTATGTCTCAAAGTCAGTTATTGTGATGCTTCCAGCTTTTTTGTTCTTTTTTTTTTTTTGGTGGAACATGGGTTTGAACTCAGGGCTTTGAGCTTGCAAAGCAGATGTTGTACTGCTTGAGTCAACTTCAGCCCAGCTTTGTTCTTTTTTGCTCAAGAATTGCCACATGGCTATTTAGGGTCTCAATTGATTCCATATGAATTTTGCGATTTATTTTTATAGATCTGTGAACAATGTCATTGGTATTTTCATGTGGACAGAATTAAAACTGTAGATTACTTTGGGTAATATGGACATTTTTGCAATGTTAGTTCTTCCAATCTATGAACATAGGAGGGGTTTTTTCATCAGTGTTTTATAATTGTCTTGTAGCAGTCTTTTACTTCCTTGGTTAAGTTTGTTTCTAGGTATTTTATTTCTTTTTTTTTCTTTTATTATTCATATGTGCATACAAGGGTTGGGTCATTTCTCCCCCCTGCCCCCACCCCCTCCCTTACCACCCACTCCACCCCCTCCCGCTCCCCCCCACCCCCTCAATACCCAGCAGAAACTATTTTGCCCTTATTTATAATTTTGTTGTAGAGAGAGTATAAGCAATAATAGGAAGGAACAAGGGTTTTTGCTGGTTGAGATAAGGATAGCTATACAGGGCATTGATTCACATTGATTTCCTGTGCGTGTGTGTTACCTTCTAGGTTAATTCTTTTTCATCTAACCTTTTCTCTAGTTCCTGGTCTCCTTTTCCTACTGGCCTCAGTTGCTTTTAAGGTATCTGCTTTAGTTTCTCTGTGTTAAGGGCAACAAATGCTAGCTAATTTTTTAGGTGTCTTACTTATCCTCACACCTCCCTTGTATGCTCTCGCTTTTATCATGTGCTCAAAGTCCAATCCCCTTGTTGTGTTTGCCCTTGATCTAATGTCCACATATGAGGGAGAACATACGATTTTTGGTCTTTTGGGCCAGGCTAACCTCACTCAGAATGATGTTCTCCAGTTCCATCCATTTACCAGCGAATGATAACATTTCGTTCTTCTTCATGGCTGCATAAAATTCCATTGTGTAGAGATACCACATTTTCTTAATCCATTCGTCAGTGCTGGGGCATCTTGGCTGTTTCCATAACTTGGCTATTGTGAACAGTGCCGCAATAAACATGGGTGTGCAGGTGCCTCTGGAGTAACCTGTGTCACAGTCTTTTGGGTATATCCCCAAGAGTGGTATTGCTGGATCAAATGGTAGATGAATGTCTAGCTTTTTAAGTAGCCCCCAAATTTTTTTCCAGAGTGGTTGTACTAGTTTACATTCCCAACAACAGTGTAAGAGGGTTCCTTTTTCCCCACATCATCGCTAACAAGGGTGAGGTGAAATCTTAGCGTGGTTTTAATTTGCAATTCCTTTATTGCTAGGGATGGTGAGCATTTTTTCATGTGTTTTTTGGCCATTTGAATTTCTTCTTTTGAGAAAGTTCAGTTTAGTTCACTTGCCCATTTCTTTATTGGTTCATTAGTTTTGGGAGAATTTAGTTTTTTAAGTTCCCTATATATTCTGGCTATCAGTCCTTTGTCTGATGTGTAGCTGGCAAATATTTTCTCCCACTCTGTGGGTGTTCTCTTCAGTTTAGAGACCATTTCTTTTGATGAACAGAAGCTTTTTAGCTTTATGAGGTCCCATTTATCTATGCTTTCTCTTAGTTGCTGTGCTGCTGGGGTTTCATTGAGAAAGTTCTTGCCTATACCTACTAACTCCAGAGTATTTCCTACTCTTTCCTGTATCAACTTTAGAGTTTGTGGTCTGATATTAAGATCCTTGATCCATTTTGAGTTAATATTGGTATAGGGTGATATACATGGATCTAGTTTCAGTTTTTTGCAGACTGCTAACCAGTTTTCCCAGCAGTTTTTGTTGAAGAGGCTGCTGTTTCTCCATCGTATATTTTTAGCTCCTTTGTCAAAGACAAGTTGGTTATAGCTGTGTGGCTTCATATCTGGGTCCTCTATTCTGTTCCACTGGTCTTCATATCTGTTTTTGTGCCAGTACCATGCTGTTTTTATTGTTATTGCTTTGTAATATAGTTTGAAGTCAGGTATTGTGATACCTCCAGCATTGTTCTTTTGACTGAATATTGCCTTGGCTATTTGTGGCTTCTTGTGTTTCCATATAAATTTCATGGTAGATTTTTCAATCTCTTTAATGAATGTCATTGGAATTTTTATGGGAATTGCATTAAACATGTAGATTACTTTTGGGAGTATCGACATTTTTACTATGTTGATTCTACCAACCCATGAGCATGAGAGATCTCTCCACTTTCTATAGTCTTCCTCAATCTCTTTCTTCAGAAGTGTATAGTTTTCCTTGTAGAGTTCGTTCACATCTTTTGTTAAGTTTACACCTAGGTATTTGATTTTTTTTGAGGCTATTGTAAATGGAATTGATTTCATACATTCTTTTTCAGTTTGCTCATTGTTAGTGTATAGAAATGCTAATGATTTTTCTATGTTGATTTTATATCCTGCTACCTTGCTATAGCTATTGATGATGTCTAGAAGGTTCTGAGTAGAGTTTTTTTGGTCTTTAAGGTATAGGATCATGTCATCTGAAAATAGGGATATTTTGACAGTTTCTTTACCTATTTGTATTCCTTTTATTCCTTTTTCTTGCCTAATTGCTCTGGCTAGGAATTCCAGTACTATGTTGAATAGGAGTAGAGATAGTGGGCATCCTTGTCTGGTTCCTGCCTTTAAGGGGAATGGTTTCAGTTTTTCTCTGTTAAGTATAATGCTGGCTGTAGGTTTGTCATATATAGCTTTTATAATGTTGAGGTACTTTCCTTCTATTCCTAGTTTTCTTAGAGCTTTTATCATGAAATGGTGTTGGATCTTATCAAAGGCTTTTTCCACATCTATTGAGATGATCAAGTGGTTTTTGTCTTTGCTTCTGTTAAAGTGGTTTATTACATTTATTGATTTTCGTATGTTGAACCACCCCTGCATCCCTGAGATGAAGCCTACTTGGTCGTGGTGAAAATCTTTTTGATATGTTGTTGAATTCGGTTTGCCATTATTTTGTTGAGGATTTTTGCGTGAATGTTCATTAAGGAGATTGGCCGATAGTTCTCCTTTTTGGAGGTGTCTTTGCCTGGTTTTGGGATAAGTGTAATACTGGCTTCATAAAATGTGTTTGGCAGTTTTCCTTCCCTTTCTATTTCGTGGAATAGTTTAAGGACGGTTGGTATCAGTTCTTCTTTAAAGGTCTGATAGAATTCAGCAGAGAATCCATCAGGTCCTGGACTTTTCTTTTTGGGGAGACTCTTGATTGCTGCTTCAATTTCATTTTGTGTTATAGGTCTATTCAGGTGATTAATATCCTCTTGGTTCAGTTTTGGGTGATCATGTGTATCTAGAAATCTGTCCATTTCTTTAAGATTTTCAAATTTTTTTGAATATAGGTACTCAAAGTAGTCTTTCATGATTTCCTGGACTTCCATGGTGTTTGTTGTTATCCCCCCTTTTGCATTCAGATTCTACTAATTTGGGTTTTTTCTCTCCTCATTTTAGTCAGGTTTGCCAGGGGTCTGTCTATCTTGTTTGTTTTTTCAAAGAACCAACTTTTTGTTTCATTAATTCTTTGTATGGTTTTTTTGGTTTCTATTTTGTTGATTTCAGCTCTTATTTTTATTATTTCTCTCTTTCTATTTGCTTTGGGATTTGCTTGTTCTTGTTTTTCTAGGAGTTTGAGTTGTATAATTAGGTCATTGATTTGGGATCTTTCAGTCTTTTTAATATATGCACTCATGGCTATAAACTTTCCTCTCAGAACTGCCTTAGCTGTGTCCCATAGGTTCTGGTAGGTTGTGTTTTCATTTTCATTGCCTTTCAGGAACTTTTTAATTTCCTCTTTTATTTCATTGAAAATCCATTCTTCATTAAGTAATGAGTTATTTAGTTTCCAGCTGTTTGCATGTTTTTTGTCTTTACTTTTGTTGTTGAGTTCTACTTTTACTGCATTGTGATCAGATAGTATGCACGGTATAATTTCTATTTTCTTATATTTACTGAGACTTGCTTTGTGCCCTAGGATATGATCTATTTTGGAGCAGGTTCCATGGGCTGCTGAGAAGAATGTATATTGTGTAGAGGTTGGATGAAATGTTCTGTAGACATCTACTAGGTCCATTTGATCCATTGCATATTTTAGATCTTGGATTTCTTTATGATTTTTTGTTTGGATGACCTATCTATTGATGATAATGGGGTGTTAAAGTCTCCCACAACCACTGTGTTGGCGTTTATATATGCTTTTAGGTCTTTCATGGTACGTTTGATGAAATTGGGTGCGTTGACATTGGGTGCATACAGATTGATGATTATTACTTCCTTTTGGTCTATTTCCCCTTTTATTAGTATGGAATGTCCTTCTTTATCTCATTTGATCAATGTAGGTTTGAAGTCTACTTTGTCAGAGATAAGTTTTGCTACTCCTGCCTGTTTTCGGGGGCCATTGGCTTGGTAAATGTTCTTCCAGCCTTTCATCCTAAGCCTATGCTTATTTCTGTTGGTGAGATGGGTCTCCTATAAGCAACAAATTGTTGGATCTTCCTTTTTAATCTATTTCATCAAGTGGTGCCTTTTGATGGGTGAATTAAGTCCATTAACATTAAGCGTTAGTACTGATAGGTATGTGGTGATTCCTGTCATTTAGTTGTCTTAGTTGTTTGAAGGTTTGATTGTGTGTACCTAAGGTGAGGTTACTCTCTACTTTCTTGCTTTTTCTTTTCCTGTAGTTTGGTGCTGCCTGCCTTTTCATGGTTAAGTTGGGTGTCACTTTCTGTGGGCAGAATCCCTTGAAGAATCTTTTGTAGTGGTGGCTTTGTGGTCACATATTGTTTTAGTTTCTGCTTATCATGGAAGACTTTTATTGCTCCATCTATTTTGAATGATAGTTTTGCTGGGTAGAGTATCCTGGGGTTGAAGTTATTTTCATTCAGTGCCTGGAAGATCTCACCCCACGCTCTTCTTGCTTTTAATGTTTCTGTTGAGAACTCTGCTGTGATTTTGATGGGTTTACCTTTGTATGTTACTTGTTTTTTCTCTCTTACAGCCTTCAATATTCTTTCCATAGTTTCTGAACTTGTTGTTTTAATGATGACATGTCGTGGAGTAGTTCTATTTTGATCTGGTCTGTTTGGTGTCCTGGAGGCCTCTTGCATCTGTATGGGAATATCTTTCTCTAGATTTGGGAAATTTTCCATTATTATTTTGTTGGAATGATTACGCATTCCCTTCGCTTGCACCTCTTCTCCTTCTTTGATGCCCATGATTCTCAAGTTTGGTCTTTTGATGGGGTCAGTGAGTTCTTGCATTTTGTTTTCACAGGTCTTGAGTTGTTTAATTAATAGTTCTTCAGTTTTTCCTTTAATTACCATTTCATCTTCAAGTTCTGAGATTCTGTCTTCTGTTTGTTTTATTCTGCTGGATTGACCTTCTGTTTTGTTTTGCAGTTCTGCTTCGTTCTTTTTTCTGAGGTTTTCCATATCCTGGATGTTTTCCTCTTTAATGTTGTCTATTTTTGTCCTGAGTTCATTTATCCATTTATTCATCATGTTCTCTCTTTCACTTTGGTGTTTATACAGTGCTTCTATGGTTTCCTTTATTTCTTCTTTTGCTTTTTCAAATTCCCTATTTTTGTTGTCTTGGAATTTCTTGAGTGTCTCCTGTACATTTTGGTTGAACCTATCCAGTATCATCTATAAAATTCTCATTGAGTACTTGTAGTATGTCTTCTTTTAAATTATTCTTGTGGGCTTCATTGGGTCCTTTGGCATAGTTTATCTTCATTTTGTTGGAGTCTGGATCTGAGTTTCTGTTTTCTTCATTCCCCTCTGGTTCCTGTACTAATTTTTTGCTGTGGGGAAACTGGTTTCCCTGTTTTTTCTGTCTTCCCGTCATTGTCTTTGGTGTTGTTACTGTCCCTGTACTGTGTGCAATTAAGTATTTTCTAGCTTGTAATAATAACAATGGTAATATTTAGAATAGAAGGGTGAGCTGAGATGGAAAGCAAGAAGTTAAAGAAAAGGGAAAACAAATACACAGACAAGAGGGAGAAAGCAGAACAAGGTTTCAGACAAGAAAGTTTCAAAGGTATAAACAGGGAGCGTTAGTGTACTAATTGACAGTAAGCTGAACAGACATTAGAGGGACAGAGATAGGATTGAAAATCAAAAATAAAAAAAAATTAAGATAGGAATAAAAATAAAAAATAAGTAAATGAAAGAAATATCTATATATTAAAAATGAATTAAAATAAAATGGAAAATAGAAAATAAAAAAAACCCAAAAAACCCTCCAAGTTCAAATGCAATGAAGTTTCCATTTTAATAATTTAGGTGTCCATCTCAGTCTCCAGTCCTGGAGATGGTGCCTCAGATGTTGTTCTGTAGTTGTCTCATCAAAGGGGAATGCATAAAGTAGAACAAAACTACACACACACACACACACACACACACACACACACACACACACATACACACACAAAAAAAACCCCACCTAGTGTCCCAAGTTCAAATGCAATACAGTTTCAGTAAGTTTTTCTGCTTGCAGGTGTAATTCGGATGTTCTCTCATCAAAGGTAGGGAGAAAAAGAAAAAAAAGAGTCTGGAGACAGTTCTGAGAATGGTATCTGCAGCTGTGGCTTGCCTGCCCACTGCTGTCAGCCTGCTGTTGCTGGAGGCATTATTTATGTAGATCTCTGGGGTGAGCTTAGCACTCATCTGGCCCCTCAGGCTTTGTTTTTTCAGAGTTCTCCTGTGCGGGAGCCTCTGCTACAGGCTTTCCCCTTTCCAAGCACTGGGAAAGGTGACACTGCACCCGCATTGTCAGGCCTGCATGTTTATTTACAGTTCATGTGGGAGGGGGGTCTTCCCCCCTCTCCTGTGAAGTTTTCCTCCCACTGCTACTTTCACAAGCTTTCCTGCTCCTGCTTACTGGGCGGTGCTGCTGCTCCTGCCTGCTGCCATGTTTGTTTACAGTTCACAAGGGAAGTGGGTCTTCCCTCCTCTCCTGTGGAGTTTTCCTCCCTCTGCCACTCTCACAAGCTTCCCAGCTCCTGGTTGCTGGGCATGCGCCCCGCCCCTGCTCCCGCCAGAGCCTCTCTGCCCACCTGGCTTGTTTATTTACAGTCCCAGGAAAGATTCCCTTCCCCCAATCTTCAGTGCTCAGGGCGCCCCACCCTCTTTCCAGTGTGTCTTTATTGCTCTTGTTGCTTATTACTCAGTTTCTCTTTTTTCCCTGGGTGGAGGTCAGTCTGTCCAGGGGCTATGCTGCTCTGGCCCAGGCTTGTCTGTGGGAGTACCACGGTACCGCGAAGCTCACCTGGTCCACGTCTTCCCAAGCCATCTGGGCGCCAGCGACTGGTGGCCTGGGGGCCCTCCTTGTTTCTCCGTTTAACGTGAAGTGGAGATTCCCTGCGCAGGCTGGAGGTGTGGAGGGGTCAAAGTTATGCCTTTTCTCAGTAATTATGCCTGCAAAGTGTGTCTCTGACGTCTCTCCAAGATTTCACTATAGGAGGCTCGCTTTCTGCTTCCTCCCTCTAGCTGCCATCTTGGAATCCTCCTAGGTGTTTTATTTCTTATGAAGCTATTTGTGAATGGGATTTTTTTCTCAGTAAATTCGTTATTGGAGTATAGAAAAGCTGCTGGTGTTTGTATATTGATTTTGTATTCTGGTACTTTACTGAAGTCATTTTTCAGTTTTGAAAGTCTATTAATGGACTGAGTACAGATTACACTACTGCCAAAAAGTAAAAGAATAAAGGTATGTAAAGAATAAAAAAGAAAGAAAGAAAGAAAGCCAGTTAATGGGGTCTTTAAGTTTTTCTCTGTGTAGAATCATATCATCTGCAAACAAGGATAATTTGAATTCTGTTGCTATTTTTATATTGTTTATTTTTTGGTGGTACTGGGATTTGAACTCAGGGCCTCATGCTTGCTAGGCAGATGCTCTACCATTTGAGCCACTCTACCAGCCCCACTATCTACTATGTCTCTTTTTCCTCTTAACTACTTACTCTGGCTAAAACATCTAGTCCCACATGAAATACAAGTAGTGAGAGTGGACACTCAGCATCTTGTTCCTGATCTTAGAGGATATGCTTTAACCTTTTCCCCATTCAGTGTGATGTTGGTTGTGCATTATTATTGTGGTGAGATTCTTCTACACCCAATTTGTTCAGAGATACTATTATGACAGGGAGTTAAATTTTACCAAATGGCTTTTCTCCATCTGTTGAGATGATACAATGTTTATCCTTTATTGTGTTGTTGTAGTTGTTACTATTTTTGATTAGCATACATCACTGCTAATCAAAGGGGGTTTCATTGTGATAATACCATAGGTGTGTATAGTGTACTTTAAACAAGTTCACCCCTTTTATTATATTCCTTTAATTCCCCTCTTTATTCCACTTCTTTTCAAACAGTGCTTGGTGGGTTTCTTTTTGCTATCTATCTATCTGTAACATACATTGATCCTCTTCACCCCACTCCCCGCCCAGTGTCTACTCCTTTCCCCCCTGCTGATCACTACCAGTCTCCCTTTTCAATCATGTCTATTATAATTATTATTAGCATTGCAATTTTAAGTCTAGATTCCACATGAGTGAAAACATGCAATATTTGGCTCACTGAGCTTGACTTTCTCAACATGATGATCTCCAGTTCTATTTTCCTGTAAATGACATAATTTCATTCTGCTTTATGGTGTATACATACCACATTTTCTTCATCCATTCATTCCTTTCTGGGTGCCTAAGCTGATTGCATAGCTTGGATGTTGTGAACAGAGCTGCAATAAACATGGGTATGCAGCTATCTCTCTTATCTATTGATTTACACTCCTTTGAATATATAACCAAGAGTAGTATAATAGGGTTATAAGGTAAGTCTATTTTTAGTTTTTGAGAAACCTCCATACTGACTTCTATAGTGGTTACACTAGTGTACATTCCCACAACAGTGTATCAGGGTAGCTTTTCCACTCCCCAACCTCTCATCCTCACCAATATTTGTTATTCATTTTCTTAATGATTGCCAATTTGACTGAGATGAGATGGACTCCTAGTGGATCAGATTTGCATTTCCTCTACAGTTAAGGATATTGAACATTTTTTCATGTATTTATTAGCCATTTGTACTTCTTCTGAGAACTGTCTGTACAATTCATTTGCCCATTTATTAATTGAATTGTTTGTTCTTTTACTAATTTTTTGAGCTCTTTGTATATTCTGGCCTCTAGTCCTTCATTATTTAAATAGCTGGCAAAGATTTTCTCCCATACTGTGGGTAGTCTCTTCATTCTGGTAATTGTTTTTTTTTTTATGTGTAGAAGATTTTTAATTTGATGTAATCCCATTTGTCTATTCTTGCTCTTATTTTCTGGGTGATTGGAGTCCTGTTCAAAAATAATTACCTATGACTATATTTTCCAGTAGCAGTTTTGGAGTTTTAAGATCTTATATTAAGATCTGTGATCCATTTTGAATTGTTTTTTGTGCAGAGTGAGAGATAGAGATCTAGTTTCAGTTGTCTACTTTTGAGTATCCAGTTTTACAAACTTCATTTGTTGAAGAGGCTATCTTTTCTCCAACAAATGTTTTTTATTCCATTGTCTGATAGAATACTTGGGGTTATTTCAATATTCTTATATTTGTTAAGACTTGTTTTATATCCTAAAATATACCTATTTTGGAGAAAGTTTCATGAGCTGCAAAGAAGAATGTGTTGTACATTTTCTAGATGAAATATTCTGTAGCTGTTAAGTAAATAGACCAGTGTCTATTCTGAAGTTTCTTTGTTGATTTTTGGTCTGGATGACCTATCTATTAGTGAGAATAGGATATGGGAATCTCCTGCTATTACTGAGTTAGGGTCTATCTGTGCTTATAAGTCCACTAGTGTTTATTTAATAAAACTGGGTGTGCCAATGTTTGGTGCATTATATGTTAACAATTGTTACATCCCTTGATGGGTTACTCCCTTTATTAACATGGAGTGATCTTCTTTGTCTCTTCTGAGTAATTTTGGTTTGAAGTTTGCCTTTCAGAAATAAGGATAGTGATTGCTGCCTGGTTTGCAGGTCCATTTGCTCTAAGCCTACTTCTGTCTTTGATAGTGAGGGGTAGTTTTTATAGGCAACAAATGGTCAGGTCTTTCTTTTTAAGCCAAGCCACCATTCTATGTCCTTTGATTACAGAGAACTGAGGCCATTAACATTCAGTGTTAATATTGAAGGGTATGTAGTATTTCCTGTCATTGTGTTGTTTGCTTTTCTAATCCTCATTTGCTAATCTACTTGTGCAGTGAGATTTATTCATTTGTGTATTTTTCTGATGTTTTCTATCTCTCTCTTCTTTGTGCAGGATTCCTTTAAGTAGCTTCTACAGTGTTGGGTCAGTGATATTGAGTTTCTTTAGTTTTTGTTTGTAATGGAAGATTTTTGTTTCTTCTTTTTCTCAAAAATATTTATTTATTTATTTACTTTTATTTTTTTATTATATATATATGTGCATACAATGCTTGGGTCATTTCTGCCCCCTGCCCCCACCCCTCCCTTACCACCCACCCCAGCCCCTTTCTCTCCCCCCACCCCCTCAATACCCAACAGAAACTATTTTGCCCTTATTTCTAATTTTCTTGAAGAGAGAGTATAAGCAATAATAGAAAGGAACAAGGGTTTTTGTTAGTTGAGATAAGGATGTCTATACAGGGAGTTGACTCACATTGATTTCCTGTGCATGTGTGTTAACTTCAAGGTTAATTCCTCTTGATCTAACCTTTTCTCTAGTTCCTGGTCCCCTTTTCCTATTGGCCTCAGTTGCTTTTAAGGTATCTGCTTTAGTTTCTCTGCATTAAGGGCAACAAATGCTAGCTAATTTTTTAGGTGTCTTACCTATCCTCACACCTCCCTTGTGTGCTCTCGCTTTTATCATGTGCTCAAAGTCCAATCCCATTGTTGTGTTTGCCCTTGATCTAATATCTGCATATGAGGGAGAACATACGATTTTTGGTCTTTTGGGCCAGGCTAACCTCACTCAGAATGATGTTCTCCAATTCCATCCATTTACCAGCGAATGATAATATTTCATTCTTCACAGTTGCATAAAATTCCATTGTGTATAGATACCACATTTTCTTAACCCATTCGTCAGTAGTGGGACATCTTGGCTGTTTCCATAACTTGGCTATTGTGAACAGTGCCGCAATAAACATGGGTGTGCAGGTGCCTCTGGAGTAACCTGTGTCACAGTCTTTTGGGTATATTCCCAAGAGTGGTATTGCTGGATCAAATGGTAGATCAATGTTTAGCTTTTTAAGTAGCCTCGAAATATTTTTCCAGAGTGGTTGTACTAGTTTATTCCAATCAACAGTGTAAGAGGGTTCCTTTTTCCCCGCATCCTCACCAATGCCTGTTGTTCGTGGTGTTGCTAATAATGGCTATTCTAACACGGGTGAGGTGGAATCTAGTGTGGTTTTAATTTGCAATTCCTTTATTGCTAGAGATGGTGAGCATTTTTTCATGTGTTTTCTGGCCATTTGAATTTCTTCTTTTGAGAAAGTTCAGTTTAGTTCACTTGCCCATTTCTTTATTGGTTCATTAGTTTTGGGAGAATTTAGTTTTTTAAGTTCCCTATATATTCTGGCTATCAGTCCTTTGTCTGATGTGTAGCTGGCAAATATTTTCTCCCACTCTGTGGGTGTTCTCTTCAGGTTAGAGACCATTTCTTTTGATGAACAGAGCTTTTTAGTTTTATGAGGTCCCATTTATCTATGCTATCTCTTAGTTGCTGTGCTGCTGGGGTTTCATTGAGAAAGTTCTTGCCTATACCTACTAACTCCAGAGTATTTCCTACTCTTTCCTGTATCAACTTTAGAGTTTGGGGTCTGATATTAAGATCCTTGATCCATTTTGAGTTAATATTGGTATAGGGTGATATACATGGATCTAGTTTCAGTTTTTTGTGGACTGCTAACCAGTTTTCCCAGCAGTTTTTGTTGAAGAGGCTGCTATTTCTGCATCGTATATTTTTAGCTCCTTTGTCAAAGACAAGTTGGTTATAGCTGTGTGGCTTCATATCTGGGTCCTCTATTCTGTTCCACTGGTCTTCATGTCTGTTTTTGTGCCAGTACCATGCTGTTTTTATTGTTATTGCTTTGTAATATAGTTTGAAGTCAGGTATCATGATACCTCCAGCATTGTTCTTTTGACTGAGTATTGCCCTGGCTATTTGTGGCTTCTTGTGTTTCCATATAAATTTCATGGTAGATTTTTCAATCTCTTTAATGAATGTCATTGGAATTTTGAAGGGAATTGCATTAAACATGTAGATTACTTTTGGGAGTATCGACATTTTTACTATGTTGATTCTACCAACCCATGAGCATGGGAGATCTCTCCACTTTCTATAGTCTTCCTCAATCTCTTTCTTCAGAAGTGTATAGTTTTCCTTGTAGAGGTCGTTCCCATCCTTTGTTAGGTTTACACCTAGGTATTTGATTTGTTTTTTTGAGGCTGTTGTAAATGGAATTGCTTTCATATATTCTTTCTCAGTTTGTTCATTATTAGTGTATAGAAATCCTAATGATTTTCCTAAGTTGATTTTATATCCTGCTACCTTGCTATAGCTATTGATGGTGTCTAGGAGCTTCTGAGTAGAATTTTTTGGGTCTTTAAGGTATAGGATCATGTTGTCTGCAAATAGGGATATTTTGACAGTTTCTTTACCTATTTGTATTCCTTTTATTCCTTCTTCTTGCCTAATTGCTCTGGCTAGGAATTCCAGTACTAAGTTGAATAGGAGTGGAGATAGTGGGCATCATTGTCTAGCTCCTGATTTTAAGAGGAATGGTTTCAGTTTTTCTCTGTTAAGTATAATGCTGGCTGTAGCTTTGTCATATATAGCTTTTATAATGTTGAGGTACTTTCCTTCTATTCCTAGTTTTCTTAGAGCTTTTATCATGAAATGGTGTTGGATCTTATCAAAGGCTTTTTCTGCATCTATTGAGATGATCAAGTGGTTTTTGTCTTTGCTTCTGTTAATGTGGTTTATTACATTTATTGATTTTCGTATGTTGAACCACCCCTGCATTCCTGGGATGAAGCCTACTTGGTCATGGTGAATAATCTTTTTCATGTGTTGTTGAATTCAATTTGCCATTATTTTATTAAGGATTTTTGCATCAATGTTCATTAAGGAGATTGGCCTATTGTTCTCCTTTTTGAAGGCGTGTTTGCCTGGTTTTGGGATAAGTGTAATAATACTGGCTTCATAAAATGTGTTAGGCAGTTTTCCTTCCCTTTCTATTTCATGGAACAGTTTAAGGAGGGTTGGTATCAGTTCTTCTTTAAAGGTCTGATAGAATTCTGCAGAGAATCCATCAGGTCCTGGACTTTTCTTTTTGGGGAGACTCTTGATTGCTGCTTTAATTTCATTTTGTGTTATAGATCTATTCAGGTGATTAATATCCTCGGTTCAGTTTTGGATGATCATATATATCTAGAAATCTGTCCATTTCTTTAAGATTTTCAATTTTTTTTTGAATATAGTTTCTCGAAGTAGTCTCTGATGATTTCCTGGACTTCCATGGTGTTTGTTGTTATCTCCCCTTTTGCACTCCTGATTTTACTAAGTTGGGTTTTTTTCTCTCCTCATTTTAGTCAGGTTTGCCAGGGATTTGTCGATCTTGTTTATTTTTTCAAAGAACCAACTTTTTGTTTCATTAATTCTTTGTATGGTTTTTTTGGTTTCTATTTTGTTGATTTCAGCTCTTATTTTTATTATTTCTCTCTTTCTATTTGCTTTGGGATTTGCTTGTTCTTGTTTTTCTAGGAGTTTGAGTTGTATAATTAGGTCATTGATTTGGGATCTTTCAGTCTTTTTAATATATGCACTCATGGCTATAAACTTTCCTCTCAGAACTGCCTTAGCTGTGTCCCATAGGTTCTGGTAGGTTGTGTTTTCATTTTCATTGCCTTTCAGGAACTTTTTAATTTCCTCTTTTATTTCATTGAAAATCCATTCTTCATTAAGTAATGAGTTATTTAGTTTCCAGCTGTTTGCATGTTTTTTGTCTTTACTTTTGTTGTTGAGTTCTACTTTTACTGCATTGTGATCAGATAGTATGCACGGTATAATTTCTATTTTCTTATATTTACTGAGACTTGCTTTGTGCCCTAGGATATGATCTATTTTGGAGCAGGTTCCATGGGCTGCTGAGAAGAATGTATATTGTGTAGAGGTTGGATGAAATGTTCTGTAGACATCTACTAGGTCCATTTGATCCATTGCATATTTTAGATCTTGGATTTCTTTATGATTTTTTGTTTGGATGACCTATCTATTGATGATAATGGGGTGTTAAAGTCTCCCACAACCACTGTGTTGGCGTTTATATATGCTTTTAGGTCTTTCATGGTACGTTTGATGAAATTGGGTGCGTTGACATTGGGTGCATACAGATTGATGATTATTACTTCCTTTTGGTC
Source organism: Castor canadensis (assembly GCF_047511655.1). Taxonomy (NCBI): domain Eukaryota; kingdom Metazoa; phylum Chordata; class Mammalia; order Rodentia; family Castoridae; genus Castor; species Castor canadensis. Next base: position 55,180,861 of record NC_133387.1, read on the forward strand.
TATTTCCCCTTTTATTAGTATGGAATGTCCTTCTTTATCTCATTTGATCAATGTAGGTTTGAAGTCTACTTTGTCAGAGATAAGTTTTGCTACTCCTGCCTGTTTTCGGGGGCCATTGGCTTGGTAAATGTTCTTCCAGCCTTTCATCCTAAGCCTATGCTTATTTCTGTTGGTGAGATGGGTCTCCTATAAGCAACAAATTGTTGGATCTTCCTTTTTAATCTATTTCATCAAGTGGTGCCTTTTGATGGGTGAATTAAGTCCATTAACATTAAGCGTTAGTACTGATAGGTATGTGGTGATTCCTGTCATTTAGTTGTCTTAGTTGTTTGAAGGTTTGATTGTGTGTACCTAAGGTGAGGTTACTCTCTACTTTCTTGCTTTTTCTTTTCCTGTAGTTTGGTGCTGCCTGCCTTTTCATGGTTAAGTTGGGTGTCACTTTCTGTGGGCAGAATCCCTTGAAGAATCTTTTGTAGTGGTGGCTTTGTGGTCACATATTGTTTTAGTTTCTGCTTATCATGGAAGACTTTTATTGCTCCATCTATTTTGAATGATAGTTTTGCTGGGTAGAGTATCCTGGGGTTGAAGTTATTTTCATTCAGTGCCTGGAAGATCTCACCCCACGCTCTTCTTGCTTTTAATGTTTCTGTTGAGAACTCTGCTGTGATTTTGATGGGTTTACCTTTGTATGTTACTTGTTTTTTCTCTCTTACAGCCTTCAATATTCTTTCCATAGTTTCTGAACTTGTTGTTTTAATGATGACATGTCGTGGAGTAGTTCTATTTTGATCTGGTCTGTTTGGTGTCCTGGAGGCCTCTTGCATCTGTATGGGAATATCTTTCTCTAGATTTGGGAAATTTTCCATTATTATTTTGTTGGAATGATTACGCATTCCCTTCGCTTGCACCTCTTCTCCTTCTTTGATGCCCATGATTCTCAAGTTTGGTCTTTTGATGGGGTCAGTGAGTTCTTGCATTTTGTTTTCACAGGTCTTGAGTTGTTTAATTAATAGTTCTTCAGTTTTTCCTTTAATTACCATTTCATCTTCAAGTTCTGAGATTCTGTCTTCTGTTTGTTTTATTCTGCTGGATTGACCTTCTGTTTTGTTTTGCAGTTCTGCTTCGTTCTTTTTTCTGAGGTTTTCCATATCCTGGATGTTTTCCTCTTTAATGTTGTCTATTTTTGTCCTGAGTTCATTTATCCATTTATTCATCATGTTCTCTCTTTCACTTTGGTGTTTATACAGTGCTTCTATGGTTTCCTTTATTTCTTCTTTTGCTTTTTCAAATTCCCTATTTTTGTTGTCTTGGAATTTCTTGAGTGTCTCCTGTACATTTTGGTTGAACCTATCCAGTATCATCTATAAAATTCTCATTGAGTACTTGTAGTATGTCTTCTTTTAAATTATTCTTGTGGGCTTCATTGGGTCCTTTGGCATAGTTTATCTTCATTTTGTTGGAGTCTGGATCTGAGTTTCTGTTTTCTTCATTCCCCTCTGGTTCCTGTACTAATTTTTTGCTGTGGGGAAACTGGTTTCCCTGTTTTTTCTGTCTTCCCGTCATTGTCTTTGGTGTTGTTACTGTCCCTGTACTGTGTGCAATTAAGTATTTTCTAGCTTGTAATAATAACAATGGTAATATTTAGAATAGAAGGGTGAGCTGAGATGGAAAGCAAGAAGTTAAAGAAAAGGGAAAACAAATACACAGACAAGAGGGAGAAAGCAGAACAAGGTTTCAGACAAGAAAGTTTCAAAGGTATAAACAGGGAGCGTTAGTGTACTAATTGACAGTAAGCTGAACAGACATTAGAGGGACAGAGATAGGATTGAAAATCAAAAATAAAAAAAAATTAAGATAGGAATAAAAATAAAAAATAAGTAAATGAAAGAAATATCTATATATTAAAAATGAATTAAAATAAAATGGAAAATAGAAAATAAAAAAAACCCAAAAAACCCTCCAAGTTCAAATGCAATGAAGTTTCCATTTTAATAATTTAGGTGTCCATCTCAGTCTCCAGTCCTGGAGATGGTGCCTCAGATGTTGTTCTGTAGTTGTCTCATCAAAGGGGAATGCATAAAGTAGAACAAAACTACACACACACACACACACACACACACACACACACACACACATACACACACAAAAAAAACCCCACCTAGTGTCCCAAGTTCAAATGCAATACAGTTTCAGTAAGTTTTTCTGCTTGCAGGTGTAATTCGGATGTTCTCTCATCAAAGGTAGGGAGAAAAAGAAAAAAAAGAGTCTGGAGACAGTTCTGAGAATGGTATCTGCAGCTGTGGCTTGCCTGCCCACTGCTGTCAGCCTGCTGTTGCTGGAGGCATTATTTATGTAGCTCTCTGGGGTGAGCTTAGCACTCATCTGGCCCCTCAGGCTTTGTTTTTTCAGAGTTCTCCTGTGCGGGAGCCTCTGCTACAGGCTTTCCCCTTTCCAAGCACTGGGAAAGGTGACACTGCACCCGCATTGTCAGGCCTGCATGTTTATTTACAGTTCATGTGGGAGGGGGGTCTTCCCCCCTCTCCTGTGAAGTTTTCCTCCCACTGCTACTTTCACAAGCTTTCCTGCTCCTGCTTACTGGGCGGTGCTGCTGCTCCTGCCTGCTGCCATGTTTGTTTACAGTTCACAAGGGAAGTGGGTCTTCCCTCCTCTCCTGTGGAGTTTTCCTCCCTCTGCCACTCTCACAAGCTTCCCAGCTCCTGGTTGCTGGGCATGCGCCCCGCCCCTGCTCCCGCCAGAGCCTCTCTGCCCACCTGGCTTGTTTATTTACAGTCCCAGGAAAGATTCCCTTCCCCCAATCTTCAGTGCTCAGGGCGCCCCACCCTCTTTCCAGTGTGTCTTTATTGCTCTTGTTGCTTATTACTCAGTTTCTCTTTTTTCCCTGGGTGGAGGTCAGTCTGTCCAGGGGCTATGCTGCTCTGGCCCAGGCTTGTCTGTGGGAGTACCACGGTACCGCGAAGCTCACCTGGTCCACGTCTTCCCAAGCCATCTGGGCGCCAGCGACTGGTGGCCTGGGGGCCCTCCTTGTTTCTCCGTTTAACGTGAAGTGGAGATTCCCTGCGCAGGCTGGAGGTGTGGAGGGGTCAAAGTTATGCCTTTTCTCAGTAATTATGCCTGCAAAGTGTGTCTCTGACGTCTCTCCAAGATTTCACTATAGGAGGCTCGCTTTCTGCTTCCTCCCTCTAGCTGCCATCTTGGAATCCTCCTAGGTGTTTTATTTCTTATGAAGCTATTTGTGAATGGGATTTTTTTCTCAGTAAATTCGTTATTGGAGTATAGAAAAGCTGCTGGTGTTTGTATATTGATTTTGTATTCTGGTACTTTACTGAAGTCATTTTTCAGTTTTGAAAGTCTATTAATGGACTGAGTACAGATTACACTACTGCCAAAAAGTAAAAGAATAAAGGTATGTAAAGAATAAAAAAGAAAGAAAGAAAGAAAGCCAGTTAATGGGGTCTTTAAGTTTTTCTCTGTGTAGAATCATATCATCTGCAAACAAGGATAATTTGAATTCTGTTGCTATTTTTATATTGTTTATTTTTTGGTGGTACTGGGATTTGAACTCAGGGCCTCATGCTTGCTAGGCAGATGCTCTACCATTTGAGCCACTCTACCAGCCCCACTATCTACTATGTCTCTTTTTCCTCTTAACTACTTACTCTGGCTAAAACATCTAGTCCCACATGAAATACAAGTAGTGAGAGTGGACACTCAGCATCTTGTTCCTGATCTTAGAGGATATGCTTTAACCTTTTCCCCATTCAGTGTGATGTTGGTTGTGCATTATTATTGTGGTGAGATTCTTCTACACCCAATTTGTTCAGAGATACTATTATGACAGGGAGTTAAATTTTACCAAATGGCTTTTCTCCATCTGTTGAGATGATACAATGTTTATCCTTTATTGTGTTGTTGTAGTTGTTACTATTTTTGATTAGCATACATCACTGCTAATCAAAGGGGGTTTCATTGTGATAATACCATAGGTGTGTATAGTGTACTTTAAACAAGTTCACCCCTTTTATTATATTCCTTTAATTCCCCTCTTTATTCCACTTCTTTTCAAACAGTGCTTGGTGGGTTTCTTTTTGCTATCTATCTATCTGTAACATACATTGATCCTCTTCACCCCACTCCCCGCCCAGTGTCTACTCCTTTCCCCCCTGCTGATCACTACCAGTCTCCCTTTTCAATCATGTCTATTATAATTATTATTAGCATTGCAATTTTAAGTCTAGATTCCACATGAGTGAAAACATGCAATATTTGGCTCACTGAGCTTGACTTTCTCAACATGATGATCTCCAGTTCTATTTTCCTGTAAATGACATAATTTCATTCTGCTTTATGGTGTATACATACCACATTTTCTTCATCCATTCATTCCTTTCTGGGTGCCTAAGCTGATTGCATAGCTTGGATGTTGTGAACAGAGCTGCAATAAACATGGGTATGCAGCTATCTCTCTTATCTATTGATTTACACTCCTTTGAATATATAACCAAGAGTAGTATAATAGGGTTATAAGGTAAGTCTATTTTTAGTTTTTGAGAAACCTCCATACTGACTTCTATAGTGGTTACACTAGTGTACATTCCCACAACAGTGTATCAGGGTAGCTTTTCCACTCCCCAACCTCTCATCCTCACCAATATTTGTTATTCATTTTCTTAATGATTGCCAATTTGACTGAGATGAGATGGACTCCTAGTGGATCAGATTTGCATTTCCTCTACAGTTAAGGATATTGAACATTTTTTCATGTATTTATTAGCCATTTGTACTTCTTCTGAGAACTGTCTGTACAATTCATTTGCCCATTTATTAATTGAATTGTTTGTTCTTTTACTAATTTTTTGAGCTCTTTGTATATTCTGGCCTCTAGTCCTTCATTATTTAAATAGCTGGCAAAGATTTTCTCCCATACTGTGGGTAGTCTCTTCATTCTGGTAATTGTTTTTTTTTTTATGTGTAGAAGATTTTTAATTTGATGTAATCCCATTTGTCTATTCTTGCTCTTATTTTCTGGGTGATTGGAGTCCTGTTCAAAAATAATTACCTATGACTATATTTTCCAGTAGCAGTTTTGGAGTTTTAAGATCTTATATTAAGATCTGTGATCCATTTTGAATTGTTTTTTGTGCAGAGTGAGAGATAGAGATCTAGTTTCAGTTGTCTACTTTTGAGTATCCAGTTTTACAAACTTCATTTGTTGAAGAGGCTATCTTTTCTCCAACAAATGTTTTTTATTCCATTGTCTGATAGAATACTTGGGGTTATTTCAATATTCTTATATTTGTTAAGACTTGTTTTATATCCTAAAATATACCTATTTTGGAGAAAGTTTCATGAGCTGCAAAGAAGAATGTGTTGTACATTTTCTAGATGAAATATTCTGTAGCTGTTAAGTAAATAGACCAGTGTCTATTCTGAAGTTTCTTTGTTGATTTTTGGTCTGGATGACCTATCTATTAGTGAGAATAGGATATGGGAATCTCCTGCTATTACTGAGTTAGGGTCTATCTGTGCTTATAAGTCCACTAGTGTTTATTTAATAAAACTGGGTGTGCCAATGTTTGGTGCATTATATGTTAACAATTGTTACATCCCTTGATGGGTTACTCCCTTTATTAACATGGAGTGATCTTCTTTGTCTCTTCTGAGTAATTTTGGTTTGAAGTTTGCCTTTCAGAAATAAGGATAGTGATTGCTGCCTGGTTTGCAGGTCCATTTGCTCTAAGCCTACTTCTGTCTTTGATAGTGAGGGGTAGTTTTTATAGGCAACAAATGGTCAGGTCTTTCTTTTTAAGCCAAGCCACCATTCTATGTCCTTTGATTACAGAGAACTGAGGCCATTAACATTCAGTGTTAATATTGAAGGGTATGTAGTATTTCCTGTCATTGTGTTGTTTGCTTTTCTAATCCTCATTTGCTAATCTACTTGTGCAGTGAGATTTATTCATTTGTGTATTTTTCTGATGTTTTCTATCTCTCTCTTCTTTGTGCAGGATTCCTTTAAGTAGCTTCTACAGTGTTGGGTCAGTGATATTGAGTTTCTTTAGTTTTTGTTTGTAATGGAAGATTTTTGTTTCTTCTTTTTCTCAAAAATATTTATTTATTTATTTACTTTTATTTTTTTATTATATATATATGTGCATACAATGCTTGGGTCATTTCTGCCCCCTGCCCCCACCCCTCCCTTACCACCCACCCCAGCCCCTTTCTCTCCCCCCACCCCCTCAATACCCAACAGAAACTATTTTGCCCTTATTTCTAATTTTCTTGAAGAGAGAGTATAAGCAATAATAGAAAGGAACAAGGGTTTTTGTTAGTTGAGATAAGGATGTCTATACAGGGAGTTGACTCACATTGATTTCCTGTGCATGTGTGTTAACTTCAAGGTTAATTCCTCTTGATCTAACCTTTTCTCTAGTTCCTGGTCCCCTTTTCCTATTGGCCTCAGTTGCTTTTAAGGTATCTGCTTTAGTTTCTCTGCATTAAGGGCAACAAATGCTAGCTAATTTTTTAGGTGTCTTACCTATCCTCACACCTCCCTTGTGTGCTCTCGCTTTTATCATGTGCTCAAAGTCCAATCCCATTGTTGTGTTTGCCCTTGATCTAATATCTGCATATGAGGGAGAACATACGATTTTTGGTCTTTTGGGCCAGGCTAACCTCACTCAGAATGATGTTCTCCAATTCCATCCATTTACCAGCGAATGATAATATTTCATTCTTCACAGTTGCATAAAATTCCATTGTGTATAGATACCACATTTTCTTAACCCATTCGTCAGTAGTGGGACATCTTGGCTGTTTCCATAACTTGGCTATTGTGAACAGTGCCGCAATAAACATGGGTGTGCAGGTGCCTCTGGAGTAACCTGTGTCACAGTCTTTTGGGTATATTCCCAAGAGTGGTATTGCTGGATCAAATGGTAGATCAATGTTTAGCTTTTTAAGTAGCCTCGAAATATTTTTCCAGAGTGGTTGTACTAGTTTATTCCAATCAACAGTGTAAGAGGGTTCCTTTTTCCCCGCATCCTCACCAATGCCTGTTGTTCGTGGTGTTGCTAATAATGGCTATTCTAACACGGGTGAGGTGGAATCTAGTGTGGTTTTAATTTGCAATTCCTTTATTGCTAGAGATGGTGAGCATTTTTTCATGTGTTTTCTGGCCATTTGAATTTCTTCTTTTGAGAAAGTTCAGTTTAGTTCACTTGCCCATTTCTTTATTGGTTCATTAGTTTTGGGAGAATTTAGTTTTTTAAGTTCCCTATATATTCTGGCTATCAGTCCTTTGTCTGATGTGTAGCTGGCAAATATTTTCTCCCACTCTGTGGGTGTTCTCTTCAGGTTAGAGACCATTTCTTTTGATGAACAGAGCTTTTTAGTTTTATGAGGTCCCATTTATCTATGCTATCTCTTAGTTGCTGTGCTGCTGGGGTTTCATTGAGAAAGTTCTTGCCTATACCTACTAACTCCAGAGTATTTCCTACTCTTTCCTGTATCAACTTTAGAGTTTGGGGTCTGATATTAAGATCCTTGATCCATTTTGAGTTAATATTGGTATAGGGTGATATACATGGATCTAGTTTCAGTTTTTTGTGGACTGCTAACCAGTTTTCCCAGCAGTTTTTGTTGAAGAGGCTGCTATTTCTGCATCGTATATTTTTAGCTCCTTTGTCAAAGACAAGTTGGTTATAGCTGTGTGGCTTCATATCTGGGTCCTCTATTCTGTTCCACTGGTCTTCATGTCTGTTTTTGTGCCAGTACCATGCTGTTTTTATTGTTATTGCTTTGTAATATAGTTTGAAGTCAGGTATCATGATACCTCCAGCATTGTTCTTTTGACTGAGTATTGCCCTGGCTATTTGTGGCTTCTTGTGTTTCCATATAAATTTCATGGTAGATTTTTCAATCTCTTTAATGAATGTCATTGGAATTTTGAAGGGAATTGCATTAAACATGTAGATTACTTTTGGGAGTATCGACATTTTTACTATGTTGATTCTACCAACCCATGAGCATGGGAGATCTCTCCACTTTCTATAGTCTTCCTCAATCTCTTTCTTCAGAAGTGTATAGTTTTCCTTGTAGAGGTCGTTCCCATCCTTTGTTAGGTTTACACCTAGGTATTTGATTTGTTTTTTTGAGGCTGTTGTAAATGGAATTGCTTTCATATATTCTTTCTCAGTTTGTTCATTATTAGTGTATAGAAATCCTAATGATTTTCCTAAGTTGATTTTATATCCTGCTACCTTGCTATAGCTATTGATGGTGTCTAGGAGCTTCTGAGTAGAATTTTTTGGGTCTTTAAGGTATAGGATCATGTTGTCTGCAAATAGGGATATTTTGACAGTTTCTTTACCTATTTGTATTCCTTTTATTCCTTCTTCTTGCCTAATTGCTCTGGCTAGGAATTCCAGTACTAAGTTGAATAGGAGTGGAGATAGTGGGCATCATTGTCTAGCTCCTGATTTTAAGAGGAATGGTTTCAGTTTTTCTCTGTTAAGTATAATGCTGGCTGTAGCTTTGTCATATATAGCTTTTATAATGTTGAGGTACTTTCCTTCTATTCCTAGTTTTCTTAGAGCTTTTATCATGAAATGGTGTTGGATCTTATCAAAGGCTTTTTCTGCATCTATTGAGATGATCAAGTGGTTTTTGTCTTTGCTTCTGTTAATGTGGTTTATTACATTTATTGATTTTCGTATGTTGAACCACCCCTGCATTCCTGGGATGAAGCCTACTTGGTCATGGTGAATAATCTTTTTCATGTGTTGTTGAATTCAATTTGCCATTATTTTATTAAGGATTTTTGCATCAATGTTCATTAAGGAGATTGGCCTATTGTTCTCCTTTTTGAAGGCGTGTTTGCCTGGTTTTGGGATAAGTGTAATAATACTGGCTTCATAAAATGTGTTAGGCAGTTTTCCTTCCCTTTCTATTTCATGGAACAGTTTAAGGAGGGTTGGTATCAGTTCTTCTTTAAAGGTCTGATAGAATTCTGCAGAGAATCCATCAGGTCCTGGACTTTTCTTTTTGGGGAGACTCTTGATTGCTGCTTTAATTTCATTTTGTGTTATAGATCTATTCAGGTGATTAATATCCTCGGTTCAGTTTTGGATGATCATATATATCTAGAAATCTGTCCATTTCTTTAAGATTTTCAATTTTTTTTTGAATATAGTTTCTCGAAGTAGTCTCTGATGATTTCCTGGACTTCCATGGTGTTTGTTGTTATCTCCCCTTTTGCACTCCTGATTTTACTAAGTTGGGTTTTTTTCTCTCCTCATTTTAGTCAGGTTTGCCAGGGATTTGTCGATCTTGTTTATTTTTTCAAAGAACCAACTTTTTGTTTCATTAATTCTTTGTATGGTTTTTTTGGTTTCTATTTTGTTGATTTCAGCTCTTATTTTTATTATTTCTCTCTTTCTATTTGCTTTGGGATTTGCTTGTTCTTGTTTTTCTAGGAGTTTGAGGTGTATCATTAGGTCATTGATTTGGGATCTTTCAGTCTTTTTAATATATGCACTCATGGCTATAAACTTTCCTCTCAGAACTGCCTTAGCTGTGTCCCATATGTTCCAGTAGGTTGTGTTTTCATTTTCATTGCCTTTCAGGAAATTTTTAATTTCCTCTTTTATTTCATCAATGACTTATTGTTCATTAAGTAATGAGTTATTTAGTTTCCAGCTGTTTGCCTGTTTTTTGTCTTTACTTTTGTTGTTGAGTTCTAGTTTTATTGCATTGTGATCAGATAGTATGCACGGTATAATTTCTATTTTCTTATATTTACTGAGACTTGCTTTGTGCCCTAGGATATGATCTATTTTGGAGAAGGTTCCATGGGCTGCTGAGAAGAATGTACATTGTGTAGAAGTTGGATGAAATGTTCTGTAGACATCAAGTAGGCCCATTTCATCTATTGTATATTTTAGATCTTGAATTTCTTTATTGATATTTTGTTTGGATGACCTATCTATTGATGATAATGGGGTGTTAAAGTCTCCCACAACCACTGCGTTGGAGTTAATAGATGCTGTTAGGTCTTTAAGGGTATGTTTGATGAAATTGGGTGCGTTGACATTGGGAGCATACAGATTGACGATTGTTACTTCCTTTTGGTCTATTTCCCCTTTTATTAGTATGGAATGTCCTTCTTTATCTCGTTTGATCAATATAGGTTTGAAGTCTACTTTGTCAGAGATAAGTTTTGCTACTCCTGCCTGTTTTCGGGGGCCATTGGCTTGGTAAATGTTCTTCCAGCCTTTCATCCTAAGCCTATGCTTATTTCTGTTGGTGAGATGGGTCTCCTATAAGCAACAAATTGTTGGATCTTCCTTTTTAATCTATTTCATCAAGTGGTGCCTTTTGATGGGTGAATTAAGTCCATTAACATTAAGCGTTAGTACTGATAGGTATGTGGTGATTCCTGTCATTTAGTTGTCTTAGTTGTTTGAAGGTTTGATTGTGTGTACCTAAGGTGAGGTTACTCTCTACTTTCTTGCTTTTTCTTTTCCTGTAGTTTGGTGCTGCCTATCCTTTCATGGTTACGTTGGGTTTCACTTTCTGTGGGCAGAATCCCTTGAAGAATCTTTTGTAGTGGTGGCTTTGTGGTCACATATTGTTTTAGTTTCTGCTTATCATGGAAGACTTTTATTGCTCCATCTATTTTGAATGATAATTTTGCTGGGTAGAGTATCCTGGGGTTGAAGTTATTTTTGCCCTAAGCTCTTCTTGCTTTTAATGTTTCTGTTGAGATGTCTGCTGTGATTTTGATGGGTTTATCTTCGTATGTTATTGTTTTTTCTCTCTTACAGCCTTCAATATTCTTTCCATAGTTTCTGAACTTGTTGTTTTAATGATGATATGTCGTGGGGTAGTTCTATTTTGATCTGGTCTGTTTGGTGTTCCAGAGGCCTCTTGCATCTGTATGGGACTATCTTTCTCTAGATTTTGGAAATTTTCTGTTATTATTTTGTTGAATATATTAGGCATTCCCTTCGCTTGCACCTCTTTTCCTTCTTCAATGCCCATGATTCTCAGGTTTGGTCTTTTGATGGAGTCAGTGAGTTCTTGCATTTTCTTTTCACAGGTCTTGAGTTGTTTAATTAATAGTTCTTTGGTTTTTCCTTTAATTACCATTTTGTCGTTGAGTTCTGAGATTCTGTCTTCTGTTTGTTCTATTCTGCTGGATTGGCCTTCCGTTTTGTTTTGCTATTCTGTTTCATTCTTTTTTCTGAGGTTTTCTAATCCTGGTTCATTTCCTCTTTGATGTTGTCTATTTTTGTCCTGAGTTCATTTATCTCTTTATTAATCTTGCTTTTTGTTTCACTTTGGTGTTTATACAGTGCTTCTATGGTTTCCTTTATTTCTTCTTTTGCTTTTTCAAATTCTCTATTTTTATTGTCTTGGAATTTCTTGAGTGTCTCCTGTACATTTTGGTTGACCATATCCACTATCATCTCTATAAAATTCTCATTGAGTACCTGTAGTATTTCTTCTTTTAGATTATTCTTGTAGGCTTAATTGGGTTCTTTGGCATAGTTTATCTTCATTTTGTTGGAGTCTGGATCTTAGGATCTATTTTCTTCATTTCCCTCAGGTTCCTGTACTAATTTTTCCTGTGGGGAAACTGGCTTCCCTGTTTTTTCTGTCTTCCTGTCCTTGCCCTTGGTGTTGTTATTGTCCCTGTACTGTGTGCAATTAAGTATTTTATGGTTTGTAATAATAGCACTAGTGATACTTAGAATGGAAGGGTGAGCGGAGATGGAAAGCAAAGAAGTTAAAGGAAAAGGGAAAAACAAACAAGTAGAAAAAAACAAAACAAAGAAACAAACAAAAAAAGTTTCAAAGATATAAACAGGGAGAAACAGTGTACTAATCAACCGTAAGCTGAAAAGGCATTAGAGTGACAGAGAGTGGATTGAAAATAAAAAAATTTAAAAAAAAATGAAAAAAAAATAATAATAATAAATAAATTACAATCTCCAAGTTCAAATGCAATAAAGTTTCAGTCTTAATAAATTTGTTGTTTGTCCCTCAGCCTCCAATCCTGGAGATGGTGCTTCAGATGTTGTTCTGTAGTTGTCTAATCAAAGGGGAAAAATAAAATAAAACAGAACCGCAGAAAACAAAAAAAAAATGCCACAAAGTGTCCCAAGTTCAAATGCAATACAGTTTCAGTAAGTTTTTCAGCATGCACGTGTAGTATGGTTGTTTTCTCATCAAAGGTAGGGAGAGAGAAAAGAAGAGTCTGGAGACAGGTCTGTGGATGGCTATCTGCGGCTGTGGCTCGCCTGCCCACTGATGTCAGCCTGCTGTTGCTGGAGGTGTTATTTATGCAGATCTCTGGGGTGAGCTTAGCACTCGCTTGACCCTGTAAGCTTTGTTTACTCAGAGTTCTCCTGTGCACAAGCTGCTGCTACAAGCTTTCCCCTTGCGAAGTGCACTGGCAGAGGTGACACTGCACCTGCTTTCTCAGGCCTGTGTGTTTATTTATAGTTCACGTGGGAATTGGGTCTTCCCCCCTCTCCTATGGAGTTTTCCTCCCACCGCCGCTTTTACAAGCTTTCCCACTCCCAATTGCTGGGCATGTGCTGCTGCTCCTGCTGGCTGGCATGTTTGTTTACAGCTCACATGGGAAGTGGGTCTTCTCCCCTCTCCTGTGGAGTTTTCCTCCCTCTGCCACTTTTACAAGCTTTCCTGCTCGTGGTTGCTGGGCGCTCATCCCCGCTCCTGCCTTCTCCAGCCCAACTTGTTTATTTACAGTTCTGTGAGGGATTCCCCTCCCCCCCTCTTTGGCTCTCAGGGCGCCCCACCCTCTTTGCTACATGTCTTTATTGTTCTTATTGCTTATTACTCAGTTTCTCTTTTTTTCCATGGGTGAGGGTTGGTCTGTCCTGGGGGCTATATGCTGATCTGGCCCAGAGTTGTCTGTGGGAGTACGGTGTACTGCTTAGCTCACCTTGTGGTCCGCATCTTCCCAAGCCGTCTGGGTGCTGGCATCTGGCGGTCGCCCGGGAGCCCTCCTGGTTTCTCCATTTAACATGAAGTGGAGATGCTATGCGCAGGCTGGAGGTGTAGAGGGGTCAAAGTTTTGCCTCTTCTCAGTGGTTTTGCCTGTAAGGTGTATCTCCAGTGTCTCTCCAAGATTTTACTTTAAGAGGCACGCTTTCTGCTTCCTCCCTCTAGCCGCCATCTTGGAATCCCTCTATTTCTTCTTTAATTGTGAAGGATAGCTTTGCTGTACACATTAATCTAGGTTGACAGTTATTTTTCTTTTGGGGCGTGGAATAGATCATTCCATGCCTTTAGTGATAACGAGTTTCTTTAGTTTTTGTCATGGAAGATTTCTATTTCTTCTTCAATTGTTAAGGATTGCTTTACTGGATACATTGATTTAGGTTGACAGTTATTTTCTTTCAGGGCTTGGAATAGATCATTCTATGCCCTCCTTACTTTTATAGTTTCTATTGAAAAATCTTTTGTTATTCTGATGCTTCTCTCAGCATTCAATATCCTTTCTTCTGTGTATATAGTATTTTTACTATAACATGTCTATGGGTATTTTTTTCTGATCTTGGCTGTTTGGTGTTCTGAAAGCCTCCTGTACCATAAGTTTTCTGCCATTATTTTGTTGAATATGTTTTCTATGCCTTTAATTTGTTTCTTTTCTCCTTCTTCTATACCCATGATTTGTAGTTTTGGTCTTTTGGATGGGGTCCCAGGGGTCTTGTACATTCTATTTATATTTTCTTAGTATTTTTTCTTTGTCTTTGTCTAGTTGATCTAATTCTTCTACATTATCTTCAATCCCTGATATTCTATTTTCAACGTGTTCCATTCTATTAGTAAGACTTTCAACTGAGTTTTTTATTTGGATTATTAAGCTTTCTATTTCCTGGATTTCAATTTGATTTTTTCAAGATTTTTGTATCTCTGTTGAATTCTTTATTTATATCCTGCATTGCTTCCTTATTTCTTTCAGTTGTCTATTTGAATTCTCTTTTATTTCATTCAGCTGTTTATTTGTATCCTCTTTGAATTCATTCAGGTTCTTATACTTGTCCTTTTTAATTTCATTTATCATACTTCTTATTCTTTTGAGTTCATTGTTTGAAATTTCATCCACTTCACTATGGTTCAAGGCCCTTATTGTGGAATTGTTGACTTTTGAAGGAGACATATTGCCTTGATTTTTCTTATTACATATTTTCTATGTTGGGATTTATGCATCTGAGGCCAGGTCATTGTTTGGAAGTTTAAATTACCTATAGCATTTCAGTTTAAGTAGTTTCAATGTTCAAACAGGACACTGTAGTGGCCAGGTTGAGATACCATTTCTTATCACTGGTTTGTGACATATAGCTCAGTAGCCAAACATTTACCCAGCACTCAGGGCACTGGGCCTAATGCTCGGCATGGTTCAGATTGAGGTAAACTAGTTGGAGTCTGTTGTAGAAGGGATGGGTGTCTGCTGGGCTGCTTTCACTATAGAGGCTTTTCTTCATGTGCACTGGCAGCCACTGTTGGCAACAGGGAGCTTTAAAGCCTGTGGGATTGAGCAGGTTCCCATTTGCTCCACATGCCACCTGGTTTGTGTCCCCGGTGGACAGCAAGCATTCACACCTTAGGGTGACTCAGAGGCATAAAGGAAGAGCAAACAGAGCAGTGAGTACTGCACTGGCTGGGGGAGAAGTGAGGGACCTAGTCACTCTGCCTGCTGATCTCAAGGTTTCAAACCCCATTTAGCAGTTTACTTCCCTTTTTGGAGGAGGAGGCAATGGAAAATTTGTGATCCAGAGGGTCTGGACTTAGATATTTAGTGCTGTCAGCAAACACACACCAGTATGCAATTCCTAGGGGCAGGTCTCAGTGCTTTCCCTGTGAGGAAGAGGTGGTTGTGGGTATTACATAATTCAGAGTGTCTGGATGAAGAGTTCTGATTGACCCAATAGACAACACACGCAGCCAAGAGGCAAACCCTGGAGTCTGAATACTAAGCCAGCAACAGACAATAGGATCCACTCCTGGCCAGGGAGAGTGAGGCCACCAATAATCACCTTAGTACCTTACACTGCCAATGCAATTTCCTGCACCTTGGACTTTTCCCTGAGTCATGAATGTTCCTTATTTTCAGACCCCCAGAATATTTCTGTCTCAAAACAATAGGCCCTCTCTCAAGATGGTATCTTGCTATCATCCCCCAAAAGAAGGGGAGTGACAGCATGTGTTTCTTCACCTACTCTAGCCTTCCACACCAGAGCAGTCAGTGTTTTACAAATCCCTACCTTGGATTTAAGGGTTTCTGGGAGGGGGTGCACTTATCTTATAGCTAGAATTAGTAGTCTGTTGCCAGCTTTATCTGTTTTACCTTGTGATGGTGTCTTCACTTTCCCCTCCTGGGAAATTGGGGACTAGCTTGGAACTGTTGGCTGCTTTTGTTTCTCTGTGCTTTTCTTCTGTACTACCACCTCTTTTGTGATTCCAGATTCTCTTCCTGTCTTTAGAATATATGCTTTTCAATGTTACCTGGCTCTTCCTTAATCATGGAGTCAAAACAGTGAATGCTTCTAATCTGCCATCTTGCCCTGCTTGCATTATATTTCTTGATTTGCATATGTTGAACCATCCTTGGACTCCAGGGTGAAACCAACTTGATCATGGTGAATGACCTTTTTGATGCATGCATGTTTGAGATCTATTTGCTAGTATATTATTGAGAATTTTACATGTATATTAGAGATACTGGCCTATAGTTTTCTTTTTTTGGGGGGGTGAGGTACTGGGGTTGGAGTTCAGGGCCTCATACTTGCTAGGCAGGCATTCTACTACTTGAGCTATACTCTCAGCCTTTTTTGCTTTTTAGGTTATTTTTCATATACGGTCCCACTTTTTGCCAAGCACTGGCCTTGGAGATCTTCCTACCCACAGCTTCCAGCATAGATGGGATGACAGTCACACACTGCCACCTGTTGCTTGTTTTGTTGAGATGGGCATCTCACAACTTTTTGCATAGGCTAATCTTAAATGGCAATCCTCCCAATCTCTGCCTCCTGAGTAACTCAGAGTACAAGCATGAGCCACCACGCCTAACTACAGTTTTCTTTATGTGTGCCCTTGTCTTGTTTGGTAACAGGGTAATGTTTGCCTCATAGGATGAGTTTGGGAGGGTTCACTCCATTTTAATTCTTGGAAATAGTTTCAGAAGAATTAAGAGTTGGTTCTTTATAGTTTGGTAAAATTCTTGAGATTTTATTGGGATACTTTTTATTATTCAATCTCATTACTTCTTTTATGGTTTATTATGTTTATTTTAATGTCATCTTGGTTCAGTTTTGGTAGGTCATGAGTCTAGGAATTTATCCATTTACTTTAGGTTTTCTAATTTTTAGCATATAGTTTTTGTATTTCTGTATTATTGATTATAGTGTCTCCTTTTTCATCTCTGACTTTGTGTATTGTCTCTTTTGTTATTCCCTGGTTAAGCTAGCTAAAGTGTTATTGATTTTATCTTTTGGAATAATCAACTATTTGGTTCTTTGTACTATTCACTAATCTTTTATACTGATTTTGGCTCTATTTCATTTATTTTGCTCTGATCTTTGTCCTTCTGCTAATTTTGTTTTGGGTTGTTCTTGCTCCTTAAAATCCTTATTAGGTTGTTTATTTGAAGTCTATTTTTTTATGTAGGAACTCATTGCTTCAGTCCTAGTACTGCTTTTGCTGTAAACCTCACAAGTTTTGATCTGTTTTTTTCTATTTTGAGAAAATTTTAAATTCCTTTCTATTCAAAATCATCTTATTCAGTCTCCATGTGTTTGTATAAAATTTCTAGAATTTGTTTTGTTGCTGACTTCTAATTTTACTCCTTTGTGACCTGAACAGATACAGAATTTCAACTTTTTTGGTGGTACTAGGATTTGAATTTGGGTGCTCTATCACTTGAGCCACTTGACCAGCCCCTTAAATATTTTAATGTTTGTTTTGTGGCTTAACATGTGGCCCATTCTGGAGAAATTTCCATGTACTTGTAAAAAGATGTATATTCTGAAGCTAGTGGATGGACTGTTCTGTAAATGTACGTTAGCATCCATTTGATCTATAGTGCAGTTTAACTCTTTTTTTTTTTTTTCAGGTCTGAATGATCTGTCCATTGATGAAAGAAGGCTACTGGAATCTCCCTTACTGTTATATTGAAGCCTATCTCTCCCTTTAGGTCTAATAGTGTTTGTTTTATAAAATTGGGTGTTCCATCTCTAGGTACATATAGATTTACATTTATTATATCTTCGTATTAAATTGATCTTCTTTGTTTCTTCTTACAGTTTTTTTCTGATACACATATAGCTACTCCTACTCACTATAGGTTTGATTTGCTTGGAATATCATTTTCCATTCTTTTTTCTTTCACTCTGTGTGCCTCTATACTAGTGAAGTGTTTCTTATAAGCAGAATAGTGTTGGGTATTGCATTTTAATCCATTCAGCCAGTCTGTATTTTTTAATTGGAGTCTTTCCTCTGTTTACATTCAAGGTTTTTATCAGTAGATAAGGACTTATTCCTCTCATTTTGTCAACTTTCTTCTAGTTGTTTTGAATATTTTTTATCCTTCTCTTCCACTATTCATTTTTGTAGTTTGATGGTTTACTGTATTGATAATGTCTGATTGTTCTCTATTTTGACTTTCTGCTCTTCTAGTGGAATTTATACTTTCACATAAGGGTTCTGCTGATAAATCTGTTATATAATAGGGATACTCTTTAAGTGTGACTTTCCTCTTACAAAATTTGTAATTCTCATATGTTTGAGAATTTGCCTATAATATGCCTTGATGAACATCTTATCTGGTCATTTCTATTTGCACTCCTATAAACCTCTTTGTACATGAATTCACATTTCTTTCCCAAGATTATGGATATTTTCTGCTATTTCATTGGATAGGTTACCTATGCCATTAACCTTTTTCTCTTCACCTTTATGTATTCCAAAAGTATGACTATTTGTTTGCTTAAGGTGCCCAAAGTTCTTGAATTTTTTTTGTCTGTCTGATTAGGATGTTTCAAAAGACTTTTCAGGTTCAGATTGTTTCTGCTTGATCTAGTCTGTTGTTAAGACTTTCAACTTTACTTTTTGACTTAATGAGTTCTCCATGTCCAAAGTTTAATTCTTTTTCAAAACTCCTGTCTCTTTGCTGAATTTCTCATTCATAACCTGCATTGTCTTCCTAATTTTGTGTTAACTGGTTATCTTCACCTGGATCCCACTGAGCTTTTTAAAAATCCTTTTTAAAAAGTCTTTATCATACATTTTATCCATATTGACTTCATTAGGATCTGTTGCTATAGACTTACAGCAACAGAGGCATTCCATTACTTTGGAGACATTATTTTGTTTTCCACATTTCTTGTGCTACTTCATTGAGATTTGTGCATTTGGTAGATTGTCTCTGCCACTTTCATGGATGACCTTATTAATTGGCTTTCTCCTCAAGATATTTCTTAGGATATTAGTTTGTTATGCAATGTTGGCTTTAATTTCTAGGTGGGAACTACAGTGTAATCTTCCTACATCTTCTTTGGCTGTGACTGATGACTTTGGACACAGTGCATACTGTGGTAGAGTTAAGAGAACCCCACTGTCTTTGAAGGCCATGCAAACGTGGGACACTCACCAATTCAGGCAAGTGTGGTCCAGACAGCATTACCTGTAAGGTGCTCACTATATGGTTACTCCTACAATGGGACTGGTGTCCTCTATTAGACAACAGAGGTTTCCTCAGGCATTGTTGATACCATCTCTGCTACTAGCAACGGGCTGTGACAATGGAAGCTCCAGCGGTGGGGATTGGGGCATTTTTCTTCTTAACTAGTCAGTGGTATAGACAGATGCTATGTGGGAACAGGTGGTGGCAAGACCTGCAGCATCAGCTCTGTGCTGCTCACCCCAGACCTGACAGTATGCATGGTCAAACAAGATGTCAAGGTGGGAAGGCAGCAAGAACTGTGTGGGTAGAGTGGCAGAAAGAACCATGGTGTTCCTCTCTGACAGTGACAGTGTATGCCTAGGCAAAGGTTTGTGCTTAGCAAAGTTCTTCTCAGCCTTTTTTAGCTATGCATGTCTGGGGGCAGGACAATGGCTAAAGTTGGGGCTTTTCTCCACCTTTGACTCCTTCATCTGTAGCATGCACCCAAAGGCAGGGGACAGTCATAGCCAGAGTTGGTCAAGGTCCCTTCAGCACTCCCTAGTGCACAAAGCAGGAGACCACTGTACTTCCTCTCCACCCTGTCAGTAAGTTATGTCTGAGTGCAGAACAGCAAAGAGGGACAGCAAGGACTACATGGGTACCTCCCTTCAGTCCT
Source organism: Castor canadensis (assembly GCF_047511655.1). NCBI lineage: Eukaryota > Metazoa > Chordata > Mammalia > Rodentia > Castoridae > Castor > Castor canadensis. The sequence goes on from NC_133387.1 coordinate 55,200,249, forward strand.
GAAGGACTGGCACAAGTGCATATGCCAGTGGCCATGTGCTTGGTCACAGCAAGTGCCCTAACTCCCAATTCTCAAGGGCAGTACCCTCCATTCTTCTCTATATCTCACCCTCCATTCTTGCTCCATATGGTGCAGGGCATCCAGCAGGGTTAGACCACAGTCACTCTCTGGGCCAGGTCGGGTTCATAGGTGGCCACCCAGTACAGTGCATGTCTGATGAGAATCAGAGATGGTAATAATGCAAGGGCTTCTGGCTCCTACAGCAGTCCAAACTTGGTGGCAGATGCCAGTGCATTTTCTTTCTCTTATTATGCTGTTGTTCCAGGTCACTGAATCTTGTAAGATTACAATCTCTCTTGCTGACTTCTAGTGTTTTCTCTTGGTCACTCACTTCAAAATGAAGGTACACACTTGTCCTTTTGGTTCTTCTTTGTGGAGGAGGAGGTGAGTACGCTAGGTACCTCTAATGACCATCTTGGGTCTCCTTTGAAGTTTTTAAATAAACATTTGCAGGTTTACCATCCAAACCCAAAAGAAAATAAAAACTAATTAGTCTTAGACTAAACTTGAAAGCACATATTTGTTCCAGAAAGCAAGAAAGAGTTGTATTATTTTTTAAAAAAATGTTAAAAACTTACTAACTTAAAATGTGCACATTCTTAACATAATTTGAAACATTGACAATATACAAAATGCTAAATTTTTATAGAAACTGATTGTTTCTTTTATAATATCCTACATTACCCAGAAAGAGTTGTATTATTTTTTTAAAAAATGTTAAAAACTTACTAACTTAAAATGTGCACATTCTTAACATAATTTGAAACATTGACAATATACAAAATGCTAAATTTTTATAGAAACTGATTGTTTCTTTTATAATATCCTACATTACCCAGGAAATTTACTTACTTTTCCTGCAAAAAGGAAAGGTACATTTAGATGGAAAGCAAAAAGAAATATTTAAGACAAGCATTGGAAGCTAGCCACAGTGAAATGTTTTTCTACAATTTTCCATTTGTTTCCCCCATAATTTTCTATAGCAGTATCAGTTCTTATTGCTCTAGCAGATTGTTTAGGTCAGCAAACCATCAATACCAAGTTCTATCAGTAGTAAATCAGATAATACCTGAGAATTTTTCAAAGGTGACCATTTATGTAAGTGGATTCAATTTTAGATGAGACAAGAGTGAGAAAAAGAAGGCACTAGTGCATTGAGTCAAAGTGAGCAGTATTCAACTTATTCCTGTTTAATTCTCATACCTGCCTGAGAAGGATCATGAAGCTTCTTGTCCCTGGAAATTCTGACATACTAGGTCTGGGCTGAGAGCCAGGAATCTATATTTAAAAAGCAATCCAGATGATTTTTACCCTCATTCAAATTAAGGAACAATGTATGGCATGACTGAAAGGTTTCTCTACAGGGGACACAGTTTCTAAAATACCCAAATTTATTACACATTATTTAAATACAACCAAATGTTTCTAAGTGCCCTGGATAGCTAGTCTACAAAATTGCATGAAGAAAAAAAATTCAGATTTCTCTTCTAGTCTATCTATAACAACTGAAAAAGATGCATCAAGTGCCATAGGAGCCAACTCTTAATGGTGTTCCAAAGAAATAGTGCTGGTACTTCTCAAGATAGCCTGACCCAGTGTAAAGGAGTTTATGTGTCAGTTATTATAATGATAAACAATGATAATAAGCAGTCTTTATCAAATTCAGAGCACATAAAAAGGTTTAAAAGACAACCAGTACACTAAGTATACTGCAATCCATATATTAAATGTGTGATAAAGTGTTATAAAAAAAATGTTCCCCAATTAATCATGCCTTTTATGCCTACTCTTTCACAAAGTGACTTTGTTTTCATCACGAGGTGATACTTTTCCCCTACCCCTTGACCTGGATTTCTATTCTGAGTTGTGATTTAACCAACAGAATGTAAAAGTGATACTATTTGACTTCAAAGCCCAAGTATAAGAATTCTTGCAATTTTCACCTTTACCTCTCAGAACACTCCCATTGTTAAGTACAGACACCCAATCTTGAATACTGAATGAAGAGAGACCACTTGGACAGACAGAGTACTAGTCGTGAGGTCCCCAGTGAGTGAAGCCATCTTGGACCTTCCAGTCTCAGTCCTGACAGCCTAATGATATCAGGTATATAAATAAATTCAGACATAAATAAATAAATTCAGGTATAAATAAATTCAGCTAGACAACTAGTCTAGCTGAACACAATCAACTGACAAAATCATGAGAAAGAGTAAGTTGTTAATCACTAAGTTTTGACTGGTTTATTACATAGCAATATCTAAGTGAGATGAGAAAAAACAAACAGGATCACTTTTTCAAACACAAAACAAACTATGACTTGTGGTATTTTATTTTCTGAAAATGTAACCATCAAAACTGAACAGCAAGGAGAAAACAACTGTGAGATCTTAAGAATCTGATTCAAAATTCAACTCTTTAAAAAAGTCATGAGATATGTGAACATTAGATCAAGGGCAAACACAACAATGGGATTGGACTATGAGCACATAATAAAAGCAAGAGCACACAAGGGAGGGGTGAGGATAGGTAAGACACCTAAAAAATTAGCTAGCATTTGTTGCCCTTAACACAGAGAAACTAAAGCAGATACCTTAAAAGCAACTGAGGCCAATAGGAAAAGGAGACCAGGAACTAGAGAAAAGGTGAGATCAAAAAGAATGAACCTAGAAGGTAACACACATGCACAGGAAATTAATGTGAGTCAACTCCCTGTATTGCTATCCTTATCTCAACCAGCAAAAACCCTTGTTCCTTCCTATTATGGCTTATACTCTCTCTACAACAAAATTATAAATAAGGGCAAAATAGTTTCTGCTGGGTATTGAGGGGGTGGGGGGAGAGGGAGGGGGTGGAGTGGGTGGTAAGGGAGGGGGTGGGGGCAGGGGGGAGAAATGACCCAAGCCTTGTATGCACATATGAATAATAAAATAAAATAAATAAATAAAAATGGGCTCTATTCCTAAAAGATTAGTTTTACCTTACCCAGTAACCAAAATACTTAAAAATTTTCTAACGTTATTCTACTGCAATAATTCTTTAATGCTTTAATAGATTCCCACCTTATTGACAAAAAACATAAATAATGAAGAGCTGACATAACAAAAATATAAATAAATAAAAAAGTCATGAAAATAATTAGTTTTAAATATGTGCTTTATTGTTATAATCACAAAACAATTACAACATATCATAATAAATTTTGTTAGGATTTTCTTGCATGTTATAGAGGATATAAATCTCCCTACTTTGACCTAATTCTTCTGTTTGTTCAAAGAAACTATTTTAGATCAGAACTGAATTACAGTGGTTTTTCTCATCAAACACAATAGGCTTGTATCCCTGTAGTGAGTATGGAAGGCACTGATGTTAGGGAAATCAGCATCCAATCATGTATTTCATATCCTTTGGCAATTAGAAAACGTTAAAGTGCTTGAAAGATAGATTCTATGTGTTCAGAAAGGATTTTGTAACCTACACAAGTACCAACAAAATATTTTAAAATTAGAGTAAGATTTGCATTGTTAAAATTTGTAGATTTGCATTGTTGAGGCTTATCTTAAACACTGCATAGTTCTAGTCACTATATCATAATTTGCTTTGTTATTGCATCAGAGGAAGCTTTAAAATATTTCTACCTTCCATGGCAGAAAAAAATTTAGAGAACATGATTCTACTCATTTCTACACTTAACAAATTTCTTTAAGTCAACATTCCCTCATACCTTATATCACCAATTCAATCTCAATACCCGGCTTATTGATACATTTGGTAAGTGCCTAATCTCTAAAGATGAGCAGTGTTCATCAGCTGCATCATATCATGGAAAGAACAAAAAATCAGCTGAACTAGCTTTTCTGCATCAGTATCCAGACATGATTTCCAGGCTGTACAAGCCACAACGAACCTGTGAAGCACAAATAACACATGATGAATGATTATGTGATAGGCTCCAAATAGAGATGATGGATAGAGCCAGTACCTTTATTCCACTTGGCGGTTCAGACATGAAATGTGGATTCCTGCTGATGTTAGGTATATGTAACCTGACACTATTGAAGATGGAATATTTATATATAATGCTAGGGTACCTGTAATTCACTAGATGATTAGAGCTGAAGAACAAAAGGGAACAAAAATATTACAGCCCAACCTGCACATCCATGTTTATTGCGGCACTATTCACAATAGCCAAGTTATGGAAACAGCCAAGATGCCCCACCACTGACGAATGGATTAAGAAAATGTGGTATCTATACACAATGGAATTTTATGCAGCCATGAAGAAGAACGAAATGTTATCATTTGCTGGTAAATGGATGGAATTGGAGAACATCATTCTGAGTGAGGTTAGCCTGGCTCAAAAAACCAAAAATCGTATGTTCTCCCTCATATGTGGACATTAGATCAAGGGCAAACACAACAAGGGGATTGGACTATGAGCACATGATAAAAGCGAGAGCACACAAGGGAGGGGTGAGGATAGGTAAGACACCTAAAAAACTAGCTAGCATTTGTTGTCCTTAACGCAGAGAAACTAAAGCAGATACCTTAAAGCAACTGAGGCCAATAGGAAAAGGGGAACAGGTACTAGAGAAAAGGTTAGATCAAAAAGAATTAACCTAGAAGGTAACACCCACGCACAGGAAATCAATGAGTCAATGCCCTGTATAGCTATCCTTATCTCAACCAAGCAAAAACCCTTGTTCCTTCCTATTATTGCTTATACTCTCTCTACAACAAAATTAGAAATAAGGGCAAAATAGTTTCTGCTGGGTATTGGGGGGGGGAGAGGGAGGGGGCAGAGTGGGTGGTAAGGGAGGGGGTGGGGGCAGGGGGGAGAAATGAACCAAGCCTTGTATGCACATATGAATAATAAAAGAAAAATGGAAATAAATAAATAAATAAATAAAAAATAAAAGTAACTGTAAAAAAAAAAAAAAAAAAATTACAGCCCAAGAGGGCGCTAAAGCCCTTGTTGTGTTCACAACATAACAACAACAAAAACCTTTCTATAAAGTACCACTAGAATGAGTTGGAATATGAATTCATGTTGGGAGGGGGGATAAAGGAGAGTGGTGGAGGGGGTAAATTCAAACATGATATATTTGATACTTGTAAGCACTTTTATAAATGCCATAATGTACCCCCATCCAGCACAATAAAAAAAAAAATTGAACTTTTAAAAAAAAGTACAGCACTTAAAAAATGTATTTTAAAAGGAAAAACAGAGATAGATAAAAGGTGGGAAAAGCTATTTTTAGAAGAACCAGAGGTGGGAAAGCTATTTTTAGATGCTGTCTTTGAACCAAATCTTGCCTCAGGAAGCTGAAGTAAATAGGAGAGGAGCCTGGCTTCTGCTGGACTCAGAATAGAAAACTTGGTTCCTAACTTTTGTGAACTAGCCTTCTCCTTCACAGACACTCATTAGTTTTTATGAAGAACATGAATAAAGCTCAAAATCAAAATGTGTAGTGTACAGCTTCTGGACAACCATGCAATTTTCACATTGCTGAAAAAAGATAGCAAATTATGTCTTCAACATGGGCTTCAGATTCATCAGAATGAAATAAAAACATGTTCAATTCCCATATGTAATGATGAAACTTTTTTTTTTGTCTTTTCTTTTTTGGTATTGAACCCAGGGCTCACACATGCTAGACAAGTGCTCTACCACTGAGATATATCTAACCCCAAAACTTTTTATTTTTTGGTGGACTGAACCCAGGGCCTTATGAAAGCTAAGTAAGCACTCCACCACTGAGCTGCACCCTAGTGTTACGAAACCAACTTTTGATTTATATTCACTGAAAAATATGCAGGAACCTTTCCTATTTTCACCTAGTGATTCACCTACAGTCATTTCCCATCTATACTGTGCATGGAATTCCCAAGTATTTAGCAACAGTCACATATTTCCACAGATTATTAAAATTTTTTAAAATTCAGTTTTCTTTCTAAATTATAGAAACACCCTTTCCTATTTAAAAGAGTCACAAAAGAAACATAAATGCCAATAAATAATGAAAAATGGTTAATTTTATAAGTAAACAAAGAATCTAAGATTATCTTTTCTATCAAGTCAGTAAAAATACTCTAAAACCTAGTGTTGGCAATGATGTAACAAAATGAGAAAGGATATTCATAACAAATTATTTGTAATGACAGGAAAAGAAGATAAGGAAACAGTGAGATAAATTATGTAGCTTTTCTTACAGAACATTTCAAATTATTCCTCACTAAGTGCCGTAAGTCCTCTGATATGGAAGGGTGGAAATTATTCAATCTTTAAAAGTGTACTTGAAGCATATTTAATGAGTATTGGGAATCTGAAACGATCTTAAGTGAAAATGAAATCACAAAATGAACAAAAATTACATATTTAAATTAGTGAAAATTCTATACACAGTCTGCAGTAAAGATTGGAAACATTATACAATAATTGTTTTGTGCCTTATAATGGAAATATGGATAACTTTCCTCATATTTTATAAATTTTTTACAGTGGGAATATAGTACATTTAAAGAAAAATGCTATTTTAAACTACTATTCTTTAAGTCACACAAATTTCAAATTTAACAATGAATTGGAAAAAAATTCTTCCACACAATTTTCAGGTATTTTATCTGAAAACTACTTTCGGTATACCTGTATATACCCAAATGACTCATAAATGTATACCTCTACCTCTGTGTGCTCCACAGTCAAGTATCCACCTCCTATTGAAATATGCTCTTGTGCATGAATATAATGGGTTCTGGTGTTAGCAGGACTCTCCAAATCAACATGTATAAAACACTATTCTTGAGTCTATCCTAACATATTTCCAAACCAGTTTCTCCCCATCCTTGTAAATGCCATCATCAGAATCAGCAATCCTTTACAAATTACCAAGTTTCAGGTATTCTTTGGACTAAGACAGTTCCTAACACCCCTCATTTCATTCTTGTCCATGTTTCTGTCCACTCAATTTATACTCCATATAGCAGCCAATGATACTGTTACATGTAAGTAAAACATGTAACTTCCAGGCTTAAAATGTATGAAATGCTTCCCTATTATTATAGAAAATTCAAACTCCTTATGTTACAAGGCTCTACATACCAGTATCTCCAGTTTCTTTCTTTTGTTTTTTTTTTTAAGCTTTCCAAGTGATTCTTATGTGTACTCAGGGTCAACAACACTGTCCTAACAAGATTTAACTCCTGTCTACCTCTTTAACTTCTACTGTCACCCTTCCCTCAACTGCTAATTTACAGCTATACTGCTTCTTTCTGCCCCTTTTAAGTACCAAGTTCTTTCTTTTCCTAGGACCTGTACACTTTTTTTCAACAAAGTTACTCTGAAAATATTTACTGACTGCATCGTATTTATGAGGCATTGTTACAGAGTTGGGGATATAGAAACAAACACCCTGTTCTTATGGAACTTACATTCCAGGGAGGTAAAAATAGATTTTACACACACACACACACACACACACACACGCGCGCGCACACACACACACACACACACACTAGGTATTTTTTAAGACTATAAAGAAAAAGCAGCAGGTGTATAGAGGGGAGACAAAGTGCTATTTTTATATTTCAGATAGTCGCAGAAGACCTCTCAGATGAGGTGACATTTGAAGAAATGTCTATATGGAGTAAGGGCAGATTATCCTTGCATATATCTTAAGGAAGAGAATACTAGGCAGAGGAGATCATAATTATGAATACCTGAGGAGGGAGCTTGTTTGGAACATTTAAGAATCAACAAGTCCAGTGTAGCTGGAGTGAAAGACTGAGTTGTAGAAGATACAGTCAGGAAGGCAATTGAGAGCTAGATCATATAGGATCTCATAGGAGGACTTTGGATTTTATGTTGAGTGAAGTGGGAAACCCTTGGAAGGTTTTGAGTGGAAGAGTGACAGGACTTGAGTTATATTTTTAGAAGGCCCCAGGGCTTCAGTGTAGTGAGTAGTCTGTAGGAAAGCCCAAGTGGAAACAAGATGATCGCATAGAAACCAGGTGCAATAGACCGCGTGGATGAAGATGGTGGCTTGGCTTGGGTAGAAGCGGAGAAGAGCGTAAGCATAGTCAAGGTTCTAGACAGTTGTTTCCTTGTCTATACTTAGAATTACTTCCTTCTCTTTAATGTCTCAGCTTTATCACTCTCCAGAGATAGTCACTCACCACACTGTATGAAGCACTGCACCACCTCCCTAGCAGTAAATCTCTATAACCACACCAAATTGCTTATTTTCCTGTACAGCATTCATGACTATTGAAACCTATTTTTTGTTTGCTTTTGTCTATATCTAGGTAGAAAGTAAAATCTTAAAGAAAGGGGATTTTTTTTGTTCTTAGCACCAAAACAATACCTGATACACTATAGACTATACCACTAAATGTTTCCTGAGTAAGTAGATGGAAATTCTTCCCCAAGATCATTAACAGTAGAGTTTTCTCAAAGTCAGAGAGCTGTGAAATATGTAGCCTAACTCTTATCACTGCATAGAACATAGAATCTCCTATTTGTCAAGGAGCATGTTAGAATTCTTACTTACTCTCTGTGAATGATTTTAGACCTCTGACTCTTTTTCTATGAAAAAAAAAAAAGACCCATGTCTAGCTTTTATCATTCAGTTTTTAACTGTACACTGATGTACACAAACTGACTATTATGGGAATATATAATTTAAGGACTTAGAAGTCAACAATAACAAGTACCATTGTATAACTACTATGCACAAATCACACTTGACATGGAAGCAAATGATAAAATTTTGAGAAAATACTAAAATCTTTTAAAAGAGGAAAGTATAAAAACATTCCAATTTTCTGCATGCCATCTGAAGTATCTCTAAGCCTACTTCCTTTAATCTGTTGGTCTAGAGCCCATCAATATGGCTGACCAAAAAATATTTACAAATCTTAATCTGAACTTATAAAAAAATACTTTGTATAGGCTAAATATATTAAAGAATATACTGATTTTGAAGGTGATCATATGATCATTGAAACAACCTGGAAAGTATTCTATATAAAAACTCCTAAAGGATTGGTTTCACAAGTGTCTGAGAAGCATGACAGAGAAACAAACACACAGTGAATGCCAAAGTGGCAATAAAAGTCACTTATGCAGCAAGTGACAGGTGACAACATAATCAGAATCATGGTGTAGGAAAAATATTCAAATAACAAATGTGATACCTTTCTTACTCCACTCAGTAAGAACAAAAAAAGAGCCTCACCTGTCATCTCTGATATGGTAGAAAAATCCATATCCATTGTGTACCATGGGAACCACCACTCCTTGAACTCGCAAATAACCAACCAGACTTGTTGAGAGAACAAAATTTCCACCTCCTCCACTGTATGGCACAAAGAAAGGATATTTTATAGGCATACAGATTCTTATATTATTTTTGAAGAACTTTTAACATTCAGAAAAAGAAGCTGATTCATAGAAGCTATAAAACACTACACTATTATTACCTTCTGGAGAAAAGTGGGTCAGTGAAGAGTTCTGGAACAGGGAGGCCTTCCTCTTTTGCTATGAGTAACAGACCTAAAAGGTGCCGGTCAAATCCTGCAATAAAATCCAAAATCTGAAGTTAGAAAAAAGTTTTCAACTGAAGAGATTTTTTTAAAAGTCATAGTAGTTTCAATGTAAGTACCTTTTCCAGCTGAACAATCTTTCATCATTTTATTATGCTTTGCAAAAGCTTGTAACATGTTTTGCTGCTTCTCAAGAAACTGTGTTAAAAATGAGGACAACCAAGTTTCAATACAAATCAAGAAACTAAATTTCAATAACAAACTGTTTAAAACCCAACTAAACAAACAAACAAAACCTAAATTCATTATAACTAGGATTTGGGTAATCTGGGACAGAAAAGATTTCTACGTAGCCCTGCAACACATGCTTCTGTCTTTCCTTAATCCTTCTATTGCCTTTTCTTCCATGTATACCCTACTTCACTCCTGGAATAGGAAGATAGGAACTTGTAGGCAGCACTGAAGTGACTGACATACATAAAAACAGAAACAACTATGATTTCAGAACAAAAGCATAACTACAAAAGTGGTAATAAAAAATTTCTATGAAAATAAACACATACATGAATCATATCTATCAAAACTAAAGAAATAAGCAAAACGCCAAAATAATAGTAGTAAAGAAATACACCATTGTCTAATATACTTCAAAAAAATTCAAAACAAAACATACACACCTGTTATGGAAAAATGATTTCAAACAAGAACCAGAATCTGTGATGTCAAAAACACTCAACTAACCACATGAGGAAAAGCTTCCTTTTAAAGGTATGGTAGGAAAATTCTGCATTTTTCTGGTGGTTTTCTAAAGGTAGATCAGTAGTAGTAAAATATTCAAGAGTACTAAAGACACTGCTTAGAAAATGACACAAATGTGTTTCTCTTTAGGTCTTCTCAGTTTTTTAGCATATACTTCACTGGCAAAAGAACACATGCTCTGAACACTTCAGAGAGTATGTCTTAAAGTATTTTAATGATCCAGGGAAACTGAAGCAAAAGTTAGTTATTCAAAGGCTAAGGTTCCTTTAAAATAATTAAATCCTTCAAACTTTTCTTTTCTAATACTTACGCTGGCAGAAGGATCCTGCATGGACTGGCACCACTTGATTGCTTCTACTGTACATGAGCGCACAGTCTCTGTACGACCATGATAAAAATATCTTGTCATGGCTGTTTCATAGCAGCAACCAGGGCTATGAAAAAAATTTCAAGTGTATCATAAAAAAGAAAATTCTTTAATGTTATTACAAATACAGTTACCTAATAAAGCTGACTCTGTTCAGAAAAGAAGTTGTACAATTCACAGTATAGTTGAGACTCTGAATAACAAAGAATCTTTTCAAAACTAAAGAGCAAGAAAATGCTCTGATAACATAGGCTATTTCAAAGGATTGGCTGCTCTCAGGTTATATACATTGCAGTCTAAGGTAGGCAGCCTCCAAGATGGCCCTGAATGATCCATAACTCTTGCTGTTTATGCTCTGGTACACTCTGGGTGTGGGCTGGATTTAGTGACTTGCTTCTAGACAGAATACAGCAAAAGTGATGCGATGTCACATTTGAAATCAGGTTATTAAAAAAAAGCTCTCTGTTGCTCTTACTTCTTTGCTCTAAGGAAACCCAGTTGGCACACTGGAGAGGTACAGGTGGCAAAAACTGAAGGAAACCTTCTGAACAAAAGTTAGGGAGAAAGTGAGTCCTGCTAATAACTTTGTGAGTAAACTGGGACATAGATTCTCCCTCAGGAAACCTATAAATAAAAACTCAGCTCTAGTTGACACTATGCCCACACAAATGAGACAGATATCTAGCTAACCTGTGCCTTGATTGTTGACTTTTAGAAAATGTGACATGATGAATGTTCATATTCTAAGTCATTACATTTTAGGATAATTTATAACAGAAATAGATAATACAAAGTCCTTGGCTTTTGCTTCTTCATATAGAACACAGATAACTAGAATTAAGTAGAAGCATTAAGTTCCTAAGAGTGGTATCTGTTCCCAAAACTAGTGAATGATACATAATTTTTAGATATAAAGTACTCTTACTTGTCCAGTCGCTAGCATTTATGCTCAGATGAGATCAAGTGGAGGGAGAGTGAAAGGTCTGAATGTGGGCACTAAGAGGGTTAAAATACTGTTTAAGTTCATCTATTCAGTGACCTTTTGTCAAATGATTTTCAACAATGATATGTAGACCATTCAATTGAAAGCAAGCATCAAATCTTCAATGATGCTGGGGAAACTGGATATCCACATGCAAAAGAATGAAATTGGACTCTGGTGGCTAATTTTATACATTAACTTCATTGGATGAAGGAACACCCAGATAGTTAGTAAAACTCATTTCTGAGTGTATCTATGAGGGTGTTTTCAAAATATTGTGGCATTTGAATCTACAGACCATAAGTGAGCATTATCCAATCTGTTGAAGGTCCAAACAGAAAAACAAGACAAAGGAAGAGCAAAGCCACATACGAGCAGGAGCATCCACCTTGTCCTGCTCTCAGACGTTGGTGCTCCTGAACCTTGGGCCTGCAGAACTGGACCATCATGACCCCCATGCCACTTAACTTACTTCTCAGGAATGGACTCAGACTGCATCATTTCTCTTTCTCTCTCTCCACACATACACATGTACACACAAACACAACTTAGAAAAAAACAGAGGGCAAATGCTTCATCACTGAATTTGGTAATGATTTCTTGAATATAATACCAAAAGCACAAGCAGCAAAAGAAAAAAAATAGAAAAAAATTGGACTGCATCAAAATGTTAAACTGTGCATCAATGGACACTACTAAGAGGGCAAAAGGTCAATCTGCAGAATGACAGACAATTTTTGTAAGTCATATATGTGATAAAGGTTTCATGTCCAGAAAATATAAATAACTCCTAAAAGTTAACAACAAAAGAAAAACCCAATGAACAAATGTGCAAAGGAACTGACCAGGTATTTTGTCAAATATACAAAGAGCCAATAAACATGTGAAAAGATACTCCTCAACAGTCATTACAGAATACACAGGAAAACCAGAGTGAGATACATCTCATGAATACTAGGATGGCTACAATTTTTAAAATAACAGTTGGCAAGGATAGGGAGAACTGGAAGTTCTGCATTGTGATACAACTATATGGAAAATAGTTTGGCAGTTCCTCCAAAAGTTAAACACAGGATTACAACACATCCCAACAATTCTACTCCTCAAAAGAATTAAAAACCGGATTCAAAACAGATACTTGTACGTTGATGGTTATAGCAGCACTATTCATGATAGTGAAAAGGTGAAAATACGCCAGGCATGGTGACTCATACCTAAAATCCTACTACCTGGGAGATATTTTCAATTCTTTCAAGGAGTGTATACCATAGTGAATACTTAAAATGGTGGGTCAGGCATGGAGGTGCACACCTGTGGTCCCTTCTATGTGGAAGGAAATCAGGAGGATCACAGTCAAGACCAGCCTGAACAAAAAGTTGCTGAGACCCCCATCCCAAGCAACAAGCTGGAGTGGCGGTATATACCTGTAATCCAAGCTACATAGGAGGCATAGGTAGGAGGACAGGTTGGCCAAGGACAAAAACATAAGAACCTATCTGAAAAATCAATGAAGCAAAAAAGAGCTGGGAGTGCAACTCAAGTGGCAGACCACCTGCCTAGCAGCACACAGCCCTAAGTTCAAACCCGAATACCACACACACACATGCATGCACACATGCACTCAAACACTCACGTTCACATGCATGCACTCACACACACCACACATGCACACAAACTCACATACACTCACTCTCACACGCACACACACCACAAACACACACACGCACACATGCACATACCACACAATGCACATACTCACACACACACATGCACGTGTGTACACACAAGTTAAAATGGCAAATCTCATGCTGTATGTGTTTCCCACAATAAAGCATTATAATCTGCTTAGTGCAAATATACTAAAAGGGCATTACAGAGTTATAACATGTAGAAATATAACATATGACAACATGAACACTGGGAACAGGGAAACAGAAGCATTCTAGTTTAAGGTTCTTACATTATATCTGAAGTGGAAAATATATGAAGCATGAAGGTAGACTGTGATAAGTTAAAGATATAAATTTCTAAACCTTAGTGTAATTACTTGAAGAGCTGACAGGGATAAAATGACACAAAAAATGCACTTCTAGAATTCAAATGAAGACAAAAAAGAAATAAAGATGAGAAAATAAACAGCAATATGGTAGACTTAAACACAACTTTATTGGTGGTTATACTAAATGCAAATTAATCATCTCATTTAAGACAGACATTATCAGATTGGACATAAAAGATAAAGGGGCTTCCACTTCTGCCTAGGATACAGAAAGTCACAATATGGTGTCCCTCCTACTCTAAAAGTGAGTAAAGTCTGTATAATCTACAAAATCATAACTTTTCATAACTTATCAGTAAACAGGATGCAAGAAAACCAAGTGATCTGAATGCCAATAAATGGAAAAGCCTCTTGTAGAAGAGATCAAGCACTTCAAAAGTATCACATGAATACTTTTCATGTGATAAATAAAATATCAAAGAAAATCTGTGAAATGTCTCAGATATACCAATAATATATTAGTATATACTAATATAGATATAGATATAAATATATACTATTGAAGAAAGCACAAAGTAAGGTACAAAGTGAGAAAGAACACTAGGAGTTAGAATGAATTGTTATGTAAAAGATTCTGAAAATGGAAACACATGGTCCTCACCTTCCATGTAATCTGTAGTAGGCCAGCTGAAGTGCAAGCTGAATAAATGTGTCAGGGTGAAGCATCTTCTTCTTGGTTAGCTTTTTGCCAAAAGATGTGAAGGCATATGCTACAACTTGTAGATCAGATGCCTAATAAAGAATATGACAGTGAAAAATCACTAAGGACAATACCCCCAAAGAGAAACAAATTATCATTTGCATTAAAGTGATCATCAGACATACAGGATTAAAGGTATTAAAGTTGTCATTTTAAAATGTTTTATGTTGAATGCTTGTGTGAGAGCCACATTTATGTATGTGGTATTCAAAAGAGAAAGCATTACTGTCTAGGAGAAAGTGAAAAATCTACCTGTTTGAGGTACTGGGCTTTTGCTTGGTTGATGTCATTTAATATTTTCTTATCCACAGTGAAAACAAGCTCCTCTGGAAGTGGTATATCCTGTCCTTTCTCTGAACCCTAAAAATAGGGAGGACTCAAATATATTTTCATATATGAAAATGTTAGGGGAAAAAAAGGATGAAGTATTTGTTCTGGCATACCTTCCATCTTCCTTCAGTCTCTAAAATTTTTTCATCAACATAATAGCCAATGCTAACCATAGTCATCGCATCAAAAGGTGCATGCTAAAATGAAAACACACAATATTTTCAATCCTTTGTATCAGGTTAAAACTTGACCCAGTATTTTCCTTTCACTTTCTCTTTACTTTTAATGGGTAAGGTATAGCCTCAAATGGTTCACATCCTAATGATAAAGATATAGATATCCAAAGAACAGGACCTATTTATGTTTTTGAGAAAAAAAAAAAAGCAGAACAAATGTTTAAAGTTGAAAGCACCTAACAGGGCTCTTGTAAGTAATGGGTATGTGTGTGTAAAGTAACATGACCAATCCACAGAAATTAGCTGCTATTTTTACTGGAAATCAGAGCAGTGTATGTATATAGCCAAAATGTCCTGGAACTATAAGAACAATGTGGAAATCAATTGGGGATGGCATTAGGATGGGTATGAACTTCTTTAGGGAAGGAAGGTTACTGGGTAACAGAAAGCATAACCATTCTGGGTATATACCTGCCTAGATATGGCAGAAATAATTCTCAATGGTTAAAAAAGTGGGAGAGATGGGCTCTGTTACAGGTGTTATGAATTTGATGGCTATATTGAGGGAAAGGAATTGTAGCTAGTGAATTTTCCCACTTATTGTGGAGGACAAATTTTTTTTTGCCTTATTTCCCTCATGTTCCTTTGGTGATAATCACATCAGATGGTTCCTTCTCTGTGTTACTGCTTCCACTTAACATTAAAGAATTATCATTCATGAACTGAATGTAATACTGCTAGCCTTGAAAGGAAAGAGGGAAAGCTTGAGAGGAAGTAATTAATTGTCTTAAATGTTACCCTAACACTATGGGTTGTTAGCGTATGTTGTCCTGTATCATGGCCCAACGGAGCCTTTAAGTACAGTTTAACTTACTTAAGTGGCCATAACATAGGCTAGGCTCCTGAGAAAAGAGGTCAATCCAAGATGCATAGCCATTCATCTGTCAGCACCAAGTGCAAATATCAAGAAGGGCAGGTCATTGATGAACCTACTTTCCAACCACATCTCACACTTAAGTAGTGGTTTACAGTTTTATAAAGAATTTTCACAGATATTATCACATATATTGCTTAAGAGAACAGTATCAGTTTCTACCCATTTTACTGAAATCAGTAAATAAGAACAAGAGGGATGTTAGTCTCTCTGTTACAGACAGGCCCAAGAGAAATTGAGAGAAGCCAGAAGGTAATAACTACCTTACAAAGGATACTTTGCAGGGAACAAAGAGGACCTAACACAGACTGGAAGGTCAAGGAAATCAAACAAGGCACAGAAAAGAAGAAAACAGGCAATTAACCAAAAAAAGAAATATTCTGTCAACAGTGGATTCAAACGAAGAATAAAGAAAACAATCAAAATGGCTCAGCAAAACCTTTTATGGTCACTACCATGAGCTACTATGATAAATGTCTACTTTTAGCACCTGTTTATCACCAACCCACCTGCCTTTGGAATAACAGCTACTTTACTTGGCAACCATCACATCTCTCTGTAATGAGTTGAATGAGACTAATTCTACCCATTGAGTTCCAAGGTTGGGCATGTAACCCAGGCCAAGCTAATGAAAGCAACTGTCCCAGGTACAGGCACATGGTTCACAGAGATGAATTACAATCAATAAGTGTTTTTTCAGGACTTTTGTTGGAACCACTGGAAAAGAAGAAGCTGGCTATTTCCACTGAAGTCACTAAGCTAAGTAAGAGAGCTATGAAATAGACTTGAAACTATAGATACAATAATCACAATGGGCAGTCTCCTAAAAAGTCAAACAAGAGTGCCAAAAAATGGGGGAAAAGATTTGTAATGAAAGCATTTGGATACTGGAATTCAGCCTTATCCACATTAGTTATACTCCTATACTAACAAATTTTTTTTAAGCTAATGATGGATTAAATTTCTATCACTTAAAAGTGAATAAATACAAATTAATGAAAAACATTGAAAAGGGCTAGGCTAGTAGTGTTTGCCTAACATGCAGGAGGTCCTGGACTCAATCCCCACCTCTGGGGAAAAAAAAAAAAAGACTGAACCCTTTTTCTTATTTTTCATTTTCTTGGTTTATAGACCTCTTAAATGGAAGACAGAGAAAGAAAAGAAGTTCTTTATTTTTTACGAAAATCATAAATGCTGGCAATTCCCTTTCCCTTCCTTCCTTTGATACTCATAGTCTAAATGGTGTCCCAAAGATCATGTGTCACTGTGGGAAAACAGTTACCTAGTTACTAGGGAAATCTTGAAATCTAGAAGTATACCTATATACATCTCCTTAGGTATGGGGAATGATACCACACAGTATCTTTAAAAATAGGGTACGATTTTTAGTAAGCAGACAAGTTTTAAGAAATTACACTACACAAAACTTATACAAAGTTCCTTTTTGCAGATAACACCAAACTGTTGGCCTTAGTATATAAGAAAATAACTTGACTATGCTTTTTCACTAAGAATTCATAATTAAATTTTTAAAAAATTCATTAGTTTACTTACATCACAATTAGAGCCAAATACTCCATTAGAAAAGGAAATCAAATTATAGGATTTGTCACCCCAGCGCACTACTGGATCTCCAACAAGAAGTGCTTCAAGTACCTAAATTTAATTTTTCCAATTTAAAAAGGGTTTTAACATTGTTCTATAACTATTAAACTTAAACATAACTCAATTTAAACATAAATATATCATTTCATTTTTATTTTCAGATCAACGAAATATAATAAAGTGATAAGACAGTTATATTCAGGGGGTAATAATTCTGGCCCTGACTTCAGCCATTTCTCAATTCTTGAGTTAGGAAAATCCAACCAGAAAATAGAATGCTGGTACCTTATTCATGGATGTTTATAGAACATATGATTGAAAATATTAACCTTCAGTAACTTGAATAGTATAACAATTCATATTCCACTAAACCTATTTTTCAAACTGTAGATTTTGGCCCATTTAATGAGTCATAAAATCAATTTAATGCATCACAATGAACTTCTTCACTAAGAATAAAATAGGATAGAAATAGCAGTTTGTATCACAGACAGTAAAAGTAACTACTATTTTATAAAATTTACATATGTGTATACATGTATGCTCATGTATGTATACACAGTGGCTGGAATCTAATCCTATTTCTAAATACAGACTGTGGCCCAAAAAGTTTGAACAACACTGCATTAAAATATATTCTTCCTTAAGAAGTAGTTTGGTGATTCCTGCTCCTTGCCCCACAATATAGCTAAAAAATGTTGTTTCTGGCTATAAGATTGTTAATCCTGGCTTATTTTTTCCTATCAGTATTTCATATTGATGACTGAATTATGAAATACTTTAAGTGTTTTTGAAAAATGATAAGCCTCTACTCATATGATTACTACCTCTTATTCCCCAGGAAATGAAAACATTACCCTAGGGGTGGGGGGGGAAGTCACATTTATCCTTAAACATACCCAAGTCAGTGTTCAATAAAACCAAATGACATAAATTATTTACAAGAGTGATACATTATTTGGAACCAATCCTTCCAACTAGTTGAGGCACACTAGTGTGAGTTTGGGAAGGGAAGTTAACTTACTCCAGTATCCTGTGCAATATTCTGTGTATACAATCAATGAAACAGTTGGGGAACACTGACATGTGATATGTGAGCAAAAGTCATACTTCTTTAAACAAGGTTCAAAATATATATAAGCAGTCTTAATGTAGCAACAACTTACAAAGCACTATTTATGTGCAAGATTCAATTTTTATATGTATACTTCATAGCTGAGAAAAATTCTAAGAGCCTTATAATAAAAAAAAAAAACCTTTTTCTGTTTAGTATCCATAAGAATCCTCCAGAAAAGAAGACAACAGAAGAAGATAGTTACCTGAGAATAATTTTGTGGAGTTACATGTGGACTGCCATCCTCGAAGGAATATACCAATAAACTGCTCTGAATTTTTTCTAAGAAAGTCAAGTTTTGCGGATTAAGACTAATCAGATGTTCTCGTGCCTAAAGAGCAAGGAGATAATAATCAAATACTACAATTTAAATACAATATATCCAGAAAGAATAAAAAATGCTAGCAAAAAGTTTCATTAAGAATAGTGTACATAGTCAAGCCTAAGGCATCATAGTGGTGCCCATGTATCTCAGGCCCTACTGCAAAGACAGTGGCTATGGTGCTGATCTGTAGGGTCAGAAGTCACTATGCTTAGGACCACCAAGAGGCTGCTGAGGTTGATTTGAACCCAGTCAGTGATGCAGGTCCCTGGTCTCTGGGTTGCCTAGCAGAGGAAGCACCAGCCCTCCCTCAGCTCACTGCAGCCTGCAGTCACACAGTCTGTTAAAGGTCTGGACAATGCCATCTAGAAACCAGTCCAGTCCATCCTAAACAATGACCTCCCTGTTTCACACTGCTCAGAGACTATCAGAACATCCCTGGAATTGAGAAAGTTGATGATCTGAAAAGACTCTTGTCTTTGGATATGGTCAACCAGAAAGAGAAAAGTCAAGCAACAATAGTTGATGAACAAGGCCAGGACAGACCCCCCCCCCAGGACACCAGATCCCTGGAGGCTGGAATTGTTGCCTTGACCAAAGATCCACAATTAGGAAGAACCCATGCAGAAACATGGAAAGGACAAAGCCCACAAATAATATCTGCTGTGAACATCAACCAGAAGAAAAAGATGCTTGATAACCTCTGTAAGACCAACTATGATGTCTTTGTGAAGACATGCAGGGAGCCAGGGGTTGATGCACCTTTCTCCTCTGCTTTGTGTTTCCAGGAGAGAAAAAGTTTAAGAAGAAAAAAACCAACAACAACTACAAAAAAAACCAACTTAAAAGCTGCAGCAGCAGCAACCTCAAAACAGGAAAAGCAGGAGGAACCCAGAAAGCCAAAGAGCCCATCCAAAGTCTAGCCACAGGTATTTAAAGAAAATCAATAGCATCTCTTTAAAAAAAATGGTATAAACTATTACCTTGGCCCATTGGGTTCGCTCCTCACAGGTCAATGCTGGTACCCCAGGTCCATCAGGCTCACTATGGCACTTCTTGTAGATATATGTCAGTTGTCTTATGGAAGATTAAAGAAATCAGATTCAAAAAGAGCACAGGCAAATAGGACTACATAGAGCTTCAACAGATCATGATATTCATTAATACTTAAATGTTTTACATACCATCCAAAAAAAACCAGATTATGACAATAGCTGTAGATTTACTTCCTAAACTACAACTTTTAAAAAAAAGTGATTATTTGTTCTATTTACACCAAAAGTACATTTGACAATAATTTATATTTAAAAAATAAGTTTGGCTAATACAATTTATACTTTGAAAATACACATGCATTTCCAGTGTTCAGGTAAGTACCCTTTACACCTAGTAAGACAGCTATACTCAAAAAGGCAGGCAGTAAGTGTTGATGAGGCTATGTGGAGAAACTTCAACCCTCATATACTGCAGTGGGAAATATAAAATGGTACAGGAATTCTGGAAACCAGTCTGGCAGTTTCTCAGACAGTTAAACAACATTACCATATGGCTCAGGAATTCTACTCCTAGATATATACCCTATGACCACATAAAAACCAGTACACAAGGTTCATGACAGCATTAGTTATGATAACCCAAAAGCAGAAACAACTGAAATGTCCATGAACTAATTAATGGTTAAAATAAAATGTAATACACCCAGATAATGAAATATTACTCAGTATGAAAAGGAATATAGCACTAATGCATGCTAAACATGAATGAACCTTGTGAACAGTAGGCTATATGAAATAAGCCAAATATAAAAAGACAGATGCTTATAAGATCTCTTTCATATAAAATGTCAAGAATAGGAAATTTATAGTAAGAAAGTAGGTTGGTGGTTACCTAGGGTTGGGGGTTAGGGATGTTTTGGGAGATAACAAGAAGTGACTGCTAACAGTGAAGAAGAATTTGTGAGCAATGGGAGTGACTGCTTATGGCTACAAGGCTATTTTTGGGGGTGACAAAAATGTTCTAAAACTGATCGTAGAATTGTAATTCTGTGAAATACTAAAAAACTCTCAATCATATACTTTAATGTATAAATGGTATATGAATTAGATCTCAATAAACCTACTATTAAAAATGAAATTAAATAAGAATTAAAATGGTCCCTCCTCATTGCCTCCAATTACAATACAATTCTCTGACTCCTGTAAGTTGAAACCCTTAGTCATATTTGTTTCCTTTCTTTTCAAATCCAGTCATCAGTTCTTATTAATTTTATCTCTAAAACATTTCCTGAATTTGTCTTTAAAATCCCAACCTCTTACTTCTTTCCTGGATTACTGCACTGGCTTTTAATACAGTTCTTGTGACACTCTGACTCATTACAATTCAGAATGTGACCAATTTATCTTACATTTCTAATGTGTCTTACATTTTTACATAAACTTTCATAACACACAGCTTTGCCTAATCACTTAATTCATACACATATGCTTGTATATTTCAAATATACACACAATAAACCCATCCACAGGGAAATTCTATTGGATGCTAACCACTGAATTAAGCAATGGAATTTGAGACAGGGAAAAGGAAAGAGAAAGACACCTGGTATCTATTCTTTTGGAGATACATCTATATTTGAAACATGGAAATAAATAATTTCAATCCAAACAAAGATTACAAAGATATGTACAAAGAGCCTAAGGGAGGCTACTCTTTGGGGTTTGAGGAAAGGGAAAAGGAAATTGCTGACCTTGTGGTGACAGATAAGAATCTGCCAAGCAGACAAGGCAAGAGAGGGTATTCCAGATAGAATACATGAGTATGCTAAAAAAAAAAAAAAAAATCAGAGATAATCTGACATGTTATAAGGATTGCAAGCAGAACAATGGGGTAGAAGATGATGCACAAGAAGGAAGGGCAAGACACAGGCAAACGTCAAATCGAGATCATGCTAAGGGATTTGAATTTTATCCTAAGCTACAGGGAACTATTTAAGAATTTTAAGCAAAGGTGGGATACAATCACATTTTAATTTTAAAAACTGTTAACAGTATGGACAATATATGGAAGCAAGGAAACCATTTTGGAATTTTAGTTAGTAGTCCAGCAGAGAAGTAATGAAAATCTGAAATGACAATGGAGATAGAGAAGATAGAAGAACCGGAGAAATCTTTAGGAGATACAACAGCGAGGGCTTGGCTCCTGATTAATATGGGACACAAGGGAGATGCTGAGGGACTCTCTAGTGGTTCTCACACTTGGATAACTAAGTAGGTTCTACTACCACGGAGGAAGATAGGAATGTAAGAAGGAAAAAAGCATGGAAAAAGAAGTTAGGCATACTAACACCATGTTTATACCAGAGTTCTTGTTATCTTTGTTATATTTAGTAGTAGAGAAGTAATTCTCTACTACTAAAATTAAGAAAAAACCCCAATGTAGTGAAATGTTAAGTGTGTATGGAAGGCTAAGGACGGTAGCATGCTGAAACAAAACCAGTCTGCAATGGGCAACTTTAGACTACAGGGCCAAACCAGAAGTTAGGCTAATACAGTTATAATTTTGGGTTTTTTAAAAAGAGAAAATCAGAAATCCAGACTTTTATGTAAATTCATCTTACTTTTAATTGTGATTCAAATTTTGTTATCTAAGCAAAATACTTCACAAGCTAAATTGATTCCTTCCAACCTTACAAGTAACGATCTGGTATGTTTCAAATTTAATAATACTATGGAAAAATGGGTATCCTCATATAATACTGGAAGGGAAGATAATACTGCTCTGGATGATAATTTTGCTTAAATTTCACTTGTATCAACCCCAAGATATTTTGTCCAAATACACAGAGGCATACTTGAAAATGTTCATTGTATGGCATGGCAACAAATGGAAACATCTTCAATGCGTACTAATGGAGAAGTGGTCAAATATGCTATAGTGAATTAATTTGATGGAATTCAAACTTTAAAAAGAATAAAATAGATGCACCTGCACCCCAATAGAAATATTATCTTATTATTGACTACATGAAGTAAACTTCAGGAAAGTATCTAAAATAACTAATTTTTTAATGTACAACTATCTCTCCCTTACACTGCACAAAAAAATCAATTCTAGGCAGACTGTAAATGTGAGAGGCAAAACAAAACTCTATAGCATAAGAAAATATCTTCTTGGCACTGGGATTAGGGGAAATCTCTTTAAAATAATATGAAAAATATCCATGTGGTAAAATAGTAATTGGATTACATTTGAATTAAGAACTGTTCATCAAAAAGATGCCTTTAATAGAATGTAAAAGTAATATGTATCTCCTATTCTGTAACACATAAAGCCAAGAAAGAGTTCTTATATAGAATGGATATATAGCTACAATACTCACACATTAGTGGAAATGCTTATAACTACTTCAGAAAACTGTCTTGTATGGAAGTTGACTGGCACACCACCTTATGCCTCACCAAATCCTCTCCTAGGTGTAATCCAGACAGAAATGCACGCACATGTGCACCATAGACTTGTGTAATAAAAACTGTAAAAAACCTGACCAATCACCTTCAGGGAAGAGGGAATGCACAGTGGCTGGGAAGAGGATTGAGGGAGCTTCTGGAACACTGGAAGTGTTCTGTTCTCACCTGGGTGGTGGTTACATATTTAGTTGTACGCTCTGTGTATACTTCTGTATTATAAAATAGCTAGTAAAAATACAATTTAAATAATATGTTAAAATATGTAATTTATGGGTAATTTAAATTATTTAATGATATTAAAGAATTACTGTTGATTAGAAGAAAAAAGTTATTAGATATAATAATGCTACAATATATGCATATTTTAAGAGTTCTCTTTGGGTTTTTTGGTGGTTTTTTTTGACGTAAGTTCTTACTGTATATTCCAGGCTGGTCTTAATTTTTAAGAGGTCTTTTATTTTAAAGATGCATACTAAAATACTTATAGTGAAAAGAAAATTATGTCTGAGATTTTTTAAATAATCTATAACATAGTGAAGAGAGGAGCACAAGAGTTATAGTTGAAGCATAGATGATGAATTGATGAGTTAAGTGATAAAGTTAGGAGTTGATATTTCCTTTACATTTTGAAATTTTCCACAATACTCTAAAATATATATACATGCAATATTACATACTATGTACATAATATACATACTACTATAAGTATAAGAATATACATGAATATCTGCTATATATAAAATATACTTATATCAGTGCTCTCTTTTTAAATGATAATATGCATGTAAATTCATTGCAATAAATCTGGAGGACAGAACACACCAAACTAGTAATAGTGATTAATTCTGTAAAGGGATGGCATTGGTAATATCTGTAATGTTTTCCTTTTCTACAACTAGACAACTAGAACATAAACATGTACACTTAATAAAAATTAAAACTTGCAACAAATAATCCAATTAATAAATGGGCAAATGAACTGAATACACTTCTCAAAACAAGAAGTACAAATGGTTAAAAACATGGAAGAAATGTTCAATATACTTAGCCATAAAGACAATACAAAGCAAAATTACAATGAAATTCTATTTTAATTCCAATCAGAATGGCAACCATTAAGAAAACAAACAACAGATGCTGGCGAAGATGCAGGGAAAAAAGGAACCTTCATACACTGTTGGTGGGACTATAAACTAGTGCAACCACTAGGAAAATCAGCATGGAGAGTCATCAAAAAGCTAAAATGAACTATCTGATGACTTGTTATGCCACTCTTGGGCACACATTTGAAGGAGTGTAAATCAACATACAAGAAGGACACCTGTACACCCATGTTTATAGCAGCACTATTTGCAACAGACAAGCTGTAGAATCAACAAAGGTACCCAACAATGGGAGAATGGATAAAGAAAATGTAGTATATGTATATACACACACACATACATACACACACACAATGGAATATTATTCAGCCATAAAGAAGGATGAAAGTAGCTGGGTGCCAGTGGCTCATGCCTATAATTGTAGCTACTCAGGAGGCAGAGTTCAGGAGGATAGTTGTTAAAAGCCAGCCTGGGCAAATAGTTCGCAAGACCTCATCCCAAAAAAGGGCTGGTAGAGTAGCTCAAGGTGTAGTCTCTGAATTCAAGCCCCAGTACCACAAAAAAAAGAAGCCATTTGCAGAAACAGGAGACCATCATATTGAGTGAGATAAGTCAAGGTCAAAAAAGCCAAATATAGCATGTTTTCACTCATAAGCAGAATCTAGGTCTAAAATAATAATAAAACAATGGACGAGTATAAAAGGGAAACTGTTGGGGGCAGAATCAGTGAGTGGTGGAGACGTAAAGGAGAGGAAACCAGGGGAAAAGAGGTTTGAAGTAAATTACATATGTATGAAGATAGCATAATGAAACCTGCCAAATATTGTTTGGAAAAGTAGGTGGGTAGAGAGAGAAGGAACTAAAGGGAATACAGTAAAGGGAGTGAACTGTTCAAAGTATACTGTATGCATCCATGAAACTCCCTTATACTATTATTGATTCCTAGTTTAAAAAATAAAGCAGAATAATAATTTTAGGACAAAAGATTATGACTTAATTTAAATTAAAAGTAAAAAAATATTTTTAAAGCAAGCAAGTGTAAAACTCTTATTTTTTAGCCTATTGTTTTCTTAGAGAAAGGCAATTCTAAACATTTATTTTCTAACCCAAGCAAAAGCTTGAGATCTAATGAGACTCAAGAAGGTAGTTTGAAAACCTGAGAAGCTCTGGTGGAGTGATCAAACATCCTTCATGCATTACATCAAAGACAAACACTCTGCCTCGACATAACACGGCAATGTGATTTGGGCAATGCCCTTCACTCTCTGGAAAAAAAAAGAAACAAGAAAGACAAAACTCAAATTTCTCAAAGTTAAACAGAGATACATCCAATGGAAAGTAATAATCATTCTTCCAATATTCGATTTTCCATATATTCATCAAACATATCACATGAACAAAAACAACTTAGGGAGAAGGATGGATGAGGAAAGGCTGATCAATGCATACTAAGTTACAACTGGGTAAGAGAAGTTCTGATGTGCTATTACACAGTAGGGTGATTACAGGTAGTGACTGTGTCCTCTACCTATCTCAAAAAGCTAGGCAAAAGTATTCCAAATGTTTTTGCCATGAAGAAATGACAGATGTTTGAGGTGATAGATATGTTTAACCTAATTTTACAATGTATACATGTATTGAAACATGGTATGGTAGCCTATTAAGGTGTATAATTTGGTGGGGGTTACATATCAGTTTAAAAATACATGCAACTAAAAAAGAAAACTTTCAGGGCTAGGGGTGTAGCTCAGTAGTAGCATGTGAAAGACACTAGGTTTGATCCCTAGCACTAAAACAACAACAACAAAAAACACTTCATAATTTCAGTTACTATGTTAGCATTACATACTCCTGACATTTATCAATGTTACATCCATGTTTCAAGTATTTGTATACCCTGAGAAACCCCAAAGTCTACAGGATTTCTAAGTTTTATTTAGGGATAGGAAGAGGAAAGGGAGAAGTGGACCAGAGGATGCGGGAGGAGAACCATTTGAATGAACACATTTCTTTTGCTCAGCAGTTAAACTAATTGCAGTGTATAGCCATACCATGCTGAACTCACATAATCTCTCTGATTTGCAAGCTGAGCAGGGTTGGGCCTGGTTAGTACTTAGTAATTGAATGAGAGATAATCATAGAACTATCAAAAAATGATCCCTCAATAAAATAGTCTTCAGCAAAAAAAAAAAAAAAGGCCATCATATGCCTGCATGGCAAAAGGGAAGAATTTTGTCTAATCTCTAGCTTTAGTGAAGGTTCTGATACCACATGATAAATCACTGATAATTGGTTCTATGATTCCTTTAGCAGATCTTAACTCCTCAAGTTTGCTATAAACTTCAGACAACTGATTTAGCCTCATTTTAAAATACTACTCCCTTGCCAAAGGTTTTCCTATATACCCTGCTCCTAGTTTCTAAGAAAGGTGGGGGAAGAGGAAGAAACAATATCAGTATCACTGGAAGGAAATGTACTGGTTGGTAGTAAGTGCCTTACACACATTATCTCATGGAATCTACTTATCCATTATGAAGAACATCTCCTGTTAACACTACTACTTTTTCTCTTATATCCTGTTTCTTCAGTGCCCAGAGGTGAGATATGTATTTTCCTTGCTCTTCATAGCTACTTCCAAACCATTTTTTCTCTCTGCACCTTCAAAAACCTCCAGATCCTTTCACATTTACCACTACTATCTTTTATTGCTATCATCTATTTACTGCACCCTTCCCAAAATTTAGGGTTGGAAAACAAAAAGGAAAATAAACCCAAAGTGGCAGGAGCATGACACCTTAGAATGAGCCTAAGAAGGGATAATTGAATGGAGAATTGAATGAAGTTTGAAAGTGAGGCATGGAAAGTCTGCAGGAAAAGAGTACCAGGCAGAGGAAACAGCAAGGATGAAATCATTAGGAGAGAAGTGAGCTGGTTTGTTTAAAGGAAATCAAGGTCAGTGCAGTTGCAACAGAGAGAAAAGGATGAGGCTGAGGCCAGACCACATAGGCCTCAGAAAGGACTTTCTATGTTAAGTATAATAGAAAGGAAGCCAATGGAGAGTTCTATGCAGTAGAGTGATAATGTAATCTAACTGACTCTTTCAAAAGGTCATGCCAGGTGCTCCATGGAGAATAAATTACAGAAGGAAAAATGTGGTACAGTCAGATCAGTTAGGAGGCAACCAAAGTAGTCCAGCTGAAAAAAATCTAAGTGAGAGAGGATGGTGGGATATTTTTGTTGTTGCTTGTTTTAAAACAGGGTCTTGACATGCAGCCCAGGCTGGCCATGAACATGCAATCCTCCTGACACAGCTTCCTGAGAACTGGGATTACAGCAATGCACCACAACACCTAGCAGGGATGGTGGTTTTGACTGTGGTGTGACAATTGAAGGAAATACAAAAGGAGCATTGTTTTCTTTTAATATGAGAGATATTAAAGTTATTTAAGATTAGAACAATCTAATAATAAAAAAAGAAAACTGATAATGCTGCAGAGAGAGGTAATGACTAGACCAAAGAAAGTTGGATCCAGTACACATATGGAAGTTGTCCTGAGCAATCAGAAGAGTTTTTTGTTTGTTTGTTTGTTTTCTCTGGTGCTGGGTATTGAACCTAGAGCCTCACACATGTAACATGCAGACAAGTACTGTGCCACTGAGCTGTACCCCAGTCCCTTGTCTATCTGCTTTTTAAAAAGGAAGGCAAAGTAAATGAATTTAATAGTATTGCAAGGCAAAAGGGGAGGGACAAGTGTTTGAAAAAGTAAGTTTTCTTTGGCTGCTGTAACAAATTATTATCTTAGTGTGTGGCTTGAAGCAGCACAACTTTATTAACTTAGAGTGAGTGCCACAAATCTTAAATATATCTTACTGGGCTAAAATGAAGGTACCGACAGTTGTGCTCCTTCTAGAGGCTCTAGGAGGGAATTTATTTCATTCCTTTATCAAGGTAGCTTTTAGAGGCTGCCCACACTCAGGAACCCCTTCCTCCATCTTCAAAGCATCAATGGAAGATCACAACTTTCTCTTGCTGCCACCCCTTTGGTTCTTTCTTTTGTTTCCCTCTTTCACTTACAAAAGTCCTTGAGGTCATTTTGGGCCCTTGTGATTAATCCAGGATAATCTCCTCATCTCCAGGTCAACTGATTAGCAACTGGTAACTCCCCTTTATCATGTAAACTAACAATTCACAATTGCAGAGACTGGGAAGTTGACATCTTTAGGGGGTCATTACTCTTCATTACTCTGCCTACTACAGATAGGCCAGTAAATCTGATAATAAGAATACTACTTTGTATTTGTTAAGAATAAGAGTTTACTAACTGAGAATGAGGGAGAAAGGCATGAAAGAATAAACTGACAAAATAATATAGCAAGGTAGTGCTAATGCTATGGGCCCACTTGAGGTTAAATGAAATCCGTGGGTGAGGTTTTAAGGTCCCCTTCACCACCACCAAGTAAGTTGCTAGGGGAGGTATTTTTGATATGACTGAAATTTAAACAGTGTTAAGGTTTTAGTGGATTAGTGTGGGGGGAGGAGGCAAAGATTCTTCTTTATATGCAAAGAATGATTATAGTAAAGAACTATAGGAAGAAGTGAAGACTGGAGAGGAGGAAGGATAGAACTGCGTAGAGCAGTAAGGTCGCTGAGTTGTGTATCGTAGTGTGGCCGCTGAAATAGTTGACATGCAGGACTAAAGAACGTGTGTTTATGAAGAGAAAGTGGACATCAGACTGATGCTGGAAACTGCATTGTTAGAGGTGATGGAGTTTTGGGTAGTAAGGTCTCACGCAGGCCCATGGGAGAAAGTGGCTCACTGAGAAGGAGTGGAGATAGAGATTCTAGCAAAGGAATTGGAGGCCTGAGATCACCTACAGCTAGAAGCTGTAGTAACAGAAGATGGTGGGATTGATGCTAAGCAATCAGTGAATAAAAGGGAATAATCAGAGAAAGTCAACACAAGTACTAGTGATATAACCTGATGGTTCCCCACACACACCTGAAAAGCTCGAACTACAAAGAAGAGAAAATGAAGGGCACAGGGAGGAAAAGAGGACAGCAACATTTCCCACAAGCCCTGCAATACCAAAACATAAAACAGGAAAAAATCCCAATCTGAAATGGCCACAGAGGACATAGCAAGCTAAAAAGAACATCGGTTTTAGTAGCAGTATCTTTCAAAGAAAAGGATGCGGATACAATGGATTTTGCTAATCAGGAGCTCCAGAAAGAACAGCAGAAGGTTTTGGGGGATGTGGCGGGGTGAGTCAGAGCAGTGGGAAATTTGGATCAAATTAGTAATATTCCACAGAATCACAGTAGAAACCACCCAAATCCCAATGCCTTTACTTTTTAAAGTACCCATGATTTTACTTACCAGTCTTAAAATAATTGATAATTGAATCTCTAGTAATTCCTGGAATCTTGCAGGTAGAAAACAACATTCGGAATTGATTCATATCTAGTGGAATATTTCCAACTTTATCAACAGGCACTTTTTCTCTATTCAAAAAAGAATTTTGATCAAGAAGTCATTATTAAACTTATAAATCAAACCATCACAACTATATTATTCTTCCCCAATAAGTGAATTAAGCTTCAACATTTTGTCATCTGAGACTTCGGGTAAGGCTGTTACTGAATTCACATAAGTGTCCTTACGTTCTTAATAGCTGCCAGTAGTTCAAGTTATGCCAAAGTATTATACTTCCTCTTTCTAAGTGAGTGCCTTCCTTTGGAGGCCAGTAATGTTCAAAATGGGGGGAAGGCCCCACAAAGTTGACATTCAGTTGTGATGGTATACGAACATCCAGGTAGGCAACATTCAGCCACCACTCTTCCAGCTAAAAGAAATTAAGAACATCAGCCTAATGTTCTTCAAAATTCTTGAATATGTAATT
Source organism: Castor canadensis (assembly GCF_047511655.1). NCBI lineage: Eukaryota > Metazoa > Chordata > Mammalia > Rodentia > Castoridae > Castor > Castor canadensis. Next base: position 55,230,673 of record NC_133387.1, read on the forward strand.
GCTGGCAAAAAAAAAAAAGCAAGCTACATTTGTTATTTATTTTTCAACATTCAAAAACCATCATAGATTTGAAAATGCTATTGTGATCATTTCTTTCTGTCTCTCTCTAAGAACTGTAAGATCCTAAACCCTATTAAAATCACAAACAAACCACAACTAAGTACACTTTATCAGAGTGCCTGGGATATAAAAAATATATACAAAATCTTTACCCAATGATAACAGTTATTAAGACATTGCAATTTTCCTTTTCCAAACAAAAACTAAAATACTAAATTAGAAATACGAAACTTTTCAGTAGGCTTAAAATTTAGACTTTTCATAGATATTTCTTTCCATGTGCTTCCCTTTCACAATAAGCAGTTGAAATTCATGAATAAGCAAATTTTACCAAATTTATCTGGAGCTCTTTTTTAAGAAATTGATGTTATAAACTATAATTAGTAATTCAGAAAAAGACCTAAGCAAAAAGGAAGCAGCCAGAACAACTTCTTTATCTTTACCCCCACTTTAATTAAAATTATCCAAGGCTCAAATTAAGAACAAAGCAATGTGGAAATGGAAAATTTTATTATTCCATCATAAAGATAAATGTCTCATAAAAAGATTATAAAACATTTTCTTTCTAAAACTGTGTAAGATAGTTACCACAGTTATTTCTAGACTAAGGTAATATTTTCTTCTTCAGAAGAGAAGTAGAGAAATGGTTGAACCAAAGAAATCAAAGACAATTCCTTGTGGAAAATTACTGTGACCTTCAGGACTGGAAACATGGCTCAGTGGTAGAATGCCTGACCAACCAGTGTGAAGACCTGAGTTCAATTCCACTACTGCCAAAAAAATAAATAAATTATTAAGACCTTCAATAGGTTAACTGAAATATAGAATATGTATATTCTATATTGGAATGGAACTCCAGTTTTATAACTGTCCATTTCTCCAGTATATGGTTTAAATGTGAGTGTGTGTGTGTGTGTGTGTGTGTGTGTGTGTGTGTGCGCTACCTATGTCACATGTCTATTTTGGTGTTTGGGAAGTTTTCAGGCTATCTTCACCTAGAAAAACATTTCTCTCAAACACAGTTTACAGATCACCTGCAACAGAACCATAAGGAGTAGTTGCTAAAATAAGGATTTCTGGGCCCTATTCCAGACCTACTGAATCAGAATCACTGGTAACAGGAAATATGCATTTTAAAAAGTTCTCAGGTAAACAGAGGCCCAGTTACTCATTCAAGGGTCTCCAGGTAAGTCATTTGCTTATTCTTTTGGATGATCATAATGACAACAATGACTGTAAGGATTTTATAGCAATAATTTAAAAATGAAAGCTATGCATATTTACAATTTTCCTTCTTTAAACATCATTAGTTTTCAATAATAGTATATGAAAATAAATACCCAATTTCTTTTTCCTTTTGCCCTTTCAAGTAATTTCTGATGTAATTTTTCTCCAACTCCATTTTGAAATTTTTTAACTATTTCTTCAGTTTTCTTATATTCTTCATCATTTGCAAATGGTTTTACTATAAAGGAAAAATGTGATTAAGGTATTTATACATCAAGTAGCTCCAATCACTTCAAGTATTTTTATACAAATCCAATGGCTCAGATATGTAAAATAGTATTAAATATCACCACAGTACAAAAAATTATAGAATTTACAACATGAAAATGGCTGAAAAGCACAATGCAAAATACCATAAAAAAGAAAACTGTGGACATTATGTAATGTGGTAACAATTTTCTACAGTTATTTAAAAATTATTCAAGATTATAGTTTAAAAGTATGAGGTGAGACTAACATTTATTAGGCCAGTGGAAAGTAAATCATATTTTACCATAAATAAGAGAAATTAAAGCATCTTTCCATTAATGTTCAAATCAGAACCTTGACTTTCAAGTACCTAAGGGCTAAAAATGGTTTCCTACTCAAAAAAGGATTCAGGATCCCTATTCCATGAAAAGAAAATGTTTTAAAAATTAAGCTATAAAATTAATTTTAAAAATCATATTAATGTATTATCTCTCTCTCTCTTTTTTTTTTTCTTTTTAGTGTACTGAGGTCTTAACTCAGGGCTTTGTACTTGCAAAGCAGGTGCTCTATGCTTGAGCCACACCTCCAGTCCATTTTATTCTGGTTATTTTAGAGATGAGGTCTTGTGAACTATTTGCCTGGGCTGATCTTAAACTGTGATCCTCCCAATCTCAGCTACCAAGTAGCCACCAGCACTTGGGTAATATATTCTTTTTGTTTGATTTTTGCCTTTTAAACATCTAATCTAGCACACTGCAAAAACCAATTTTAAAAGGCTAGATTCAAAGAGAGTATAAATAAAACGGATACTCAAAAACAGTGAATAGGCTGTGACTCTTTTTTAAAGAAGAGATAAAAAAAAAAAAAAAACCCCACATTCATCTCCTCTCCTAAAAACCCACTAAAATCAAAGTAACTGAAGTATCAGGAGTGGGGGAACCCTACAAGTACAAAAAAAATGAAAGAAGACAGCATATGAGGTTAAGCTAACATTTTATAAATTAAAAAATAGTAGGGAGCTGTGTGTGGTGGCAAAAGCCTATAGTCATAGCTACTTGGGAGGTGGAGGTGGGAAGATCACTTGAATCTGGGAGTTTGAGATGAGCCTGGGCAATGTAGCGAGACCCCACTTCAAAAAAAATAAAACAAAACATAAAAACACCGGATTTGTAAAATAGACATAGTTAATATTTAAAGCCCAGGGAGTAGAAGGTGGTGGGGAATGGGGAAAGGGTTAGATGTTAATTAGGAAACAAGCCAATTCCTCCAGTTTGAATCCAAGAAAGGTTCTAGAATTCAAGAAACGTGGTACCTCCAATGACAAAGGAGAAACTAAGGCTAAAAACAGGACTGTTAGGGAGTATCGAAAAGCAGCAGTCACACAACCACCCCAGCCACACTTGTCTTGTGGATCACTTTCTTTACAAAGCCAGGCTACTTCCTCTTTACTCAAGAGAAGTTGAATCAAACAAGACAGAATACATGGATTCTACCCCATAAGTGAAAAGGGGGGAGTAAAATGAAAGTGTACATCCTGTATTGCAGCACTATTCACAGTGGCAAAGAAATGAAAACAACCTAAGTGTCCATCACCTGAAGATTTTGTGGCATCTATACAATGGAAAACTAATCAACCATAAAAAAGAATGAAATCCTGTAATTTGTGTCAACATAGTTGGAACTGGAAATAATTATGTTAGGTAGAATAAGCTAGGCACAGAAAAAAGAGTAACACTTCACCCATATGTAGAATCTAAAAGTTGATCTTATAGAAGTTGAGAGCAGAATGGTAGCTAACAGAGGTTTCAGAGAGTAAGAGGGAGGGAAGGATGGAAAGGTTGATCAATAGGTACTGAGTTGTAGCTAGAAATAAGAAATTCTTGTGTGTTATTGCACTGTAGGATGACTACAGATAACAATTATCTAATATGTGTCTCGAAAAGCTAGAAGAAGGGGTTTTGTGGCCTGTAATCCCGGCACTCAGGAGACTGATGTAGAAGGACTGTATGTCTGAAGCCAGCCTAGGCTGCATAGGGAGTTCAAGGCCAACCTGGACTGTATAATGGGACACTGTCTCAAAAAGGGGCAAAAAAAAGGATTAAGGCATTTTAAATGTTTTCAGCATATGAAATGATAAAGTCATTGTGTTTAAACATTACACTGTGTATAATGACGTATAAAAGCATTACATGGTCCCCTTAGTATATATAATTTTATGTTTTTAGGTATCAGCTTAAGAAGCAACTTTAATTGAAAAAAGAAAAAAAAGTGTACATCCTGAAAAGTGAGCCTTCTTCAACTCTTTCCCCTTACTCAGTTCCCAAAATATTGGTGAATGTCCTCCAGGCAAAAGGCAAACAGAAGTCCTCTTTAGGGAATCTGATTGAAATGTGGATATGTCCCAATAGTCAATGGGCTTCTCACTATACCTAACAATAAGGTCCACTATCTACCAACTCTAACTCATGCACACAGAGTTCCCAGCTGTCTTTTTAGGGTCTCCTACATAAATATGAATGCCTAAAGATTGCCTCTCATATGACAGCAAGCAAAACAAACATACAAAAGGATTTGATGATATCAAATAGTAAACAGACCCTCTCCTGTTAAGAAGGCACTGCTATGGTTTAAATATGGATAGTGTCTGCCAAAGGGCCATGTATTAAAGGTATGGTCCCCAGGGTGGCAGTATTGGGAGGTATGGTGACCTTTAGGAGGAGGAGCCTCAAAATCAGAATGACATCATACTTCTCAAGAGGAACAAACAATACCTTTGATATTCTTCAGAAAAATCATTTCCAACTCTATACTCAGCTCAACAAACAAGTAAACACATTGTTACTTTTTTCTTTTTTTAATTTTTACCAAATATCCCTTTTCGGGTAGCTACTGAAGATGAATCAAAACAAGGAAGTAAACCAAGAAAGAGAAAGATGCCAACTCCAGGAAATAGACTATAATACAGTGAGGAGCTGTGAAGAGAACTGCCAGAACAATGGCAAAAGAAAGCCCTTGGCTAACAGCTGCCCAGCAAGCACAGAAAAAGAGAACCTAATCAGAGCAAGAGAGCAGAGGGCTCCAGAAAGGATATCTCTAAAGAACAATGAGATTGACAGAATACTCTATGTATTCAAATGTACTCAGGAATTTTCACTGTTCTGAAGTGTATAGGGATAAATTATGAACACAGAGTAAACTAAGCAAATGAATAAGAGAAACATGTAGCTTTAATTAGGTAACTCAAAGGGCTGGAGATATGGCTCAAGCAGTAGAGCACATGTCAAATAAGCTCAAAGCCCTGCATTTAAACCCTAGTACCACATCTTCCCCACGCCAAAAAAACCTCAAGTAAAATTCATGGTTCACTTGCAAGTAACTATGTGACCATAATCCTGAATGGTAAGATGAATTAAGACAGATAAATGTTTATTAAAACCAGGTGAAATCTTGAATTAAATCAGGTGACTGCTGGTTTGAAAATGGTGAGTTTTACAACTGTACTGAGAAAATGAAATGGAAAATGTGGGTAAGTTGGATTGTACATATGCTGAAGAGAGGGAGGGTTAAAGAGCTAAATACACATTTTTTTAGGAATTTATAATAGCTATAGCTAAAAATCTAGGATATAGTGTGAGAATATTACTTCAAATATGGAAATAAGAAAAGAAACCGATAAAAGATCTGAAAATCCTTGCCCTGGGAGTAGGATTTGTGAGGGCACAAGGAACCAGGCGGTGGGGGCTGGGGCAGGGGGCACTACACTTTTAGGCCTATTAATATTATCTGGCTTTTCAAACTATAGAAAAAATAAGACATTTTAAAGATACTTTATCATAAGCCTAGAAGAAGCAGCAATTAGAGCCTCATCAACCTCTAATACTGCCACTGTTTCTTAGGTGCTAACAATATTAATGTATACTAAAATATTGTGAACATACCTGATTCAAGGTATTTTTTTAATGATTCTTCAAGTGAAGGAACAGGCAGTGATGGGAGAGAATCCTGGTATTGAAATGTTCGTTCTTCAACTGATTTAGCCAGTTGATTTTCCATGATACAATCACAATAGAAAAACTAAAGAAAAAAAAGAAATAGCCCTTACAAAGTCAATATTATAAATACAGTCATATATCTTAGTTCTAACTCATCAGGGACAACATATATGCAGAACTGGTCCCAGGTCCTATGAAATTTATAAGCTTGTCAGATAAAGAAAAACAACTTTAAATTTAAAAACAGTGTAGATTCAACATGCTAGAAATCAAAGTATGACCCATGAAACCAGTATAGTCTTCATTTATCGAACACCCATCATTTGCCAGATACAACAGTATGTAACAGAAAATATGAGTTACCTCCCTAACATTCAAATTATCTCTGAAAGGTGACATTCTTTGCCTTTTTATATAGGAACAAACAAAACTCAGAGAATTTTAGTAATTTGCCTAAGAGTTCATACCTGGGACTCAAACCCAGATGTTAGACTAAGATCTTTCCCCTATATAAAGCAACACAATAAAGATTAAGGCAACCTGCAGAAAGTCTTGATGAACAGATAGGATCTGATGTGCAGAAAAAGATTCTGGGCTGAGAAAGAGAACTTTGAAGAACACGTGAAGAGGTGAAGAAGAGGTGTTCAAGTATAGAGGTATAAAATATTATAGAATACATAAATCACATGGCAAGCTGATATGTTAACTGTGAAGATGGTGTGAAGCCTAATCAGAATAGTTGGAAGTATACCAAAGCAACTGAGTATTTTCCACATATATGATAATTTTCACCAAAATCAAACTAACCTAAAATATGAATAAGGTAGTTAAGTACTGCCATAGTGGATCCATAGTCAAAAGCCATTTGCTGAAGTTTTCAGAATCATTCAATGTCCTGAACTACTTTCAGATGTATTTTTTTATTTTTTGGTGGTACTGGGATTGAACTCAGGGCTTGCACTTAATAGACTGGCCCTCTATCAACTTGAGCCATGCCCCAGTCCTAGATGCATTTTTTTTTAAGTGCTGGGCCCAGTGGCACATTCTTGTAGTTCCACCTACTCGGGAGGCTGAGGCAGTAGGATGACTTGAGACCAGGAATTGAAGATCAGCCTGAGCAACAGTGAGACACTATCTCAAAAAACCAAACCAAAACAAAACAAAACTCTCCACCTCACCTGTATTTTATTCATGCCATTGCATTTTGGGCTTTCAGTCTATACCATTAATATAAAGAGCTAATCCAAAAATGAAGTATAACAACAATCTCACAGTTCCCCGTTTTCTACCCTTCTAATGATTTCAGGTGCATTCCATTTTGAACATCCATAAACATGGCTTTGAGCCTAATGGAAATATAGATATGGGTCCAAATACAAACCTGGCCATTTTCTAGCCATATGTCTGTGGGCAAATAACTTTCACTGAATTTCCTTATGTTTGAATGGATAGTCATGTACATCAGAATTTTTTAAATACCTGAAAAAGTATGTTATAAAAATAATGTAGCTTAAGATGACCATATTATGGTAGGCAGGATTCCCATGAATGGCCTCAAATTCCACACCCCTAATGCCCAGGGAAATCAGTGCTCCCATGATTGGGTTATCATCTATTGAACTGACCTTAATCAAGGGATATTGTCCAGGTGTACCTAATCTAATCAGTTAAGCCCTTTGGAGCAGACTTGGAAGCTTTTTTTGGAGCTGCTGCTGTCTTTGAAGATACAGGTGGCCTTAAGAAACTGAGATGCATAGGGCTGACTGACAGTAAGATGTCCTTCGAGTGCACAGGAACTGAATTCTACCAACAAAATGAATGAAAACGAAAGTGGATTCTCCTCCCCAGAGCCTCAGAGAACAACCCAGCCCTTATAGAAACCCTGATTTTAGTTTTGTGAGATTCTATACAAATCATCCAGCCAAACCCACTCAAAGACTTCACATCTAAGCTATGAGATAGTAAATTTGTTTTGTTTTAAATGTAAAGTTTGTGACTATCTGTTATGGCATCAACAGGAAACTAACATAAACATGCAGAGAAGATAAGCTATTCTCTTTATATTTCCCTGTCACTTAACAGACTCTAGGAAACTGGGAACAAGAGGACAAATTTCATACTCATAGTGCTTAGCTCACCAACAGGTAACATTAAAATATGAATTATCAGATTCTTTCTTGAATAGTTGTCTTGAATTCTCAACCACAAAGATTAAGTTAATATAATTCCAACAGCATTAAGAAAATGATAATGGATTTAACTAGAATGAACTTCCTGTGGGCAATATGATATGAACTCACAGACAATGGAAAAGAAAACCAGGAACAGTAAGTAAAGGAATAGACTGTCACATACCAGTATACCAAGAAGATGATCTGTTTAGGACAGCCAGGAGCCTGCTGCAACAATTCTGATTTCAGACCACAGGGACCCTAAACAAAGCTGGTGACTGTGGGAAGGAAAAAACAAGCTTAACAAAAATTTCAGAGGAAAAATAATAACAAAAGCTGGCAAAAGAAGGTGGAAGGCAGACAATTTAGGAGATGGGAGGCACCAAGTCTCAAACTTTCATGAATCCCTGAAAAAATATGCAGAAACACCATCTGCTAAACGGCAAGATTAAATTACTATAGCACTAACTAGGTTTAGGGCAGCTGTGCCTACATTAGAAGGGTTCACTGGAAGCTAGCTAGGTACCTCCCGGTGCCTACGTATCTGTGCCAGCAGCATGTCGCAGTGGCAAGGGGTCAACGGAGCAGAGAGCAGTGGAAGCTCAAGAGATTCCTCCCACTAACGCAAGGACAACTCTGCACACTCAAGAGGACACTAAGGAGCAAAAATCTAAACAAACACCACGACCGGCCAGCCCAGCGGCCCAGCTTCAATGGGACCTCTTGGACTCCGGCAGGCAAGATGCTAGGACACCACGCCCCAGCCAGACCCCGGCACTCCGCAGTTCCACACCACTTAACTTTCCCTTCCCCAGAGCAGCTGGATGAGATGAGGGATGGGATGGGGCTCAGCGGGCCTGCAGGTCCTCACCGCCCAGGTCCAGCCTCCGCGCTCTGCCCACAGCACTCAGCCCCACCTGCCAGCTCTGTCTGGACCGCAGACCAGCGCGAATTGGACGTAAAACCGCGAGGGTCCCGCCCCGTGTGCGCGAGGAGAACGCGATTGGACAAAAAGTCTCGAGGGACCCACCCCGTGCGTGACTGGAACGCGATTGGACGGAAAGCCGCGAAAGTCCCGCCCCGTGTTTGTGTCCGGGGCCGAGGCGGGCCTGCGCAGTGCGGGATCCCACCCCGCCACCGCCGGTCTCAGGGACGGGGTTGGATGGTGGGCTGCAGGTGTGGGAAAGGCTTGCGGGCTTTCGCGGAGCTTTTTGCTGGAAGCTGCGGGAGCTGGGTGCTGGGTTCCTAGTGACGCAGGAGGTTCCGAGCAGGTCGCGCTTCTCCCACGCAGGTACCCAACCCTGTGGAACCGATACAGAACAGATGGTTGCGACCCACTTCACCCAACCCCTGCGAGACCTGTTTCCCTTCTTCCCGCTCCCAGCCTCCCTTCCTCCTTCCCGCCGCTATAGCCCTGGCAAGAACTTACACCAGAGTTTTAGAAAGGAATCTTATTGTCCACCCTGTGTGCTGGCAAGAGACCAGTGACCCCACAGATCCCTGCTTGGCCGCTTTCCCTTGTTTGAGGCTGAAGTTTGCCAGGCTGAGACAGCCATACTGCAGCGCTGCGTCATGCCCAGTCTTCTGTCCTCCGCAATATTCCTCTGCTCCAGTCCTTCAGTCTCCAGGGAGGCTCACACTGCAAACTTGGGCCTGATCGGATGTTGTTACTATCGCGACAAGATAGGGAATTTTTAACCGGTGGAGTTGGGCCACTTCTACAGGAACGCCTGGGGTTAATGTAGTTTCACAGGTTAATCCATTTTTCATTTACCTCCTGAAATAAAATATACTGTTTCATTTTAAACCTGAAATGCATTGTTTCTTTTTCATCTTTTCTTTTTTCTTCTACTGTTTCATTTTTTGAATTTACACTGGCTCTGGTGTAGATTATCAAGTAAGGTAGAAAGAACTCGTTTTCAAATGAACACAGCAATTACAAGTCCCAGTCTCTAATCTGACTTTCCTAACTTCTTTTTTTTTTTTTTAATATATCTTTTATTCATATGTGCATACAATGTTTGGGTCATTTCTCCTCCCCTCCCCCCTTCTCCCTCCCACCCCCTCGCTTCCAGGCAGAAACTGTGTTGCCCTTATCTCTAATTTTGTTGAAGAGAGAGTATAAGCAATAATAAGGACCAAGTGTTTTTGCTAGTTGAGATAAGAATAGCTATACAGGGAGTTGACTCACATTGATTTCCTGTGCATGTGAGTTACCTTCTAAGTTAATTCTTCTTGAACTAACCTTTTCTCTAGTTCCTGGTCCCCTTCTCTTATTGGCCTCTGTCGCTTTAAAGTTTCTGCATTAGTTCCTTTGCATTGAGGACATCAACTGATTCTTTAACATTTAGTAGTAAAGTCTAGCTTGAGAGGGACTGAGACTGTGTGTCATTGAAGGACCTAGTGTGCATATCCATAAATTTTCTACAGAAACATCAATGTGTTTCATGACAGTGCAGCTTGCTGATGGCGTTGCATAAGTAGCAGACCTACCTGCGAAAAACTTCTGAGTCCTGAATTCTGAAACATACCTCACCAAAAAGGTTTCTATTAAAGAACTGTGCATTCGTAGTGGTAATTTCTGTCGATGAGATAAAGAACTTTTTTTCTCCTGGTATATAAGTGACGTGTTCTGTATAATATTAAAAACTCATTCCTAAACTGAGTAATAAAAAGCTAGTCAAAAACCTCTCATTGTGCTTTTTTTTTCCTAGTGAATTTTCGTACCTCTTTACTAAGTTTATGCTAAACTTTACTTAGTTATGCTTTTATTAAGTAAATTTAATGTCTACAGGTAGCATAGAGGTTAGGGTCACTTAGCTTCCTTTTTATTTATTTATTTATTTAGTTAGGTGGTTGGTTAGTTTAGTGGCACTAAGGATCAAATCCAGGGTCTCATGCTTGTGTATTCTACCACTGAGCTACATTATCCAGTCCTACTTAACATCATTCTTTCTTCTTGTCTTGATATTGAAGTAGAAATAAGATGCATCTGTAAATAATTCTGGATTGTTGGTAAGAGAAAAAGTAATGGGACTGAAGAAAATGAGTGAGACATTTGAGTATGTAGAAAAAAATTTTAAGTACTAATAAACAGATGTTCCAAAACCTGCAAAACAGCAGATATTTTTAAATAATTTATGTTTTTCCTCAAAATGCATTATATATATTAATGCCAGATTCCAAATTATGTTGCACTCAGGTTAAATGTGAACTAGTCTGCATTTCTTAGGGTGGGATGGGAGATCTTGGTTGGTGAGGAAAATGTTCCAGGCATTTGAAGTATACTTGATGACAAGAAGTTGCTCCAAGATTAAAAATGAACTATAAATCAAAATGTTTTCCTGGAGGAAAACTTGTAAGTAGGACCAGTGGTGACTATAACTTTTTTAAATTGCCATAAAACTTTTTCATTTTTTATTCCTTATGTAGCTCTTTCTCAATATGCCACAAATTGAACAGAATTTCATAGACAAATCTGGATAAATGTTACCACAAAAAGTATAAAAATACCAGTAGTTATCATTTTGACCTCCATAGCTAGCTTACTGCTAAGACTTGTGACTTGTATAAGCAATGAGGTGGTAAATAAATATCCCTAATCTATGAGACAGATCTCTAACCTAAATTTATCCATAATGAACATGTTGAAGCAACACTTATGTGATTTTTCTTTTTTTGATGAGAGGAGGCAGAGAGGTCATTTTGGGAAGCAACCAACAACAAACTAAAGTATGCTGGATGCAAAGAGATAAATTCAATATTAAAAATTAACTACACTATCTCACTAGGGCCTCCCAAAAAATATTAAGTCCACTACTTCAAACAAAGGGATTAATGATTGATTTGGGATTGTCATTGATAGTATTTATTTATTGAAAGTTTACCCCCCTACCACTTAGGGAAACCTAAGATAACTATAATGTTTTATACCACAGAAAATTTCCTTATTACTAAACAGACTGTAACATTTACATTTTTAACAGCTTTTTTGAGATATAATTTCATAACATAGAAGTCACCCCTTTAAAGTATACAAATCAATGTTTTAAACTATATTAATGGTTATGCAGCTATAATATGATTTTAGAACATTTTGTTGTCCCCCCAAAAAACATTTCTGTTAGCAGTCACTGTGCATCCAACCCTGCCAACCTACTACCCAGTGCTATGCAACCAGTAACATAGTTTCTGTCACTATAGATTTGCCTGTTCTGGACACATTGTGTGAATAGGATCCTTTTGTAACTGGCTTCTTTCACTTAGGTTCTTTAGATTTATCCATGTTTTAGCATATATCAATACTTCGTTCTTTTTTCACATTGTATGGACATGCCACATTTTGTTTAGCCTTCAATTTGTTGACAGACATTTGGGTTGTTTCTACCATTTGATTATTTGAATAATGCTGCTATAAATGTTTGTGTGCAAGTTTTGTGTGAATATATTTTCAGTTATTTTGGGTATATATATTATATATATATATAGGATATATATATTTTGTCATATATTATATATGGAACACAATTATTGGAATTGTGTCATATGTTAAATCTGTATTTCGTATTTTTAGAAACTGCCAAACTACTTTATAAAGTGGCCATACCATTTTATATACCTGCCAACAATTCTCCATGCCCTTATTTGCAATAATATAACAATAGCACTCATTATTGTCTTCTTGGTTATCACCATTCGTAGTGGTTGTATCTTATGGGTTAGATATGCATTTCTGTAAAGACTAACATTGTTGAATATCTTTTCATGTGCCTACTGGCCATTGTATATTCTTCAGAGAAGCATCTACTATGATTCTTTGTTAAATCACTGTTAAATTATTTTGTTGTTGATGATGTTTTTGAGTTATAAGTGTTCTTTATATATTCTGGATAAATGTTAAAGTTTACTTTTGGACTCTCAGAATTTATTTGATTCACCTATGTGTCTATCCTTATCTAATGCCACACAGTCCTGATAAGTACAGGTTCTGAGTTTTGAAATCAGGAAGTCTAAGCTCTCCAAATGTGTTTTTCTTTTTTCATGTTATTTTGGTTATTGAAAATCCCTTGTTTGTTCAAGGACATAACATTTCACCATATAGCTAGAGAAACCAGAATACAATGTGTAGTTTTAATTTAGTGCATAATAATATATAAACATTGACTTTTCATGTACTTCTGAGAAATCAATATAATCTACTTAGTAAACCACAGAGTTCAATTCTTGGTTTTTTTTTTTCCATTATCACTGAGCTATAGCTTTAGGTACACAATTATTGTAAGGAAAAATATCCACAAATGTAAAGCTTACTATGAATATTAATGACTTGTAATATATATCTTACATAATATTCACATTAACTATCTAGGGACTTGTCCAATATATGTAACTATCCAAGAAAATAAGGGAAATAATGTTTATTTATCCTCAAAAGGAATGCAGTTTTACTCAGCTTAAGTAACTGCTTTGTAGCTTACCCCTGCCCAAATGTGGGGGTAAAACATTAATGGGGCCAAATCTATAGACCATATGTTCCTAGGAAAATTATATTATTACAAATTTTTGAAAATCATCTGAAAAATGGTCACCCGTGGAACTATGGGTGACCCAAATGATTATGGTGCATCTTTGCTGATATTTGAACATATCTTTAAAAAGCAGTTAGCTAGCCATTTATTATGATTATCAAGTACTATAGACCACGCATAATTGTATGTACCCTACTTTTACATGACTGTCAGCACAGTAGGTCTCTTTACACCAATATCACGCCATGAGATTGTTATGGCTGTGATGTCACTAGGTGATAGGTATTTTCTAGCTCATTACAATCTTATCTGACTATCATAGTAAAGATGACCCATCATTGAAGCATCATTAATATGGCACATAACAGTAGTTGAATATTTCAGTGTTTGCTGTATATGTTTGGGGTTTGTATCATTTCCAAAAAGCTTTTGCCACTCTGAGATCATTTTTCAATACTTTCATATTTTTTTATGCTGGAATCTTTGATCCATCTGTAATTTAATTTAGCCCTCCAGGGTCCACCTTAATTTCTTTTCTAGATTTCTCCATAGTCGTCCCAACAACTTAATAACCCATCTTGTTCCCATTAATTTGAGATGCAACTTCATTGTATACTAAATTCTTATATGTATTTGAGTCTCTTTTTAAATTTTTGTTTAGTTGATCTGTCTGTTCACATACTGGTGCCATGTATTATTTTAATTATTGTGGCTCTGTGAAATTTTTATTTCTGATTGTACAAAGGAGTTTGTGATATTTCTATTACATGCATATAATATATTTTGATCAAATTCACCTGCTCTGTTACTCTTTTTTATGCCCCCTCCATCCTGCCTCACTCCCTTTTTCACACTCTTTAGTGGGTTTCATTATGCTATTTTCATACACACATAATGTACTTCAAACATTCACCCCTATTACCCTCTCCTTTCCCACTCCCCCCTCATTGTTTTTCCCCTATCCTCTAAAAAATAGTACCCCTTTTACAATTATGCCATATGATTTTTTTTTTTTAGGTCTAGGTCCTACATATAAGAGAAAACGTGTGATATTTGTCTTTCTGAATTTGGTTTATCTCACACCCAGTGATATCCCCAGCTCCATCCAATTTTCCTCTGAATGACATAATATCTTTTATGAGACATCTTTAATCCTATTTTTTAAAAAAGGCCATACCACACAGATATACACACACATACATTACCACTAATGGTAATAAAGATTTGATAAACTCCAAATCATTTGTAAGTGAGAAAATTGAAAGAAGTAATTAATAAGGCCTCTTCTGTTGCTAACATTTTATAATTCTAGAATAACTAGTGAAGTTCTCCTAAGAGCCTATCTTGTTTTCCTTGTTAAAGAAATTAGCAAAGAAACCAAATACTTTGTATTGAACAACAGGCAAATATGCCTTGAAGGTGTCTCAAGAATCAGCAGTACTCCACCCATCACAGGCTCAAGGGTATGAAAGTATAAACTTGTTTGAAAGACTTTGCTTTGAGCACCCTGCTCACACTGGGCCATCTAGGGAAGTGATTCTCTGAGTTTTGCCATTGAGGCACTCAGAGGATGCTTTAGCTATAGTACAAGGGGGTCTAGCTAATAGCAGCAAACATTGACTTTGCAGGCATGAAGATTACAAAAGCTATGGGATTGTGGAGGCTTCTAGTGAGATTTCAAAGGAAGGCCTAGGAGACAAGGTATTGTTGTGAGCAGCACTTGAGAGGGTGATGTGAGAGCAAAGCCAAAGCTGCAGTGCAGACCCCAGGAAGTGAAGGTAGAACACCTGCTGAAGAAAGTTACAGACAGCGAGCAAAGTCAGTCCAAAGAAGTGGCCAGTGGGCTATAGCCAGCAAGGCCATGGATGGAGGTGTTGCAGCCTCTGGAAACTCTGGTCAGAAAATTTTCCACATGGAAAGAATCCAGGCAGGATACATGGATGTAGTAAGGGAGATAATAAAGTTTATTATAGGTGAAGGAAAGCAGTGAGATAGAAGAGGACCAGAGAAAGGAGTGAGAGAGAGATTTTTTCTTTTGTGGTACTGGGGTTTAAACTCAGGGCCTACACCTTGAGCCACTCCACCAGCCCTTTTTTTGTGATGGGTTTCTCTGAGATAGGGTCTTGAGAACTATTTGCCCAGCCTGGCTTCAAACCAAGATCCTCCTCATCTCTGCCTCCTGAGTAGCTAGGATTATAGATGTGAACCACCAGTGCCTGGCTGAGATCTTTTTTTAAAAAGCCCTGGTGGGAAAAAATCAGGGCTGTTCCTGTGAGTCAGGGTAAGGTGATTGACAGATTTGATTTTCTCTGAGAATGCACTAATGCTAATTCTCATGGATTCCAACTTCACATATGAGGTCCAGGTCAGAATTTTCCACAGCTTTGTGGCTTCCCTACAGCTGCACAGGATTTGCAATTGAAAAGAGCTTTGCCACTGCCACTGCCACTAGGAAAGGTCACATGGTGCTTGATTTTTTCCCCCCAATTTCCTAGCCTGCCTCAGCTTCCTTCTGAGGGACAGTCCCCAGAAAATCTTTTTGGGGAGTTGCTGAGAGAAGGAGGTCTGTTTTCTGTATCTGCTTCAGAGCTTGCAAGGGGCTGCAGACCCTACCTAACAGGAAGATTGTCCCTCCTATGATTGTCCTTTGGGACTCATTTGATCACCAGTTGGTTTTTGTTGTCTAAATCTTTGCCCAGCATGATCAAGGTTGTTCATGGAATCATGTCCATTTGCAGAGGTCAATAGCCCTGTTGCATCACAATTTGGATCCTAAAGGCTTATATCCAGGAAGAGATAAACCTGGTTAACAAGTTAAACAGGCATGACCCAAACCTGAGCACTGATAGAAGCATCAGAAGGGGCCCTGCCAGAGGCAGTAAACAGGATGTCCAATTGCAAGTCTTAAATCATGTTTCCCAGGACTCCAATAATTGTTGTCAGATTTGGGACCTCTTTCATATGTCAGAAGATCTAATTTTTCCTATTTTGAAAAGTGACAACAATCAAAGAATCTATTTGACTCTGAAGCATGGCCGTGGTTGGGGGGAGGGGTTGTTTGTTTGGTTTTTGCTGTCAGTAAAGTCTTGATAATTTTTGGTAATGTAAGAAAAATGATCTTTTCTATCAAAGTATTTGTTACTTTCTTAGATTACTTAAAAATTCCTCAGGTCGCCATTAGTTGACTTGCATGTTTAAAGGGTCTTTGCTTCTTCTTCTGGATTCCTGTACGAATTCATACCCACCAAACTGTATGCCCTAACCCATCCCCCAAGTCTTTTAGCCAGTCTAGAGAGATTGTGAACCTTTGACCTGGATAAATCCAGGGTTAGGTGCAGGTACAACTGCATCAGGAATATAACTAGGAGCCACGGTTGGCCATTTTTGCTTGTGTGTCTGCTCAGCTGGAGTAAGTACATGCTTGCACCCTTTTGATCAAAAGAAATTGCCTTGTCAAGATTTTCTGTCTCTCTGTGTCTGTTTTTGGCACCAGAGGATCTTTAATTCCAACAGTAATATGAGAGGGAGATGGTGACTCCTCCTACAGGTGCCTATGCTTGTGGCTATCCCCAGCTCAATTAGGAGGGGGGTGAATTGGACAATCCTTTTTGTCTAGATTGCTGCTGCAAATGGAGCAGTTCAGGACTGATTGTTTGAGGAAATATCTACTTTAGGGGCCAGGTGTACCAGGGGCAGGTACCAGTCCAATTAGAGGGTAAACATCAATGGGGTGAATCAACACAGAAAGAAAACTCCCAGCATCTCTAAGTAGAAGTTAAACACCATTACAAAGCAAAATACAAGAGGGCATAAACAAACTCTGTGAACATGAGCTATTAAAAGAACATATCTGGAGCCAGTAGAAATAGTTGTATTCCCTGGCCAAAGACATGAGTTTGCCTTCTGCCTGATGCCTAGAAGGCTTTAATACCAGATAATCATAAGAACCCCTTCTTTAAATCTCTCGGTTTGGTTTGGTTTGTTTTTTTATAAAAGGTCTGGCATAAATGACTCCATTTAGATCTGGAGAAGAGAGGCTGCCCAAGCCCTTTGGAGCTCACATTATGCTACCATGTTCCCCAAATGCCAGACATGGAGCATAGGATTTAATGTTTGCCCCATTGGATTTTGGTCTTGATTTGATCTGATCCCACCTTTCTATGCCTCCTTTCATCCTTTTGACATGGAAATGTTTACACTTTGCCATTGTATTTTGGCAGTCTCTAACTTGCTTTTGATTTTTATATCAGCTCACAGTTAAGAATTTGCCTTTCGTGCCAGAGAAAACTTTTGACTTGGACTTTTGAGCAATGCTAGAACTTTTAAGCCTATGGAGATTCTTGGGAATGAACTGAGTGCATTTTGTTTTATGAGATGCACATGAGTCTTTGGGGTCCAGGGTAGAATGTTATGGTTTAAATTTAAAATGTCTCCCATAGGCATGTGCTAAAAAGACTTGTTTGCCAGTTAATGGGCTTTTGAGAAATGATTGAATCCAGAGGACTCTGACCTCATCAGCTGATTAATTCATTGATGGGTTCATAATTTGGTGAACTATTAAAAGTTGATATAAATTTAGGTATTAGAATTTAGTTGAAGGGAGTTGAGGGCATGTTTTGGGGACTATACGTTGTCCCTGGACTCTTCCTCACCTTGTTGCTTCCTGGCTACCATGAAATGTGCACTCTCTTCTGCCATTTGCCCTTGGTGCCATAATGTTCTGTCTCAGACCCAAAGCAATGGAGTTGGCGAACCATTGACGGAAAGTCTGAAACCATGATCCAAAATAAATATTTCCTCCTTTAAGTTGCTTTTTCACAGGCATTTTGTCACAAAGTTTGAGCAACATAGACTAGAGGCCAAGCAGCATGATTAAATCTCATTCTTCTAAAATATCAACTTAGACCAAAGTTTTACTTGGAAGGTAGAGAGCAGGATCACAGTTCAAGAGCAGGATCACAGTTCAAGACCAGCCTGTGCAAAAAGCTAGTAGGAGTCCATCTCAATCAATAAGCTAGGCATGGTGGAACACATCTGTGATCACAGCTGTGTGGGAGGCTGTAGAGAGAAGAACCAGGTATGAGGCCAGCCTGAGGCAAAAACATGAAACCCTAACTTAGAAAACAAAATATAAAGCTACAGCTCAAGTGATAGAATGCCTGCCTAGTAAGTACATGTACATGGCAGAGTTAAGACTCCAGTGACACCAGAACAATTTTTTTCTCAACCTTAGCACAATTGACATTTTGGGCCTGATAATTCTTTCTTTCTTATGGGGCTATCCTGTGCAATTGCTGGTCTTACCCCACTACATGCCAACAGCACCTGCCCCCAACAGTTGTAATAATGAACAATCTCCAGACATTGTCAAATGTCCCATGGTGGGCAAAATCATCCCCTTTTGAGAATAACTGCTTTAGATCATTCTGACGCAGGTACTCATTAGTACCCGTTAAGCTGCTTTATGACTAGATTTTAGTTATCTAGATAAGTTTACAGTTTGCATTATCATTTATATACAGTTTGTCTTAAAATTCCTATTTCAATTCCTGTTTTAAATTTAATTTTATTTTTACTAGCATATTACTGTTTTGCTGGGGGTACACTGTGACATTTACAAAAGTGCTTACAATATATTTTAGTTAAATTCACCCTCTCCATCATTCTCCTTTATATTCCCTCCCTCCATTCTTAGAATGATTTCAACAAGTCCCATTTTTCCATTTTCATACATAAGTACGTAATGTTTCCATCATATTCACCCACCTTCACCTTTTCCTTATATCCTCCCTCCTCCCACTGGTTCCAGTTACCAGACTGGACCTGTTTTGCCTTCTTGTCTTTATTTTAAAACAAAACAAAAAAAAACATTTTTGTTTGCTTAAGATCGCTATACAGGGAGTTTCATTATGAGAGATTTCCATGCATGTATGTATTATATCCCAAATTGGTTCATCCCTTCCATTTTTCTCCTTTCTACCTTAGTCTCCTTCTTACAGTGATTTCAACAGGTTTAAATATTCTATATTTATTCTTATATAGAGGGGGTGAATTTACATATGATATATTTGATATATCCTAAGAACTTTTGTAAATGCCACAATGTACCCCCACCGAGCACAACAATAAAAAAAAAAATTCAACTCTATTTATCTTCTTTACCTCCTTCTTTTACCCTCCCCTCCTGTTGTGTCCTTCATTGTTTAGGTGTCTGTTCATGGTTCACTGGGATGTTTTTGCCTTTGTATTATACCTGCACATGCATTGGGCTTA
This sequence comes from Castor canadensis, assembly GCF_047511655.1. NCBI lineage: Eukaryota > Metazoa > Chordata > Mammalia > Rodentia > Castoridae > Castor > Castor canadensis. The sequence goes on from NC_133387.1 coordinate 55,250,173, forward strand.
AGTCAACGTAACCCCCTTCTTTTCCCTTTCCCCCCATCCTGTATTGTTTTACAGTTTTCAGTGTGTTTCCTTATGACTACACAGATGTGATGTATTTCATTATTATTTGCTTTCTTTCCTTCTTTTTCTCCTCCTTTGGTCTTCTCTACCAGTCCCACTTTTGAAAACATGGTCTGTATATATTTCTAGGCATCTATAATATTGCTTATATTTATATTGGGCCTATATTCCACATATGAAAGAAAACATGTGGCTTTTGGCTTTCTGAACCTGGATAACTTCACTTAAAATAATGTTCTCTGGTTCTATCCATTTACCTGCAAGTCACAAAATTTCATTCTTCTTTATGGCTGAATAAAATTCCATTATATACCAGTACGTCATTTTCTTAGTCTATTCATCAGTTGTGGGGCATCTTGGCTATTTCCAAGATTATATTACTAATGCTACAATAAATATGGTTATGCAGGTGTCTTTATTTGTAACCTGACATATTCCTTTTAGTATATCCTAGGAGTGGTATTGCTGAATCATATGGCAGTTCTATTTTCAGTTTTTTGAGGAGCTTCCATACTGTTTTCTATAGTGGTTGTGCTAATTTACATTCCCAACAAAAGTGTATGAGGTTCCTTTTCCCCTACATCCTCACCTACATTGTTTGTATATTCAAAAGTGGGTAACCTAGCAAGACCTGTCATGTTCAATCATGATCATCCTAAAGGTTAATGTTTATTTCCCTTTTTGCCTGGTTCTAACTTTTCTAAACAATACTATTAATATTAGCATTTGTGTCTTGAATTGTAAACTGATTTATATTGTTTTTGAAAAGAGATACAATAGGAATTAAGTTAAATACACAAATGGCTGAGCCATCTTGCTGCATAAAATCTGAAACTTGAATGGGAAATAAATTGTAAATGTAAATTGCAAATGCAACAGTACTTTTTAGTTCACTTTGCAAATCATTACCTTCATTTTCATTCATTGTCTCTTTCAGTCTTAATCCCATTCCTGGCAACCATGAGAACTGACCAAATCTTCATCTTCCCATGATTCTCTTAGCATCTGTGGTGATTTACTCAAGAGTGCCTTATGCAATTGAGATTACAGTGTCCTCTTGGACACCTGCCTAGAGTCAGGCATTGCCAACCACAGGTGGGAGTGTTACAAAGATGGGGGAGAGGGAAGTCCCATCACTCTGATACAGCTTGTCATCTTTGAATCAATCTATTCCTTTGTCTTCATCATGCGCCATCTTTAGGCCTACTTGTTTTTGCTTTGTTTTTTGACTTCATGTCTTCTATCTTGTTTTTTGTGAATGTCTTCCTGACTTCCATGTGATGAAGCCAAAAGACAATAAGTGAAAATGAAGTGAATAGAAATCTAGAAAGGACCCTGATAGTAGAGAATACAAGCACATTTCTCAAAACTTTAAGGAGAAAAAAAGAGGAAGGGTGGAAATGAAGGAACAGATTAAAAGAAAGAGAAGTTATAAATTTGTAATGCTTAGATTTGGATCATGATGTAATTGTTTTATATATTGCTGAATTTGGTTTGCTACTATATTATTTAGGATTTTCCTTTAATGTTCATGAATATGTTGTCCTAAAATTTTAATTTCCAGGAAAGTCCTTGTTAAAGTTTGGTCTCAAGATATTGTTATCCTCATAGAATGAGATGAATGGTTTTGAAACTAGAGTTTTAGACCCTATGCCCAAACTCCTGGGATTCAACATGTCAGACCAAATTTGCCCCATACGCCAAGTAAAGAGACGTGGTGAAGGGCAGAGAAAAGGGTTTGTGCCACAGGAAGACAGCACATCAGTTTATCTTCTGTTTGGGGTACTAGCATGTACCCATGTATAGGTTTAAATAGACAAAGAATTGGGAGCAAGCAGAGAAAGGTGATGGCAAGCAAGTGGGTCTGCCAGCTTATGGTCTCAGGACTGGTTGGGAGAGGACTGGTTAACTGTTACCTCTGTTCTTGTTCTTCCAGAGTTTTACAGAATTTGTTATTGTTGTTATCACTTGAGGGGAGCAGTCTGATTTCTATAAGATAGTCACTCTTGCTCCAGAGTACAGTATCATCACTCCTGGTAATTGTCCTCATTTACCAGGGTGTCTGGTAAATGGGGGTGTCTGTCCTGTAAGGCTCTGCTGTTTCTTAGGGATAGGTATGGTCCCTTGTCATAAAGATGTTATCCATCAATCCTGTCCTTCCTGGAATCCAAGGTGATTGCAAAATGACTGCAGAAAGAATGACAGAAGGAAAAACAGATATAAAATGGAAGCAGGGATGCCAGGCTTTTCTTCAGCTTTTAGTTAATTCCTGGGTCCAAGTAATGTGTCAGTACTTTTCAGCAAAAACAGTTTAGGTACCTGTTCCAGTTTCCTCTTTTTCTTTTCTCTGTAAATTGGAGTAAAATAGGTATTACTCATTCCTTTTATATTTGCTAGAGTTCACCAGAGAAGTCCTCTGGACCTAGAGCTTTTATTCTATGCATTGTTGCTTCAGAGGCAAAGTTACTGGCTCACACAAATTTACAATTAAACTATTATCATTATTGTATAACCTTTCTTTTGAAACTTTTTTTTTGAAAGAGGGTTTCACTATGTAGCTCAGGCTGGCTCAAACTCATGATCCTCCTGCCTCTAGTTCCTGAGTGCTGGAATTATAAGTGTGAACTGCCAGGCCAGGCCTTTTGAAACTTTTTAGTCTAAAATAATTATAGGTATCTATGAGGTTGCAAAAGTAGGACAGACAGGTCTCAGATACCTTTCACCTAGTTTCCCACAGACATATCAATACCAGGAAACTGATGTGGAAATAATGTGTCTATGTCCTTTTATCATGCATATTTTTGCATTACCACAATCCAAACAAGGTACAGAACAACTCCATCACCACAAAGAATGTCCTTGTGCTATACTCTATTAGAGCTACACTCATTCTGCTTTCTTTTCCGCCATCATCATTATAACTTTGTCATTTCAAAAATGTATATATGTGGTCAGAGAGTATGTGACCTTCTAAGATTACCTTATTTCACTCACCAAGATGTTCTTGATATCAATCCAAGTTGTCGTGTGTATTGAAAGTTCATTCCTTTATTTTACAGAACGGTGTCTCATGGCACAGATATAGCACAGTTTATTTAACCTTTTACCTATTGAGGGAAATTTTGGTTTACTTATGTATACTGATATTACAAACAAAACTTCTGTAAACATACCTGTAAGTGTTATAAGAGCATAGTTTTGATTTCTCTGAGATAAATGCTTAGCAGTTGCTTGCTAGGTTGTATGTCAAGTACACGTTTAGTTTTCCAAGAAAATGCCCATCTACTTTCCAGATTGGTTAAACTATGTTACATCTCCAATAGCAATGTATGAGAAATCTGGTTTTTCCACATTCTCCACATTTGATATTACCAATTTAAAAATATTTGGTTACTATAATAGGTACATTGTGATTTTATTATGGTCTGGATTTGCATCTCCTTTATGGTTAGAGATGTTGAAAATCTTTTCATGTGGGAACTAAGGTAGAAAGAAGAAAAATAGAGATGAACCAATTTGGGTTATAATACACATATATGTGGAAGGGTCACAAGGAAACTCCCTGTGTAGCTATCTTAAATGAAGAAAAACATCCATTTTTTTTTCTTTTACAAAATTGAAGAATAGAAGGGTGGAACAGGTCCTGACTGGAGGGGTTGGTACTAGTGGGAGGTGGGGAAAGGGTTTATATAGTGCAAATATTATATACACATGTATATAAATGAAAAATGATGCTTGTTGACATTATGCCAGGAATAGGGGGCGGAAGGATACAGGAGAATGATGGAGGGGATGAATTCAAGTATGATATATTGTAAGAACATTTGCAAATGCCACAATGTACTCCTATCTAGCAGAGCAATAATTAAAAAAAAGAAAACCTTTTCACATTTATTTGCCATTTGTATAACCTCTTCAGTAAAAGGTCTCTTTGTGTACTTTGTACATTTTCTCATGAGGTTGCTTGGTTTTTTACTACTGAATTTTGTGAGTACTTTGTATTCCTTTGTGTGTATGTGTGTGGTATTGGGGATCAATTGCATGGTCTCACACATGCTAGGCAAATACTAACACTGAGTTATAACCTCAACCCCTTTGTACATTGTATTTACATTAGTTGTCAGATACGAGAATTTGCAAATATTTTTGTACATGTTATTTCATCTTCTTATTTATTTTTTTTTATTATCACTTTTTTGGGGGTGCTTGGAATCAAACCCTGATCCTTATGCATACTAGGAGAGTGCTCAAACAAAATTTAAAATATTTTTTAGATATTTTCACTAAATTTGTTGAAGTACTTGAAATACTGAAAATATATTTTCATTTTCATAATGACATGGTGATTGAATATGCTCAAAGAAAATAGAACATTTATCCATATTTGAAAATAAAGAATACAGAAATGCAAAAAATGCCTTTGCATTTTAAAAGCTGGTACTCATATAAACTGGAAGATATGTTTCAGAGGTTGGGGTTTGAAATGTGGGAGAACATTCACATATTCAGGCTTCTAGAAATTCCTAGGGAATTGAAGAATAAGAGCAGTAATGGAAGAAAAGTCACAAGAAAGGACAGATCAGTGAAGCCTTGGAAGGACAGGAAGGCCCTTGAACAGATTGTCCAGTTAGGAGTAAATGACAACAATGTTTATGCATGGCAACAATTTTTGAACATTGTTTAATTACACAGAAACCTGGTTAAAGTTGAATCATTAACACCAAATGCCCAACCTGGACTTTCAAGGCACCTTGCACTCTCTGAACCCTAGCACTGAGCAAACATTTGAGGAGAACTCCCTTTCACAGTGGTTATCACTTCACATAAAGACCCTCAAATAAAAGGGGTACATGCTTATCACCTTAGCCATCTTGTGATCTGCATTCAAATTCCTTGCTATGGATACTCCCATACTCTCATTAAAATCTCTCAGAAATCTGTTGGCCTAGAAAGATAAAATGTGTCTTGCACTTAACTGAGAAGTTATTGTTATTCATCAGATGTCAAACTGATGGATGGGTTAGGAAAATGTGAATTTATATTCAAAGGAATTTTACTCAGCCATAAGGAAGGATGAAATTTTATGATTTGCAGGTAAATGGATGGAACTGGAGAACATCATCTAAAGTGAAGTTAGCTAGGTTCAGAAAGCCAAAGGCTGCATGTTTTCTCTCATGTTTGGAATAAGTAATATTATATATGCATAGAAATATATACAGACCATGTTTTCAAAAGTGGGACTGGTAGAGGAGACCAAAGGAGAAGGAAAAGAAGAAAAGAAAGATAGCAAATAATAATGAAATATGTCACATCTGTGTAGAAACAAGACACAAGAAAACACACTAAAAACTGTTAAACAACACAGGATAGAATGAAAAGGGCTAGAAAGTACAGTGAAGACAGGTTAGATTGACTTAAGCACAATGTATGTACAGGTATATACCAAGGCAAAAATCCCACTGAACAATGAACAGACACCTAAGTAATGAAGGACAAGAATGAAAAACAGGTCACTCTAAGGGAAGGACACTAATGGGAAGAGAGCGTAAAAGAAGGAAGTAAAGAAGGTGAATATATTTGATGTACTTTCTATATAAGAATGAATATAGACTATTTAAGCATGCATGTTGATATCACCATAAGAAGAGGACTAAGGTAGAAAGGAGAAAAGTGAATAGGATGAACCAGTCTAGGATATGTTACATATATACATGGAAATGTAATAATGAAACTCTGTGAAGGCATCTTAAATGAACAAAAATGTATTTTTTTCAAAAACAGAGGACAGGAAGGTAAAACAGGTCCTGCCTTGGGTTTGGTATCAGTGGGAGGGGGATGATATAAAGAAAGTGTGTAGGAGGGTGAATATGGTGGAAATATGTACAGATGTATGAACATAGAGACCTGTTGAAACTATTTTAAGAATGGGGGGAGAGGAGATAGAGGAGAATGATGGGGGGAGTGACTTCAACTATGTTACATTGTAAGCTCTTGCTTAAATGTCACAATGTATCCCCAGTACAACAATAATATGATAATTTAAAAAATTTAAAGAAAGAAGTTGTGTGATGAAAGAGAGAGACCAGAATCTACACTAAAAACCAGCTAGAATCTCTAGAAACCAGGCAAAATCAAAGTACTAAACTTATTTATTGTTCGCAGGTTTTGCAGGTTTTGATAATTTCTGCTTGTTTTTTGAAGTTTCTGCTAGCAGGTGGGAGCTTGGAGTGGTCTTTTCTGCCATTATGATGTCAGTAATGCTTTTTATTTAGGATCTGTTTTTTCCTGATATTATTATAACTAAACCAGCTTATATCAGTTAATATCATTATGGGAGGACTGTTCCTGCCTGTTTCCTTTTCTACCTTTTTGCATTTATGTGTTTTAATATGATTCTTGTACAAGGTATATAATTGAGCTTATTTGATTCAGTCTAAGAACTTCTATCTTAATTTATTTTATATATAACATGGATGCTTATATATCTGATTTTAAATTCACACTCTTATGGAGCTTTCTAATTATCCTTTATCTTCTGTATTTCTTTTTCTGCCTTTGTTTAATATTTTATCATTACATTTTTCTCCTATGCTAATTTAAAAGTAACATATTCTATTTATATAATTTTAGCTGTCACCCTAGAAATGAAAAGATGTATGTTTAATATATCATTGACAATGTGAAGACCTATATGGGAATTTATCTTAGCTGCAGTTGGCTTGCCAAACTCATTTTATTTATTTATTGCAAATTATTTGACAAAACTGAAGGTTTAGTTAGGTTGTATTAGTTCCAACTCACACAGCCTCATCAGAAGCTGCCAAAGTTCAAAGAAGATCCAAAGTCCAGAGGGACTTTGAAATGCAAGGGAAATTTTGGTCATTTTCTAAATCTTTTGCCAATGGGGAAAAAAGGGAGTAAATTGACCCAGAAGGTCATTAGCACTGAAAAAAAAATGCACTTTGATATTACCAATATTGTAATTATCTTCAAGTGAATTTGAAGATTAGTATTAGAGTTCTAGGGCTGTGGTAACAAAATGCCACAGATTGGGGGCTTCAACAACAAAATTTTCTGAAGACTGGATGTCTAAGATCAAGGTATCTCCAAATTTGGTTTCTTCTGAGGCTTTCTCTGTGGCTTGCAGGTAGCTGCCTTGTCAGTATTTTCACAAGGCCCTTTGTCTGTGCATAATTTGTATGTCCTAACTCCCTTTTTTTTAAGCCTGAAAGAGAAGGTCTGGCCTCTGCCTTCATCTCTTTGACTTTTAAATTTTTATTTTTATTAGCATATATTAATTGTATAAATCCTCATACATGCACATATGTCCTTTAATTGTATTCACCATTCCCATCTGACTGTTTTTATGACAATCAGATCAGATTAGGACCAACACTAAATTCCTCATTTTAACTTAAAAAAAGTGCCTCTTTAAAGGTTGTGTCTTCAAATACAGTCACATTATGAGATATGGGGATGGGTGGGAGACTAATTTGGTTCATAACAATATGTTTTTCAAAGATCCATAGTTCCATTAAAGTACTGATCGAACTGGTACTGGTACTTGTAAGAAAGAAAAAAGAGTATTTTATTGATATTTCTTTTAAAAAATTTTTATATTTGGCAAATGATTTATTTAATATTACTGGAAGTACAAACAGCAAAAGATAAAGTAGATAAATTGGGCTTAATTCAAATTAAAAATTTGACTTGGAATGTGGCTTAAATGGTAGAGCACCTGCCTAGCAAGTGTGAAACCCTGAATTCAAACCCCAGTAGTGTCAAAAACAAACAAATGAACAAACAAAATTAAATGCTTTGTGTATTACTGAACACTATAAGAAAATAAAAATACTGGGTTAGGGTTGTAGCTCTGTGGCAAAAGCTTGTGTGAGGCCTTGAGTTCAATCTCCAGCATCAAAAAAAAAGTTTAAAAAAAATTTTTTAAAGAAAGTAATAATATTACCTGTAGAATGGAGAAAAACATTTTCAAATCGTACAACAAATAAAGGTCTAGTATCCAGAACGTATAAAGAACTCTTAAAAATCAACAATAAAAGGATAAAGAACCTTATTTTAAAATGGGCAAAGAATTTGATAAGACATTTCTCCAAATACAAATGGGCAGCAAGTAGATGAAAAATATTTATTGCTATTAGTCATTAAGGAAATACAAATTGAGACCACAATGAAATAGTACTTCATACCCATTAGGATCTCTAGTTAACAAAAGAAAAAAATTACAAATAGGATGGTGGAAGCTCACTTCTGAGTATATAATCTATGGACTAGAAATCAGTATGTCAGAGAGATAGCTGCCGTCTTATGTTCACTGTGACTTATTCACAATATTTAAAATATGGAAACAACCTACATGTTCCTCAACAGATGAAGGTATAAAGAAAATGTGGACTGTATATGCAATGCAATGTTATTCACTTTTTAAAAAGAAGGAAATTCTGTCATTTGCAATGACATGGGGGGACCTGGAGGACATTATGCTAACCAGGGAAATAATCCAGGAAAAGGAAGACAAGCATTGAATCATGTCACTTACATGTGAAAATCTAAAAAAGTCAGACTCATGAAGTAGAGAATGGAATGGTGGTTACCATTAGAGGCTGGGTGTGGGGAATAACAGGGGTTGAGGAATGGAGACTTGTTCAAAGGCCCCAAAGTTTCATGAAGAAAAACTTTAGAGATCTTTTGCACAACATGGTGACTACAATTAAAAATAATTTATGTATTTCAAGATTGCTGATTATGACTTTAAGCATTCTTATTTCAATGAAAACAATGTTGGAAGACTGATATATTAATCAGCTTAATTTTATTATTCTACAATGTAAGCCTATATTAAAAACATTACCTTGTACCCTATAAATATATACAATTACCATTACTCAATTTAAAAAAAAATTTGTAAAGGAAAAATATTTATTTAGTGCCCATGACTGTCTGAATCTCTCTCCTTGTTAAAACCAAGTTAATTGAGGTACAATTACTTTCCAGTAAGGTTAAATTATTTTAATTTCCAAACAATGCCACCCCATCTTTTTCAACCACCAAGATCTCAGTAAAATGCCGGAGCTACCAAACAACAGATACTCTATAATGCATACATAGCACATTATGTCCCTGGCTTCTAAAGTGCATGCAGCTTTGTGTAAGAATAAGATGGATAGTTTACAGAAAGAAAAAGCAACTTAATAGCAGTTGGAACCCTGAGCCTCACAACACTGTAGTGTTGAACTTTCTATACCATCTCTCCCTCATTCCTTGATCAGTTACACTTCATAAGGCTTCCTAGCTGGTTATCTAATTTCTTACAGACTCATCCATATCCACTTAAATTCTATCCATTTCCTGGTCTATCCTATTCTCCTAGAATCTCCTTTTAAAGATTCCTGTTCAGAACTCAAACAATTAATTCCCAAGAAATTACCCTACAAACGAAGCTCTTTCCTAAAACGTAAGCTTTCTCCTCACTGTAACAGAGACCTGAGATTTGTACCTCTCACAGTCTTCCCTCCTAAGCATCATGCGGAGATTTTGCTCTTTCTTCCACTAACTTCCTACCCTCATCTCTAGGTTGGAAATCAGGGTTAGTATAATCTGGCTCTGCCTTGCCTCTTTCCACTCATTGTTCCTATAACCTTCTTTCAAAAATTCTCTCCTCCATTGAGTTCAGTAGTTCCTTACCTCAGCCGTAAGGACCTTGAATTCCATTCCAGGAACTCACATACCAGGACACGACCCTGAAATATTAAGACTTTTTTTGAGGCAGGGTCTTACTGTGCAGTCCAGTCTGGGCTGGAAATCACTATGTAGCCTTGGTTGGCTTCAAACTCATGATTCTTTTGCCTCAACTTCCTGAATGCTGGGATTACAGTTGTGTACCAACACACCTGGCTTCTTTAAGATCTTTAACTCAATAAATAATACTTGGCATTCTAGAGATCAAAGAAGTTACAAGCAATATGCAATTAAAACATAATCTTAATTATAATAATATGCTATGATGAATAACTACCTAAATCTCTCTTTAACAGTAGAAAATTGATGTTATTGTTTTGCCACCATGAATGTAGATCTATTCATTTTCTATTGGAATATCCACTGTAATTCTCTGAAAGACAATAAGCCATGACTCAGATGCAAATTTTTTTTTCAAAATACTAAATAACTAATAAGTCATCCTTACCTGAAAAAAAAGCTTTTAGTCAAGATGGTGATTTTATGTTATGTGCATTTATAAGTGTTAATTATGTGTCTTGACTTGACTGGCCACAGGGTGCAGAGGTTAAACATTACTTGTGGGTGTATCTGTGAGGGTGTTTCCAGATGAGATGAACATTTTAATCAGTAGACTCAGTAAAGTGGGCCCTCACCTGTGTGGATGGGCAGCATCCAATCCATTGACTGCCTGAATAGAAGACCAGAACAATGTCTAAATAGACAGGCTGGGAAAGGAAGAATTTTCCCCTTTCTGCATGTCTGCCTGAGCTGGGACATTGACTTCTGTTCTTAGATTGGAATTTACATCATTAACTCCTCTGAGAACTCCAAGGTTCTCAGGCTTTTGGACTCAGACTGGAATGACATCACCACTTTCCTGTGCCTCCAGCTTACAGATAGCAGATCACGAGACTTTTCTGTCCACAAAGTCATGTGAACCAATTCCTCCTAATCAATCTCTCTCTCTTTCTCTCTTTTTCTCTCTCTCTCTCTTCCCCCCTCTCCCTCTCTTTCTCTCTGTATGTGCACACATACACACACATACATACACACAATTGTATTATTGTTCCATTTCTCTGGAGAACCCTACTACAATATTTTACCATGATTAAAATAATTTTTTTCTTTTATTCCACAGCCTTGTATGACTTTACTTCTACTACTCTTTCTTCCACTAAATCTGCTTATTGACTTTGCAAGACCTATAGTTTATTGCTAACTCTCAAAAGAAAAATGGAGACCATTCATACAGGAATTCCCTCAGCTTCTTTTCTTGGTTTTCTTTGCACTCATTTCCATGTTTACTAATTTTCCAGAATGGAGGAAAAAAAAATCCTTTTCTGTTTCCACCAGTATCGTTGATGTTCTCATCCCACACCCTCTAAGAGACCTTGCTCAACTTTTTATCGTCTTTGAATTCAGATTAGAATGACATCACCAGATTTCCTATGCCTCCAGTTTACAGATGCCTGTAATCATAATGAGCTAGTTCCTCATAATAAATCTCCTCTGTGTGTGTGTGTGTGTGTGTGTGTGTATGTGTGTGGCATAAGTGGGGTGGGTGTGGCATATGTGGGGTGTGTGCTGTGGGTGTACACAGAAATATACACACTCCTTTATCTTTAACCTCTGTCCTTCTTTACTGAATTGCCTCATATATACAAATTGCTCTTGTCCTGCATATACTAAAGCACAAACCAAAAACTGTCTATGGATATGCTTCCCTTCAAGAGATTTCTATTTCTTTTGCATTTAATTTTTTGAAAGAGTAGATGAAGAGTAACTTCCTCTCTCCTACTTACTTCCATGTACTCTACTCTTCATAAGGCACATATCACCAGTGACTTCCCTCAGCCACTGAAGTCAGTGGAATGCTCCTTTCACTTTCCAGTCTTCCTGGACCTGGGTTTGAGATTGTTCACCATCCTCCCTCCAGTCTTTCTTCCTTAGTTTCCATGCTTTCTCCTGTGTTCTTCTCCTTCCTCTTAACATCCTCACTTAAACACTATTTTAGATTTTTCTCTGTTGCATGAACTTTTGACTCTTCCCTCTTCCTTGTTACATTCAACTCCTCACAAAATCCTTTCATTCAACATCTAAAATGTCTGTTGCATCCATCTGTTCCTCTTCATTCACTGTCATGGGCCTGATCCAAGGCCTTCAGCTGGTCTGTGCCCCTTCCTCCTCCCTACCCTGTACCACAACCTCTGTCCAACCCTCTCATCACCACCAGAATTATCTTTCTAAAACCCAAACATGATCAAAATCAGTCCCCTGGGAAAAAACCTCTGGTTTCCCAGAGATCCCAGATATCCCAAAATAACCTTCAAGCTTTGTAGTGGTTCTTCTCTGCATTTCACTTGTTTGCCATGACAGCCTTAGGCTCTGTGGCACTCTCCTGCTTGTGAGTGTTGCCTTCTCCAAAATTCCTTTTCTAGTCTGCCCCTTTCCCTTGACTTCTCTCGCTCTTTCACTGTATTTAAGAACCTGAAATACACATGTGCAGAGTTCTTTGGGGGCTGTGTCAGTAAGTTTTCCATCACTGTAACAAAACCCCTATGATAAACAACTTAAAGAAGGTAAAATTTGGGCTGGGACATAGCTCAAGTAGTAGAGCACTTGCCTAGGAAGCACAAGGTCCTGAGTTCAAATCCCAGTACCACCCAAAAAAAAGTAGCATGGAGGGTAAAGTTTATTTTGGCTCATAGCTCCAGAGCTTTCAGTCTTTGGTTACTTGACCACATTGCTTTTGGCCTGTGGGAGCACAGTATATCACGGCAGGAACATGTGGTGGAGGAGGCTGCTCCCCTTAAGGTGGCTGGGAAGCCAAGAGAGAGAAAGGAGAAACCAGGGTCCCCTTTAAGGGCACACCCCTAATGACTTAACTTCGTTTCACTAGGCCCCACCTTCTAAGGGTTCCACCACCTCCTAATAGTAGCACAGGATGGTGTCCAAGCCTTTAGTACATGGGACTTTGAGGGACATATAAAATCCAAACCATAACAGGAATGCATGCACATTATTTCTCACACATTTCTCTTAATTGCCACTAATAGTGTTGCCAAATAAAGACCACTGGTTGAATCTGAATTCCAGATGAACAATAAATTTTTCATTATAAGTATATCCCACACAATTTTTGGGATATAATTATACTGTAAAACCATCAGAATACCTGGGTATCCTAAATGTGTATAGTAAAAATAGCTTGTTTATTTTTTAAATTCAGATTTAACTGGGTGTCCTATATTTTTCTAAATATTTGAATAATTGCTAAATCTGTCCATTCTAGCCATGAACAAACTGAAGGGCAGATGCCAGTCTCACAGCTGCTGAAACTGCAGGAAGCTCAGAGAGACAGTTTTCCCAAAATCACCTAGATGAAAAAATGGCAAGAGACATGAACCACGTTTGATTCAAAACTACCTCTTCAATCTCAGTAACCATGGGCAATCTGAGAAAGGGACAAAGGTGATGGAGGCAAAATTTTAAGAGAACAGGCTGGGACTTGCCAACTCTCCCCCAGATTCACTAACTGTGGACATGCCCACCTGACCTACCCAGGAGGCCCTAATGCATCCAGAGTCTCCTCTGTATTGGAAGATCAGTCCATATGTGACTTTGTTTATTTTGGTGTTTGAACTTGCTGAGACTTGTCAGCACTTGTCTTCCAGACATGTAAGATTGTGGCTGTGTTCTATTGAGGGCCTACATGTAGCTTGCCCTCCACCAGACAATGCCCGGCAGGCTGGTCTACCCTTGTTTGTTCATAAGGTGGGGAGAGGAAGGTAAATGAGAGCGCCCAAGACTGGCCTAGCTGACTGCTGGCAGCTGGACTCAATAGTGTGAATACTAACACAAAGAATTGCTCCTATGCATTAATGTGATTATATGAATACAATTTACAATCAAGTGTAGCTAAACCTCTTTTACATACCTCATTTCCTGCAATCCTCACAACAGTGCTAGGTGGAAAAGATAGCCTCATTGTACAAGCTTAAGAAAATGAGTCACTTGCCAAAATTCCTGTCTCATTTGACCTGCTGCCAAGTCTCTGCTCCTACCCTTGACAAACAGTTTTGTCTGCTGTGCCCTGACTGTCAGGAAGTGAAACCCACAGCCAGCTACTCTGGTTTCAATAGAGAACCAAGAGAGGTTAGGAATTTAAATGAGCTCCTCTCTGCCTGAGCTTGCTATCCCCATATCTAAAGAGGTTGCCTGGAAAGAAAGAGTCCTCATCTTTTTCCTTGTGTCTTTTCTCTCTTTCTAAGTAATCATATATGGCTAGACTTGAAAGATTCACCTTTTCTGAAACTAACCACAAGTTTCTGAAGTGCCCAACCCCTGGCATAAGCTTTGTGCCTCTAGTTGGACACCAGTGATGAATGAATAAGGTCTTATTATTTGGATTTTTACTCAGTGAACAAAACAAATGCAATTTACTTATGAACAAGTTCTGTAGGTATCATAACTCTTTGGCAATGAAAATACAAGATGGAACTTGTTCTTTCATGCCAAGGACTCCAGGAGGAGTCAACCTAACTTCAGGACAAATTGAAAATAAATTATAAACATTGTATCAAGAGTACAAAAAGAATATAATTAGGTTCACCCTCTTATTTAAGAGATTAGAAACTTTTAATCATGAGTCATGAGAAGGGAAGTCCAAGGGATAAAGGATAGTGTTCAAAGATAATTACTGATATTAACATGAGACTTCCTCAATGTTATAACATTATCTTTAGAGGATTGAAAAGGATTTAGGGAATAACTTCATTAGTTTTTATTTATGAATCTTTGTTGTTTTTAATTAATTTTAGAAAATGGCAGTCCTCACTGTTGCTACTCAAAGTGAGTTCTGAAAATAGTAAAACTGATGATGTCACCTGGGAGCTTGTTGCCTTCTCAGGTCACACCTCAGAACAACTAGGTGAGAATGACATTTTTTTTTTACAAGATACCCAGGTGATTTCTGTGCAGTAGAACTGTCAACTGATAAATGATAGCAGCATCTGGGAAGGTGGTGGTGGTGTCTGTTTCCTGTGAGTGGAAGGAGTGGCGGCTATGGACGGAGCCTACAGTGATCCTCAGCACAGCGGGAGGTGCCACCTGTGGACACATGAGGTCAGCAGGTGGACTTCCTGTATAGTCCTTTTGCTTCCTGCTCTGGAGCAAAAGGACCGATGGCACCTCCATCTAGGCTAGTGACTCATGTTTGGGGCAGCAAAGCTTCTTTTCACTAGGTCCATTATGTCTGGAGAAAGAAGCCTGGTGACACTATGTAGCTAACTCCTATAGACTAACTGCCTCTCATGGTCTCTGATCCTGCAATTCAGTGTAGGAGGTTTGCAGTGAGCTATTAAGCTCCTTCTTTGTATTGCATCACAGGTAATTTAATATTAATCAGCGCATTTCCTCATTCCAAACACTTATGCTTCACAGGTGCTAGAATTTAAAAAAAAAAAAAAAAAAAAAAAAAAACAACCTTCCCATGTTTTTTCAGTACTACTGCAGATTTTGTTTGTGTTTATATGTGTATATCTTTATGTGTATATATGTGTGTATTATACGGACACATTGTCATTTCAGTGTTACTACGCTTAGGAGAAAGGTGCCAACTGGCTTTTTTTTTTTTAATTTTATTATTCATATGTGCATACAAGGCTTGGGTCATTTCTCCTCCCTGCCCCCACCCCCTCCCTTACCACCCACTCAGCCCCCTCCCTCTCCCCCCCACCCCCTCAATACCCAGCAGAAACTATTTTGCCCTTATTTCTAATTTTGTTGTAGAGAGAGTATAAGCAATAATAGGAAGGAACAAGGGTTTTTGCTGGTTGAGATAAGGATAGCTATACAGGGCATTGACTCACATTGATTTCCTGTGCATGTGTGTTACCTTCTAGGTTAATTCTTTTTGATCTAACCTTTTCTCTAGTTCCTGGTCCCCTTTTCCTATTGGCCTCACCAACTGGCCTTTTTAAACCCAGACTGTTAGCTAATAAAATAACCACATCTTCCCTGAACAATGTCTACCCCATATTTGGTTTTCAGAAACTAGATCTCTACTTAAGTTATAGAAATGACATATTAAAAAGCTTATAAGTGAAAAAAATAGGATACACTTGTAGAAAGTATAGAAACTTTTACTTAAATTCAGTGTCCTCTTCTGTGAAATAAAGATGTTGATACTTACTTTGGGTTGTACTGAGCCCATTGTATGTTTCCTAATCCATTAGAATTATTCCTAGCACACCACTATAAATATACTATTAGCTTCACTGGCTACAAACAGTGAAAATTTAGACAATCTGTATTCTTGGCAATTTACATCCAGCTATTGAAAACAATAGAACTTGACTCAGAATCTAAAGTTCTGGTTTGTGATTTAAAGCGTATTCATCACAGTGAAATCCCTGTGTACAATTAATATATGCAAAAGAAAAGATTATGCAGAAAAGCAATAGGAAACTTTTGTCAGATACATAGACTGTAAAAATAGCTTATTGGTTACCATATACAATAAGGAGAATTAAAAGTAAATGTCCATAGAAGAAAAGGGATGTCTCATTATAAAAGGGACAGTTGTCTCTATCCTTGCCAGGAATATGACAAGGAAGAATGAAAATTCCCATGATCCTCAATGCTATAGTCTGTATTTGGAATGTCCCCCAAAAGCCCATCTGTTAAAGACGTAATCCCCCACTATAGTATTACTGAAGGTGGTAGAACCTTTAAGACGTGGGACCTACTGGAAGGAAGTTAGGTTATTGGGAATGTGCCCTTGAAGGGAATATTTGGACCCTGGCCCAGTGCTTTCTCTCTCTTTTGTTCCTGAGTGCTGTAAGGTGAACAGTTTCCCTGCTAGCATGCTTCTCCACCCCTGGTCCTAAAACAACTGGCCAACCAGCCATGGAGTGAATGCTCTAAAACTATGACCCTCTTTATTTTATTTGTTTTTATGTGTGTGTGGTATTGGGGCTTGACTCAGTGTCTTCACCTTGAAGCACTCCATGAGCCCATTTTTTTGTGATAGGGTTTTTTTTTGAGATAGGGTCCCAAGAACTATTTGCCCGGGCTAGCTTTGAACTGTCATTCTGCTGAACTCTCCCTCCTGAGTAGCTAGGATTACAGGCATGAACCACTGGTGCCCAGCTCTCTTTCCTCTTTTAAAGTTGTTTATCTGAGGCATTTGTTATAGTAACAAAAAGCTGATGAACACACTCACCATTGTTGGACCCAGGGCCAACCCAAAGTAAGAACGTCATCAGAATGTTTTCACATTGTCCTACCTGTGGAGAAAAAAAATATTTCAAGAGAAGTTTAGAGTAAAGTCCATCCACTGAAAGCTTATGTAGCTCAAGTAACCTCTTCCCCAGTTGTTCAGTTACCTTTTGCCACATAATGAATGATCCTTCACTTGGTAGTTTAGTATAACAAGCTATGATTTCTCATGATTCTGGGATTTGATGGGGCTTTTCTGGGCAGCCTCATTCTCCAGGTCATTTTCTAGTAACAGAGCTAATATTTGATCTTAGTGCACTGTAGCGCCTTATTTCTCAGGTGTTCTGAGTTTTAGAGGCAGTGACAATATCATCAATGAAAGATTGCTCATGTCACCAACTTTGTTGAAGATCCATGAGTGACTAGAACCAATTTCAATGTGTGTGGAGAAACCTTAAATTATTTGTTAATTATAACTGCTCCTATATTATAAATTTTAAAAATAATTAAGCCTTTTCCTGGACATGATCTATTTCCCTGTTGTGGTACTGACACCTTTTAAAAAGAAAGAGTTTCTTCAATATCTCAGTACAAATCACCCTCTAGTCTTCAGGAAAAACCCTGATCACCGCTAAAGATCTATTTCTAATTATTTCTCCGAGGGCATCATTTTCCCCCTTTATTGTTGTGATGGGTGGTGGTACATTGTTACACAGGTTCTCACAATGCATCAAATATATCATACATGAATTCACCTCCTCAACCATCTCTTTTATCTCCCCATCCCCCAATTCCTGAGTAGTTTCAACAGGTATCATTGCATTTACTTACATGTGTACACATTTTATTGCATGTATTCACCCTCCTACTCCCTTTCCCCAGCACTTTCCCCTTCTTTGATCATTCTTCTTCCACATTCTTCCCAAGAACCTAGTAATTATATATATAATTATACCCATTATAGTGGTTTTTTCAACAATACAGAGTTTATGTTCCACGAAATAGAAAGGGAAGGAAAACTGCCAAACACATTTTATGAAGCCAGTATTACACTTATCCCAAAACCAGGCAAAGACACCTCCAAAAAGGAGAACTATAGGCCAATCTCCTTAATGAACATTGATGCAAAAATCCTAAACAAAATAATGGCAAACCGAATTCAGCAACACATCAAAAAGATTATTCACCACGACCAAGTAGGCTTCATCCCAGGGATGCAGGGGTGGTTCAACATACGAAAATCAATAAACGTAATAAACCACATTAACAGAAGCAAAGACAAAAACCACTTGATCATCTCAATAGATGCAGAAAAAGCCTTTGATAAGATCCAACATCGTTTCATGATAAAAGCTCTAAGAAAACTAGGAATAGAAGGAAAGTTCCTCAACATTATAAAAGCTACATATGGATTCCAAGATGGCGGCTAGAGGTAGGAAGCAGAAAGCGAGCCTCCTATAGTGAAATCTTGGAGAGACGCTGGAGACACACTTTGCAGGCATAATCACCGAGAAAAGGCATAACTTTGACTCCTCCACATCTCCAGCCGGCGCAGAGAATCTCCACTTCACGTTAAACGGAGAACCGAGGAGGCCCCCCGGGGCCGCCAGTGGCGGGCGCCCATACAGCTTGGGAAGACGCGGACCAGGTGAGCTTCGCGGTACCGCGGTTCCCCCACAGACAAGCCTGGGCCAGAGCAGCATAGCCCCCTGGACAGACTGACCTCCACCCGGGAAAAAAGAGAAACTGAGTACTAAGCAATAAGAACAGTTAAGACACGCTGGAAAGAGGGTGGGGCGCCCTGAGCGCTGAAGATTGGGGGAAGGGAACCCTTCCCGGGACTGTAAATAAACGAGCCGGGCGGGCCGGAGAGGCTCTGGCGGGAGTGGGGCGCGCCAGCAACCAGGAGCAGGGACGCTTGTGAGAGGAGGGAAGACCCACTTCCCACGTGAACTGTAAATAAACACGCAGGCCTGACAACGCGGGGCAGTGTCGCCTTTCCCAGTGCTTGGAAAGGGAAAAGCCTGTAGCAGAGGCACCCCCCCCCACAGGAGAACTCTGAGCAAACAAAGCCTCTGGGACCAGGTGAGCGCTAGCTCACCCCAGAGATCTGCATAAATAACGCCGCCAGCTACAGGCTGAGAGCAGCAGGCAGGCAAGCCACAGTTGCAGATACCACTCTCAGAACTGCCTCCAGACGCGTTTTTTTCTTTTTCTCCCTACCTTTGATGAGAGAACAACCCAATTACACCTGCAAGCCGAAAAACTTACTGAAACTATTGCATTTGAACTGGGGACACTTGGTGGGGCTTTTTTTTTATTTTTTCTTCTGTGTGTGTGTGAGTGTAGTTTTGTTCTACTTTATGCATCCCCTTTGATGAGACAACTACAGAACAACATCTGAGGCACCAACTCCAGGACTGGAGATTAAGACGGACATCCAAATTATTAAGACTGAAATTGCATTGCATATAAACTTGGAAGTTTTTTGGTTTTTTTTTTTTTTTTTAATTTCCTATTTTCCATTTTATTTTAATTCATTTTTATAAATAGATATTACTTTCATATACTTATTTTTTATTTTTTTTATCTTTGATTTTCAATCCTCTCTCTGTCTCTCTATTGTCTGTTCAGCTTACTGTCGATTAGTACACTAACACTCCCTGTTTATACCTTTGAAACTCTCTTGTCTGATACCTTGTTCTGCTTTCTCCCTCTTGTCTGTATATTTGTTTTCCCCTTTTCTTTAACTTCTTGCTTTCCATCTCAGCTCACTCTTCCGTTCTCAATATTACCATTGTTATTATTACAAGCTAGAAAATACTTAATTACACACAGTACAGGGACAGTAACAACACCAAGGACAATGACAGGAAGACAGAAAAAACAAGGAAACCAGTTTCCCCACAGCAAAAAATTAGTACAGGAACCAGAGGGGAATGAAGAGAACAGAAACTCAGAGCCAGACTCCAACAAAATGAAGATAAACTATGCCAAAGGACCCAATGAAGCCTACAAGAATAATTTAAAAGAAGACATACTACAAGTACTCAATGAGAATTTTATAGAGATGATACTGGATAGGGTCAACCAAAATGTACAGGAGACACTCAAGAAATTCCAAGACAATAAAAATAGAGAATTTGAAAAAGCAAAAGAAGAAATAAAGGAAACCATAGAAGCACTGTATAAACACCAAAGTGAAAGAGAGAACACAATGAATAAATGGATAAATGAACTCAGGACAAAAATAGACAACAATAAAGAAGAAAACAGCCAGGATATGGAAAACCTCAGAAAAAAGAACGAAACAGAACTGCAAAACAAAACGGAAAGCCAATCCAGCAGAATAGAACAAACAGAAGACAGAATCTCAGAACTTGAAGATGAAATGGTAATTAAAGGAAAAACCGAAGAACTATTAATTAAACAACTCAAGACCTGTGAAAAGAAAATGCAAGAACTCACCGACTCCATCAAAAGACCAAACTTGAGAATCATGGGCATCGAAGAAGGAGAAGAGGTGCAAGCGAAGGGAATGCGTAATATATTCAACAAAATAATAACGGAAAATTTCCCAAATCTAGAGAAAGATATTCCCATACAAATGCAAGAGGCCTCCAGGACACCAAACAGACCAGATCAAAATAGAACTACTCCACGACATATCATCATTAAAACAACAAGTTCAGAAACTAAGGAAAGAATATTGAAGGCTGCAAGAGAGAAAAAACAAGTAACATACAAAGGTAAACCCATCAAAATCACAGCAGACTTCTCAACAGAAACATTAAAAGCAAGAAGAGCGTGGGGTGAGATCTTCCGGGCACTGAATGAAAATAACTTCAACCCCAGGATACTCTACCCAGCAAAGCTATCATTCAAAATAGATGGAGCAATAAAAGTCTTCCATGATAAGCAGAAACTAAAACAATATGTGACCACAAAGCCACCATTACAAAAGATTCTGCAAGGGATCCTGCACACAGAAAGTGACACCCAACTTAACCATGAAAAGGCAGGCAGCACCAAACCACAGGATAAGAAAAAGCAAGACAGTAGAGAGTAACATCAAGTTAGGTACACACAATCAAACCTTCAAACAACTAAGATAACTAAATGGCAGGAATCACCACATACCTATCAGTACTAACACTTAATGTCAATGGACTTAATTCACCCATCAAAAGACACCGTTTGACAAAATGGATTAAAAAAGAAGATCCAACAATTTGTTGCTTACAGGAGACTCATCTCACCGACAGAAATAAGCATATGCTTAGGATGAAAGGCTGGAAGAAGTTTTACCAAGCTAATGGCCCCCGAAAACAAGCAGGAGTAGCAATACTTATCTCTGACAAAGTAGACTTCAAACCTACATTGATCAAACGAGACAAAGAAGGACATTCCATACTAATAAAAGGGGAAATAGACCAAAAGGAAATAATAATCATCAATCTGTACGCACCCAATGTCAACGCACCCAATTTCATCAAACATACCCTAAAAGACCTAAAAGCATATATAAACGCCAACACAGTGGTTGTGGGAGACTTTAACACTCCATTATCATCAATAGATAGGTCATCCAAACAAAAACTCAATAAAGAAATCCAAGATCTAAAATATGCAATAGATCAAGTGGACCTAGTAGATGTCTATAGAACATTTCATCCAACCTCTACACAATATACATTCTTCTCAGCAGCCCATGGAACCTTCTCCAAAATAGATCATATCCTAGGGCACAAAGCAAGCCTCAGCAAATATAAGAAAATAGAAATAATACCGTACATACTATCTGACCACAATGCAGTAAAAGTAGAACTCAACAACAAAAGTAAAGACAAAAAACATGCAAACAGCTGGAAACTAAATAACTCATTACTTAATGAAGAATGGATCATCGATGCAATAAAAGAGGAAATTAAAAAGTTCCTAGAAGTCAATGAAAATGAAAACACAACCTACCGGAACCTATGGGACACAGCTAAGGCAGTCTTGAGAGGAAAGTTTATAGCCATGAGTGCATATATTAAAAAGATTGAAAGATCCCAAATCAATGACCTAATGATACATCTCAAACTCCTAGAAAAACAAGAACAAGCAAATCCCAAAACAAATAGAAGGAGAGAAATAATAAAAATAAGAGCTGAAATCAACGAAATAGAAACCAAAAAAACCATACAAAGAATTAATGAAACAAAAAGTTGGTTCTTTGAAAAAATAAACAAGATCGATAGACCCCTGGCAAACCTGACTAAAATGAGGAGAGAAAAAACCCAAATTAGTAGAATCAGGAATGCAAAAGGGGAGATAACAACAAACACCATGGAAATCCAGGAAATCATCAGAGACTACTTTGAGAACCTATATTCAAATAAATTTGAAAATCTAAAAGAAATGGACAGATTTCTAGATACATATGATCATCCAAAACTGAACCAAGAGGAAATTAATCACCTGAATAGACCTATAACACAAAATGAAATTGAAGCAGCAATCAAGAGTCTCCCCAAAAAGAAAAGTCCAGGACCTGATGGATTCTCTGCTGAATTCTATCAGACCTTCAAAGAAGAACTGATACCAACCCTCCTTAAACTGTTCCATGAAATAGAAAGGGAAGGAAAACTGCCAAACACATTTTATGAAGCCACTATTACACTTATCCCAAAACCAGGCAAAGACACCTCCAAAAAGGAGAACTATAGGCCAATCTCCTTAATGAACATTGATGCAAAAATCCTCAACAAAATAATGGCAAACCGAATTCAGCAACACATCAAAAAGATTATCCACCACGACCAGGTAGGCTTCATCCCAGGGATGCAGGGGTGGTTCAACATACGAAAATCAATAAACGTAATAAACCACATTAACAGAAGCAAAGACAAAAACCACTTGATCATCTCAATAGACGCAGAAAAAGCCTTTGATAAGATCCAACATCATTTCATGATAAAAGCTCTAAGAAAACTAGGAATAGAAGGAAAGTTCCTCAACATTATAAAAGCTATATATGACAAACCTACAGCCAGCATTATACTTAACGGAGAAAAATTAAAACCGTTCCCTCTAAAATCAGGAACCAGACAAGGATGCCCACTATCTCCACTCCTATTCAACATAGTACTGGAATTCCTAGCCAGAGCAATTAGGCAAGAAGAAGGAATAAAAGGAATACAAATAGGTAAAGAAACTGTCAAAATATCCCTATTTGCAGACGACATGATCCTATACCTTAAAGACCCAAAAAACTCTACTCAGAAGCTTCTAGACATCATCAATAGCTATAGCAAAGTAGCAGGATATAAAATCAACATAGAAAAATCATTAGCATTTCTATACACTAACAATGAGCAAATGGAAAAAGAATGTATGAAAACAATTCCATTTACAATAGCCTCAAAAAAAATCAAATACCTAGGTGTAAACCTAACAAAAGATGTGAAAGACCTCTACAAGGAAAACTATACACTTCTGAAGAAAGAGATTGAGGAAGACTATAGAAAGTGGAGAGATCTCCCATGCTCATGGATTGGTAGAATCAACATAGTAAAAATGTCGATACTCCCCAAAGTAATCTACATGTTTAATGCAATTCCCATCAAAATTCCAATGACATTCATTAAAGAGATTGAAAAATCTACTGTGAAATTTATATGGAAACACAAGAGGCCACGAATAGCCAAGGCAATACTCAGTCAAAAGAACAATGCAGGAGGTATCACAATACCTGACTTCAAACTATATTACAAAGCAATAACAATAAAAACAGCATGGTACTGGCACAAAAACAGACATGAAGACCAGTGGAACAGAATAGAGGATCCAGATATGAAGCCACACAACTATGAGCAACTTATCTTTGACAAAGGAGCTAAAAATATACGATGGAGAAATAGCAGCCTCTTCAACAAAAACTGCTGGGAAAACTGGTTAGCAGTCTGCAAAAAACTGAAACTAGATCCATGTATATCACCCTATACCAAGATTAACTCAAAATGGATCAAGGATCTTAATATCAGACCCCAAACTCTTAAGTTGATACAAGAAAGAGTAGGAAATACTCTGGAGTTAGTAGGTATAGGTAAAAACTTTCTCAATGAAACCCCAGCAGCACAGCAACTAAGAGATAGCATAGATAAATGGGACCTCATAAAACTAAAAAGCTTCTGTTCATCAAAAGAAATGGTCTCTAAACTGAAGAGAACACCCACAGAGTGGGAGAAAATATTTGCCAATTATACATCAGACAAAGGACTGATAACCAGAATATACAGGGAACTTAAAAAACTAAATTCTCCCAAAACTAATGAACCAATAAAGAAATGGGCATGTGAACTAAACAGAACTTTCTCAAAAGAAGAAATTCAAATGGCCAGAAAACACATGAAAAAATGCTCACCATCTCTAGCAATAAAGGAAATGCAAATTAAAACCACACTAAGATTCCACCTCACCCCTGTTAGAATAGCCATCATCAGCAACACCACCAACAACAGGTGTTGGCGAGGATGTGGGGAAAAAGGAACCCTTTTACACTGTTGGTGGGAATGTAGACTAGTACAACCACTCTGGAAAAAAGTTTGGAGGCTACTTAAAAAGATGGACATCGATCTACCATTTGATCCAGCAATACCACTCTTGGGGATATACCCAAAAGACTGTTACTCCAGAGGCACCTGCACATCCATGTTTATTGCGGCACTATTCACAATAGCCAAGTTATGGAAACAGCCAAGATGTCCCAGCACTGACGAATGGATTAAGAAAATGTGGTATCTATACACAATGGAATTTTATGCAGCCATGAAGAAGAACGAAATGTTATCATTCGCTGGTAAATGGATGGAATTGGAGAACATCATTCTGAGTGAGGTTAGCCTGGCTCAAAAGACCAAAAATCGTATGTTCTCCCTCATATGTGGACATTAGATCAAGGGCAAACACAACAAGGGGATTGGACTATGAGCACATGATAAAAGCGAGAGCACACAAGGGAGGGGTGAGGATAGGTAAGACACCTAAAAAACTAGCTAGCATTTGTTGCCCTTAACGCAGAGAAACTAAAGCAGATACCTTAAAGCAACTGAGGCCAATAGGAAAAGGGGAACAGGAACTAGAGAAAAGGTTAGATCAAAAAGAATTAACCTAGAAGGTAACACCCACACACAGGAAATCAATGTGAGTCAATGCCCTGTATAGCTATCCTTATCTCAACCAGCAAAAACCCTTGTTCCTTCCTATTATTGCTTATACTCTCTCTACAACAAAATTAGAGATAAGGGCAATATAGTTTCTGCAGGGTATTGGGGGGGGAAGTGGGTGGTAAGGGAGGGGGTGGGGGCAGGGGGGAGAAATGAACCAAGCCTTGTATGCACATATGAATAATAAAAGAAAAATGAAAAAAATAAAAAAATTTAAAAAATAAAAAAAAAAACAATACCGAGTTTAGTTTGGACAAAATCAAATTCTTGGATACTAATCTTTCAGGCAGATAAGCAGGTTGAAGCATTACTTTCCTCTATCCAGAGCACATCCCAGAGGGGCTGGGTTGAGGAGGGTGTCTTCCTTGCTGTGTGGATGACTTCCATAAAGTTTATCGAGGCCATAATTGTGACCAATTTTCTCTAAGTGGAAGAAAATAATCTGAGGAAAAATGTACCACATGCCCACATAACAGCTAAATGTTCCTCTCAAGCTTGTTTTCTCCTGCCTTTGTTCACTATAGCTTTCACCAAATCAGTTCCCCTAACAAAGGTAGCCAGGTCACATGGCTCTGGTCTTAAAACAGTCTCTTTTGATGCCAAGTATTGACTTCCTACTTTCAAAGCATTTTGACAGATTTATTGTTTGAGACTAGAGTCCCTACAACAACGTTAGCCTGAAAGAGCAAAACATACATTGTTTTCTGACATAGATGTAGCAGGACATACATGGTCCTCCTGCTCCCCTTTTGGGAAATCTCCTAGCACATGCACATATTTTAGTCAGAATTTCAAAACACTTAACTACAAAAGAAATTAAGTTAAAATATACCTTACGACTTTACAAGTAATTTAAAAACTTGACCAGTCTCCTCAATATTGCTATCATGAAAATATGTACTTGGGCACAGTAACTACTTGAGTAGAAATAAAACAGGTCTCTTCTTCAAATGCCAGATGTAGTGAAGTGACACCTTCTGGGTGCACACTGGGTGCTGCATGCTAGCTGGTACCCCTTTGAGGAGGCTCTTACAACATCCAGAGGTTTTTTTGTTTTGTTTTGGTTTGGTTTTTGAGACAGATCTCACCTATGCTGGCCTCAAACTTGCTATCCTCTTGCCTCAGCTTCCTGAGTTCTGAAATTTCAGGCATGTACCACTGTGCCTGGCTGCATCATTCAGATTTCTGCCCTCAGGTTTAGATGGCAAGCTCCCTGTGTGTGTCTTGTCTCTTCACAGGCCATTCTTTTATAGAGACAGCAGTCATAGTGGATCAGGGGCCCACCCTACTCCAGTATAACCTCATCTTATCTAATTTATGTCTGTAATTGTGATAGGATCTGACTAGGGAACAGGAAGTTCAAAGTGAGGAACTTAAACAAGAAAAATTTTAAAAAAACAGGAACATACAACCTATAAACCACATGGAATCTGGGTATGGAAATCAATAACCGTCAAAATGGGCTTTGTGTTGCAAGAAAAACAACTTGTTTTACTGTGTCCAACCTTCTAACCTACATGCTAGTTCTGTAGGTCTTGTGTGGGACTGGAGAATTTGCATCCCTGGCAGTGCTGAGGCTACAGTTCTGGGCGGGCACCAGTTTGAAAACCACTGGTGTAGAGATTAGAAGCAAGAATAAACCAGAAGTGGAAGTCCACAGAAACTAAAGCTTTATGCTTATTAGTGTGTCAGATAGGTTCATTGAGTTGTAAGGACAGAGACTGGTAAGTTAACTGAGTTATTGAAAGTCTATTGTGAAGATGCAGAATATTGTATGAATTGAGATATTTTGAGACTCTTTTTAAAAGGTAGAAGATGACTATAAAGCAAGATCACTTTAGAAAAACATGTACAGCAGCTCAGTCAGGCTCCCAGGTGCCAAAATGTAGAGCATAAGATCATTCAGACTCCAATGAACTGGTTGTCCCCTTACCCCCTGCAGATAAAGAATATTTATTTGCTTTAATAAAATGTAAATTTTGGCTGCAATGGAGCCATCTAGGATGTTTAAAAAAAGAAAAAAAAAAACAAAAGCAACCCAAGGCCTGGATTCCACCACAAGCAACTTAAAAATGTTTGATCTGTATGGCCTGGATGCTGATGTTTTTGAAAGCTTCCCAGGTGGTTTTAACATACTTCACATTCATCATCTCTTCATCTCTGCTTCTAGCAGCCTTTCTGGTCACTCATCAACTTCCTCACCTTCCACTTGGTAGTACAGGTAAGCAGCTCATTCCTCAAGGGCTCTTGCTGCCTAGGTTCCTTTGGTATATTTTGTATTTGCTATTCCCATGCCAGCTAACAGACACTCCTCTGAATCTTGTTTTCATATCTGAAAAAGACAGTTTCTAAGCAATCTACTTCATTGCCTTTTATCCTCTTTGTACGAAGCTCTTGCTTTAAGCCACTGCCTAGGCTACTCATTAACCAGATGCTTCTTACAGTGCAGTCAGCTGTATTTGTGATAATGAGTCATGAAGAACAAAATATGGTGATTTCACAGAAAATCAACCCTTGCAAAACGATAGTAGACATAGGACTGCCACATTTAGCAAATAAAAATTTAGGATGCCCAAGTGAAATTAGAATTTCAGACAAACAATGAATACTTTTTTTTTTAAATAAGCATGTCCCATGCAGCATTTGGGACACACTATACTAAAAAACTAAATACTGCATGGT
This sequence comes from Castor canadensis, assembly GCF_047511655.1. NCBI lineage: Eukaryota > Metazoa > Chordata > Mammalia > Rodentia > Castoridae > Castor > Castor canadensis. The sequence goes on from NC_133387.1 coordinate 55,278,084, forward strand.
GCTGTTAAAGTGAAATTCTTTGTTTTTTTGAAATTCAAATTTAGATAGGCATCCTTTTGAGGCAGGTTAGGTTAGGGAGAGTCTGGGACTACTCCCCCTCTTTACTCAAGAGCTCCTCCCCCTAGCACACAGCTCAGAGAAGCCAGGTGGTGGCATATTCTCTCCCCACCTCCAAGTTCAAGGTGATATAAAAAAACGACCTACCAAAAGACCCCTTTTTTACTTCTCTTCCCTCACCAGGAAGAATCAGAAACTCCTCTTCCCTTAATAAAGGGAATTTTCTGTCTCACCATATCCATGTGTTCTGTTTGGATTCTTACGTGCCAGAACACAAGGACCAAGATTTTCTGGAAACAACATTTGCCGATGATGTAGCAGGGAGGAGGATCAGAAGAAAACAAATTAGGCCTGAACCCTGAAAAAGTAACAGTGGGGGAGGGATGGCATAGCAGAGAGATAAAACCTAAAGAATTCAAAGGTGAAAAAGGTCACATAACACTAGGGGTAGAAGGGCACTAAAACACTAGGGTGAAGTAGCCTATAGAGTTGCGTGCAACCATATATGGGCTAAACCTTGTTTTTTAAATTTTATTACCTCTGTAACCTGCTTGCAAGGGTAAATAAGGTGAGACCCCCCTTTGTTCTTGGGGCTCAGTCTTTGGACATGTGTCCTCTGGGTCTGTGCTGGCACAAAAAAACATTGCTTCCTGCTAAACTGCCTCAGTGACCCATATCTCAGCTAGCAACTTCCCACAACATTTCTTGTGGTTTTGTCTAGGATTGTGGAGACATAGTGAGTTATCACCTCCCTTGTCACTGGGATGCATCCCCCTGGACTGCCTGGAGGAGATCCCACCAGGTGCCAACAGACAGCTTGATCTGGAGGGGGATTCATCCTTCCAGCGAGTTGGGGTGAGGGCCTTGGATGCACAACAGAACCTGGTGAGGTGCAGGAACCAGCGAGGAGAAGGGAGCACTGCTTATCAAACTGTAAGAACCCAGGTTCAAACTCAGACCTGCCTCAGGAGGCAGAAGGGGAGATTAATCACCTCCCAGAGACCACTAATAACCACCTTTTGGGGTGAAACCGTGTCTCTCAGGTTCAGGGAGTGGGGTGGAAGTACTGTGCTGTGTGAGAGTGTATGACAGTGTGAGCCTGAGATGCAGCCCAGCTGCAAAGCAAATGAGGATTCCCAATTCCATAAGGGCAAGGGTGATCCCTAACAGGGCCTCTGGTCCAGGGTTTATACAGACTCACTAGGGCCAAAGAGACACCTAAATCCCCGTGAGGGGAGTGGCCGGAAATGGACAAAGTGAGTGCTTTTCTACTCCCTTCTGTGTCTGTGTGGCAGGCTGGTCATGGGAGGAGATGGGAGGAAATCAGAGTAAGAACTCTCCCTTGGAGTGTATGGTTAAGAACTTTAAGAAAGGATTTAATGGAGACTATGGAGTTAAGTTAACTCCTAACAAGCTTAAGGTCCTTTGTGAAGTAGATTGGTCTGCCTTTGGAGTAGGGTGGCCCCCCAGAAGGATCACTAAATAAAACTGTAGTTATTGAAGTTTACAGAGTAATTGTAGAAAAGCCTGGACACCCAGAACTACTTCCCTATATTGATTGCTGGCAGGATGCTGTTCTTAGCTGGCTCACATGGCTAAGGCCTTACCTAAAAGAGGCCTGTAAAATTATGGTAGCTAGGGTGGTCACAGCTTCCAAGTGTAGAGCAAAAGCAAAGGAGCCTATACTGGCTGAGGAACCTGGGGAGGTACCACCGCCCTATGTGCCCCTTTATCCACCTCTTCCACCAGTGCCCAGTTCTGCACCCCTGCCTCTGACACTGGATGGTGAAACTCAAGGGACAGTAACACATGTAAAATCTGGTTTGGAAACTTTGGGGCCTCAACTTCCCTGACCTCCCTGAGTCCTATGGACTCTATATGCACTCCAAGTCCACCAGTGCTCACCCTACATTCTCCACTTGACTGAAAGCATCTGACTGGTCACTGTGAGGATCCCTCCTCTCCTCAGACTCCAGCTGCCTTGCAGGTGCCCCTGAGGGAATCCCAGAGTCCCATGTATTATGACCAGGAAGGCCAAATACAAGGAGGAGGACGGGTACTTGTCTATCAGCCCTTTACAACCACAGACCTCCTCAACTGGAAGCATCACACCCCCTCCTTCACGGAAAAGCCTTAGGCTCTGATTGATTTGATGCAGGCTATTATCCAGACTCACAAACCCACCTGACTGTCAACAGCTTCTCCTGACTCTATGCAATACTGAAGAGTGGCACTGTATAATGCTGGCAGCTCTGGTATCAGGAGGCATTACTGGGAGGCATGAAGGAAAGAGAGAAAAGGCCAAGAACATGAACAAAACATCAGAAGTCCTCCAATAGCCAGATGAGGGTCCCAGCCAGTTCTATGAGTGTTTGTGTGAGGCCTTCCAATTATACACCCCCTTTGACCTGGAAGTCGCTGAAAACCAGAGGATAAGTAATGCCACTTTTGTTGGCCAGGCCCAGGGAGACATAAGGTGAAAATTGCAGAAGCTGGAGAGATTTGCTGGAATGAATGCCAGCCAGCTCCTGGAGGTGGCCACAAAGGTTTTTATCAATTGAGATCAGGAAGCTAAGTGGGAGGCTGACAGGAAGATGAAAAGGCAAATGGACCTCCTTGTAGCAGTCCTTGATGGACAGTCAGGTGGGCACTGGTGAGCAAATTCAGGCAGCGGGCAGAGGCAGAGGCAATACCCAAGGGCAACAGCAGATACCCCTAGGATACCCTCACCCTAGGGAGGAACTGGGGCAAAACCAATGTGCTGACTGTTGTCAGGAAAGACATTGGAAGAATGAATGTCCCAAGCAGGCCGGGGATTCCCAAAAAGCCCTCCAGGCTAGAGGCAGAGGCCAGGTTATTGAAGGAAAATATCAGCCTACCTGCAGGGGAGCCAGCCCCTGGGAGGAAAACATTGTTGTTCTGGCAAGCCTGGAAGGCGATGAGGAAGACTAGGACAGAGCAGGCTCCATTCTATTTGGGCTCCAGGAGCCTATGGCCCAAATGAAAATGAGGGGCTATCCTGTAGATCTCATGGTGGACATGGGTGCTGAACATTCAGTGACCCAACCAGTGCGTCTTCTTTCCAACAAGCTTGCAACTATTATTGGGGCTGCAGCGGACCCCAATAGGTCCGCTTCCCCTTCCTAATGGCTAGAAAATGCAATCTAGGGAGTCATGAAGTAAGGCATGAATTCCTATATCTCCCTGATTGCCCTGTGGGCCTGTTGGGCAGAGTCTTCCTATGCAAACTGAGGGCACAGATAACTTTTGATTCAGATGGCACAGCAGCCTTAAAGTTGAGAGGACCTGAGGCAAAGACTCTAATCCTCACAGTTGCACAAGAAGAGGAATGGTGGCTCTATGCCCCTGAGGGGAGGCCTCTTGAAATTCCTAAACTTCCCTTCAAGACTCCACATATATGGGCTGAAGATAACCCCCCCAGGTCTGGCCTGAAATGTGCTACCAGTAGTGGTAGAATTAAAGCTGGGAGTCACCCCCATCAGCCAGAAACAATACTTTATTCCTTGAAAGGCCCAGGTTGGAATTCAAAAAATCTTTGACAGACTCTTAAAACATGGGATCCTCAAACCTCATCAGTTGCCCTGAAACACACCCGTATTACCAGTCCAGAAACTGGGGACTGATGATTTCAAACCAGTTTAGGACCTCCAGGCAGTAAATTCAGCAACTGTCACTTTGCACCCTGTACTCCCAAATCCATACATGCTTTTAGGCTTTGTCCCAGCTGAGGCACACTTTTTTACCTGCCTACATCTAAAAGACGCATTCTTCTGCATCCACCTGGCCCCACAGAGCCAGCCCATTTTTGTCTTCCAATGGGAAAATCCCAGGTTAGCTGGGGAAAAGGGACAGCTAACCTGGACTTGGTTGCCACAAGTTTTAAAAAATTCACCTATTATTTTTGGAATGCCCTGGCATCTGAGCTAAAAGCCTTTTCAGCTGATCAGCACAGCTGCACCCTCCTCCAGTATGTAGATGACCTCCTGCTGGGAGGACTGCATGGAAGGTACACACCTTCTCCTTTCTCTTTTATGGGAGGCAGGATACAAAGTCTCTAGGAAACAGGCCCAGATTTGCCAAAACACTGTTAAGTACATTGGCTTTCAGCAGTCCCAGGGGCAACACAAGCTCAGCCCTGAGAGGAAACAGGCTGTATGTTCCATCCCAGCCCCTCAGACCTGCAGGCAAATCAGAGAATTTTTGGGAGCCGCGGGTTTCTGTCTAATCTGGATCCCTAACTACTCCCTCTTGGCCAAACCCCTCTATGAGGCCACAAAGCAAGGAGAATGGGAGCCTTTGATATGGGGAAGGGAACAAGAGAAAGCCTTTAAAGAAATAAAAAGGGCACTCACAAATGCCCCTGCTCTCTGCCATGTGGGCCCCTAAACAAGTGGCAATTGTGCCCTGCCCGAGGGCACCAGAAGGGAGATGCAACAATTGTTTGGGGAAACTGGAAAGCTGACAGGGAAGCCAAGCAAGCAGCCCTCACAAGGGGACCAGCCTCACCTGTTCTGACAGCTGCATTTTTTTGTCCCCACAGCTCTCCAGCATAACTAAGACAGTATGTGAGAGATGTGCCTTATGTGCCAAAACCAACCCCAGACAAGGGCCAAGAGCACCCAGAGTGTTGGTGGAACTCCCCTTGAAGACTTGATCATGGACTTCAGTGAAATGCCACAAGTTTAAGGATGCAATTATCTGATGATGTTTGTACCTTCTCAGGATGGGTGGAAGCCTTCCCCACATGGACTGAAAAGCTTCAGGAGGTGGCCAGGTGTCTGTTAAAGGAAATAATCCCTCAGTTTGGAATACCTGTGTCTATTAGGTCTGATAATGGGCCAACCTTTGTAGCCGAGGTAGTACAGTTAATGGCTATGAGTTTAGAAATCACCTGGAAGCTGCATACAGCCTACCGCCCCCAGAGTTCAGGAAAAGTGGAGCATGTGAATAGAACCCTAAAATCACATTTAGGAAAACTGTCAGTAGACACATCTGCAGTGGGATCAATTTCTGCCCATAGCATTACTAAGGATTAGTGATCCTTAGATTAGTACTAAGGATTAGGTCTAGCCCCACGAAATAGACGGGATTCTCACCCTTTGAAGTCCTTTATGGGTGCCCATTCCCCTTAATCAAGGGCATACAGGGAACCTTAGGAAATATGTGACCTCACCCTAAGGCAGCACATTCAGGCTCTCAGGTTAACATTTTCAAAGATTAATGACTGGGTCTGAGAGAGAGACTTCCTGTTAGCCTAACAACTCCCACACACCCATACAGGCTAGGGGATGCTGTCTGGGTAAAGGGATAGAATGTCCAACCATTAAAGCCTCATTGGAGAGCCCCTTTCGTTGTTATTTTGTCTATTCCCACTGCAGTTAAAGTAGCAGAGATTGCTCCTTGGATCCACCACAGTGGAGTCAAGCCAGCTTCTCTTGAATGGAAGTGCATCCCTGATCTAGCATCATCATGAAAGATCACTTTCCAGAGCCTGAGCACCCTCCCTCAGCAGGACTCCACTTCCCAGGAAACAGCAAGGGACCAAGAATGGAGGGATGACAGCCCTGCTGTAGTTACCCCCTGGAAGCTGACTAGTCTATGTACTCAGAAGCTTGAGGAGTTGACTCTCCAACATTGTCACCCCTCATCTGTATCTGGTGCTGTTGTTCTCACCCTAGTCTTCCCCATAGTCTTGGCAGAAACTGCCCCTGCTGATTGGACTCATGGCAAAAGGTTTTTATTAGCTCTTTTCTATCTCTTTTGGTCAGGATGCATAATTACAACTTATTGTTACTGATCTGGATTTCCTTCACGGTCCCAGAGCCCTCCTCCTGTGACTTATGCATGCATACTACTCAGGCAGGAAATGTCACTGGGACTTTGCTATTCCATACTTAATATTTTTGTGCAGGCTCTGTCTTTGGGTCATGCACTCACAACCATACCACCTATGTAGTGTGCTCCCATGGCAATCAGCATATCTGCTTCAACCCCACTTACTGCCCTCAGAACAATGGTTAGAGATCAGGAGTGTCTGCCACCCTGGGAACCTCGTCAGCTGCAGCCAGGTGTTTAGTCCTGATAAACCAGTATCGATGTTCTTTGATGCATGTGCGGCCATAGACAAGGGTGGGTGTGGAGGTACAGGCTGTGGCTGTGGGGACCTAGCTTTGGAAAGAGCCTATACATCAAATGATAAGTGCATGTGCCAGGGAGACAACTCTTGGCCATGTGATGATGTGGGTTCTTATTATTGTCCTTATTGGGGTTGTGTTTCATGGGCCACATGGCAGAGGGCATGCATGCAGCCCTCCTTCACAAGGGGAAAGCTGCCCTTGACTACACCTGGGGCATCTGTAACCCTGTAAATTTCACTGTACTTAAGCCATCTGATTGGACATGGGGGACAAGTAATTAGCATAAGGATAAATGGAAAGGGCCTTGACCCTGGGAGTCTGATGCACCTCAAATTAGTAACTGTTACCCATGAGAATTCCTCATACCAAGTTTTTCGATCCTTTTACGAGGAGATGAGGTGTGAATTTTCCATCTCTGCCGACACTAAAAACTTGTTCCTCTCACTGGCTGAATCTTTAGCCCAGATACTGAATGTCACTTCATGTTATGTTTGTGGGGAGACCAACACGGGAGACCACTGGCCTTGGGAAGCAAGGGAGCTTTTTATGAGACTGCCTTCCCCAAACACAGAAAAGGCATCTGGCTCCTTAAAATTTACATCATTGGAAATTACTGTATCTCCTGCCCAGAAGGCCAATTCTTCACCTCGGTGGGGGATTTAACTTGTTTAGGAAAGAAGTTTTACAATGACACTGCCCAAGAGACCCAATTGTGGGGAGCTCCAAACCACTCAGAACCCCAGCCCCACTTACTGGCCAACTTTTCTAATCTCCAGAAAGTGTGGGACGATCTTATTGCAAACATAGATTGGAAGGCACCTAGGGGGCTATATTGGGTCTGTGGAAAGCAAGCATTTATGGTGCTACCTAGAAGCTGGTTTGGGTCTTGTGCTAGGCTTAATCATACCATCCTTCTTCTTGCTTCCCCTCAGACAAGGAGAAAAACTGGGAGCCCCCATATATGAAGAAAGATTAAGTAGACAAAAACGGGGTGCTTTACAAATTGGAAAGATGACAAATGGCCTCCTGAGCCAGTCATTCAGTACTATGGTCCTGCCACCTGGGCAGAATATAGGTCCTGGGGTCATCACACCCCTATATTTATGCTCAACTGCATCATCAGGCTGCAGGGTGCTGTTGAAATTATAACTAATGAAATTGCAAGAGCCCTCAATTTGCTGGCAAAACAAAGATGTGCAATACCATCTATCAGAACCACTTGGCTTTAGACTATTTGCTGGCTTCTGAGGGAGGAGTTTGTGGAAATTTTAACCTGAGCAACTGCTGTTACAGATTGATGAAGAAAGGTCATAGAAGAAATCACAGACAGAATGAGAAAGCTTTCCCATGTCCCTGTTCAGACTTGGAAAGGATAGGATCCCAGTGATTTGTTTAGAGAGTGGTTTTCTGCCTTAGGCAGATTCAAAACTTTGATGGGAGCAATAAAGTAATCCTAGGAGCAGGTGGCCCTGCCTGGTTCCCTGGTACTGTGGTCTATCAGGACTATCATGGAGGCCATTATAGAAAGGAAAATGGCCTCACATATAATGATGCTATGGAAATACAAACCCCTAGATCAAGATCATGCTCTTTGACCCTAGGTAGGTCTGAGCAACAAAGGGGCGATAATGTAGCAGGAAGGATGATCAGAAGAAAACAAATTAGGCCTGAACCCTGATAAGGTAGCAGGGGGAAGGGATGGTATAGCAGAGATAAAACCTAAAGAATTCGAAGGTGAAAAAGGTCACATAATACTAGGGGTAGAAGGGCACTAAAACACTAGGGTGAAGTAGCCTATAGAGTTGCATATAACTGTATATGGGTTAAACCTTGTTGTTTTAAATTTTATTACCTCTGTAACTTGCTTTCAAGGGTACATAAGGTGAGACCCCTTTGTTCTTGGGGCTCAGCCTTTGGACATGAGTCCACTGGGTCTGTGCTGGCACAAAAAAACATTGCTTCCTGCTAAACTGCCTCAGTGTCCCATATCTCAGAGAGCAACTTCCCGCAACAATAACACTGTATTTTGTCTGGCAATCCTAAATAGGTGGGAGTACATTTGATGGATGAGAAGTGGGAGATTTCTGTAGGACTGAGAACCTCCACTAAATTTAGCATGCTGGCTTAGGTATTTAGCCAGAGGAAGGGTAGAGTTTGGGTTCTTGTCTTACAAATCAGAAGAATGAACTTTATGGACAATGAGAGGGAGTAAAGTGGGAGAGTTTATTGAGATAGAAAAATAGCAGAGTAGAGCCCTTAGAGTTGGGGGAGGGGGTAAAGAAAGGCAGAAACTCCTGGGGCACGATAAGGGCCCAGAAAGACTGAGCCTTGGCAGCTGCAGTATATAAAAGTTTTTATTTAGTGTGAGCCACTGGTGCCTGGCTAAAACTTCTTTAATAAACATTCCACTCTTAAAACTTAGCTCATCCTTCACTCCCTTGAGGAGATCCATCCTCAGCCTGCATTTCTTTCCTCATAAACTTTCCTATTACTCTTTTTTGGGAGCAGCACTGGGGTTTGAACTCAGGGCCTCACACTCGGTATGCAGGTGCTCTACCACTTGAGCCACTCCACCAACCCCTTACTATTACTTTTTTTTTTTTTTTAATCTTTGTGTCTTGCTTGACTTTTACTCCTGGATACAAGAACTGAGGTATTTATCAGCACTATTTTTCTGGTAAAGTACTTGCTGACTTTCATTGTACCTTTATGGCCCCTAGTCCTAACTGCCTGAGGTCAAGCTAGCTCCCTAACACTTGTGGCTTGGCTTATCCAACATGCCCAGTGGTGTGCTGGTAAATGTTTAACATTCAGCTCTCTGAAAAAAATAAGCAAAACAACTAAAAGCCTTGATTTGAAGTGTTTGCTGGTTTCCATATGTAAATATTTCTGCTGTGACTGATTTCAAGTTTCAAGATTATGTCACTGAACCTGGAGCTGGGAAAAGACACCCAGTGTGCACATTGCTTTACAGATATGAAATTACCTCAAGAGCATAGATATTAAAATGATGAGTAAATGTTGAGTTTGAGTTCTATTTGAAATATAACTTTCCCAGTTGTAAGTTCTTGTACTTTAATTTTTAATGATGTTTAAGTTAAACAACTACCTTGCAGAATTCCTGAAAATTTAACAATTGCTTCTTATAAGCTGGTAGGAGCTGACTGAAGTTCACCACTCAGTGTATAAGTGTATTTCAGGAAGAAATGGTTTGCTAAGTTCAAACACCATTTCAGGGAGCAGAAGGGAATTTAGGATGGATGAAAAGAGAAGTATTTTATAGAACTTCATGTGTGTTGAAAATTTGAGATTGGAAGAATTCATATTAACATGGAACCTCTAATATAATGAAATTGATTTAGAGAATGGTATAAAATCTTGGTGACTGGAGAGGAAAATAGTTTTCTAAAGTAGTTTTGCAGAAATGACTCACAATTGAAAAGTCTGTTATATTTTGATATCCTTTCGTGTCTATCAGTAACAAAACTTTTACTGTCAAGTTGAATTCTCTTAGCATACTTTGCATATCCATTGATTTCCAAGAACGACAAAATCTTTTGCCACACAAAAGTAATATATGTTGTGTAGTTTATTGTAAATTCGTCGTATATTTTGAATGACATTGGGTACTTCATATTTCCAGGTTAAATTTACATGTGCTACAGATGGACATGATATGCCCTTTTTATTGTTATTGGGTTTTTTTTTCAACATTAAAAGAATTTAGTTGACACATAGTAATTGTACATAGTTATGGGGTACAGCGTGATATTATAATACATGTGCACAATAATGGAATGGTCAGATCCAGGTATTGTAAGCTTTTTATAGTCAGGCCCTAAATAAATGGGGGCTCTGAAGTCACATAGCAGCTAGGACGTAGTTATGTAACTCCACAGCATCACGAACCCCCCTGAGCAGTTTCTGTCATGCTAAGATTTATCCTACTCTTGTTCCTTTATGTCCTGATTATATTTGATAGATTCTGCACCCTGTGTCCCTTTCAAATTGCTGCTGATTTCCTACACCAAGGATTCAGCAAATCTCTTTTCTGCCTTATTGTTCCTACATTCTTATCATATTTTAAATAATTTCTACCTACACCATTTGTTTGGCAGCTTTTACTCTGTAGAATCAATAATCAAAACTCCATGGTTTCACTGAAAAGCTAAACCATAAAAGCAAACAGTTCAACATAGCTGCCCAACAATAATTAATTTTACTTTATCTCTTGGAAGAAAAATTCCTTTATAACACCATTTAAGAAGTAGCCTTAATAAATATCAAAGCACAAGGCTAAAATTTAAAAGCATTTGGAATGCCACGTTGGCACTTTACTGTTCACGTGACATTTTTCTTGCAAGTGTTTTCCATTCTAGGAGAGTTATTGTATTGCAAGGATCACACAGCATTTCTAGGTACACTACACAGCCAACAGTGAAGCAGGTGACTGCGATGCTGTTTTGACAGTAAAGATAAAAGAGAGCTCGTGCTCAGGTATTGCTAACATGCAAAGGAAGCCAGAGCCATCATTGAAAAATACATCAATTAAAACACAAATGCATTTCTTATCAGAAAGAAAAAAGAGCTGGTAGATAAACGTGCTAGGCAGGTTGAAGTTGTATCTCTTCTAAGTTCAAAGACTGAATGTATTTTAGAAGAGATAGAAAACATTTGCAATTGCACTGAATTCTACTATGCATAAATTGCAAATAAAATCCACTTCTGCATAAGGAAATAGGCACTGTTTTAGATGACATAAAGCTAAATTAACTATTACACATTACTTATTTTAGGGAATGCAGAACAGAAGAAAATGCAAAGTAATTATGTTGATTAAAACTAAACAGATCAGATTCCTTTTGTACAGGAGAAAATCCCGATTTCAGTTCACCAGCAAAAAATGAATTGGAGCTTTGAAGCTGAAGTTCTTGTAAATCCAATCATATTTCTGAGCATTAACAAAAGTTACATGGTGCTGTGATTTGATTCACTAATTTGGCAGGAAATAGCAGACCCACTTTCCCAGAAATGAAAGTGATGGTCTAAGGCAGCTGCATTCCTAAAGTTGTAGAATTGAAGAATACATTTCAGGAAAGCCTTTTGGGTTTAAAACTTGAAGAAAATGAATTAACATTGTTCTGTCCTCTTTCTGCAGTTAACATCGACTGTGAATAAAGAGCTAATGAAACTATTGAACTATAATACCAAATAATACTGACAACCAAATAGGAGATTGTTGGAAAACCCAGTGCATTATAAATATCTCTGAAATCATATTTTTAAATATAAAGACCACGGATTCTTCATGTTCTGTTATTTACGAATTTCCATTTCCATTTTAAATGAAATCAACCTTTGCATTCAATGAAAGACTCCAAGGCAAAAATTCTATAATAGGCATTAAACTTGAGAGTGACAGTTAGAAATAAAAGAAAGGTATTGAGTTTCCACTTCTAAATTTCCTTTTCTAAATTAAGGGAGTAGTGAATAAAATGGGAGTGTAAAAACTAAGGTATCTTGTTTTGTTTTTATTTTTGCTTTTTGAGATAAGTTCTCATTATGTTCTTAAAATCATGATCTTCTTGCTGCACCCTCCCAAATGCTGAGATTATAGGTATGCACTACCACACTCAGTAATATTGCCACTTTTTCATAATCATTTTTTGGTGTGGTGTTGGAGATGGAACCTCAGACCTTGCACATGCTAGACAAGTGCTCTACCACTGAGCTACATCCTCAGTCATATTTAAAATATCTACTATCTCACACGTGCCTACTGTGTAAAGGTCTGTAAGAATGTGAGTTTGTTTCTGTTTTACTGTTCCTGCTGCTCCATCTGATCTCTCCTTTTTCCTTCTCCTAACCCTCAAATCAATGGACCTAACTCACTTGTTTGAGAAGCATACTTGTAAAGCAAAATTCTGCATATCCAGAAACTAGATAGGACTCAGACCAGGGAAGGGTCTAAGGGAGTGAAAAGAGACTAGTACTAGGGAGGAGAAGAAAGAGTGGAGAACCTGAGTCCTAGAAAGGGAGAGAAGAAGGATGGCTCCCCTTAGGGGCAGGGAACCTTGTGGAAAAGACTCTGTGTCCTGCTGTAGTTGAGTATCATCCAATGGTACCTCAGGGTATGGGCCACTGCCCTTGTTGGAGTTTTTTATTCTTAAATGATTTTTTTTAAATATCCAACTGTTTTAGTTTAATATTAAATTGATTTATAAATTGTTTTTGCATATTAGTTGAAAGTATTTGAGTAGAGAAAATATTTTCAGTTGTTAAAAGTGTCATGGAGCCTAAGAGGAAGACTGGAGGGAAGGCTTCATTTGGAAATTAAACAGAAATCTTCTCAGGTGAGTGACTGGATTTAGGAGGTTAATATTGAAGAAAATTTTTTGTTGAAATTTAGTGTAAATTTTTTAAAATTATGCTAATAATTGCTGCCATTCCAGAAGTTAAGAGTTCTTCAAAAAAATAACCATGGAAAAACTTGAACAGTACTCTATGATTTAATGTTGGTAGCATTTGGTTGACTCATAATTTCAATAGGATCACTTTTACAAATTCCTGATTGGCTATTTCTATCACCATGTTCATCATCCTCACACTTAGATTAATGTCCTGGTTGTTGTTGGACACAACAACAAATTGATGGAGAAAGAATGGGTTCTTTATCACAAATTGATGGAGAAAGAATGGGTTTATATGGAGTAAAATAAAATCAGTTCTCTGTTTTACTTCAAACACAAGCATATATTCCAGATGTGTTAAAGACCTGAATGTGGAAAGCGAAATTAAAACATATAGAGTGAAATATAGGTGAGTTTTTATGACCTTGAATTAAGAAATGCTTTTTAAAATAAGGCACATATCTGAAAGCAAAATGTGCTAGGGGCATGAATTAAGTGGTACAGCTCCTGCCTATGAAGCATGAGGTTCTGATTTCAAACCCCAGTACCACTAAAAAAAAAAAAAAAGAAAAGGTAAAACATGGATTGGGAAAAGATATTCACAATACTTATTACCAATGAAGATCTGGTATGGAGACTATTAAATAAAAGGACTCCTTCAAATCTATAAAGAAAAGGGAAAAACAGGCAAAGGATTTCAACAAACAAGAAAGCTCAAGGCCACTACACATTTGAAACATAACAGGTAAATTCAAATTGGCACGAGGTACAATTTCATATTCCTAACACTGGCAAAAAAAAAAAAAAGAAAGACAAAAAAGGAAAAAATGAAACTATCTGACAATGCTAAGCTTTGTTCAGAATATGGAACTGAAGTAACAGATGAACAGCCCGTGGGAGTGTGAAAATGGGCAGCCATTTTGGAAAGCCATTTGCTCTAACTTGTGAGGCTGAAGGTGCTCATTTCTCCCTTCCCTAGGCACATACAAAAGTAACTCCCATAGCTGTACAAAATTTAGCACAACCTAAATTTCTGTTAGTAGGTGGAAATCACAGTATATTTTCAAACAATAGGGTTTATAAAATAAAAATGAATGAACTAGATGGGCTCCGTGCATCAGTGTAGATAAATCTCAAAAGCATAGTGTTATGGGGAAAACATGGTGCAGAAGAATTTTAAAACATTCCTGAGCATCACAAGTCTCTGTGGGAGGATGGGATGGGACAGGAGGATTACAAATGGGACTTCAGTTTTCTCTATTAAATCTGTTTCATGTCCTTACATAAAATATGAAGCAAAGATGATTATGTGTTGATAAAGCTGGGAGAGTATATAAATAATGAATCAGGTATTACATTGGAAAGAAAGCAAATAAAAGTCTCAAGCACCCAACAGACCTGATCTCAAACTGTCATTAAAAACTTGGGCTCTGATGCAGATGGGATCTGACCCTGGGTAACAAGTGGTGTGTTACCTGCATACTTTGTGCTCCAATACATGTCTAATAATTATTTTTTAAATAAAATTTATTTTTAGCTGATACATAAAAACATAAAAGTTGCACATATTTCTGAGGTGCTATGTGATATTCTGGTGTATGCATACATTGGTTTATGCTTAAATCAGGTTAAACATTTATCATTTCTTTTTGGTGAAAACTTCCAAAGGTTCTTCCTTCTAGCTTCTTGAAATGTATAGGATATTTTTGTTATCTGTACTTACCCTAATATACAGTAGCACACCAGGATCTCTCGCTCCTTTCTAATTGTAACTTGTCACACGTTAATCAACCTTTCCCTGTCTCTCCTTTGGCCTACTCTCCTCACTTCTGGTAACCACTATTATTCACTCAATTTCTATGATAGCAACGTTTTTAGATTCTACATGAGTGAAATTTTGTGGTGTTTCTCTTTCCGTTCCTGGCTTTTTTCATTTGTCATAATGCCTGCTAATTCCATCTATGTTATTTGAAATGGTAGGATTTCATTTTTATGACTGAATAATATTCCATTGTATATATGTATCATATTTTCTGTATCCATTCATCCATTGGTGGACACTTAGGTTGCTTCCATTTTGTGGCTACTGTGAATTGTCCTCAATGAAAATGGGTGCACATGTCTTCAACATAATAATTTCATTTCTTTTCCACATATACCCAGAACAGAGATTGCTAGATGATGTAGTAGTTCTAGTTTTCCCCTTTTTTGAGGCTCTTCCACACTATTTCCCATAATTTCCGCAGTAATTTACATTCCAGTAATTGTGTGCAAGTGTTATCTTTTCTTCACATCCTTGCCAGTGCCTATTGTCTTTTTGAGAATAGCCATTGTTACTTGAGTGAGCTGATATCTCACTGTGGTTTTGATTTGCATTTCCCTGATTAGCAATTTTGAACATTTTACATATACCTGTTGGTCGCTTGTATGTCTTTTTTTTTTTAATGCCTATTTAGGTCTATTGCTTCCCACCCCCTCTTTTTTTGAGACAGGGTCTTGGTATGTATCCCAGGCTGGCCTCAAAAACCCTCCCACCTCTGACTCCCAAGTGCTGGTATTTACAGACATGCACCACCATACCTGGTTTAGATCTATTGCCCATTTTTTGGTAGGGTTATTTGGTTGTTCACTACTGAAGTTTTTTAGTCTCTTGTATGTTCTGCGTATTAATCCCTTAACAAATACATAGTTTGCAATGCTTTTTCCCATTCTAAAGATTGTCTTGTCATTCTATGGATTGTTTCCTTTGCTGTGAAAGGAGCTTTTCAGTTTGATGTGATCCCATTTGTCTATTTTTGCATTGGTTTCCTTTGCTTTCAGGGTCTTCTCCAAAAGAAACCTTGCTTGTTTTGATGTCCTAAAGTGTCACTTCTATGTTTCCTTCTAGGAGTTTCAGAGCTGTAGGTTTTACGTTGAAGTCTTTAATGCAGTTTGAATTGATTTTAATAAACAGTGAGAATAGGAATTCATTTTTATTCTTTTGCATGCAGCCACCCAACTTTCCCAGTACTGTTTATTGAAAGACCATCCTTTTTCCAATGTTGTACTCTTGGCACTTTTGTCAAAAATCAATTGACCGTAAATACATGGTTTTATTTCTGAGATCTCTGCTGTCTTCCATGGCATATGTGTCTGTTTTCTTGCTGATACCATGTTGTTTTGATGATCACCGCTTTGTACTATGTTTTGAAACTAGATAGCGTAATACCTCCTATTTTGTTCTTTCTTTGTTCAAGATTGCTTTGGCTGTTTGGAGTTTTTTGTGGTTCCATATGAATTTTAGGATTTTTTTCCTAATTATTTTCTAGTTCAATATACCAATTTCATGAGTATTTTGATAGGGATTGCATTGAATCTGTAGATTGCTTTGGGCAGAGTGGACATTTTAGCAATATTGATTCTTCCCATCCATGAATACAGGATGTCCTTCTATTTTATTGTGTCCTTGTCAGTTTCTTTCATAAATGCTTTATAGCTTTCATTGTAGGGATCTGATCTGAAAAATCAGGCATTTACTCCAATTTTGTAATCTGGCTTTGGGCTTGTATTTTCAGAAATTCAAGGCAGGCTGCTTGTTTTCTTTTTTGTTTGTTTGTTTCATATTTTATTTTATTTTTTGAATTTACAATACCTTTATTGATGCCAATAAACTGTGTCAAATCAGAAAGTAATTTAAATCTTTTCCCTATTGTATTCATCCAATTCCTTCTTCCTTAATTGGTTTATCAGATAGCTGAGAGTCCATTCATTACTTATATTTAAACTTATCTCTTCTTCTTATTTTTATTTATTTATTTATTTATTTATTATTAGTCATATGTGCATAAAATGCTTGGGTCATTTCTCCCCCCTGCCCCCATCCCCTCCCTTACCACTCACTCTGCTCCCTCCCTCTACCCCCACCCCCTCAATACCCAGCAGAAACTATTTTGCCCTTATTTCTAATTTTGTTGTAGAGAGAGTATAAGCCATAATAGGAAGGAACAAGGGTTTTTGCTGGTTGAGATAAGGATAGCTATACAGGTAGTTGACTCGCATTGATTTCCTGTGCATGTGTGTTACCTTTTAGGTTAATTCTTCTCGAACTAACCTTTTCTCTAGTTCCTGGTCCCTTTCTCCTATTGGCCTCAGTTGCTTTTAAGGTATCTGCTTTAGTTTCTCTGTGTTAAGGGCAACAAATGCTAGCTAATTTTTTAGGTGTCTTACCTATCCTCATATCTCCCTTGTGTGCTCTTGCTTTTATCATGTGATCAAAGTCCAATCCCCTTGTTGTGTTTGCCCTTGATCTAATGTCTGCATATGAGGGAGAACATACGATTTTTGGTCTTTTGGGCCAGGCTAACCTCACTCAGAATGATGTTCTCCAATTCTATCCATTTACCAGCGAATGATAACATTTCGTTCTTCTTCATGGCTGCATAAAATTTCATTGTGTATAGATACCACATTTTCTTAATCCATTCGTCAGTAGTGGGGCATCTTGGCTGTTTCCATAACTTGGCTATTGTGAATAGTGCTGCAATAAACATGGGTGTGCAGGTGCCTATGGAGTAACCTGTGTCACAATGTTTTTGGTATATCCCCAAGAGTGGTATTGCTGGATCAAATGGTAGATTGATGTCTAGCTTTTTAAGTAGCCTCCAAATTTTTTTCCAGAGTGGTTGTACTAGTTTACATTCCCACCAGCAGTGTAAGAGGGTTCCTTTTTCCCCACATCCTCGCCAACACCTGTTGTTAGTGGTGTTGCTAATGATGGCTATTTTAACAGGGATGAGGTGGAATCTTAGTGTGGTTTTAATTTGCATTTCCTTTATTGCTAGAGATGGTGAGCATTTTTTCATGTGTTTTTTGGCCATTTGAATTTCTTCTTTTGAGAAAGTTCAGTTTAGTTCACTTGCCCATTTCTTTATTGGTTCATTAGTTTTGGGAGAATTTAGTTTTTTAAGTTCCCTATATATTCTGGTTATCAGTCCTTTGTCTGATATTTTTCCCACTCTGTGGGTGTTCTCTTCAGTTTAGAGACCATTTCTTTTGATGAGCAGAAGCTTTTTAGTTTTATGAAGTCCTATTTATCTATGCTATCTCTTAGTTGCTGTGCTGCTGGTGTTCCATTGAGAAAGTTCTTACCTATACCTATTAACTCCAGAGTATTTCCTACTCTTTCCTGTATCAACTTTAGAGTTTGTGGTCTGATATTAAGATCCTTGATCCATTTTGAGTTAATATTGGTATAGGGTGATATACATGGATCTAGTTTCAGTTTTTTGCTGACTGCTAACTAGTTTTCCCAGCAGTTTTTGTTGAAGAGGTTGCTATTTCTCCATGGTATATTTTTAGCTCCTTTGTCAAAGACAAGTTGGTTATAGTTGTGTGGCTTCATATCTGGGTCCTCTATTCTGCACTGGTCTTCATGTCTGTTTTTGTGCCAGTACCATGCTTTTTGATGTGTTGTTGAATTCGGTTTGCCTTTATTTTGTTGAGGATTTTTGCGTCAATGTTCATTAAGGAGATTGACCTATAGTTCTCCTTTTTGGAGGTGTCTTTGCCTGGTTTTGTAATAAGTGTAATACTGGCTTCATAAAATGTGTTTGGCAGTTTTCCTTCCCTTTCTATTTCGTGGAACAGTTTAAGGAGGGTTGGCATCAGTTCTTCTTTAAAGGTCTGATAGAATTCAGCAGAGAATCCATCAGGTCCTGGACTTTTATTTTTGGGGAGACTCTTGACTGCTGCTTCAATTTCATTTTGTGATCTATTCAGGTGATTAATATCCTCTTGGTTCAGTTTTGGATGATCATATGTATCTAGAAATCTGTCCATTTCTTTAAGATTTTCAAATTTATTTGAATATAGGTTCTCCAAGTAGACTCTGATGATTTCCCAGACTTCCATGATGTTTGTTGTTATCTCCCCTTTTGCATTCCTGATTCTACTAATTTGGGTTTTTTCTCTGCTCATTTTAGTCAGTTTCCAACAGGCCTGTTGATCTTGTTTATTTTTTCAAAGAACCAACTTTTTGTTTCATTAATTCTTTGTATGGTTTTTTTTTTTTTGGTTTCTATTTCATTGATTTCAGCTCTTATTTTTATTATTTCTCTCCTTCTATTTGTTTGGGATTTGCTTGTTCTTGTTTTTCTAGGAGTTTGAGATGTATCATTAGGTCATTGATTTGGGATCTTTCAGTCTTTTTAATATATGCACTCCTGGCTATAAACTTTCCTCTCAGGACTGCCTTTGCTGTGTCCCATAGGTTCCTGTAGGTTGTGTTTCATTTTCATTGCCTTCCAGGAACTTTTTAATTTCCTCTTTTATTGCATTAATGACCCATTGTTCATTAAGTAATGAGTTTTTCAGTTTCCAGCTGTTTGCATGTTTTTTGTCTTTACTTTTGTTGAGTTCTAGTTTTATTGCATTGTGATTAGATAGTATGCACGGTAGAATTTCTATTTTCTTATATTTGCTGAGGCTTGCTTTGTGCTCTAGGATATGATCAATTTTAGAGAAGGTTCCATGGGCTGCTGAGAAGAATGTATATTGTGTAGAAGTTGGATGAAATGTTCTGTAGACATCAAGTAGGTCCATTTGATCTATTGTATATTTTAGATCTTGAATTTCTTTGTTGATTTTTTGTTTGGATGACCTATCTATTGATGATAGTGGGGTGTTAAAGTCTCCCACAACCACTGTGTTGGCGTTTATATATGCTTTTAGGTCTTTCAGGGTGTGTTTGATGAAATTGGGTGCATTGACATTAGGTGCATATAGGTTGATAATTATTATTTCCTTTTGGTCTATTTCCCCTTTTATTAGTATGGAATGCCCTTCTTTATCTCATTTGATCAATGTAGATTTGAAGTCTACTTTGTCAGAGATAAGTATTGCTACTCCTGCCTGTTTTCAGGGCCATTGACTTGGTATATCTTCTTCCAGCCTTTCATCCTAAGCCTATGCTTATTTCTGTTGGTGAGATGGGTCTCCTGTAAGCAACAAATTGTTGGATCTTCCTTTTTAATCCATTTTGTCAAACAGTGCCTTTTGATGTGTGAATTAAGTCCGTTAACATGAAGTGTTAGTACTGATAGGTATGTGGTGATTCCTGTCATTTAGTTGTCTTAGTTGTTTGAAGGTTTGAATGTGTGTACCTAAGGTGAGGTTACTCTCTACTTTCTTGCTTTTTCTTTTCCTGTAGTTTGGTGCTGCCTGTCCTTTCATGGTGTTGGGTTTCACTTTCTGTGTGCAGAATCCCTTGAAGACTCTTTTGTAGTGGTGGCTTTGTGGTCACATATTGTTTTAGTTTCTGCTTATCATGGAAGACTTTTATTGCTCCATCTATTTTGAATGATAGTTTTGCTGGGTAGAGTATCCTGGGGTTGAAGTTATTTCCATTTAGTGCCCGGAAGATCTCGCCCCATGCTCTTCTTGCTTTTAATGTTTCTGTTGAGAAGTCTGCTGTGATTTTGATGGATTTACATTTGTATGTTATTTGTTTTTTCTCTCTTACAGCCTTCAATATTCTTTCCTTAGTTTCTGAACTTGTTGTTTTAATGATGATATGCCGTGGGGTAGATCTATTTTGGTCTGGTCTGTTTGTTGTTCTGGAGGCCTCTTGCATCTGTATGGGAATAGATTTCTCTAGATTTTGGAAATATTCTGTTATTATTTTGTTGAATATATTACGCATTCCCTTCGCTTGCACCTCTTCTCCTTCTTCAATGCCCATGATTCTCAGGTTTGGTCTTTTGATGGAGTCAGTGAGTTCTTGCATTTTCTTTTCACAGGTCTTGAGTTGTTTAACTAATAATTCTTCAGTTTTTCCTTTAATTACCATTTCATCTTTGAGTTCTGAGATTCTGTCTTCTGTTTGTTCTATTCTGCTGGATTGGCCTTCCGTTTTGTTTTGCAATTCTGCTTCATTCTTTTTTCTGAGGTTTTCCATATCTTGGGTGTTGTCTATTTTTGTCCTGAGTTCATTTATCTCTTTATTAATTGTGTTCTCTGTTTCACTTTGGTGTCTATACAGTGCTTCTGTGGTTTCCTTTATTTCTTCTTTTGCTTTTTCAAATTCTCTATTTTTGTTGTCTTGGAATTTCTTGAGTGTCTCCTGTACATTTTGGTTGACCCTATCCACTATCATCTCTATAAAATTCTCATTGAGTACCTGCAATATTTCTTTTTTAGATTATTCTTGTGGGCTTCATTGGGTTCTTTGGCATAATTTATCTTCATTTTGTTGGATTCTGGATCTGAGTATCTGTTTTCTTAATTTCCCTCTGGTTCCTGTACTAATTTTTTGCTGTGGGGAAGCTAGTTTCCCTGTTTTTTCTGTCTTCCCGTCATTGCCCTTGGTGTTGTTATTGTCCCTGTACTGTGTGCAATGAAGTGTTTTCTGGCTTGTAATAATAGCACTAGTGATATTTAAAATGGAAGGGTGAGTGAGAATGGAAAGCAAAGAAGTTAAAGGAAAAGGGAAAAACAGATAAATACGTAGAAAAAAACAAAACGAAACAAACAAAAAAGTTTCAAAGATAAAAACAGGGAGAGACAGTGTACTAATCAATCATAAGCTGAAAAGGCATTAGAGAGAGAGGATTGAAAATAAAAAATAAAAAGAATAAAGATAAGAATAAAAATTAAAAATAAGTAAATGAAAGAAAAAATATAAAAAAATAAATCTCCAAGTTCAAATGCAATGAAGTTTAAGTCTTTATAATTTTGGTGTTCGTCCCTCAGCCTCCAATCCTGGAGATGGTGCCTCAGATGTTGTTCTGTAGTTGTCTCATCAAAGGGGAAAAATAAAATAAAACAAAACTGCACAAAACAAACAAACAAAAAAACCCACAAAGTGTCCCAAGTTCAAATGCAATATAGTTTCAGTAAGTTTTCAGCATGCAGGTGTAGTTCGGTTGTTTTCTCATCAAAGGTAGAGAGAAAAAAAGAGTTTGGAGACAGGTCTGTGAACGGCTATCTGAGGCTGTGGCTTGCCTGCCCTCTGCTGTCAGCCTGCTGTTGCTGGAGATGTTATTTATGCAGATCTCAGGAGTGAGCTTAGCACTCACCTGGCCCTGCAGGCTTTGTTTACTCAGGGTTCTGTGTGCGATGCCACTACTACAAGCTTTCCCCTTTCCCAGCACACTGGGGGAGGTGACACTGCACCCACTTTCTCAGGCCTGTGTGTTTATTTACAGCTCACATGGGAAGTGGGTCTCCCCCCTCTCCTGTGGAGTTTTCCTCCCACTGCTGCTTTTACATGCTTTACTGCTCCTGGTTGCTGGGCACACGCCCCCACTCCCGCCCTGGCTTGTTTATTTACAGTTCTGGGATGGATTCCTCCCCCTCCCTTCAGTGCTCAGGGCGCCCCACCCTCTTTGCCACGTGTCTTTATTGTTCTTATTGCTTATTACTCAGTTTCTCTTTTTTTTCCCTGGGTGGGGGTCAGTCTGTCCAGGGGGCTATGCTGATCTGGCCCAGGGATGTCTGTGGGAGTACCGTGTACTGCTTAGGTCACCTTGTGGTCCGTATCTTCCCAAGCCATCTGGGTGCTGGCGTCTGGCAGCATGGGAGCCCTCCTGGTTTCTCTGTTCAACATGAAGTGGAGATGTTCTGTGCAGGCTGGAGGTGTGGAGGGGTCAAAGTTTTGACTCTTCTTGGTGGCCTTGCCTGCAAGGTGTGTCTCCAGCATCTCTCCAAGATTTCACTTTAGGAGGCACACTTTCTGCTTCCTCCCTCTAGCTGCCATCTTGGAATCCTCCCTTGTTTTCTTAAGCTTATACTCACTTCTGCTAATTCAGCCCTACTTGGTACTCTAAGCCTAAGTTTGCCATGAGTCTTCCATTAGTGCATTACAACTCTTTTAGTGTGATCCAAGCCCAGATGTATCCAAATATGCAATTGGTCTGGTATTTGGTTCAAACTGGGGGAGAACTTAAAAAGGGTAATCCCTGCAAGTGGGGATCAGAAGGGGCTGGGGTAAGCTCAGATGCCTCACTCATAGTCACTGGCCTATGGTCAGGCACTGTAGATTCTATACAGCCCTGGACAGAATTGCTATAGAGGGACCAGCCCCAGGCTCCTATGTCTCAAGTGTGGTCACCAGTATGACAATGCTGCCTCACCTTCTGAGACTAGTGCAACCTGGTTGCCTCCTGCTGAGATGGACTCATGCACCAAGACTGCTCCAACTAGCCATAGGTGATGCTGGCCCCAATAGAAAACTAACAAACTGGGCCACATGTTGACATGTGGGCTGTTCTAGAGACTGCATCTGTAGAATCTGTGAGGTTTCTCCAGCTTGGTGATGAGTTTTAAGGTAAAGTCCTGTACTTCCAACCCTGTCTTCCCCAAAGTAAATAGAGTCTTATTCCACACTATGCTGCCAGAAGTTGGGGTAGTATTGATGAAAGCAGTCTCTTAGCCACCAAGGCTTACGCTAAGCTGGGTCACACCTGGATCACAGCTACACGGACCTGCACAGTCTCAGGCATGTACTCATTCTCACACCTCAGCTGGTGGTGATACAGGCCAAAGCTTCAACCTGTTCCACTAGATCGTATCTACCTGGCACCAGAACAGGTCTTGATGCTGTGTGTGCAGGCACTTGGATAGCTTTGCTGCCCAAGACTGGGGAAGAAGTGGTAAAGTCAGTCCCTTGGCCACTGAGGCTTATGCTAAGCTGGGTCACACCTGAGACTCACAGCCAGAAAGACCTGTGCAATCTTGGAGGTAGTGCCCCAATCCTACCTGATGACGATGCAGTCTATATTACCAGTGCAAGGTCTCTGCCTGCTGCTGGGCAGGTCTGGATGTTTCACCTGTGAGCTCTGCATGATGCTGGGTATCACTACAGTGGGCCCGACACTTGTGCTAACTTTCTAGTCCTGATCCCCAGCAGATGGAGTCTTGCTCCCCACTCTGCTGTCTGACGTTGAGGAAGGGTGGTAGAGGCATTTACTTAGCTACCTGGCTCATGCAGTGCCACTGGCTCAGTCTGTGGGCACTGGTCATGGGACTCTGTCAAGCACTGGGTTTCAAAGTGCCAGGCCTTATACTGGGTTCAAATCCTCCGCTTGGACTTGATTCCCTTTCCTCTCCAAAGCAGGAGGTGTCTTCCTGGAGCTGGGGGAGTAATGATGCCTTCCTCAATGTATCTTTTCTTGTTATTACACTAAACCCAGGCACTGTGGCCTCTCACCTGACTTCCATAGTCTTGTGAAGTTAGTTTGGCATGTGTTCAAATTGGTGTGTCTGTGGAGGGACAATTACTGGAGGATCTTATTCAGCCACCGTCTTATCCTCTGCTTGCCTGACAATTCTTACATGTAGAGTCTTTTTGTGAGTGGTTATATCAAATGTCTTGGAACTTTATCCGTGGGGATTGTTAGAAGCCTGATTTTTTTTTTTTTGCAACTAAATCAGACCTTTATTCCAGTTTCATATCATATCTTTCTCAGAAATGTCAGTTTGACAGAACTTCAAATAACAAGGGTTTTATCCAACATAAGTTATAGGCTTCACAAAGGAACACTTGTTACTTTACAGACTCCATATGTTAAAGAAACAGTGTAGTTTAGTGGAAAGAACCCATACTGAGAATTTAGTCATGGAGTAAGATGTCACATCAACATCTAAGAGTTACATGATAGAAACCTGAATTTAAGATGTTTTCTTACAGGGAGAATATGTCTGTCTAGAAGCTGGTGGGCACTGCCAACCCAGGGCCACTTTTCCTGTATGACTCTGATAGTTCTGATTTGGGACTGAGATCCTATTTTGTTTATAAATTGTCATGAACTTTTTTAGCCATCAAGGTTTGAGATAATCAGTTTCTTTTTCTGCTTCCTGGAGAAGCTGTCTATTTCAGGTTTTCATTTCTACTGAGGACTACAGCTTAAGTGTGGGAGTATGGGAATCTCTTTTTATACTCCACTTTGTGTGGATTCTGAGTTTGGGATCCTGTCCTTCAGCTTCTTCCCTCACTATATTCCCTCCCTAAACCAAAGCTAACTTCTGCACAGGAAGAGGAAGTGTTTTATACTTTGTGTAGATAAACTTGCCCTTCTTCCACACACATTACTTCCCCCTGCCTGACACAGAGTAGGTGCTCTATTAATACTTACTGATAATGATGAAAAGGCAAGTTCCATTTGGAACTACAATATTTATGTAGTCTTGTATATGAAAGTGATTGTCCTTCTTTGAGAAGGGGAACCTGTCTACATTTAACCATCTGAAAGAAGCAGCAATAAGAAAGAAATGCATTTAAATGTACTTATGTAATCATCTAATTCTCAGAAGCACAAAAGAAGACTATCTCAAGGCCATCTCCTCTCTTGTGACTTCCAGATAATTCTGCTAAAAATTTCATTTCAGAGCTCAGATGCAGTAACTGTGATACTTCATTTGACTAAGACACATTGAGACCTGTGTAGGAATTTGTTTTGGCCAGAGTGGAAGATTAAAAGATGAGAGCATCACTGGTTAATTGGGAAACAGTCACGTGGAAAGCATCTATCTATACTCTCAAGGTGATCTACTGGACCGATAAGCTATTGAAAAATTGTTCCACCTCATTATACCCAAAGAGAAACAAATTTATGTAACAGAAAGCATCACTATTCCCAGATCATATTAGCAGGGTTTTTTGTTTTAAATCATGACATCCACTGTTGACTGGGGTTTGGAGAAATGAACTCTTAAATACTCATGATAAAAGAGCCTATCAATTGGCTAGTTTGACAAAATTCTTATAAATGTTAAAAATGAACCTATTTCACTTAGCAATTCTAGCTCCACAAGTAGGCTTAATAAAGTTTGTTTTCCAAAGATTGTACTGTAGAAATGTTCGTTGCATCAATATTTTGACTTGTTATAGTGAAAAACTGAACAGAACCTAAATAGTGATTATAACTGACATTTCCTTGAGCATTTATTATGTCCCAGACACTTGTCTGAGCACTCCTCGTAACTTAATTCATTCAGACCTCACAAACAATCCTATGGGAGAGATACTATTACTATCTTCCTGATCTTACAGATAAGGGACTGAGCACAGAAATGTTAAGTAACCTGGTCATGCACCTAGTACATGGAAGAGGCAGGATTTAAGCCCAGCAGCATAAACCCCATTTATGCCCACATGTCCTGCCATGGATTCTTTGCTGGGATGAGCTGTATTAGCTCAGCTTCATGTGGCACGAGATGTGTGGGGCCCATGTGCACCCACAAGCTGCTGTGGCTGTGTCCTGGTACACACACAGCTGGGAGGAGCAGAATTACAGGTGTGGCCAGTGCCACAGGACAAAAGTTCACCATCTGGCCGAGGTGGAGAGGGCATTCAGGACTGCCCATGAGGCCTTAGGTTTTCCAGCCATGGTAGCTGCTGCCTCTTTTCTGAGGCTGCCATGTGTCTGAACCTTCCCTTCCCTTCCCCTCTTCTTAACATTCCTAGGACCAGGCAGTCATGTGGTCCAGGAAGCATGTTAGCAAAGGCAGGCCTCAGCCAGTGAGAGGGCATACCCACCTGACCAGCCCCAGGCCTTAAACAGCCTTCAGAGGTGCTGCCAGAAAACGGCCTTGTAGATCTACCTCGGGTCTTGCATCCAGCAGGGGAAGATTCAGTAAAAGTGACAGTAAAGTTTATTGGGAAGGGATAGCACTTTCAGCAGACTGAAGGTGGATTGTCTCTAGAGTGAGAGCAATGAAGTATGATTTTAAAGTTGAAATATTCACTAAAAAACTCTTAGCTATGGATCCTTTTGGATCCTAGGGTGGTTTTCTGAGTTTGGGTCATTGTCTTTTTAAGAGACATTGAGTAATCTCCTGGTTCCTGCTCTAATTGATGGAGAATTTCTGTTCGAAATTCCTAGCTTTTGCTCTGCCTAGCTCCTTGTTTGGGTCTTTGTTTTGTTAAAGTCACTTGTGAAAACCTCCCTGCCCAAACAGTTGTTTAAGATGTGGATTGCTCTTGGGTAGAAAGTGAATTAGGCTTTGGAGTATGGCTAACTAGAATTTTCTGTGATGACCTCTGGGCTCTGGCTACCTGATCTTAAACAGAGATTAGTGGGGATGGAAAGTTAAAGTGATTCCTTCCTGTGGCCACCATTTACCTGCTGCCTATCAGAGGAACCAGGGATGTACCTGTGCCCCAAGTATCTGGCTCTGCCTATCAGTGTCTGCCTGGGAGCATCAGCTCAGAGGCTGGGAGGCTTGAGGTACCCACCCAGCCTGCAAGAAGCAGCAGTAGCACCAAGGCATGCCCCAGAACCAGCCCCAACTCTCGAGTGGGCCTAAAAGCCCTACCTCTCATTACTGGCTGGCTCTCCAGCCCTGCCCCTCAGCATGGACTGGCACTCCAACCCTGCCACTCAGTGCAGGCCTGAAAAGCCTGGCCTAGTCAGCCTATGCAGTCTGCAGCTGCCCCGCACTTCAGGCTGGACAGCAGTTTGTTGCTGAAGACATAGTTAAATTCTCTAAATAAAAACAGTGCCATTTAAATAAGAATTGAACATTGGTCACCCATAAAGTACATTTGTAACAAAAACATATTATAATTTATTTAAAATCCATTTGCTATAAAGGCAAAATTAAAAGGCATTTATTCTATTAATAAGATATCATTTTTACACTAGAATACAAGTTTTAAATTAAAATTTTGCTATCATTGGTTTTGTTTTGCATTTTCGTTACAAAACTGACTATTCTCTGTTGATATTTTGCAAAGTACAACATAAACAGCATGTTTTTTAAAAATGCCCCATTACCTACAGAGAAAAAAATTAATCTTACTTACAGCCAAGAGTTTATGTGTGAGTATTTTGAATAGGCAATTTATTTGGTCTTTTCATTAGCATGCCTAACTCATATGGACATCTGTCTTTCAGGAGGAAATGTCTTTTATTCCTACAACAGATTGCTATTTTGCACCTGTATGTTGCATGTAACATGTCTTTGTGTTCCAGCTGAGAGACCCTTTGGAGAGACCATGTGGTCACAGGAAATGCTACCACCATGATAAATTTACCAGGTGTTCAGCGCCATCTTGCCACTCCCTAGGGATGGGTGATACCATCTTGCCATCCTCTAGGAAAATTAAAACTAACTTGTAGTTAAAATTCTCTAAATTAATATAGTTTTTATACATGTTGTTTTTGATACATTAATCTGTTAAGGATTGGACCAAGAATAAAGTATTTATGTCAGAGATCTGTTATAAACTACTCAAGAATCTAGTTGACTAATTTACTAAAGATAATGACAAAAATTGATTTGAGTGCACTCTGAATTATTGTGATTATTTTGTATGTCATTGTGTGCTTTCTGTGTATGTCTTAGTCTGTCTCCTATCTATGTACTCATGCCCACTAAATTTTTGCACTCACATGTGCACTTATATTCTTTGGCATGCTTAGATCAACACATCTGTGTGTGTGTGTGTGTGTGTGTGTGTGTGTGTGTGTGTAGATGTCTTTAAGATGGTTCTTAAGCTACTTTTATAAAGTTAATGTTCACAACTATCTAAAAAGTTCTAATGCCAACCAGGCCTAACTATCCTCTACCTTAGGTCAAAAGAAAATTTATGAACAATCTCAATCTGTTTCATTACATCATGAGTGTAATTTACATTTAATTCTCTTACAATTGGGTTCTAAATGTTATGCATCATTTACAGAGTTAAAAGTGTATACAGGTATAGTTCTTTTGTCTAAGGTGCATTCTATCTAACAAGGTCTTTGACATTTCTGCTCTTTATGACAAATGCTAAAGGTTCTGCCATTTAGGCCTGACATCTGTCTGTCAGATAGATTGGTTTATCTGACATCTGGTCATCTGATAAACATTGATTCATCTGACATTGGCTAGATAAACATTGTCTTCTATATATAATATGCAATTGAGCATCAAAACAGGTTATTTGAAATTACTGACACTGCCTTCCCCTAACCACTGGAAAATTTAGAGGTTTTGATTGTTGCTACTGTCTTGACAGTACTGACAACCACTAACTTGTTACTTTACCTAACCAAAATTCAAGGCTTAAACTGTGATTACCCTTGCTTACTTTAAGTTTTGTCATTACAGTTCTGATCCTTCAGGAGCATTTACAGACAAGCCCATGAAAAATGACTCTGACAAGTACTTACTATAACCAGAACAGACATCCTTAAGTATTGGGGTCATTTTGTATTTTCCTTATAAAAACTTTATAACTGTTGTCTACTGACACTTTACAGCAATTTATAGGTGTTTGTACATTCCCTATGGGACAGACAGTTAGATTTAATTAAGCCTAGCCTAATAGCTATTGTTTAATAAGTCTCTTTGTTGCTTAATTTGACCAAAAAGGTTGCTTTGGCACTGACTTTTGATCTGTTCAATATGTTACTCCCCCTCCTCTGTGGGACAAAATCTGACTTTCTGGGGGAAAAACTGTTCTGTTGGACAAAAACTGCGAAGTTGGCAGAATCTTCAGAGACAACTGTGCAGAGGAACAGTTTAAGAGGACGTGACCCCCAAGTGGCCAGCTTCCCCAATTTT
The DNA here is from genome assembly GCF_047511655.1 of Castor canadensis. Lineage (NCBI taxonomy): Eukaryota > Metazoa > Chordata > Mammalia > Rodentia > Castoridae > Castor > Castor canadensis. Next base: position 55,307,236 of record NC_133387.1, read on the forward strand.
TTCAAGAAACAAGTGGCATTGACCCACTTGAGACTGTTCAAATGGACTACACAAAAGGAGGGATTTCTCCAGATCCAGATGGAGTCAATTACGCCAGACCTCTAAAAATAACCAAAGCCGAGAGATTTTAAAAAGGACTCTTACACATGTGCTCTAACATTTAAGCCTTCTAGGCTTCTGGCAAAAGGCAAAGTCATGTCTTTGGCGAAGGCTTTGTATTTAAATAAAGTCAATGGTGTCTAACTTCTGCTTAGGATGCTGTGAGTCTTCTTTCTGTACAAAACTGACTTATTGATGTTTACTCTCTAATTGGACCATAAGTTAGACACCTGTGCCCCTAAGGTAGTCAGCCCTTAACTGCCTACTATAGTGACAGTCCAAAATAGAGGGCCATCGAATAGTTACAAATAGCTACAGATATAAACACCTATAGGCAAAGTAGCCATAAGACTCTCTGTCATTTTTCAAAATGAAACGTTAGATTTTTTTATCCTTCCTGCCACACCTGGCAGGGCCCCTTCTGATGCGCCTATCATTGTTAATTTTCAGGTTATGCCTTCTAAACCAGATCTGTCTCTTCCAGAATGAAAGCCTTTAGGATCCAAGTCATGAGGCAACAGAGCTGTTGATCTCTACAAATGAACAAGATCTCCATAAGGAATCTTAATTGTAATGGACAATAATTCAGACACCTTGTGCCCAAATGAGTCCCAAGGGAAAGAAATAAGAGAGACAATTTCCCCTTGTAGGTAGTGTCTGCTGCCCCTTGTTAGCTGGAAGCAGATACTGAAGATGGAGCACCCCCTTCAGTAGCCCCCAAAAGAATTTTTTGGCATATTGTCTCTCAGGGAGAAATTAAGGCAGGCTAAGGTAGGTTAAGTTCGGGACTCATAGCAAAAAATTACATCTTAGATTAGCCATGCTTTGGCTCAGGGACCACCCATACCCCTCTTCAGTCATTGATTATTGGATGGGAATCTCCTTGCTCTCCCCTTCCCATAGGTTATCAGAAGTTTTAAAAGCACCTGAAAGAGCAGAAATAAGCTCTCTTGGCTCCAGGCTTCCACCTGGGCCCACCATGTTCTTCTTTGTATTTCCTTTCCCTAATTTTTAATAAACTCCATTTATACCTACGTATCCTGCCATGGAATTTGGAAGTGTTCTCATCACAGACTGAACCAGCACCATTAACAGAGGGAAGAGGGAGAACAATGGAGGGGTAAAAATAACTAAGATATATTGTAAGCACATATATAAATATCACAATGTATTCCCCTGTACAACTATTATATGCTGATAAAATAATTTAAAAAATAAATTAATGTTACCCTAATTAGAAGACAATCCTAGAAGAAAATCAAGGTTCTTGTATATGAAATGTGTCCACTAGAGGGCACCACAATTCTAGTCAAACACACACTATACCAAAGGAGCTCCACTGGGGAAGAAAAGAAGGGCAGGGTTGCTGGATTTTGCAGGACATGGCCAAGTGGACCAGGAATGGGCACCTGACCTGAAGGAAGCCAGTCTCAACCTTCCTACCAAAAATCCCTGCCCATATAGAGACCATCAGGGTTCATCAGAGTACCCGTGTCCTGAATCTGAAATAAAAACAGGTTGAAATCTTCAGGTTGTTCATGGAGTAGGCAATAGGTGACGATCTACCAGGTAAGAGAATGATAATAATGGGTCCTTAATATGCCAAGGGTGTCAAAAAATTGAAATTATGGGGAGGTAGAAACTATGAATAAACAGAAGATAAAGGGAGGAAAAAGGTATGAAGGAAGGGAGGCCTGGGGACAGAAAGCAGAGAGCAGCAGCATATAGAAATGTGCAGCCACATTAATGGGGAACTCCTCCAAGGCCTGGTCCCACACCGCTTCTTACTCTAGGCACCATCACATGGATCCCTATCTTTCTTCCTTCCCGTGTGACTGTCTAGTAGCCTCTTTCTCCTTTTGCTGACTTAGAGCAGTCAAGTCTCTTCTGTTTAACTAGAACAGAAAGATAAAGTTGTTCCCAGTGTATTATGTTTAAAAAGCATACCCCTTAACAGCATCTCTTTATAATATAATATTTAAAGTATGATATAAAAAGTCTTAAAGGATATGCATTAAGGTATTACCAGTGGCTATACCTGAATGATGCTATTATTGGCATACTCTTTTCTTATTTTGGGATTATTTTTGAACAGCTATTCATTTTGGAAATAAGAACACATTGATTTTTAAGAGTTTTAAGTGCAATGTTCATTAAAAAGGATGAGAGAATTTTACAAACCAAAATCTTTTAAAGATAACAGCACAAAGTTGCTGAGTGTCTCTAGAAACATCCTGTGGTTCAGGTTGGGCCCCAGAGGACTTAAAAAGCAGAGGTGTCCTGGAGAGGACTTTCCCCAAGGAGTCCCTCTGAGCACAGGCAGTGGCGCCGGGGCCTCCAGGCAACTGGGAAACCCTTGGGAAGCTGACTGTAGCTGGAGCTGAGAGCAGAGTGCTCTCCAAGGGCACGAAAGTTTGAATGTATTTGTACCTGTGTACTAAAAAGACTACTTCATTTTTTTTAGACTTCTAAAAATTGTGAAGTATTTTATATTTTAAAAGATATAATTTATATGTAAGTTATGAAGCATAATAACAAAGCAGCATAAATAGCTTTATTACCTGAGCTTAAAAATAGAACACAATTAGTACTTTTGAGGTCTTCACATGTTTATCTCTGAACACACCATGCTCCTTCCCTTCCAGAAGTAACTGCATTTCTGAATTTTGTACTAACGCTTCCTTTATAGCTTTATATGTATGCATCCTTACTAATAGAAACAGCTGATGTCCTTCATGTGCTTGCTGTAGGTGGACACAATCTAAATCCTTTACATATGTTAGCTCTAATGCTCACAATGACCTGTGAGGTAGACTACTATTATCATCCTCATTCAGTAGATGAGGAAACAGGCACAGAGAAGTTAGGTGACTTGCTCAGTCATACTGCTCCTGGTGGTGGCAGACCGTGGTTTCAAACCCAGGAAGTCCAGTTTGAGCGTCTGTACCCTTAACCGTTACACTATCTGCCTCATCTAAGCCGCATCGTGCCATCGTGTTCATTTTTGCATTACATACAAATAGAAGCATGTTGTCTTACTTTTGTTTACGCAGACTTACACACTTAGGTATGGATTCTAATGCAAATGGTTTATTTGGAAAATGAGCCACAAAAACTGGTAAGGGAGTGGGGAACAGAGACAGAAAGGAAAAGGCAGCCAACTCAGGGCTGTTATCAAAGAAGTTACCACTGTGGGCAGCTGTGTCTTAATCACAGTGAGGTTCTGGGAGCCAGAGTAGAATACATGTCTTAGAGTCACCTGTCTGAGGAGTGAGGGGACTGAGGTGGCACATCTGGCCTGGTGAGTGCTTAGGGGCAGTAGGGTTCAGTAGAGAAACCCTTTTGAGGATTGGACTTTGAGCACATGATAAAAGCGAGAGCACACAGGGAGGGGTGAGGATAGGTAAGACACCTAAAAAATTAGCTAGCATTTGCTGCCCTCAATGCAGAGAAGCTAAAGCAGATACCTTAAAAGCAACTGGGACCAATAGGAAAAGGGGACCAGGAACTAGAGAAAAGGTGAGATCAAAAAGAATTAACCTAGAAGGTAACACCCACGCACAGGAAATCAATGTGAGTCAATGCCCTGTATAGCTATCCTTATCTCAACCAGCAAAAACCCTTGTTCCTTCCTATTATTGCCTATACTCTCTCTTCAACAAAATTAGAGATAAGGGCAAAATAGTTTCTGCCAGGTATTGAGGGGGTGGGGGAAAAGGGAGGGGGCTGAGTGGGTGATAAGGGAGGGGGTGGGGGCAGGGGGAGAAATGACCCAAGCCTGTATGCACATATGAATAATAAAACAATAAAAAAAAAAGAAACCCTTTTGATCACAGTTTCTGGCAGCTGGAGGTGGGACTGGTGGAAATGGTGAGGTCCAAGAAGACTGGACCCTAGTGTCTGCTGCGAACTCCATGGTATTTGTACCTTTTGGGTTGTTATTCTTACCATTATGGTTGTGGGAGTCGTCTATGCAGGTATATTGACAAATATAACCGGTTCATCCACTTTCATTGCTATATTACATTGTATCCATTCTTCTGTTAGTGGACATTTGAGCTATTTCCATCTTTTTGCTATCACAGACAAGGCTGCCTCAAACCTTCTCCCACAGTCTCTCTTGGTGCCTTTGTGCAAGAGTTTCTCCTACAGTTAGGATAGTCAAGGTAGTAGATGTTTGCATGTTCACCTTTACTGCATGATGAGTACAGTACAATAGAGTATGAGATTTCCTAACAGGTTATATCTTTGCTAAGCATGTTACTGTCAGGCATTTAATTTTTGCTAGTCTGGTAGGCATAAAATGAGAAACAGTGAAAATTTCTTGTCTTTTAGTGATACATACATACATATAATTTATTTTAATTGAAAAGTCACATGAAAAGCTGGATTATAGTTCAGTGGTAGGGCAGTTGTTTAGAATACATGAGACCCTGAATTCTATCCCCAATACTGAAAAAAAAAAGAAGAAGAAGAAAGTCACATGGGGTTAAGTTCAATATTTGTTTGTATTATTGTAATTTAATTATCTAATAATAAGGATTGGGGGCTCAGGTACAGATGCCCAACATCCCAATTATGCAGGAAGCAAAAGTAGGAAGATCATGGTCTAAAGCTAGCCTGAGCAAAAAGTTAGCGAGTCCCCATCTCAACTAACAAGCCAGGTATGGTGGTGTGCACCTGTCATCCCAACTACACAGGAGGCTTAAGCAGGAATTTCGCAGTCTCAAGACCCTATCTGAAAAATAACTAAGCAGGGAGGGCTGGAGGCATGGCTCTAGTGGTAAAGTGCTTGCCGAGCAAGTGTGAGGCTCTGAGTTCAAACCCCAGTTCTGAAAAAAAAAAAAGATTGGGTAGTAATACTTGGAGTTGTCACTGTAAATGAATGAAAGTGTTTTTGCTTCCATCACTTGCCAAAATGTTAAAGACGAATACAAGAGATTTTTCTAAAGTGTAAGCAAATGTAGCAACTTGACTTAGGTATTATGGCCTAAGGATGACATTGATGGATGTCACTGAAGCGCTGTCTATTTAAAATCCAGGGTCTTTGTTTTATAGGTAGCCACACACAGGTGATGGTTTTCTGCTCCGTACTCTTTTGAAGTGTTCCCTTAGAGCTCTTTCACTTTGGAACAAGTGAAAAGACCCTTTCACAGGAAAATCTTGGTCAAGGTTAGTAAGCTCAAAAAACTCTTAAAAACCCAAAAAAAAAAAAAAAAAAGATTAGTAAGCTCTTGCAACATCTGTAGTGCGGGACAAAGAACTTCCTAGTAGCAAAGTTGTGGAGTTCACAGAGCTGCTGTGACACATTACCACAAACTGTGTGTCTTCAAACAACAGACATTTATTTGCTCACAGTCCTGAAGGCCAGAAATCCAAATCAAAGTGTAGGGTTGGTGCCTTCTGCGTTCTGAGGAAGAATCCAGTCCACACCTCCCTCTTAGCTTTCGGGGTTTTAGGCAGCCCATGGTGTTCCATGGCTTGTAGCTACACTAGTCTACCCTCTGCCTTGGCTTCACATTGTTTCCTTCTGTTATAAGGGTACTAGTTACTGGCTTTAGAGTCTAGATCAATCCAGGATGCCTTATTTTGAGATTCTTAAGTATGCCTGCAAAGACCCTTCTTTCCAAATAAGTTCACTGTTTGTGAGCTCAAGTTGCTATACCAAATAATATAGGCTAAGTGGCTTAATATTTATTTTTCATAGTCCTGGAGGGTGGAAGTTCAAGGTCAGGGTGCTAACATGGATGGGTTCTAACAAGGTCTTCTTCCTTGTTTGCGGACAGCTTCCTTCCTGCTGTATCCTCACATAGTGAAGAGAAAGATCATTTTTTGTCTGTTTTTTATCAGGATACATTCATGAAGGCTCTATTCTCGTGACCCAATTACCTCCTAATGGCCTCATCTTCAAATATCACCACATTGGGGAGTGATATAAATTTTGGGATCATATCAATATTCAATCCACATAAGTTGACAAATATTCTCTGATGGACCAAACTTTAGTCAGGGCACTCAACTTTCTAGGCCTATCTGTGTACTTCCTTATAAAATCCAGTTTTATCAATGAACTCTTCTTAGTTTAGTGAGAACCCCTCCCTTGGACATCTTCTAAACATCCTTGATACTTGATTGGGGTTTCTCATCCTCCACTATGCTCCAGATTATGTCTTTAGGAAAAATCTTGCTGGGTTGATTTAGCTAGAATCCTCTTTATTCCTGATATTACCACTTAGACATTTTCTAATAACTGAGCTCCACGCTGACCATTGGCTATGAATTTGCACGTACTATATTCGGAGTTGAGCCCAGTCTCTCTACTATACTGCAAAATCCCATTATAGTAGTCCCTATGCCTGTCTTGATTGTCCTGAATGAAATTTTCCTTATTGTGCTTTCCACAAGTCTTTGAATAATTTTTTCTTTAATACAGCCACAATCACAGATTTGGGATGGGCATGTTTTTTGGGAGGCCACAGTTCAGCCTGCAAAAGAAGGCACCAGAAGACCTGTTGGGCGAAGATGTTAACTGCATTAAATATTCAGAGTCTGTTCATCTCTTTCAGGGGGCGAGGTGGGAAATCAGCATCCTGGGTGGGATAGAGGAGATTTCTTCCTATATTCTGAGAGTTAATACCTTTTCCTTAAACAGAAGCTCAGGAACAGATGTCTGTCCTCACGGCAGGGATTAGTAGGAGCCCAGCCAAAGGGGAGTGGTGCTAATATTTTCACTGTGGAGACCACAAAGGACTTTAAGAAAAAAAAAAAATGTGAGCTACTGGGTGAACAGATTACAAAAGGTTTTCTTTATGGTAGTTGTTATTTATTTAATTTTTCCTCAATCTAGATTCTTTCTTAAAATAAAAATTAAAGGCCTCTCAAAAGTTCTTCTTTGGAAGGAGAAACAAAAAACTGTACCTAAACCTGCCTGATCTGTAATGTTTTATGTCTTTTATGTAAAAAAGTCAGAAGTAATGATGACAAGTGTTAACATTTTCATGCTCGTTTTCTTTATTTTTCTGAATTTTTACCTTTGAAAAGTTCATTTGAGATCTTGACCATGATTAGGAAGAGTCAGCATAGTTAAGCAATGCTATTTACTTCTAGATATTTATTTTTTGCTATGAACCTTTTAAGTTCAACAGGCTGTTTTAAGCAACAACTTGTATGCCCGTCCAGTTTTTTAAAAAATTATTCTAAGACAAGACATGTGGTTACCCCATTATTACGTCTATTTAGAGAACAACTTAGTGTGGGAAGGTTGCCTGCAGCTAGGCTGTCAGGTTTGGGGTTCTGTGTGTGCTGTGTTTGTGCCTTGCTCTGCTTAAGTACTAAAAATATCAGATTATCACAGAGAAAATGCCTTTGTGAAAAAGGCTGTAAGCCCCTTCAACACACACACACACACACACACACACACACACACACACACACACAACCAGGTTAAGAATATCAGTATATAAAAAGCCACTAGCAGTACACTGCATCTGTGAATTATATGTTCATTTGCCTTGTGCTTTTTTTCTTTAACTTTAGGCCTTCCTCTCTAATGACAAAAGAGTCACATGATTTTAGTGTCAATGAGCTTTAAAAAAGCTACCTATTCCATTATGTTCATTTTACAGTGAAGAAGGTAAAGGAATAAATGAAAAATATGAAAATGGTCAGGGTCTTGTATACACATCTCCTAGAACTCTGTTTGAATTTTAAATAATGTACTCCAAATCAGGAATCTTGCATGAAATAAAAGCAAAATAGTAACTGGTGTCATTCCCAGGGTTTGTTTTTCTTGAGACAGGGTCTCACTATGTAGTTCAGGCTGGTCTTCAACTCACATCTTCCTGCCCTCACTTCCCCAGTGCTGGGATTACAGGTGTGGTTATTGACACGTGTTACCACTCCTGAAACCATTATTTTTTTCCTAAGACTGTCTTAAGAAATACAGTTCAAAACCTGAAAAATTATTTACCTTGCCTTTGAATCTTTAATCAGTTAAAAACAAAATGCAGGGCTCAAGTGGTAGAGTGCCTGCCCAGCAGTGTGAAGCCCTGAATCTGAATTCAAACCCCAGAACTGCTAGAAAAAAACCCAAACAAACAAAAAACCCAAGCAAACCAGCAAATAAAATGCACAGACAACACACACACACACACACACCCCAGAAATTTTGTAGGAACTTCTATGAACTGTGTTTCTGCTCAAGAATCTATTTGGTTATACGTAAGAGAACTGGCTTAAATGAACAGTTTTAAAATCTAATTTCTCTGTGCAAAGTTTGCACCTTTAAATAGAGAAGAATATTCCAACACTTTATGATAAGCCAGGACTGCAAATAGTAGCTCATTCCAGTGAGTAGCATATGGAAATAAAAACCCATCCTCACCTACTGTGTTTCATTTAATTCCCACAAAACTCTGTGACAGAGGGTTTTTTCCTTGTCTATTAGCAGTCCTAAGAAAGACTCTCTGAGAAGTGCTCAAGGTCGTAGTTCTTACTATTCAACTGTCTTAGAGTAAGATAGGGAGCTCCAAATAGTCTGTATTAATAGTATGGCAGTTAACAGTGCTAATTTCTTGTTTTATTAAATGTCTGATAGTTTTCTAAGATCTTAATGCCAGTGGACCCTAGGGCAAGAGTATGGCATAACACTTGGTACTACTTACTTAACTTTTCTGTTAAAGTTTTTTAAAACTTTGTCCTTTTATTTTTCTCACAGTGTGTTAGCACTTTAGATTTGTCAGGGTAGATCCTTACCTTTCCTCTTACAAGTGAGGAAATTGGTACCCAAACTGACTTTCCAAGCTCAGACCAGACTAGAGTCTCCCAATTACCAAGGGGTCAGGGCAGAGTACCTGCCTAGCACGTGCAAGACTCTGAATTTGATCACCAGCACTGACAAAACAAGAATCATTGAGCTGGTTTTTCGACAACACCTGCCTGATTTGCAAAGGCTGTATAGAAATTTCATCTCTGTTCATATTTAATCGGGAGGCCTACAGATCCTACCTGCATTTAGGAGTGCATACGATGGCTGTGTGTGATTTGTTGTGATGTCTGAATCCACTGCATCTGTGAGTCAATTCTTTTATCCCCTGACTGTCCAGGCCACACGCATCCCCAGCAGTGACTTCCATCTGATGTCTGGGTTATTGGAAGATACTTTCTCACTCATTCTAATTTTGTGCCTTCTTGTTGGCCCCACAGTCTCCCCTTCCTTCCTCATTCATTTTTTCCCCTTGCCTTTTTTTTTTTTGGTCCCCTGAAGTTCTCTGAGTGAGGCTGTGACGATTGTACCTGGGCAGAAGTTGAGATGTGCTATTCTCTGCTTCCTGCCCTGGTCAGCAGGACTCTGGCCCACTGAGCAGTTATACTGCCTTCTCATTCTGGAGTGCTGAGAGCCCACTTCTTTTTGGTTGTGCTCTGAGTGGGATCCTTTCTTATCCAGTTGCTTGATACAGTTCTGTATACCCATCAAAATTGCATGAGGATAATTACTGTACTCCCATAACAACCACCTTCATGACAGACAGGTATTTGATTCTGATTTCTTTTTCTCTTCCTGGATTGACTTTGAAAGCTGATTCTCTCCTTGGCATCTCTTCTCTTTAGTTTTGGATTCTGAGTGCTCTTGCCCTTGGCTATCCATAGATAAGATCATATGATGCCACTATTGCTACTGAGCTTATAATAAGGAAAGAGTTTACAGGAGCACAAATGCATCACTGCCAGTTTTCCTATTCTCTCACAAAGATATGCCTTCAAAACCCATCCAGGAGAAGAGAGGAAGACTAATAATATTTAAAAATTCCATATTTTTCATGTTCTCTTTCAGATTGGGTTCATATATAAAAGAAATAACACTTTTTTTCTCTGCTCACTGTACTCCCAGCTTCGGATACTAACTAAAGAGGAAAAACAAACCTTTCCTTTCCTCAGTACTGCACTTCTGACACTATGTACCTGCAGTCAGTGTAGACCTGACTTGTTAGCTCAGTTTCATTCAAATGCTCCCTCTTGAGATGCCAACTGAAAGAAATGGGCCCTTGGGGTACTTAGACTTCTGTCTGGCTTGGCTACATATTGAAATTTGCTACAATCCCTCCCTCAGGTTTGCTCATTTCTTATGATGGTCCACAGAACCCAGTAAACACGTTTTCTGGTTTATTATAAAGATATGATAAAGGATCAGATGAATAGCCAGATGAAGAGGTGCATAGGGTGAAGTCTGGTAAGGTCCTGAGTTCAGAAGCTTTTTCTGTCCCCATAGAGTTGGGGCATGCAACCACCCTGTGGGCACATGGATGGATTCAATGCAGAAGTTCTCTGAATCCTATCTGTTAGGGGTTTTTAGTGAGATTTCATCATGTAGTATAATCAAATAATTCACTTTCCTGTCCGTCTCCTTCCCTGGGAGATGGGGTGAGTGGGCTGAACGTTCCAGGCTTCTAATCATAGCTTGGCCATTCTGATGACCAGCCCACTTCCCAAAGCTGTCTACAAGCTCACTAGAAGTTCTGAGAGGTTTAGAAGTTCTGTACCATGAACTAAGAGTGTCCACAATATTGATGGACAACTTACCCAATTGTATTACATACATTCTACTTTCTATTTACTTTTTCCTTTTAATACTAAATCAAATTGTCATATGCTCATTTTAGTAGATACACACATCATATGCACAATTTATAGTATTAACTACATGTCAGGTGTTTAAAATACATCATTTTAATTTTTTTCATAAAAATAGTTGGCTTGGGGATGTAGCACAGTAGTAGAGCGTTGGCCTAACATGCACCAGGGCCTGGGTTCAATCTCCAGCACTGCAAAAAAAAAAAAAAAAAGGAAAATAAAGTAAAAATACAGGTTCATAGGGTTAAGCAACTGAGGGGAAAAGCCAGGATCCAAAGTCTGTGCTCAAGTCTGTGTTATTGACTTGCCAGAGGATGGAGCTGAAGCTGAGTAGAACTCCAGGTTTACTTAGTGGTGCTGTATTTTGCTGCACACCAGAATCATCTGGGGAGTTTTAAAAAATACTGTGGCCTGAGTATTATCACCAGGGATTCTGACTGCCTGGGTCTGGGATGTGGCCAGACCCAAGCTATTCAATAACTCCCCAAGGATTTTTAACTCCATCCAAAATTGAGAGTCACTGACCCCTACCAAGACAGCTCTAGTGTACAGACAGACAGTTAAGTCTCACCTGAAATGAACAGGGTTATTTATGTTAACTTTAAAAATAGCTTTTAAATTGTTCATCTCTTGCTAAATTGTGGGAGTCAGTGTACATAGGTGTGGGAAAGTAGTATAGAGCTATTAATTGAAGACACAGATGTGGATAATTAGCCCTTGCAAAGTGAGATAAGAAAAAGACCAAGACCAGGACCCTGAGGGATAATGTGAGAGAGCTGTGCAGAGGAAAAGAAGAGCTATAATAAAGTCTATTTGTAGGGGTTTTAACTCGAGGTGCTCCCAAGAGGCCATAGAGGAGAAGACCTGAAAATGTCCCTGCATTCTGCAGTAAGTCCTCACTGGAAACTTCCTGGGAGAATACTCACAGAAAAGTGTGTGTAGACTGGATTTCCATGAGCCAAGGCAAATGTGGGAGGCCAGGAAGTAGATGTAATCTGTATGTCTATATAGACCTTTTTAAAGAATCTTGACATAAAAATGTTTTTAGCTGTAGGCATGGGAATACTCAAATAAAAGTAATAATTTGAGTATAAAAATAATTATGTAATAGAGGCTCTCCCACTCTACACACCTACACACACACACACACACACACACACACACACACACACACATCCCAAGAAGCCAGAGGCAGGCGGTGACAAGCTTAGGCTCTGGTTGACTTCTGGGAGGCTCTTGGCTATCCCTATGGTCATAAGATGTTCGAAACATCTTCCAAATATCACGTCTTCACATCTAAAGGGATTGTTCTTATATGCCTTTCTCTTTTCATCAGAGAGGAAATCTTCCTTACACATCCCCAGCAGAGTTGCTCTAACACTCATACCACTCTGAGTTGGCCTAAACACTCATACCTCTTCCCTCAGCTGCAAGGGAGTCTCTGGAAGTGGACATCTGTTTTTTTGTTTGTTTTTTATGCTGGGAGTTAGGCTCTGTTTTCGAGGAAGAAGGGGGGAAAAATGGCTTTCTATGTAAATCAAGAGTTCCACAGAGGATGTTGAGAGTGTGGTAACCAGAGAGAGACCTGAGAGTTTTTGCTTGTTTCTTTCTACATAGTTGAAACTGAGCATGTTTAAATACTTTTCACGGAAAAAAATCTAGTTGGCAGAGTGAGACCTCTGTGACTATGGGATGCCATGGGATGTAAAATATGAGAGATGGATAGGCTTGTCTTTCATACAAATTGGAGAGAAGGAGTAATGGGAGAGGGTGGATATAGGGGGATGTATAGGTTTTGGGGACTGAGGGAATTCCCATCTGATAGCTTCTGATTCTTCCCTGTTAAGTAGGTGGCTGAGACTAAAGAAGGAGTAAAGATCAGAAGCCTGAAGAAAGGAGACAAACAAGAGAATTGCTCAGGTAACACAGAATTTCCAGATAGTTTTAAGGACAAATTGAGGTTGACTGTCCTCAGTTTAAGATAATTCCAATCAGGAGCACTTATGATCACCCTCCACCCCCCCCCCCGCCCCCACCTAATGCTGGGGAGTCAGACAGATTATTACCACAGGGGACTTTCCACACAGGTGTAATGATATATAGGGCAAAGGAAATGAAGATATTGTCAAAAGAGCAATAGCAGTAATACAACACAGAATCTAAACTAGAAGGAAGTGAAAATGGAGTAGATCCACCAGTAAAAAGTCAAAAGACCAATGGATCAGAGATACTGCAGTGACCAGAGGATTGACATATTGACATGAGTGAGAATGCTGGAAGGACTAGTGTTAAGGCTTACCAAATGGTTTGCCTGAACTGATTGCAGGTATGGTAAAATTTTAGGTGTTACAAAGTTCAGAATGTACAATGGGAATGAGTAGTTGAAAAAAGAATGAAGAAGGTCAAGAATTGAGAAGACATGAGGGTCAACTGTATGACTGTATCCAATTTTTAAAAATAAAAGTGTATGAAATAAGTGCTTTGTAAACTTCAATGTATGTCTGACTCCTCCAGGGGGGCATTAAAATGCAGATTGCTGTTCAGTAGATCTGAGGTGAGGCTTGTAATTCTGCATGTCTAACAAGTTACCAGGCAGTTCAATGCTGCTGGTGTGGAGTCCCGCAGTCAAAGTGGCACTGCTATCCTATCTTGACTATTGTGCTTTTGAACAATCCTCTATCACTGTGCTGAAAGGGGCAGACCTGGTCCTTCCTGTTGGCTGGTTGGAGGTGTAGAGTCTCATTCAACTAGGAATCAAGCCATAATCTGGGCTGAGTCAATCAAAATTCCTAATGGGAGGGGTTAAAGGCGTTAATCAGTGGTAGAGCACTTGCTTACCATGCATGAGGCCCTGGTTCAATTCCCAGCACCATAAACAAAACAAAAAGTTCCTCAAGACAATCTGAATGGAAAAACAGATTACGCCTACCAAGCAGTGGTGGGCCCTGGAACTGAAAGTCAATTTTTCCTGAGTTTAGCACCAAAACAAGGTACAGCCACATGCAAGTAGAAGTTTGGGAGGAGTAGTAATCATAGGGAAGCTAGATTTTAAAGGAGAAAAAAATGAAAGCAGTGACACAGAAAACTGAGGACACAGAGAAGAAGCCACACTAGAGTGAGGTCATTAACTCTGACTCAATCTGTCTTCTCAAATACAGCCTCCATGTGGATCTGGCCTTTGTGGCCTAGCTTCTTGACTCTTCTCTTCTTGGCTAATTCATATTCTTCTTTCAGGGCTTGATTTAGAATTCTTCCTTAAGGGAACTTTCCCTGCTACTGGAAATACCCTCCATTGCACCCATACTGTCCAGTTCACAGTACTAGTCACTATTTATGACAATCACCATTTTGATACTATTTGCTAGTGTCTTACATATTCATCATCAAATATGTTTTAGAAATAGCTGGAGTTAGACATTATAGCTCCATTTATTATTATCATCTTCACTTTTTACATATGAAGGAGCTCAAGAGGTTAGACAACTTGCTCATGATCACATAGCTTGTAGGTGATGGCCTCGGGGTTTGAGGCCAGGTATGATATGAAGGTTGTGTCTTTCAGCAGTATCTTCTCCTCTCTCTAGATTGTGATTAAGTACCTTTACCTTTAACTCCAGCTTCAAGACTATGTCCATGCCTGAATCACGATCTGGTGTCGATCACAGCCCAAGAGACTCAATTCCAAACACTATAATCCCAAATGATCAAAATCCTTAAAATCTATCATTCCTAAAATCACAATCTCAAAAGATTAAAATCCAGAATACTGAAATCCGGAAGCTGAAATCTTGAAAGCTGCAAATCTCAAGGAAAAAAAGAGGTAGAGAGTTGAACTCAGGGGAAGGGGCTGGCCATGCATCAGCATTCCTATCAGCTGATGAGATTCTAGGAGCTTTTATTCTATTTTTTATTTTTGTGGTACTGGGACTGAAGCCAGGGCCTTGCACATGCTAAGTGGTCTACCATGGTAGCTATGCCCCCAGCCTTTTTGTTTTTATTTTGTTTTGCAGGCAGGGCCTTGCATAATTGGGCCTTGATCTCTCTCTCCTCCTGCCTGTGCCTCCAGAGTAGCTGAGATTGCAGCTGTGGGCCACCATGCCTCCTGGTTTCAAGAAGTTTTTGTTTGTTTTGCAGTACTAGAATTTGAATTCAGGGCCTTGCATTTGTTAGGCAGGTGCTTTACCACTTGAGCCACAACCCCAGTTCTTTATGATTTTAGTCATTTTTCAAGTAAGGTTGTATCTTCCTCCCCCGCCCCAGGTGGGCCTGGATGACAGTACTCTTACTTATGCCTCCTGCATACCTGAGATGACAGGTGTGCCCCACCATACTCAACACTTTTCCTGGGCTGGTCTTGAACCATAATCCTCCCAATATTTGTCTCCTGAGAAGCTGGGATTACAGGCAGGAGCCATCTTTCCTTGTCCAAGGAGCTTTTATTGTTATGATTACTATTATTATAATTTTGTAGAGAAAGTGGTAGTAAAGTTTATTAGGAAAGCAGTACACTTTCAATAGACCGAAACTGGGTAATCCCTACAGAGAGAATGAAAATGACCCCCAAGGAGTTTTTAATGAATTAAGGTAGCATTTGCCTGAAGAAGCCAGTGAAGTTATGGAGTGGTTCAAAATTAATCATGTGCACAGTAGGATAAGAAGACATTAATGCAACGGCGTTGCTAGTCAATCACCAGAGCTATTTCTGCTGAATTTGTGGCATGTACATGGATGCAGATAGAATGGATTCTCCATACCCAAAACAACCAGAGGCGTGGGCACTGAGGAGGTGATAATATAATAGGGAGTACTCATGTTGATGTGCATTGAGTCATAGAAGACTTTCAAAAATGAGCACTGTCACATAAAAAAATGAATGTGAACATATTCTTTGAAGACAGCCATGCCATTAAAGAAAAAAAGAGGCAGTTATGGTGGCAAATGCCAGTAATCAATGAGAACGGAACATCAAGAGTTTGAGACCAGATGGGTACGGTGCCCTATGCCTGTAATCCTAGCTACTCAAGAGGCAGAAGTCAGGAGGATCACAGTTCAAAGCCAGCCGGGGCAAATAGTTTGTGAGACTCTATAGCAAAAAAAAAAAAACCATCACAAAAAAGGGTTGGCCAACTGGCTCAAAGTATAGGCCTTGAGTTCAAGCCCCAGTACCACAAAAAAAAAAAAAAAAAGAGAGATTGTGAGACCAGCATGGGCAACACTTTTGCTCGGGCTGTGGTTCAAGTGGTAGAGTTAGAGCCCCTGCCTAGCAAGCGTGAAGCCCTGAGTTCAAACCCTAGTACCACCGCCCCCAAAACAGCAAACAAAACAGCTACTCCTCAGGAGAGAAGGCTTTAAAATAGTTAATGATTGTGAAAGTCCGCCAGTGTTTATGGATTGCCTCCATGCAACTGCCCATAATCTATCCCTGTATCACTATTTTTTCATATGTTGAGTTTTCTTCTTAGTTTAATTTTCCTCATTATTTGAAGTTGTCAGCATTACTTTTCACAATTTGGTATGTTCTATGTTCCATCTTCACATCATTGTCAATACTGGAGGTAAAGACTTTCAGAGAGTTCTAATTCATTTTTATAGGTTTAACTCCTCAAAAGTGTATTATTACAGTGTTAACTCTGTGTACAAGCATTGTGCATGCATGTTAAAACATTGAAACTTTTTCAATAAATGAAGACATGTCTTTTTTGAACATCTGCACTTGTGAAGGATAAAATTCTCGAGATTACATTCATTTTTAGTGGTGATCCAATATGTGTTCGATTCATCTTGTCAAAAGACTTAAATCGTCAGTCATGGTATTTCAGACAACCACAGTTATAAAGCTGGATGCACACAGTTGCCAGCCATAATGATTTTGCTTTTTGATCTATAGCTGCTCATAACTGGCATATCCATGGGACTGCCATTAGCATATGCATGCTGTTAGTATATTCAGAGTGTTTATACTTCCAAAAATATGTATGTTATTATTGTCTATTTTATTATGAAAAGTTGTCTGTGAAGCGTTCTACTATGTTTTGTGTTTTTCAAATAAGTCCTCTTTGTAAAGATTTTCAAATTTTTTTCCAGGATTATATTTTCATCTTTCAGGGTTTTAAGCTTCAGTTGATCTTGCCATATTTCAGTTTTTGGTATTATAGTGTTCAAGGTTGTCTTTTGAAATTGTCCAAACCTGCTGTGATGATTGTATTGTTCTGATAGTTGCCTGGTACACAGCAGATTCTCAAGATTTTTATTGTTGTTGTTTCTTGATTTGTTTTTGAGAGTGAGTCTTGCTATACAGGCCAGGCTGGCCTCTAGCTTGCTGTCCTCCTGCCTCCACCTTCCAAGTGCTGGAATTACAGGCATTCACAATCATGCCAGGCCTCAAAAGTGTTTTGCTGAATGTGGCTAAATGTAAACATACAAAGTTATTTGTAGGATCAATTAACCTCTTAATAGACCAGGTGCGGTATTGTGCAGTACTGCTGTTGTTAACAAAAAAAGTCCTGAGCAAACAGGTCATTTGTAAATGCACATAACTGGTAGATCAGGTATTCATGAACCTTATTCTACTCAGTGTTGCAAATTCCATGCGGTTCTTGTCCTAAACTGTTGAGTGATCACCAGAATCATGGCTGGGAATTTAAGCATTGTGTGGTTCCAACCCACACTCCAACCCAGCACAAAGACATTTTCAGAGTTCTGTTCAATCTGGGCAATGTATAGTGTCCACAGAATCCAGTGCATCTGTGCTTGTTTCTGACTTAAGTGCCTCCAAATGTAGAGTGAAGCTATGCTACCTTTAATGACCTGCCCACCTCCAGTTCTCTATGGCCTAAAACCCTTGGAAGAGGCCGACAAAGTGAAACTCCTGCTCTATGGCAGCAAACACCCTTAGTCAGCACCCTCACTGGCAGAATGAGAGATTAAATCAAAGAAACACCTAGCACTATTACCGCCTGTTTCTGTAAAGAACCTAGCATTCACAACACAGACTAAACCAAGGCACACATTCTAAACCAACATTGCCAATGACTCTCAGTGTCCTAGTCATGCAAAGACCGCATGGTTCAAGCAGGCGCCTTGTTTCAAAGATGTTTCCATCCAAATGCCAAGTTGTCCTCCAAGCCCACGAGGATCGCGCAGATGCTAATGACTAGGGGGCTGAAACGTGTCAGCCAGAGGCCCGCTGTCGCCCCATGAAGAATTAACCGGCCCCGCTAGAAATGAAGCTCCGCAGCCAATGCGGCGCCTCTGCCTGCGGGATTGGCCGCCTGGGTGGTGACGCGGCCTGGGCGGGCCCGGAGGGTTTGCGACAGTGGCCGCGGGTCCCGACCAGGGGAGCAACGAGGGGCTCCGCAGCGCAGCGCAGCGCAGCTCCGCGCCGGCCCGCGCGTGCGCCCACGCCAGGCCGAGGGGCTCCTCCTTCCCCACGGTTGGCGCCCGTCCCGAGCGGGATCTCCGCGGAGTGTGGACCCCGGACAACCCAGCGTGGGGCGGCTCGGGGGGCCGAGGTTTGGCCTGCGCGCACGGGGCGGGTGGCCGGGCGGGACGCCCCGGGTTCGCTGCGGGAGGTTTGGTGTGAGGTGGGGCGGCGCGGCCCGATCCTCCTCGCTGCGGGACAGGTGTGCGGGGGACGCTGGCTTCGCGCGGTAACTTCACTTTTTCCTCCTGGCGCGCGGGGATCGAGGGGGTGTAGCGGCCCGGGAGAGGGGTCCTACCGGACGCTGACGCTGTCCCAGGAAAACTCTCTTCCCTGTGAGCACGCAGGTCTCCGAGCTCCCTGGAGGGCGGGGGTCGGGGGGAGATTTGGAAACTGAAGAGCCGTGGGGGTGGGGAGGGCGCGAGCGCGCAGGCTGAGATTTGGGGAAGTGCGAGCTACCCCGGGGGAGCCCCGCGGAGAGTCGGCCCAGCGCGGTTTGTTTCCTTTCACTTCCCGCCGCAGCTTCTCAAGATGAGGGGGACTGCGGGGCTCGTGCTGCGAGGCCGCGTCCCCCGGGACTGAGCGCCCAGCTCCGCCTCCACGGGACTTCCCCGAGCGCCAGGGCCCGCGGCCATGCAAGCGCCATGAGAGCCCCGAGACTCCGGGTGCAAATGCCTGCTCGCTTTTGAGTGACTTGGGACGAGCCAGGAAGCCCCAAAATGGAGGATTTTACTGCCAGGACCTACGGCACAAGTGGCCTGGACAATAGACCTCTGTTCGGGGAGACGTCAGCTAAGGTGAGTGAGGACTTTGGTCCCAGGCCCAGGAGTGGGTGCGTGTCTGTCTGCCTGTCCGTCTGTCTTTCCGCCCTCCCCGGCTGTTCTAAGGCCCCTGGAGGCACTTGGAGGTGGAAAAAGCTGTTTCTGCAACCCGCTCCCCCTCTGGTTGTTTACCCTGCCACTTGGTCGCCTGCTTTCAGACAAGGTTGGCCTAAGAGCTTTGAAGGTTGGGGAGGAGAAAAGTTCAGAAAGTTCCTGGCTGTGTGTTGGAAATCCTTTTCTGGAGTGGGACTGATGTGGCTGTAGAACCTCACCTCCATCACCTGAGCCAAAAGCACACCTCTCCTGCTTCCGAGTGCTTTTAGGAGAGCCCTCAAGAGTTAGTTCACTGCGAGGCCCGGAAAAACCCTCCAGAGAGGTGTTAAACGAGGGAGTTTTTGATGAAGACCTCCATTCCAGGAAGTGATCAAAGGGTCCCTGGGCCCAAACAAACTACAGTGCATTATTCCAGACTCTTAAAAGTATATCACCTTTAAAAAGCTTGATTATGTAATGTCCCGGACCAACAACTGGTGAGAGCTTTTTCCTGCACTCAGCATTAACTTTTCCAGTAGTTTGGGCAAGATTAGATTGGTTGTTTTTTCCACCTGTAAATGGTATTGGTGACCCCTGATAAAGTGCCTTTAGCCTCTTAGAAGTTAAGGCACAGAGAGAGTCCAGGGCTTCTTGGGTTTCTTGGCTTTGGCAAGGGCTCTCTAGCATAAAGGACAGGGAACTTGTATACTTGGCAGTCAGGAGCACAGCCCTGAATTTGGAAGCTGCCACCGTATTTTTTTTTTTTTAAAACCTCATGTGGATTTTGCTTTATCTTGAAGTGTTTTAATAAAATGTTTTCAGCCTAAGATCCAGAAAGCTGCCCCTTGTTCATCTCTTGGCTTTTCATAGTTCCAGAGCACAGCACTTACGAGATCTAGTCCAGTACATGTTCCTATTTCTGCAGACAGCATTGAGCTTTAGTTATTCACTTGATCCTGGGGATTCAAGGAATCCAGTTAAGTGTGGGAGATAACATAAGCAAGTGGGATGTGGTTGGGTCATATGCTCCCTCTATATCCCAGTTAGCACAGAGCTGGCATGGTGGGGGAACAAAGAAGAAACTAGTAGCTTTCAGATGGCAAGTTTGCCCAGCTGTCCCAAAAGCAGGTTCAGTAGCCACTCTCTACATACTTTGGCACACGATTGGGACTCTGGGTGATTCAGACATCTGCTCTCTTTTCACGCCATAGACTCTTTAATAAAAAGGCACGACTTGGTTATGGACTTGTTGATTTATGTAGACACTCAAGATGGGTGCCGTAGTACATGCGTGTTATCCCAGGACTCAGGAGACTGAGGTGGTAGGATTACTTGAGCTCAGGAATTCAAGACCAACCTGGGAAGCATAATGAGATCTCATCCCAAAAAACCACCAAACAAAAGCCCCAACAAATAAATAGACACTGAGAGGTACTGATGTTTTCTGAACAGTTAGAGCTGAAACGCCCAGTGCCTAAAAGTTTCCTGCTGCCCATCATCTGTTTGAAACCCATCCAAGAACTTTAGTGTTCCAAATACATCTCTGTTTATTGTGTATTTAGTTCAAGTGTATACAGCCTCTGCATTACTTAGGCAACTTTAGGGCAGAATTATAGTAGATTTGGCTACTCAAGCGAAAGAATAATAATAAGTAATTCCAGATTTCTCACAGTTGTTCCCTTAGCTTGTTCTGTGAAGCTATCTTGAGGATCACTGGTATAGAGAAATTCCACAGAATGGAAAAAGGGACCCTTGGCCAGAGGGTGGGAGAAAATACATACTTCTAATAAATTGAGATGCCAAATCTGAAGGAGGAGAAGCACCTGTCTTTATTTATAGCAAATGAAGATATCTGAGGGCCTGAGATGGGAAGGGCACAGGAATGGTGGCTCATTAATGAAAGGAGTAGCCACATTGTGGTCCAGCCATTCCCACAGAGGCTGGGAACTGCTAAAGCAGGGGATTCTTGGGGATGCTGAGAAGCCTATCACTGGCCCTTGTATGTGGGTGTCCTCAGCTTGCTGTCTTTCAGATGCCAGGAAACAATGTAATAGCCATTTTAAAGGGGAAACTTCATAATAGTGAATTACTGTCTATGGAAGAACATCTAGAAAGGGGAAGTCCACTTCCTGTTATAGTCTGACAGATTTTTCTGAGTTTTTAGCAATCTTACTTGCTTTATAAAAACTGACAGTATATAGCCTCTTAATTTTAGGTGCTATCCCTAACTTTAAGGCAAAGGGGACTGAAGTCCAAAGATCAGAGAAGTCTGGAGTAAAGTTTGTGGTCTCCTCAGAGCTAGGCAACGCACTGGGCATTCAACTTTCCCTTGTTTGATCATCAAATTCCTTTGCAAGATGGATATTTTTATTCCTATTGTACAACTAAGGAAGTACAACTTCCAAAGGTTACTTGTTCTTTACACAGCTAGTTCCCTGATAATATTTTACCAATTCCCTTTTGTGAGTTGAATAGTGGAGTAATCATAATTAATGTTTCTCAAAGTGCTATAGACATTCACAAACCTATTGCTGTTTCATAGGACATAGGGGTGAAGTGGTTTGTTCCAAGTCATATGGTGAGTGAAAGATACTAGAATCTGCTGTAAAACAATACAGATATTACCCAGTGGACCTTGAGCAACACCCTGTTGGGCAAGGCCCTGAGGAAGTTCTGTCCTGGCTGTTCGGGGTACACATAGTTCAGTTACTGAAGCTACAAATTTGGTCAGTCTTCCACATGATCTTTAGGAATAGCTTTATAGATCAAATGTTGGAGTGAAAAGCAAAGTAAAACAGTTCTCTATTGTTACATAAATAGCTAAGGGGTTATTGACAAAAAGGAAAAGTGTTCATCTTTTGTAAGAAACATATTCTTCATTCCTCGATAGCTTTGGAATCATACATTATTATCAGTCCTGGTCAGAATGTCCAGCCTGGATGCTTCTTTGTTGTTGTTTTGAAACAGAATCTTTGCTATTTAGCTCAGCCTGGCCAGGAACTCCCTATGTAGCCCAGGCTGTTCTCAAACCTGCAATCCTTCTGCCTCCACTTTCCAAGTGCTGAGATTACAGGTCTGTGCCACTATGGCCAACTTTAGATGCCTTTTTTTTCTCTTGCACTTTAAACCCTTCCTAAGTTCTGTGCTATAGTACATCTCTTTTAGGTAATAAATAAATAAAAATAAAAATATGATAGAGATCAGTAACAAGTATTTGAGGTTTTTAAGCCCATGTTGTTGAGTATTTTCTAAAGAAGACTATTCAGTAGAAATACGTGGGTCACATATGCAAAATTTAGAATTTCTTGTCCTATTAAAAAGGGTAAAGACAGGTAAAATTAATTTTAATATTTTTACTTTACAAGTTCATCATTTCAACATATCAATATAAAAAAATTGAGATTTTTTAAACTTTTTTTTTTGTACTAACCTTTATTCAGTGCGTATTTTACTTATAGCCCATTTCAGTTTGGATTAGGTACATTTCATGTGCTCATATGGGTAGTGCCACCATTTGGACAGTGCAGTTCTAAAGCCAGTGGTTCTACAGTTATGTTTGTGAACCATTTTTCTTTACTGTATGATTTTCAGAAACTTTAACATGATATTTTCCCCTGGAGCTACTTGGCCATGTTAGATAAATAGTACCTCTCATGTATTTTGGTGGTGTGGTCTTTTTAGCCCTAGCATAATTCTTAGCTCTTGCTGAAGGAGCATTTGGAGACAAGTTTCTATAAAATGCTTTTGGGAAGATGTGAGTCTCAGAATCTTCTTTCTCTGCTCCTCCATCCTCTCTAGTGTGAACTAATACCTGCTCTTGTGTTTTAGCTGCCTTTAAGTTTGTTTTAGGGCAACACTGGATAGTCTCAGTAGAAGAAAGCAAAGCTATTTTCCATAGCAAGTGCAAATGGGAAAGGACCAGTGCTCCCCTTGGTAGTACGTAATAAAAACCATTCTCTATACTAGCCTGTTCTAGTGATGTTCACTAACCATAAAAGTAATTTATCCTCTAAGAAGGGGGTGACAGTTCTAGTCCCATCATTCATGCTTGGCTGTGATGTGTGAAAAATGAGTGACCGTGAGGTGAGAAGACACATCCCCTGAACTCTCCAGCAGACAGCATGGGGGAGATGGCCTCTGTGGAAGGCCAAGTTGGTGGACCTCGAGGCTCAGATCTGTGGGTAAGGCAAAATCCCTTTCTTCATCCCTTTCCCCTAATAAATAAGGAAACAAACACAGATGGTAAAGTACCAGGTCTTTTCATGAGGCACAGACCTAGTCAAACAGTTTGATCTCGGAATGGGGTAAGATTAGAGTAAGCATGAATGATGGGACCAAACTGTCACCTCCTTCCTCCCCCACCATTCTTAGAGGATAAATCACTTCTTTTATGGTCATTAAACAGGCCTGGAAACTGTTGTCTTCTTTCCTCTCATCCAGCTAGCAGACCCACTTTTAGTTTCTTGTGCTAAAGATACAATTGAGGACAAACATGCCATGACTTTTTCCTTCTTACTCTATGTAGTTTTCTTTCCCCCACCCAAATCCAGTGGACTGAGACCCTGGGGTGGGTCTCAGGCATTGGCATATTTGGAAAGTTCTGGAGTAGACTGGGTAGAGGGAGTGCTGGGATCTACTGGTCTTATCCTTGCTCTGTGCAAGCCCATCCAAGCTGGCACCTCTCCACTGACCCATTTGCTTTCGCTGCCTCCCTGCTTTATGCAAATGCTCTCATCCTTTCTATAATGCAGCCTTTTCCCCAAACACCAGAACCCTGTTCAATCAGTCTAATTCCTCACTTTGGAACCTTCCTTCAGCCCAGCATCCATCCACACTTCCCTCCTGCAAGCCGGGAAGTCAGGAGGTGCTATGGCATTTACTCCATATGCTGTGAGGGACTTGAGTTGATTTGGCTTCTGACTAGCATCTGCTCCTTGAGGGTAGGAGTCAGTTTCCTCATTCCTGTAGTCTCTTTAACATTAGGGGCACAGTGCTTTGTCCTCTTTGTGCTTTTTATGTATATTAAATGAAGGGAAAATTCAGCATCACCAAAAAATAACTTGCATTTTTTGGGACATCCTGAAGCAACAGAAGGCAGAGGCTAGTGTTCAGAAACCTGGGGTATGCTAGCTATCTAAACAGAGTGGTCTTTCAAACTTTCATGTAATTAGTCATCATCGTCTCTTTTCCTGCTGTGAGAGAGAGAGAGAGAGAGAGAGACACACACACACACACACACACACACACACACACACACAGCAAAGAGGCCAGTAGTGAATGGACGAATAATATAATAGTGTATTTAAAAAAACAAAATGAACAAACAAAAAACCAAAAATCCTTAAACCAAGGCATGACCTTTCAGAAGCTGATGGTCTACCGAGTTTTCCTCTGTAAAGATTTTATTTTTGCCGGTTTGTAGTAATTTACTGGTTCTACTAAATTGAGTCAATTTTTTCAGTTGATATAGTCAGTTGATAGGCAATGTACAGATATAATAACTATGTTTTCTGAGTTTCCACAGATATGTTTGTTGACATATCTGAGTGTCCCCACTGGAGTGACAGAATGCATTTAAAAAATGTATGAAAACAATTCCATTTACAATAGCCTCAAAAAAAAATCAAATACCTAGGTGTAAACCTAACAAAAGATGTGAAAGACCTCTACAAGGAAAACTATACACTTCTGAAGAAAGAGATTGAGGAAGACTATAGAAAGTGGAGAGATCTCCCATGCTCATGGATTGGTAGAATCAACATAGTAAAAATGTCTATACTCCCAAAAGTAATCTACATGTTTAATGCAATTCCCATAAAAATTCCAATGACATTCATTAAAGAGATTGAAAAATCTACCATGAAATTTATATGGAAACACAAGTGGCCACGAATAGCCAAGGCAATACTCAGTGAAAAGAACAATGCTGGAGGCATCATGATACCTGACTTCAAACTATATTACAAAGCAATAACAATAA
This sequence comes from Castor canadensis, assembly GCF_047511655.1. NCBI lineage: Eukaryota > Metazoa > Chordata > Mammalia > Rodentia > Castoridae > Castor > Castor canadensis. Next base: position 55,332,218 of record NC_133387.1, read on the forward strand.
AAACAGCATGGTACTGGCACAAAAACAGACATGAAGACCAGTGGCACAGAATAGAGGACCCAGATATGAAGCCACACAACTATAACCAACTTGTCTTTGACAAAGGAGCTAAAAATATACGATGGAGAAATAGCAGCCTCTTCAACAAAAACTGCTGGGAAAACTGGTTAGCAGTCTGCAAAAAATTGAAACTAGATCCATGTATATCACCCTATACCAATATTAACTCAAAATGGATCAAGTATCTTAATATCAGACCACAAACTCTAAAGTTGATACAGGAAAGAGTAGGAAATACTCTGGAGTTAGTAGGTATAGGTAAGAACTTTCTCAGTGAAACCCCAGCAGCACAACTAAGAGATAGCATAGATAAATGGGACCTAAAACTAAAAAGCTTCTGTTCATCAAAAGAAATGGTCTCTAAACTGAAGAGAACACCCACAGAGTGGGAGAAAATATTTGCCAGCTACACATCAGACAAAGGGCTGGTAACCAGAATATATAGGGAACTTAAAAAATTAAATTCTCCCAAAACTAATGAACCAATAAAGAAATGGGCAAGTGAACTAGACAGAACTTTCTCAAAAGAAGAAATTCAAATGGCCAAAAAACACATGAAAAAATGCTCACCATCTCTAGCAATAAAGGAATTGCAAATTAAAACCACACTAGATTCCACCTCATCCCTGTTAGAATAGCCATCATTGCAACACCACCAATAGGTGTTGGCGAGGATGCGGGGAAAAAGGAACCCTCTTACACTGTTGGTGGGAATGTAAACTAGTACAACCACTCTGGAAAAAATTTGGAGGCTACTTAAAAAGCTAAACATTGATCTACCATTTGATCCAGCAATACCACTCTTGGGGATATACCCAAAAGACTGTGACACAGGTTACTCCAGAGGCACCTGCACACCCATGTTTATTGCGGCACTATTCACAATAGCCAAGTTATGGAAACAGCCAAGATGCCCCACCACTGACAAACTGGTTAAGAAAATGTGGTATCTATACACAATGGAATTTTATGCAGCCATGAAGAAGAACGAAATGTTATCATTCACTGGTAAATGGATGGAATTGGAGAACATCATTCTGAGTGAGGTTAGCCTGGCCCAAAAGACCAAAAATCATATGTTCTCCCTCATATGTGGACATTAGATCAAGGGCAAACACAACAAGGGGATTGGACTTTGAGCACATGATAAAAGCGAGAGCACACAAGGGAGGTGTGAGGATAGGTAAGACACCTAAAAAATTAGCTAGCATTTGTTGCCCTTAACACAGAGAAACTAAAGCAGATACCTTAAAAGCAACTGAGGCCAATAGGAGAAAGGGACCAGGAACTAGAGAAAAGGTTAGTTTGAGAAGAATTAACCTAGAAGGTAACACACATGCACAGGAAATCAATAGCTATCCTTATCTCAACCAGCAAAAACCCTTGTTCCTTCCTATTATTGCTTATACTCTCTTCAACAAAATTAGAGATAAGGGCAAAATAGTTTCTGCCAGGTATCGAGGGGGTGGGGGGGGAGAGGGAGGCTTAGGGGTGGATGGTAAGGGAGGGGGTGGGGGCAGGGGGGGAAATGACTCAAGCCTTGTATGCACATATGAATAATAAAATAAAAAAAAGAAAAAAAGAAAAAAAATTCTCCCTGCTCTAAAATTTGGGCTAGGACATGGGTTCAGCTCAGCTCCCACTAAATTCTGAAGAGCCTAATCTCTCATTAGACATGGTAGAATAAAACTAATACCATATTAGCTGTCACTTATCATTCAGTCAATTATAGCTTATTGTAGGGACTTTATGTTTTATCTTTTAATCCTTACAGTGACCCTGAATGTTAGACCATTATATACAAGTGGAAAACAAAGACTTAAAAGTTAGTTAACTTTTAAAAAGTGACTGCCACAGGCAGGTTCATGGTAGAAGAGTAAGTCTAAGTTCAGTCTTTCAGTCTGTCAGGCCCTTACCTCACACTCTTTGTGCTCTGCTTCCTATTCTAAAGCTTGGGGTGTATCATTTGAGTGCTTCCTGCAGGTACCAACTCTAGGGGTCATTTTCTCCCTTGAGCATGTGGACTAGGTTTTTTCTCATTTTACTGTGATTTGATTTCCATAAATGGTGCTTCTGTGAATATATTTCAGGTGCATGTATCTGAGGAGAATCTAGTAGGATTAATGTACAAAAATACAAGTGGGAGATGATTCAAAATGTGAATTTGTGAAGAAAGGAAAAATAAATCAACAAATATACATGAATTAACTTTGTCTAGATAGAAATGAGGGAAAAGTTGGTGTTGTATAGAGTGAGTGTGCCTGGATTCTCAAAAACCCTTTCTTATGCATTCTCTGTCCTGGCACTGTTCAAAATTCATTCAGTGTTTCTTTTGGAAGTAACAGGACAGTTGTACTAATGGGGTAGAGTGCACTGTGCCCTAGAGTTAGATGTCTCACTTTCTACCCATGTGGGTATTGCCCCTCTGGTTGTCCGTGATGACATTGTAAGGGGAAGCTCCTGTTTAGGCAGAGCCATACAGCTCTGGGGAAACCAAATTAAACCCATGGACAGGTCATGAAGTATCTTGCTTCAGCCAGGCCCAAAACAAGTCTCTCATGCTTCATGTCCTCTTAAGGTATTTATTCTTGGAGGGCTGCCCCTTAGGCTTCTCATTTGGCCATTTCTAGAGCTTTTATGACATGATGTTTTCCTCTGTGATTTGGAAGAAGAAAAATGAAGTCATTTCTGAGAAGTGACCTTTTATTTATAGTATCAGGATCCTTAAGTTTGGGAAATGAAAAACTTTGAAGGCAAAACTCTGTAGGATGTGGCTCAGTGGTTTGCCTCTCTCACTTTAGGTGAACAATACTAGGAAGTAGGGCCCTTTGGGCTTAGCACCTATCATTGCCTTACTTCTTTTTCTCTCACAAAAGAATCAGTCTTGAGAGACCTGAAGAATGCATGGGAGAGGGAGGGTAAGTACTGAATATACTGTGGAATTGAGCCCTTTCACAGGAAAGCAGTGTGCCAGTGAGCATGGGGAAAGTAGTAGTTTTACTGAGGCATCAGGTCAGAGAACTTCTATGTCTTGGATCTAGAAGCAGGAGGTGACAAGTCAAAGGGGCAGCAGCAGGAAAGTACAGGAAATCTTCAGGGACTCTGAGTATTCCTTGGTAATTAGAGCCTAAAACTTGACATGTTCTTAGGACAGGCTGGACTAGATTAAGTACCTTGGCTGCTGTAATGAGGTTTGGGTTTTCTTCTGGATGTTGTAGGTTGTTGAGTGTGCATGTATATATTCTTTTACTTAATAACTAATCAAGTTTATACTACCAACCAGGAAATGTGCCAGGTGCTGGGTAGCATATCTTTTCTCATGGAGCACATGTACTTCAGGGAAGACAAAATGGTATTAAACAAATCCTTGTTCTCTCTCCATTACTCATTAAGCTTCAGTCACACCAGCCTTTTTTGTTCTTTTAATTTGTTTCAGTACATTTGTGCTGAAATATCACATACTGGGTAAATTATAAAGAACAGAAATTTACTTTTACAGTTTTAGAGGCTGGGAAGTCCGAGATCAAGGTGCCAGCAGGAGGACTGGTGACTGGGTAGCTGCTTCCAAAGTAGCTCCTTGTTGCCAGTCCTCTGGAGTGGAGGAATGAAGGCCCTGTCCTTACAAGGTGGAATGTGGAAGAGTGTGCTTCCTTTTACTTTTTATGTGAGTGCTAATCCCATTCACTTCCCAAAGGCCATACCTCTTAAATGCATTGGGGATCACGTTTCACCTTGAAGTTTGAGGGATCACTGTTGTTCAAACATAGTGCAATTCACTAAGCTCATTCCTGCTTCAGGGCCTTTGCATTTGCTACACACACTGGCTTGTCTACAATACCTTTCCCCTAGTCGTTGCATGTATATTTTTTTCTTACAATGGTTCAGTTCAAATTTCATGCCCCCTAGAAGAAATTCCTTGCTTTCCCTTTTAAAAATAGCCCACTCCCCCTTCTTTCATATCCATCCTGGTCATCTTTCATCTATCTGTTTTACTTTTTTTCTACCATTTAGCCAATAGAAAGAGTAGAAAGTGAGAAGTATGATAGATGGAAAGCTTTTCTGATGTTGGAGGGACTTCAGGGTTTTGGGCCACAATGGCCTCCCAGGAGAATGAGATTCAACAGAGGAAAGAATTGAAATATTGGAATGACTGAGGGAATGGGTGCAGGATTGGTGAAGTAGGTCACCTTTGGGTCCTTTTTAGGCTGGAAGGAATGGAGACTGGGAAAGGGGGGCTTCTTCTCCCTCTTGACATCTTGTTTTGTGGGTATGTCTACTGAGGTAAAGGCTTTAGGAGTGGGACTGGGAACCTGGGGAGAGGATAGAGGCAATCCACTCAAAGTGAGGTCAGTGAACTATAGTGAAGGCCCCACTGAGGATAGAAAGCATGACTTGTAGTAAACCCAGTTAGTTTGTTCTTTCAGTATTTGATTATATGGCGTTTAAGCATTGTGGTTGGCAGAGGGATACAGTGACACTTTTGTAAATGAGGAGGAGGTTATTTCCAGTCTGGGTAGTGGCATGCTTCTACTTTTGGGTGAGTATGGGCTGGTGCCAGGGTGCAAAGCTAGAAAGTGCAGCATTGGGCTGGACTTCAGCTATATAGCAGTCCAAAATCTGAGAGTGAACAAGAAAGGAGTGGTCCTTACCCATCTTGCCTGTGCAACTTAGAGGAGACAGATGAGTAAACTGGCATTTATAGTTAGGATACTTTAAAAGGGCTTAAAGTGAGGCTTAGTGCCAGTGCCCAGACATGGCTGGGGGCCTGAGGGTTGGGTATTCCTAACAAAATCATCAGAACAGATGAACACATCCACAAAGGAGTCTTCTGTGCATCGCTGAAACTGCCAACCTCATGGTCAAGAGATTGGTAGGGAGAGCTTTGATGTAACAGACTGGAGATGTTCTAGTCAATGGATATGGGTAAAGGCCAGGTTCAGGGACAGTAGAAGAGTGGAAAGGGTAGAAGTTTGGAGGAAGATGGATTTGGCAAAAAAGGTGCTAAAATAATTTAGGTAACTGAAAAGAGGAAGAGAGGTTGGCACAAGATTGCCCTGGGATATACATTTAAAAAATAAGGATATTACTGAAATTGCTATCTGAGGCTGGGTTGGGACAGGGAATGCCCAGACAGTCTGGATCAGTGAGCCCAGGATGAGAACACAGGGCCATGGATTGTAGGGGGAGACATTCAGAGATGTGCAGTATCTCTGCCAAAGTATGGGAGAGCTCTGAGTACTCTATGATACAATTTGCTCACCTTTTAACAGGTTTGTTTCAGGGGTAAGATGGATGAAGACAATTGCAAATGTGGATGGGAAAACTGACCTGGATAGGACTGAGAACACCTGGGAGGGATGTGGGTCTGTAGGGCTATCTGCTAGGCTCTCTGAGGACTTCTATGGAGCCACACAGAAAGGTAAGTAACACCAAAAATGGAGTTCTCAATCTTTCCCTACCCACTTCCTCAAGAGTTTGGAATATCTTTGTGGCATTGTCTAGATTTTTTTTTAATTCCTGCAGATTTCTTTGCTTTATATTATTTCCCCTGGTAGTGTTCAGGAGCATTGCTGAAGGATGAATCCCTCAGCAGGAGCAGCAAGCTATGATGCCTTAGAATTTACTGCTTTGTCCTGCTCTAGCAGAAAGTAAATGGCCTTGTATTTAGGCTAGGAAAACCTGGACCCTGGTGAGTTCCAAGGTTTACTATTGTTATTTCCTTGGAATCAGCAGAGCCTAGTCCAGGAAGCACTCAAAAGGGTGTTGGCCTCTGTGGCTGGCAAAAGCATGGCTGGCCTCTTGGGTTGCAGAATCAGGCCAGAGCTTCTGCTGTGCTGCTGCATGCCTATTCTGCAGCAGTGAGACCACATCTTCTGACAGGTCAGGCCCCAGGTGAGTGGTGAGTACCCTCTATTGTTGAGAGGCATTCAAAGGAAAATGCTGTTGGTCACTTCAGCTTGATGAGTCTCCTGTTTGACCACCATTCATAGAGAGACACCAGTGTGCCATGCTGAAGAAAAACAGGTAAACCATCTGCCCCCACTGCCTTAGTTAGTGGAGAACACAGGCACTTAGTTTTGATGTAGTAAGTATAAAGTCTGGGTGTAGTGATCTCTGGGGGCACTGAGGTGGAGGTATCTCACCTCTTGAGGGCAGGTTCCCAGGAATGTTTCCAGGAAGGATTTATAGTAGGAATGAAGTTTGAGTTGAGCTTTTGAAGGATGAGTGGTGAAATTGGAGTGGCATTTCAGCCATTCCACCTCCCAAAGTACAGCTTACTCTTTTGCTAACTGTAACATTACATCATTAGCTTTTCCTATGAACCAACATAAGAAACGACTATATGAAACAGACTTAAGCAGAAAATTCTTTGTAGAGCCAGAAGTTTGCCTCATCTATGATCCAAAATGTTTACTTTCATCAGTGAGAACTAAACCCTATTGTACTTCCCACTAGGCTGACAGGAATCTTAGTACAGGATCCCCCTTTACCCACAGATGCTTTAAATCATGGATAGTACTGAATCCTACATTTAATGCTTACTTTCACCAGTGAGAAATAACCGTTTTACTTCCCACTAGGCTGACAGGAATCTTAATACAGGATCCCCTTTTATCCATAGATGCTTCAAATCATGGATAGTACTGAATCCTGTGTTTAATGCCTATTACATCTTAACTAAGTACTTACCATGCATTGTGGCTGTAACTTTTGCCTTTTGATGTGCAAAAGCAAAACTAGCCCAGATTACTCTTTTCGTCTCCATTTCACAGTAGATTCATTTTTACTGTAGATTTTAACAACCTCAGCATACATTTTTTTTTTTAAGTTGAGAGCATTCATTTTTACTTTAAGGAAGCACTTTATGGCTTCTCTTTTTGGCACATCTGACTACCAGCCTCACTACTCCTATGCTTGGGGATCATTAAGTAAGAAAGATAAGGATTACTTGAACAGAAGTTCAATATTTGAATACAAACTGCAGTACTGCAGCAGTTGATCTGACAACACAGATGGCTACTAAATAACTAAAGGGAATGTAGCATATTCAGTGTGGATATGCTAGACCAAGGGGTGATTCATGTCCTGGGAAGGAAGGAGCTGAACAGCAGGGGAATTCATAATGCTATTTAAGAGTAGCATGGAATTGTAAACTTAGGAATTATTTTTGGAATTTACTATTTAATATTTCTGGACTATTAATGACCACAGGTAATTGAAATCACAGAATACAAAACCAGATTGGGAGGACTACTATACCCAATTTGAGTTTAAACAGGAATGTTTCCTTAAACAAATTTTTTTGTTGTAAATTCTTTGAGACCTTTTCATCCAAATTCCTTTAGGAATTTTACCTTTGTCTTTTTATTGTTGTTTAAACTGGTTAGGGTTTTATTATATTTAGCATAAGCCCTTCATATCCATTTTGGAAGTAGGCAAAATACAAACTGATTGCCATGGAAAATGGAAGGTTAAGCAAAGTACTAGTTATCATTCTAAACTATAGAACCAGGGTGTTTCCTGAGAGCTGATACAGCTGTTGACCTTTGGTTTTTTGGGAAGATACTGCCAATTTCCTGTCAGAACCATCATTACTTCTTTAGTTTCTGAAATGGATTTGGCGTTCTCTATATTGGGACAAGGAGCTGGATAATGACTAATCAGGCAAAATTAGGGGCTTTCTGGTCTTTCCATCACCAAGGAACTAGACTTTGTACTCTAACCCAATTCTAGAATTGGAAGGGACCAGGTATCATTTAGCACTATCTTGCTAGCCAGTGGCAGAATGGGATTAAGAACCTTGGTCTCCTGAGACCAGAATCTCAGGGTCTAAATGTGTTAGTGTGAAATACTCTTAGACCTTTGGAATTAGGTGTGATCCTGGGTAAGTCAGTGGGTCTCACTTGAACCTAGCTACCCAATGGTAAATGGAGATAATTTATTCCTTATTTGCTTTACAGGGTAACTTTCTGCCACCCCAAACTATGAACTATTTACATATGTCTTTCTCTTGTTCCTCATTTTAGAGGAAGACAAAGATGTGATTTCTGTGGGCTCAGTCAAATAAATCTCTTTACAGTGCATCTGTTGGACTTCCTTCAGGTTTGACGTTCTCTGGTAGTCTTTCCCCGACTTAGTGCCCTTCTCTAAACTGGAGAGTGGAGATAGTTTTATTCATTGTGACTTTGCATCTGAAACAGTGATGTTTAGATGAATGACTTATGATGTAAATATATAGATATATAATCTCCCTCTCAGAATTATATGTACATGTACACATATGAATATTGTGTATTTTTACATTCATGTGTATATCAGTATGAATTAAGGTTATCTAAACCTGTTGCTGGATATTTTGGCTTTGGGAAGAATATTCTAAATTCCAAACCTTTTTTCCAGTAGGTAAGAATTCATGCTGATTTTGATCCTGTCCAGCTTGCTCAGGGAGTTAAAATAAGCAACAGTATAAGGTTTAAAATGTGGGCAGGGGGGAACAGTTTTGGTAGGTGGAATTAGGGTAAAAATAAAACTGGGAAAAAGAGAGCTAGTTCTGAGTAATTTAAAATAGTTAACAGATGCTGGCTATAGAAGTGCCCCAAGTTTCAATTTATGTCATAAATAGCAGTGTTTAAATGCAGCACTTTTTTCCATGTAGTCTAGCTTTGATTTGGAGTACAATTAGTCCCCAAACTGTCCTTTCAAATCCAAATTAGCCAACTAGTTGTTGCATTATTCTTTATTATCTTATTTGGAGACTGGGAGCTAGAAGAACTTCCTGAACTCTGAAAAATAATTTCTGGATCAGGGAAGGGCCTCTGCCATAGTATTTGAATTCTCAAAAAGGTTTACTAAGACTCTAAACTTTAAAACAATGTTTCTTTAATATTCTTGTTAAAATGAAGATTATGATTCACTAGGTCTAGGGCAAGGCCCAATATTCTGTATTTCTAACAGGCTCTCAGTGAGGCCCGTGTTGTGGTCCACAGATCACACTTGGAGTTTAGAAGACAACATTGTCATTTCTTCGACTTGGACTTATGGTTATATCAACAGCAACAACAACAGACCTAAAGCCAACAAGGCCTTCAATATGCTAAATAGTTCATCTTGGGAGCCCCAGAGGGAACCACTACTGTATCGTAATAAAATGACTGATAACTCATGAAGATGATTTGGAATTCTGTTCAGTGACTGTCAGGAGGCAGGCAGACAAGTATTTATGAAAGTTTACCTATATCTACACCAGAATGAATAAAACTAGTTATGAAAAAAAATTTATATAGGGAAATCTTCACTCTTAATCAGCTAATAGGCTGTTTTACTAATAGGCTTTTTGAGATGCCATCTGCCACTTAACATCTTTGTCTAAAGCTTGTAGGTTGCTCCTCCAGCAAGAAATATAAATAGCATTTTTTTCTGTTGGGGGAAAGCAGGCCTGACATTGAATCTTGTTTCCATCACTTATTGGTGTATGAGACTTTGGAGAAGATCTCAGGAACTCATCTTATTTTGCCATCCATAAAACAGTCTTGTTACTATTTCATCACAAGATTTTTAAGGAGAGAAAGTATGTGAAAGTTCTAGGGAACAGTTACTATTCCTTACCATTGTTTTTTCCCTTTGCTTTGATCCTGGCAGACATGTTGCTGTGACACTTAAAATTAGTGATTTATCTCCTTGACTACTTCTCACCTGAACCTCTTCCCTTACTTCCATTGGTGGATGTGCTCTTATGAGGTAAACGTTTGCAAATCCCTGGAGCTCATAGGGATGAGAGTGTATATTTTTGCTTCTGAGAATAGACCAGAAGAGTGTTACTGAACCTTTTTCATAAGGCAGAAGTAATGGAGCTCCTATGGATTTTTATCTTTATGTTCATTTTATGTTAAATGCACCTTGATTTGTCCTGATGGGAATAAGTTAACAGTGACTGGTGAATTGTTCCTGCATCTTTTCCTTAACCAGTTTTGCTAATTTCAGAGTCCTACGTGCTATGTTTTTCAGATCTGATGAGTCCTCTAAATCTAATGAGGGTGTGGCTGGAGTTCGGTTTCCTTTATCCTAAAACCTCTGAATTGCAATGGCCTTGATCTGGAGAATTGTGGTTTGTCCTTGGTTATGCAAGCACACCCTTGGTTTTACTATATACTCTTCCCTCCCTAGCTTTGCCTAATGGACTGTTAACCTCTATGTATTCTTATCTTGAAAAGCATACAACTTGAAAATGAAGGTTCAGTTTGTCACTGTGATATTTCCTGTGCCCTTCCCACCTCTGAGGTTTTGTTTATAGGCTGCTCACGTTCCATACATATACAGCTCTCTTCTTTAAAGTCTACTGACTCAAGAGTTGGTAGCTCAGTGGTAGAGTGCTTGTCTAGCAGAGCACAAGGCTCTGGATTTTATCCCCACCCCCTCAAAAAATTGTTGTTACACTCAGTTTTGACTTCTCAGAAGTAAAATTACTTGGTATTTTCAGTGTTTCCTATTCAAGTCTTAAACCCTTATTCTGTAGTTTCATAAATAACTTTTTTTTACTTTAACAACAGGAACTTTTTTCCTTTATAATGCTTTTTTATTAGTAATATGAATTGTAAAAAGGGGTTTTATTGTGATATTTCCATACCTGCATATAATGTACTTTGATCAAATTCATCTTCTTTTTTGTAAATAACTTGTCAACCTTTTACTTTAATCTTGGGAATTCCTGGTTTCAGAGTTGCTTTTAAACTGTGCTGTAAGGCTTTTTAGCAAATAACTTAAGCACATTATGTCTAAATTTACTGTGGCTTGTAAAATTAAGACTGGATCAGACACTGTGTTTTTCAGACACTGTGGAGTTGGTTGGGGATCAAAGTCACAAGAAAACTGAATGGGGAGGACCTTAGGCTCTCCATTCAGTCAGGTAATTCTACTTCTACCTTATATGTTGACATCTTTTGCTGTTAAATAAAGTGGTAAGTTACTGGACTAGGTTGATGGTCTTTGTGATTGTTTACAGCTATAGCAATCTGTGGTCCCTTCTAAAAGCACCATCTACTTTTAGACTAGACAAGGACACAAAGTATGTCATTAATACAGTCCTAAACTCCTCAGTCTGGTACCTGGTAATTTTCACCAAGGCTCTGGCTTGGCTGGCCCAGCATCCTTCCTTCACACTATGCACTTAGGCAAATGTTCCAGCTTTGCATTGCAAGTCTTCTTTCCCAATTCTGTCCTCTCTAGTCTTAAAGAGTCTAGTTTAGTCTAGTCTCTAGACTCTTTTGAGAGTCTAGTTTAAGTGTCCTTCTCCTTGAAGAAATTTCTAGTTGGCTGCATTTTCCCTACCTACCTTTTCTACTCTTAACCACCAGTACACTTTGCCTTGTCTGGCAGATATATGTGTTAAGCTCAGAAAAGGGTAGAATCTTGGTTTCTTCATTCAAAACCCTCCCAATGGCTAGCATCTTACCATTCTGAAAGCAGAAAGAATCTAAGTTACATACACAAACTCTTTTCTTTTTCAGGACCGAATCATCAATTTAGTTGTTGGCAGCTTAACATCCTTATTGATTCTAGTAAGTATCTTTATTTTGTACTATACTCAGGCTGTTAACCAAAGTTTTGAATATTTGTTTTATTGTTCCATTAATTCTCAACAAAAAAAGAAAAATACAAGCCAACTTCAAAAGGGCTGATGAAAGAGCATATGAAATGCTCCATAGTCAAATTAATGTTTAAATTTTATTACCACAAAACTGCAATTGGCAACTGAAGTAGCTTTGATTTTCATCTCCTAACACCCCAATTGAATATGTGAAGCATCTGTCATGCCCAAAAATGTCATTAATTCCTTTGCTAACTCCCATTTCTGTTTATACTGTTAGTTTGCCTTTTGTTTGAGTTTAAAAAGATTTGGGCTATGTATAGTATGGTATTTTTTCATTCTGTATAAATACAGCTGGGTGCTATCACAATAAAAAGTTGTAATTTCCATATCTGGTAATGACATTGGTCTGGCACACACTTTCATTAAGTTTATTAAGAATAGTCTGGTTAATAAAAAGAATTAATGGATATGATGCTGTATTTATAGTAGAAATGGAGATGGATATTAGAAACCTATTCTTCAGTATTTTCCATACAATTAAGCAAGCCCAGCTCTGATTATATTCAGTTGTGGTAGAAATATTGAGAATGACAAGATCCTTAGAACTTTTTCCAGTATAGTCATTAATTTTGGGAATGGAATATAAATGATTTATAATCTTTGTTAATGAAGAGGTTCAGATCAGCTACTTTCATTGATGTTTTGTCTCCCTTTAAAAGTGATGGAAAAGTTAGAAAAGGAGAAAGTATTAAAAGACAAAACAAACATATTTACACATATTTCATAAAACACTGAAATTTTAGAAAACAAAGCTGGTGAATATAATTTTATAATGTGCCTACATTCAGTGTAACTAAGTCTTGGAATTACCTCTAAGGTTTTACATAATTTCTCTCTATATAGGTAACGCTGATCAGTGCTTTTGTTTTCCCTCAACTACCTCCCAAACCGCTGAATATATTTTTTGCTGTCTGCATCTCTTTGAGTAGTATTACTGCCTGCATACTTGTGAGTACTATTTAGAATTTAAATGGAATATTGTTCTTGAGATCCTGTGATTCCCATTCCTGGGTCTATATAAAATGGTATCTTAAATGCCAACCCCTTGTCAGAATTCTTAATCATTAATTGGATATTATTTTTTAAAACCCATGTTACTTTTTCTCCTAAATCCTTAAGTCGTAACCCTAAAGGGAAATTCTGTTCCCTTGATGTCTAAAAGAAAAAAAAAATTGGTTGATTACAATTTATTGTACTTATTCTGACTCAAGGATAGGCCCCAAAAGGCTTGGAGAAATGTTCTTCTGGGAAGAGATAGCACACTGGATTTACTCAGAATTACAAAGTTAGTCTATGTTAATCTTTGTGCTTACTCTCCAAATGGAGGCCATTATCATATTTCCTGGGGGCTGTTGTATCCTTGTCATAAACAATGTTTGATTTTACTACACATACACTGTTTTATGTAAAGAAACAAGATGGTGGTGGCTCCTCAGCGTGTATTAGTTCAATAATTGGCTGAAGCAGAATGAAAACAGTAAACCATGAAACACGATTGTGACTCACATAGGGCCCAAATCTTAATAGTAATTTATTTATCTGAGTTAAAATAGAGCTGGTTCTACTGCCCTTACCTGACCTATCCTACTTTGGGATCCTTCCTGTACACACCTGGCCTGAAGCCTGAGTGACCAACAATGAGATAATTTAATCTAAATATATGTATTACGTAAGCTCTATATTGCCAATCCAAATGAATTATGTGAATTTAAAAGTTGTCCCCAACTTCTAGTAGTACCTGTAAGGTTCATACATTTACTCAAATATATTGAAAATACCTGTTCTTGTATAGCTTGCCAGATGACTGGTGTACTATACAAATTTTAATGAAAACTGACCTTGGGATGTGGAAACTTGGCAGTACTACTTGAATTATAAATGATAAGAATTAAATTCTGGCTGCATTGGTCTCAGGAATGTAGATTAACATGAATCTCATGACTACCTCATTTAGAGAAATAAATACTGAAAATGAAATTGGTTGTATTTTAAATCTTAACAGTTGGCCCAGTGGCTATTACTTAAATTTTCATTTAATTCTTCTTTTAGATCTACTGGTATCGACAAGGAGACTTAGAACCGAAATTTAGAAATCTAATTTACTATATCATATTTTCTATCATCATGTTATGTATATGTGCGAACCTGTACTTCCATGATGTGGGAAGGTGAGGCTGCCGAGGAGAAAAGACTTTTACCAGGACTCTTCAAAACTATACATTAGGACAGCGAATAACTCTTGGAAAAAGTATGCTGAAGAATCTTCTACAGAAGTCTGGTACATGATTTTCATGTTAATTATAAATCTAAATTCCCTTTTGCAAAGGAAACATTTACTTTTTTTTTAAGGAGCTAATATTGCACTTAAAACATTCCAACCCTCAAATAGCACAAGTAATTTTCACTTTTGAAATTAAAAATTTTTTTACAATTGCATGGCTCAAAATCTTGCATTTTAAGACAAATATTCTTTTATTTCTGTTAAACTGAATATACAATTATTGTTCCCTAGGCAACCAACTTTTGTTCATAACTACAATTTCACGTTAACAAAACAGACAGTGAAAAGACAACTTTGATTATGAAGATCTAATTACAGTAATAAATAAAATAATTTATACAAGTTTTTTTTTTTTTTTTTTGACTTTTCTATAGGGATCATATTCATTAAAGCCCTAGAGGCTGGTTTTGGCTTACCCCTTAGGAATGACTCTTGATTTGTTTCCTTGTTACACAAGCAAATTTTGTTTTTAAAATTGCCTGAAAGGGAGAAGTTATATTGTGCCCCTACCAGGTAATGCACTAAGTGAATGACATACTCTAATACCCCCCTCAACTATTTTCTGGAGAATTTATATAGCAAAACATGTAATAAATAGCCATGGCATTAGATTCAGGTAAAGTTACCTCTTCCCCTGTTTAATTTTATGTCAAAGTGCCTAACTGTAAACTAATGACTGGTTTCTCATGAGGGGGTGAAAACTGCAAAACTGCTTAGTTACTGTCGGGTTTTGTTACTACTTTTATCCATATTCCCTTTAAAAGTAATAATAATAATTAAAAAAAAAAAACGTGTAGTGAATTTTCTTGACTCTTAATGCTTCTCTTTTACCCTGCTTAAATCAGCTCCCCTCTGCCAACAGTGAGTTAACCACAATTAACTGCCACACAGTCATGTAGGTTTCCTGTATTTGTATGCTGGTCAAATCTCAAGCTAATGCTATTTAAATCTTTTGAAGGTCACTGATAAGCTCTAGACCATGCTGATAAGAAATATAACCAGGCCTACTTGAGACTGGATCGAGTGCTATGTTTAATCTGTAGAGATGAATATTACTGCTTGTAAACCACAGAGTTAAGTTTGGTGATTTAAAAACTTCTCAGAGCCAAAGTGAATGAAACTCGTTCCTGACAAATAACACTAAACACAGGGATCCATGTAGTTAAAATCCCCCATATTCCCTTCAACTATGCACTGCCATAGAACTGGACCTCAGATGATAAAAGAAGGTAAAAAGTCACAGCAGCAACAATGTGCACAGCTTAAGCACTGTAACTATGTAAAGGCTAGAAGAATGGTAAATTAAGCCTCTTGGGAGTTGCTCCTATTTCTTTGGAGATACTGTAATTTAACAGTGTGGCTCCTTTGTTTGAACTGTTTCTAAGAATTACCTAATGGCAGTTCACCAAATCCTCAACATCCTTTGAGTCTTCAGAAACAGGACTGCCCAAAGATGATCCAATGATATTTGATTCTTCCTGATGATGTTGGAGTATGGGATCTGTAATGAGTTAAGTTTCAAGTTAGTCTTAAAAGTACATACTTACTCTAACCCATGACAAAAATTTAAGAGTATGTATTCTACCAAAGTGCAGGATTTAACGAGTCTTTATTGGGGATCAAGAAAAGACTAAGAAAAATGAATTAAATTACTGCCTAATTTTTCCCCTTATATTTATCAGGCACATGATAAGAGTTGTATTACAGTACCTGTTAGTGTTGTCAAAGGCAAGACAGATTCAGTATCTATGACATCAGATGCCTGGATAAAGCCATGTGGTGAAGGAACGATAAGTATTGTTTCATCATCAATTGTTTGATCAACATGTTCTACTATGGTGGGAGACTCTAAATCCTAAATAATATTTAAAAAAAAGAAAAATAAGATTCTGACTCAAATTTCTTGTTAAGTTTTCCTTATGATCCCAAGTCCACGTATACTTGACAGCACTTAATTCTCAAATGTATATATTACATGAAGAAATGAAAACAGTAAAATCTTAAGATGGACAACCTCAATAACTTCATAATTTAGTGTACTAAATACTAATACACAGGAACTTAAAAGAGCCAATTTCAGTCATAGGTCCATCTGAACATAGAGAGGTTCCTAAGATAAACCACAAAGATCTATTTTAACCACACTCAGGAGTGGGTTCTAATAAACACTTCTCTACTGATCAGCAACAACTGTTGGTACACTGATATTTCTGCAGTCAGAGGTAAGGAGTTGTACTTTATTTTTTTAATTTAAAGAAAAACAAGCTGCCGGAGAATATCCTTCTAAAGTATTTCTAAGATCTTTCCAAGTGCATATTTTCAGACCAAGGCAAGAACCCATTAGGATGTTGTTCTGTTATGTGGAGCTTACCTCAGTAACGTAAGCACTGGCTAAATCAGAGGGTGATTCTTCTTGTTTAAGGTCTGTGTCAGAGATTTCTTCTTCTGTTCTGATCATAACACTATTCATCAGTTCTGTGCTATTTTGGTCACTGAATTTGGATACATGAGCATCATTAAATGATGGCTCTATAGTCATTTTAGGTTGATGAATTTCATCTGGGAAAGTGTCTGCTTCTAGTGCATCTGGAGGTTCAGGAAAATCAGATGACTGAATATCACCAACTGTTAGTTCTGCTTGGGATATGGAAGAAGTGATGTCTTCTGTAGCAACAGTCTGAATGATGACTCTTGGTGTGTGACACTGTACTGTGACATTATCACTTGTGTTCAACAGATGTTCTGGCTATAAAATGTTAAAGGAAACTATCAATGGCAAAACAAGAAATGACAATTACAAGTGGTATCCGATTGCTTCCTCCCATATCTCTCACCCGTGGAATTGTCATGTTTTTATCACTATTTTTCTAGAACTCCTATTCTTTACCCACTGGATTGCTTGCTTTTTAAAATTCCCTATTCTAATATAAGTCCATCTAATATAAGGAGATGCAGGAGATTAGAGAGATCCCAGTGAAGAATGATGGTGCAACATAATGCACCTGTGACAAAAGTGGTAGGAAGAAATGCTTAGATAGATTAAACTGCCTTACAGTTTTGGTGCTTATATTTTATATCAACTAATGCTGGTCTGTAAAGATACTCCAAAATCAAGTAAAATTGTGTAACGTACGGATAAAGCATGAACAATGATCTGTTCAGGAGAAGCAGGAGAAGCAGCTGTCAGAGTTACTGTGGGACTAGCAGTCAGAGTTAGGGGGAGGCCTTGACTGGAGCTTGTTTGAAGTAGGTAGGTGCCTGGAGTGCCAGTGGGCTGTAAATGGAAAGACTAAGGAAAAAGAAAAAGGAGATAGTACAACACATGTGCAACAAGTACTGATTAAGTCCACTTGTACATCTAAAAACAGATCTTAATTTAGTAACCATAAATGTACTTAGTTAGCATTCATGAAAGTGCAAACTAGTAAGTAATAAAATCTATCTTGTCATTACCTGGAGGTTAACAAGTAAGGCATTTATCCTGCCATTTGCTCCCATGTATTTCTAGGTTCTGGTTTCAGCTATTTGTTTCAGAACACCAAGACAACATGAGCCACCGTCTGCAGTACAGTAACCTAGCATGTAGTCAAACTTTCTCATAAAAACTGTGGTAATCTCCCAGTTTAAAGGCAACAAAAACAAAAATCCTTCCAGTTTTTGAAAAGGCACACAACAGGGTTTACTCATTTTAACACAGTTTCCCATAGTAAAATTTTAGGAAACAGTCTTTGTATTAAATGTGCCAAAACAGCAATTAGCAATGTGTTCCTGAAGATGCTTTTTTAAAAAGCAGGTTAACTGATTATAACAAAATTATTCATTAATCTTTTATACCACAAGTTTAGGTTTATCTTAATAGCCTAAAGAAAAAGTACTGGTGGGTAAAACTGTATAGCCTGCTTTTTAGTCTAATATTATCTTGTGGACTTGGCCAAAACAACTCTGTATAGCTAATTCCGTTTATATAGGTTTCCTTATTGTTAACACAGGAATAATAGCTATTTCTCATGGAAAGGGTTGTTAGGGTTAGAAATGATTATGAAAGTGCCCAGCACCCAGTGGGTACTCCCTTTTCTTTCCATAAGAGAGAAAGCTAATCATTTTCCTAAAGGTTACATGTATTACACATGCGTTTTAATACACTTAAATATATTTTAAATCTCAATTTTTTGAAGTGGAGGTAATTTAATATTATCATTCTATAAACAGAAGTCCTAAAATATTTGATTGTGATGCCCTAAAAACCTAAAATGAACATAACCCAAATACATGTGTGTATACATTTGAATTTGGAGGCAGGAATAAAAAATACAAAAAAAAGTTTTCCAATAGTATTAAATGGTTGGTATGTCATATACATTCCCATTTTGGAAACACTGGATTAAGAAGCAAGGTTAGATTAAGTAAACTGCCATAGCCTAGTTCCAAGGATGGGAGAGAACCTTTTCTTTGCAGTAGTGGGGTTTAAATTCAGGACTTTGCACTTGCAAGCCAGGCACTCTACTGCTTAAGTCATACTTTTTAAGCCCTTTTTGCTCTGGTTATTTTGGAGATAAGGCCTCATTTTTTGCCTAGGCTGGCCTGGACTGCATTCCAGTAGGAGGCTATTTTAGGTTTCTCACCACAGCTGGGATGACAGGTGTACACTGCCATGCCCAACTTTTTTTTGTTGAGTTATGGGCTCATGAATTTTTCTGCCTCGGCTGGTCTGGAACTGCGATCCTCACAATTTCACTTCCCATGTAGCTTGGGATGACTGGTGCTCACCACTGTTCACAACTATTAGTTAAGATGGGGTCTCTTTTTGCCTGGGCTGGCCTTGACCTATATCCTCCCAATCTCAAACTCCCAAGTAGCTAAGATTACAAGCATGAACCACAAGTGCCTGACTGAAAGAGAATCTTTTGTTGATTATTTGTTTGGTGGCACTTGGGTTTGAACTTAGGGCTTCATGGCTAGGCAGGTGCTCTTACCAATTGAGCCACTTTGCCAGCCCAGAACCTTCTGCTGTGTTGGCCATCTTCCTAGGATTTGGCTATGGAAAGGGTGAATGAACTTTTGTAACCTTTATGTTCTTATAGTAAATAAATCTTGATGTAATTTAAATAAAAGTTGTATTTTCTTTTTAGTAATTGTGGACTACTAAATTGTTTAAGAGAGTGGGTCAAGGACTGGGGCTTTGGGCTTTGGTTTTTAATTTTCATCACCACCAAAAAAAAAAAAAAAAAAAACCCACCATACATTATGTCCCATAACCCCCAGCCAGATGCAACTATTAATCTACTTTCTATATCTACAGATTTGCCTGATGGGGGAATTTCAAATAAATCAGAGCCATATAGATTTCTCTCACTTATAATGGAATTAGAATAAATCAATCACAAATTAAAAATATCGTAAGTCAAAAGTTCATTTAATATATGTAGTATGCCAAATCTCATAGTAGCCCAGTACACTGTGGAATGTTGTTTTCCCTGTGACTGTGTGGTTGACAGGTTGCAGCTTTCTGTTACTGCCCAACATCCCGGGCACATACTGCTAGCCCAAGAAAAGATCAAAATTGAACATTCACATATGAGTTCTTATGTAGTCAGGTATTTCCATTTCTTTTAGGTATAACTTGAGATTTGAATTGGAGGATCATTTAATAACACTATGTTTAGCCTTTCTAGAAATTACAAGACTTTTTCAAAGTGGTTCAACCATTAAGGACTGGGACTTTTAAATTTTGTATTCTGAGTGGCTACTACAGTGCTGACTGTACTGAACGAATGCCATTACTAACAATGACTTGATCACCTTTTTCTAAAGTAACAAGTATTTACTTATGACTCAGTACAACAAATCCATAGTATGTGCTCATTAGTATTGCCATTTTCATATATAAAAAGAAAATACTTGTGTACAGATGGAGAAAAAGCAGAATGGAAATGAATTATAAAAGTGGAAGTCTGGGCCAGGTGCTAGTGGCTCACGCCTATAATACCACCTACTTGGGAGACTGAGATCAAGGCCAACCCAGTCAAATAGTTCATGAAACCCCATTTCTAAAATAACCAGAGCAAAATGGACTGGAGATGTGGCTCAAACTTTTTAAGCACCCATTTTACAAGCGTGAATCCCTGCGTTCTAACTCCAGTCCCACCAAAAAAAAAAAAAAAAAAAATTCTGATTTATGTCTAGGCTACTATCTACCCGGCACATTTTTAATTTCACCTGATTATATGGTAGCCTTTCTAAAAATGATACTAACTAATCTTTCTTGTGCATAAAAATGGCCAATATTTATTAGATGAAGTATTACTCACTGGAAGAATCTCAAATGTCTGTAGTGTTCCACTGTTTAGTGTTATTGTTTCTGAGTCAACAGTAGCAGCAGGGGAGTCTGTTGAAGCTGTCATAAGAACAAGGACAATAATAAAAAACTTTGTAAAGTTTCTGTAGCATATTCAATTGTCATGACAGAAACTTCATATTGAATAATTTCCCTACAAATCTGAAGTCATTTAAATTTCTTACAAAAGAAATTAATAGGTTTATCTGGGATGGTATTTAGATCAAACATATGCCACAGACAATTCTAGCCCACTGCAAGTTCTGTTTTTTTTTTGTGGTTGCTTTCACACTGCAACTACAAACAGTACTTGTTACAGACACTGTAGGGCTCATAAAGTCTAAAATACTTACTACCTGGTCCTTTATATAAAAGGTTTGCTGGCCATTGGTATGTATGTACCATAAAGTATTTCTATTGTTAGGGAACAAAAAGAATATGTCAAGAGAAAGGAACAGGTTTTTCTGGACATTCTGATAAACCAAATAAATGTCTGGATTGGTAGTCTCCTCATATTAGGTATTAGATCTAGTGACACTGCTTTCTAGTAATTTCAGAAAATAATTTACTTTAATCCAAACTAATATTCAGAGATGTTATATGTCCTGCTACTTTATATCGTTCTAAGGATCAAAAGTTCCTGTTACATATTCATACTTTATACAAATATTAACTGAGCTAAATATAAAATTCCTTAGATGTCTTTTTAATTCATCAACTTAGGTAGATTTCTATCAACACTCTAGAAGACTGAAAAGCATCGGAGCCATTAAATCATAAAGGTCCAATACCACAGAGTCTTGAGGCTCCAACACTTACAGACATGGGTGATCTGGACTGGAATCTGCAATGCTGTCATGGGACTTGGAGAGATGGCTGTATTATCTTCCAAGCGGGCGACTCTGATCTGAACATGCTGTACACTGGAATTGGAATTAGTGTTTGGAACTCCAGATCCTGATTTATTCTCCAAAAGCGCTGGGTTGTTTTTCTGGTTCTCATGTAACTGTTTAAGACCTTTTATTAAAACTGAAGGGAGATGGGTAGACGGAAAGAACATTGACTCTCAGACTGACCACCATCTTAAGCAACAAGGGAGGTATGGTAGGAGGGGGTGAGGAGAGAAAGTAATAATTGCATTTTGGATATGAGAACTTATCAAAATGACAGTAGAAATATTAACCCTAAAATTTTTAGAAGCATCCTTCATAACATTTCAATTATTTTTTTCCCCCAAATGGGGGTAGTCTTGATATGGTGCCAGGCTGATCTCAAATTCCTGGGTAAAGTGATCCCACAGCTTTAGCCTCCTGAGTAACTGCAACTACAAGTGTGTACTATTGTGCCCAGCCAGATCTTTTAAATCCGTAGGATACTATTGTTCCTGTTACCTAAGGATTATAATGAAACAACAACAATAAGAAAAAGAATGGACATTGTTAAGAACATGGAAATAAAATATTTTCTTTGTATCAGGACTACTTAACAAAATTCTTATTTTGGAAGAATACTGGTGATGTTAAAGCAGCATTTTTTTATTTCTCAAAACAGTGTACACACAATGACTCAACGGCTATGCTTGATTGCTAAACTGTAATATGCAACCCTTTCAAGGTCTTGCTCATTTATTCATGATAAGGTATATTAATCCTCTATAACTGGGTGTTTATTTTTTAAATCACATTTTCAACAAGTGAAAGTTCTTCAGCATTTAATTTTCCTTTGTAAAAAATGGTAATTTGAGTGCTATCCTAAGGAGAATGAATTTGGTAACATGTACAACTTTTTCCTCTCCATAGCTTATATGCAAGAATAAGAATGTTTATAAAGGTGTTTATTTTCATCTCTCGGGCTTTGAGAATTACAAATCACATTAACTCTTCTCTAGGGAAGAAAAGATGATTACTCAAACAGGGCAGAAGTTTAAGTGAAAATCTGCTACAATTTCTCTTCGAGGCAAAGAATTTCCAACCTCTAATTTTCAGAGTAAACACTGTAAGAGAATAGAAAAACTTAAAAAAAAGACAAACATTACCAGGGAACGAAACATCTTTATGGTTTGCAATTTGTCTTTTGATGGTCCACCATTTACTTCGAAGCCATTGTGGTGAACGGACACTGCTCCATCCCTCAGCTAATAGATCCCAGTTTATGTCATTTTCATCAGCCACATCAAGTTCTGCTATCCTAAAAAAGCATAGGCAAGATGTTAAATTTATTTCTCTGTAAGACTCTGTAAGAACCTTCTTTCTACTGCAGGTACTACCCATACTGATAATAAAGGGAATGACAGTTTATGTCAATAAGATGCTAATCTTAAAGTGGTATGGAGAAAAGATTCCTGCAATGCAGTAGTGCAGACCTGCTTCCAAGGCTACAAGCTAAGAAACTGCATCAGCAACAGCCTTTGACTAAAGGTATAACCAGTGGGCTGAACCATACGTAAATGGTTAGAACCAGTTGAAGCACTGTGAAGGAAAAGGAGCAGGCTAAAGGTTAGAATCAGATAAAGAAAAGGTTTAGTTGTACAGTGTTCTGCAATGTTTTAATGTGGCTTTTACTAAATTGGTTATTTCCTAGCTGAGTTTTTCCATTTGTAAAACAAATAAAAATGTTTATAAATGCTCATGCCTGTAACCTTAGGCTCTCAGGAGGATTGTGGTTCAAAGTCAGCTCCTGGCAAATAGTTTGCAAGACCCTATCTCAAAAAAACCCATCATAAAAAAAGGGCTGGCAGAGTGGTTCAAGCAGTAAGAGCACCTGCCTAGCAAGTGTGAGGCCCTGAGTTTAAACCCCAGTGCCACCAAAAAGTCAAAAAACTTGGGATTATTTTATAGCTATTTTTGAATTTGTATGGTGTGGAACTGTTTGACTTGATCTATATTGAAAGTGTGGGGTAACAGTAGTCTAGACCTCCCCTGTTGGTAATCTTAAGCACAGCAGCCAAGGACTGAACACCATAGAGACTGAATAGCTCTCTTAGCTTAAACACATCCCCTTAGGCTAGCATGAGGCACATGGTGGGACAGTGGAAAAGCTGCACTGCTGCTGCCTGTGCTGTACCTGCTTTGTGGATATAGAGGACTTCAGTCTCCATGCCTTTAATCTGGTACTTTGCCTGGCACTAAATCCACTAAAAAGGAGCAAACACAAACCAAACCAACAAAACAGCTCAATATGAAATACTATGGACCTTAAACAGTGGCTGTCTAAGGAAAGGGTGCTTTTCAGACACAAGATATTCAGGAAACCAAAAGGGTAAAGTCAATCCACATTTACAACAATAAGCAGCTGTCATTAAAAGATCTGCAATACAAACCTGAGGATGAGATTGATTTCATCTTCCTTGGTCCACTCAGTACCTCCACTCTGTTTCCAGTTTAGGTAGTTGAGCCATTTAGAACGACACTGCTTTTCTGAGCGGGTACCCACTCGCTCGGCCACAGCTGCCCAAGACACCCCCTGTGTGACTATGTCACCTGGCTCAGTGCTTGTCAATTCATGAACCACCTCTGCAAGTCTCTTTTCTTCTTCTTCTGTCCATTTCCCTGAAAGAAGGAAATCATCCAGACTACCACTGCTACCTTCTCAACTTTCACACAGATCTGATTCAGCTCTACTTCCAAGTACTGACTGAAATATGCAACAGTACTAGAGTTTATTTTCTGAACAGCCTCTTCAGAGATTTTATTCACTCAACAATTATTCACTATGTTTATTAGGCACAGTTCTGGATACTGTGGATGGATTTGTTTCATGGTGTGGCACACAGGAGAATACACATTAGAAGTCATATCACAATATGAAAGGAAGCCAGCAAACCACTTAGGCTGGGAGAGAATGGTACTGTTCTCCTAAATTATGAAACAAAAGGAGTTCTGTGCTTATAGTATTGTATGTGAACCTCTGGGGTCTTACCTTAAATCTAATCCTTCCATCCCTACTTCATTATTAAGCTAGCCACACCAAAGAATGATGGGAGTGGGTGAAATTTATGTTCTTGTTGTTGGTCACAGTGATGGTAGAGTAGGTAAGGAGGAAAAAGTCTTGATTTCAATTTCGCAGGGTAAGGAGATAGTGATTAAAAAAAAAAACAGTAACAACAAAAACTATAACCTAGAACCTGGAGAACTTTTTTTTTTCTTAATTAAAAGACTGAACTTAGACTATGGATCCTTCAGAGACATTAGGGCAAAAAGAGAACTATGACAGCACCTACTCCTTTTACAGAGGAAAGTAAAGGTTAAGTGATAACTAAGGTTAACTGATAACTAAAGGTTAAGTGATAACTAATAACAGAGCTATTATTGGTCACAAAGGTTAGGTTTAACACTATCAATACATTTGCTCGAGAATGAAAGAACAATAACCATAAATTTATCTTATGGGAAAATATACTTCAAGTTTGAAATAAACAAAATCCAACAAATCTTTGGAACACAGCTTCTTACTAATTTGGGATTTGCCTGCAACTAAACATAAACGTGTTAAAAAGCCCTTGTTGCTGAAAAGTGCAGTTAGATGAGCCTAAATTAAAATTACTTCCTGTATGTATGTCTTAAAAATAAATACTTTCCCAACTTAGATACAGGCTAGAAGAGATGTTCAGTGTCCTTATGAACAAAATCATCTTATATAAAAGCACAAAACCAAAGACTAGTTAGATATATCTATTAAGCTGAAAAAAGAAAAAGGGCAGACTACGCAGTAACTGACCTTCAACTAAGGTGAATGGCATAAATTGTTTCTCTAAGTGAGAAGGCAGTATCTGAAGGTAGGAGGCTCAAATGGTGACAAGAAAACCCACAAGTAGCACTCACAGTACCTGTGTTGCAAGTATCCTTCATCAGTCGGCACCGATCTTTGACAGAGGATGCACTTCTTCCTAGCGCCGCCCCTATTGTTGCCCAGTCATTGCCATGCTTTATCCGGAGCCTAAAACAAGAGTCTGCCAATCAGCATTTGGTTCAACTGTTTTCTCCCTTTTAATTTCATCATTTATTCTTCATTCTTCTTCTTCCCATTTGACTGGTTTGGAAGTTGTGGGCAGCAATACTTTGAGAGCCAAAGTTTGAAAGTGTGGCCTTTTATTGGGGTCCACAGTTGTCTGTGGGTGAAAAAAAAAACAGGCAGCAATTGCCCTTTTCCTGGGTCAGAGAAGAAATAAGTAACTTGGATATGTGTTCAAAAAAGACCAAATTTCCCCCAGGTTATTGACACAATCTCCCAGGCAATCCCCAGATTTTCCCCTTTGAGCATATACATTCTTTTGACATCTAAAAAAGCTTCACAGTTCTTATTGTAATCAGGCTCTACCTTCAATTTTTTTCATGATCTGCACAGTCCATTAAAATCATATTTTTGGCTAATTCAAAGAAGCAAAATTATGTTTCTTGAGATTCTTTTTTTGGGGTTAGTACTGGGGTTTGAACTCAGGGCCTTGTGCATTCTACCATGCACTGAGCCCTTGTTTCCTGAGGTTTCACAGCCTTTACAAGGTAGAGTCAGCCCAGAAGTTCAATAAAACATTTGCCAATTCACCATTTTAAATCAAGCCATGTAGCAAAACCTTGGTTTTGATCTTGGTATATAAATCCTCCAGATTTAGTCTTAAGGCCACCAAAAATGTCCATATAATCTTTTCTGAAATCTCCATTAGTGGTCTGTAGAAGCATTTGGTGCCTGACAACAGAGACTAAAATTTGTAAACTATGGGCATAGCTACTCTGTACAGGTCTAGATCTGATAAGCTTTTGTAACAGTCAAAAGCTTAACAGCAAGATTAAATTATACCAGCCTGCCACAAATCTTGTATTTTCAAATTAAAAATTTAAAACTACAAGATGAAAACCAAACAACAATCAGAATCAATGAAAACAAAATTTAAAACTTACTCCTTGAGCTTCTCAATTTCGTCAGGTGTATATCTAGAAATTAAAAAAAATTTAAAAATCAATTAAAATATGAATGTTAAAAACTTATCTAAGTTAGAATTCCATTTAGAGAGCTGAATATTATAATCATTTATCATATGAATATTTTTAAAGTGAATTAATAAAAGTTAAAAATATGCTTCTACTTTCTTAAAAGAAAAAACTCAGTGACTACTTTTAGTTAAAATACAGGTATGAATGTGTGTTATATATATATATATATATATATATATATATATTTTTTTTTTTTTTTTTTTTGGGAGAATTGAACATTGAAAACATATTTGCTCCTATGCTGCCTAACTGTTCCTTTATTTCAAAATTAGGTTCAGTCACTCTGAAATGAGAACTATTCTGAAAGACTTGTGGATGACATTGGAAACTATAGCTAAAAATGGGATTTAGGGAAAATTCTCTGAAACCATTGAAAAAATTAAAATTCTCTTCATTTTCCTTAGCTGAGCATGGACATCTGACATACTCTTTTTTTCAATATAGCCAATGAAATGTCCATTTAAAATTAAATTTTAAATTTTAAAATTTATTTTTTTGCCATCACAAAACAATGTAATTCCCTTCACTTTTCAAACGTACACTCATTGGCAGGCTGCAGAAGAGCTAGCGGAAAACTAACACCAGCTCAGTGTTATCTAGTAAGTCATACTACTGCCACCTAAATTCCCAAAGAGAAATTAAATCCATGAATTGTCCCTGATATGTAGGTATTTTCCACTCTGGTTTTACTTAAAAAAATAGTCACTGTCCTAGTAAATGCTGTACTCTAAAACCAAATAGGAAAAAAACGTTACCAATGAACAATTATTATTTTAGACACTCCTTACATCCTTAATCACTACTATACTTTTTGTTACTTTATTACAAAGCAGACTTTGATATAGTAAGTTGAATCTTCAATTGAACTTATGAAAAGCTATTCAAATTCTAATTTCTAAAAGAGGCCTTATAACGGTTTCATCACATTCTCAACGTAGAACTGCAGAATAAAGTTATGAACAGTAAATCATAGTTGTTTTCACTTAAGGCCTTAATCATAATTCTATTTTTTAAAATGATATTTCCTTAACTATTTTCCCCAATTACATGAAAACATGCAGTATTACAAGTTTTCATACTTTCCCACATGGTTTCTGTCATCATACATGCGAAGCACTCTTCTATAAACTGCAAACAAAGGCCGGTTCAGACCCCATGCTATAGTCCTGTAGAAATCTTTTCTTTCGTCTTTTGACATCTCAAAGATGATTTCTGTAGCATCTTTTATTCCGCGTGCCTAAATGGGTTACATTTCTTTCATTTAGGGATTTCTGACAAAATGCATGTGGATATACTATGCTTTTAAAACGTGCTTTAATGTTAACGGTCATCAGTGGTATTTAGAAAAATATATTGCTAGTTAATTAATAAGTCAAATGTAACTTTAAAATGTTGAGATAAATAATACTGAAATGCTGCCAAAATAAATTATATCAAATTCAGTAAATTCAATTTCTATTAACTGTTTTAAAGTTATAATATATTTAAAGAAAGAAAAAAATCAGAAGAACAAACTTATCCAATTCAAACAAACTAGAAAATACAAATCTAGAAATTGTTTCTTTGAAAAGAACATTAAAAAATTTGAAATAAACTTCTGGTTAAAAAAAGGCACAAATAATATCAGAAATGAAAAAAAAAAAAGGGCCTCTGTAGAGATGCTGTAGGCATTAGACAATATATGAACAATTTTGTGGCAATAAATTTGAATTTAGGTAAAATAAATAAATCCCTAGAGGGAAAAAAATCTACTTACCATAACTGACTCTGGAAAAAAATAGAAAATCAAATAGGCACAGAGTAACAAGAAAATTTAATAATCATTATTAATTATCTTTCCATAATAAAAACACCAAGCCAGGTGATATTACTGGTAAATGTATCCAGTCAAAAGAAAAATAATTCTTATCTTAAACTATTCCACAGTAAAGAAAAAAAAAATGGTGATACTTCCTTGCTGTTTTTATCAGGCTAGCCTAATCTTAAATAGCAAAATCAGACAAGGACAATTTTAGAAAATAATTTTTTGGCTAAGCTTATTCATTAGCATAGATCCTGAAATCCTAGTATTTTTAGTACAATGAATGCAGCAATATATTAAAAAAGAAAGTTCACCCCAAGGATATAAGTTTGTGTCAATTTCAGACTAATTAATGTGGTTAATCACATCAGCACATTTCCAGAAAAAACTCAACTGATGTGAAAAAAAAAAACTCAAAAATGATAAAACTCTTTGCAAATTAGGATTTGTTGCTAATCTGGTAAATGAACATATTAAAAGTATAGGCTGGAAAAATAATTATTTATATAAGTTATATATGTAGATACCCAATAATTTTGAAAAATTATTTGAACAGCAGTGTAGCAGGTTGTGTATATAAAGTCACTTGTACTGGGTACTGGTGGCTCATGCCAGTAATACTAGCTACTTGAGAGGCTGAGATGTGAAGGATCGTGGTTTAAGGCCAGCCTGTGTGAGACCCCATCTCGCAAATAACCAGAGCAAAATGAACTGAGGTATAGCTCAAGCAGCAGAGTTCCTGCTTTGCAGGTATAAGGCCCTGAGATAAAACCCCAGCCCCATCAGAAAAAAAAAAATCATTTCTACACAAAGCTTATAATTTTTTTTAAATATTCATTTATAAATAGCAACAAAATTAAAAGTATTAATAATAAATTTTAGGCAAGTAATACTTTATGGAGAACATAAAATTTGGAAAAAAATATTAAAGAGGAACTAACTAAAATGGAGAGTTATACCATGTTCGTCAAAAGAAAGGCAAAATAGTATAAAGGCATTAATTTCCCCCCAAAATTGTTGTACAGATTCAATGTGATCCCAATAAGAATTCCATCAGTTTTTCATTAAAGGGCTAAGAATAGCTAAGACATTCATGAAGGGACTCGCCCAATTGGGACTTCTGAAGATAGTGTTGTTCTGGTGTAGGTATATCAAAATGAACCTAGAAACAAATTAGAAAACCTAGAAAGAAATCTGTGAAAACTTGATTTAGGACAGAAAAAGATAGATGTAAACCCAATCTCGCATTTCTAGGAGAAAAAAAATCAGCACAAAAGGCAAAATTATAAAACTTTCATGAGACAATACATGAGAACAACTTTATGCCTTTGATATGGTAGGACTTCTTGAACAAGCACACGAAACATAGAAGTAAAAAGATGGTAAGTTTGATATTTAAATTAAGAATCTTTATCCATCAAATGACATCCACACAGACTTCCTGCTTTTCCCTGCCAATTCTAATTTGACAGTAGTTACAGTTCTTGGCACTCTCAGTTGTCTACTGAAATCGTCCTTTAAACGATCTTAAATCCCAGTTACACTCCTGCCCATTTATCACTAAGTTGGAAGAGACCTAAGAAAACATCTTCTTAATTCCCCAAACCTAATGTTTCTTACCACTCTTTACTGACTTATCTAACCCTTTTCCAGTTTTTGCTCTCTCTCTCTTTAGTTTTAATTAAAGTGTATGTGAGCAGTGGACAACTTTTAATATACTTTTGGATACATTTTCAATATTCTCAGTTTTTTTTTAAACAATAAACTGGGTCAAAAGATATTCATCAGCAAGGAATTAAGGATTTCTAAACTCTATGGCTTACAGAGCTTAATTTATACGTAAAATTAAGCTCAAGAATGTGGACATTCTAGGCAGTAACATTTTATATATTAAACACTAAGAGAATGGTTAAATACTGTACACACTCACCCCCTTTCCCCAAACAATGTGAATGGTCTACATTTCAAACTCTATTATGGGAACAGGCAACAAGTCTCTGGAAAAGATTTCCATGAGGAAGAGTACTAATCTACCCTACAAATCGATCACTTGACTAAGCTACCAGCTTTCTTTATCTTTAATGCTTTTTATTTCCTATAGGATAAAGCTCTAATTCTTTCGCCTGAACTTTAAAGGCCAGTGTTCAAGTTTCTTGATCCAAGTTGAAGGAGTTAACTTAATATGTCAGGTATTTTTTCATCTCTGATTACTTGCCACTTGGCATTATTATGCACACTGTTTCCTGTAGTCAAGGTTCTACTCCTTTAAAACTCAGTTCAAATCCTTTTTCCTCCTAAATTTTTTCTTACCTGTTCCAACCCTCAGAATAAGCTATTCCTTCTCTGAACTCTTCTAGTGTAACTCACATATCATCGTTCATATGGTAGAAAGTCTTGTCTCATTCTTTACCTGTTTATAGTTTTTCCAATGGACTGCTAGTTTTTCAAAAGTACATACTACGTGTTAAGAAAATTTGTCTCCAATGCCTCAAAAATTTTGTGCTCAAAGATACAGAAGAAATAGACTTCTTCTGTGGTTTTTTTTTTTTGTCTTTTTTTTTTTTTGGTGCTGGGATCGAACCCAGGGCCTCACGCATGCTAGGCAAGCGCTGTACCACCGAGCTACATCCCAGCCCCTTCTTCTGTGGTTAATGAAGGAAATAGACTAAATATGAAATGAACTAAAATTGTGATTTTTTTTAAAAAGAGGAATGGACTAGTATGATGTTCTAAGTTGAAGAAGATACATACCCTCAGGCTATAGGCAATATAAATTAAACTAATTTACAGGCTACTTGAAAAGACATTAAGATATTGAAAGCCTACAAAGATTTTGACTAAACTTCAGGTGGTACTAAAGCAACAAAGCTACTTTATGCTGAGAATTCAAAATTTGTTTAAAATTATAATCACGGACCTTAGAATTATTAATGTATTAATGATCAGTTACAAAAGGCTCCTAATAATCACATAGAATACTAGTTGAATATTTCTGCAACTGACAGTAAACAAATTGGTGAAACAAAAAATGTCATGGGGTACCTTTAGATAGCGTTCGATATTGTTCATCAAAATATCAATTTCTTCCTTGGACCACATTCCCTGCTTCCATTTATGTCCTTTAAAAAACATTTTTAAGAATATTACTTTGCTTATTCTTACAGAAGTATAAAATTGCTAAAAAAGACTTATTATGCTAAAAACCTTTTGAAACATTTCTCCAAGGAAAAAATAAGTTATATAGGCAAAAGAACCTGTACGAAAGAGCCTAGGACAAGATAAACATAATACACTGAATACCAAGTGAATACTGTATTCTTAAAGAGTATTCACTGTACAGTATTAGAAAACAATTAATTCACTTATTTCTGCTTCCTTTCCTTACTTCTGAGTGGGATATATACAACCCTTAGGTTTTTTTGTTTTGTTTTTTTTTAAATAGCAACTTTCCCATCTATGCTTGTAAGCCTAACAGCACTAAAAGCACTGTTACTTAAGCTTATAAAGAACTTTTTAGACCAAAGTTAGATTTCTTTCCACTTTCATAAGGAATAACTTATCTTCTTTTAAATGCTACCACTGCACATTTGTTCAAAAATTTACAAGACAAAACCTACTTGTATCAGAAACAGAAAGATAATAATTACTGAGAAACAATCTTGGTGTCTTTGCCTCATTCAAAGTCATTCAGGGTGAAATTTAATTCTGTTAGAAAAACTCAATTACTATAATTACTCAATCACAATGATGGAAGTCCAACTTAGAATCCTGATGACTACAAGCCCTTTGTATCTCCATTTTTTCTATTTGGAACTAAAATTCATACTGTACCTTACCTTTGTTAGTTAGAGAATCCTTATCTTCTTTAGTTGTAAACCATGCTTGGCTAACTGCTGAAACTTCCTCATTACCCAAGGGAGATATTTCATCTAATTGCTCATTCTGCAATATCTTAAAAAGGCCAAAGTAAAAAAAAAAAAAAAAAAAAAAGTAGCAGCCTGATTTAATGCATATCTTTGTATTGTTAAATACTAGGCATTATAAACTCTAATATAGTAATATGGAATTCACTTTTTAAAATATGGGCTAAGATCACATTATTTAAATAACGTATGAAGTTGGGTGTGATAGTGCACACTCATGCTAGCACTTGGGAAGTTGAGGTAGGAGGACTGCAAGTAGATAGAAGTCAGTCTGGGCTATCCATAGACAAAAACTCCAAAAATCAATGTAGGATATTCCAAAACCATTTGTATATTTACATATGTAAAATGAGCTTACACATACAGTTGAAACCAGTTCCAGATAGGAAAATGGAAATACTAGTGTTGGGGGCTACAACTGGTTAATGTCCTCAGATATAGTTTGCTGCATATACAGTCAGCAGTAATGCAATTTTTTGACTAAAGGATTCTCAGGCTAAACCAAAAGATGCTATTATAAAATCACTGGCTTCATTTTAGCCAACTGGTAGAGACTGACTCTGAATAATGATAATGGTTCATAGCCTTACTGATGCACCTTCCTTTCAAAGAAATAAATGGTAGTAATACTATTAACATCGCAGCTAAAGTGATCTCTTCTACAATCATTACTGGTTACATTTTTCAATAACAGGCATACCTAATCTAACAAATTCTGCAGGAACAAGGCTTCTTTTAACAGAACTGACTTTGGGCTAAAGGAAGCTGTAGTGTAAATGAGTTACCACATCAAGTATGAGCCTATCAGTGGCAGACCAGAATAAGGGGGGAGTTATATACTTAGTTGCCACTCAAATGAATTCAGTTTTTGCCATGAGCAAACTACTACACTAAGTCACTGGATGGAGGTAAATGCTAAGAAAGGTAGCACTATTTCTTGAATAAACAGAAACTGAACTTCTAATATGAAGAGGATACGGAACCTATCTTACCTGGAAAGAGATAAGCTGTCAGTGAACAACCAAAGCACAATGAGAAGAACCTTGCCTCTACTGCCGCTACTTTATTCTTCTATCTGGTGGTAATATATGTATTTATGAAAGTATTTTAAAATCCAGCTAGAAATCACTCCAACAAGGACAAAAAGATTTATAGTCTTATATTCATGCCAGTACATTCAGATTTTTTTTTTTAAAGATTAAGACTTTTATAAAGAGAACTGAGACAGGTTAGATGATGTTTAAGGTCCTATGTATTCTGGCAATCATCATTCTTTAAGATGTGACACAAGTTATATATAAGTAAAGAATGAAATAGCTCTCAAAAGACTTTGACACATACAACACCTACTTTTAAGAATTACAATGTAGAAAATATTCTTAGAATCTTCTCTTTATCAGCTAAATAAGAGAATCAAATCATCATTTCTGAAAGGTATGTGTGTGTGTGCATATATATATATATACACACACACACACACATACATATATATATATATAGTTTTAACTATATAGTTTTAACTATATATATATAGTTAAAACTGTGTGAAAACTGAAGTCAAACTACATAGTTTTCAAATTTCGAATGACTTCGATGAGACCCATTTTGAGGGAAGGATATTTTCTACTGCTTTAAGAGGCTTGAAAAAATATCCAGTTCAAATTACTCACTGAAATCAAAGTGCAAATTGTGAGGTTCTCCCAACCTTGCTCAAAGCTGTTTTGTGAATACTTGAGACTTGCTTCTTTGGAAATTCTATGATTTTTGGAACTACTTTGATGCTTATTACTACAACAGGCCACCTGAGATGTCCTTAGTCCTTTATGTTACATATCAACTTGTAACTATTATATTTCTTAAGTGAATGGTCATTGTGGTGTTTCATAAAAGAAAAGTGCTATAATGTTCTCTACTTCATATTAAATGAAGAGCTGAAATAAAAGAACAAGTTGCTAGAAACAGAAGGCATAAACCAGGCAGACAAACTTTTAAGTAATATAGATTTAAGCTTCCGACTAAAACAGCAAAGAATTCTGATTACTTTTGATAGCAGTAACTTAAGGTAAAGCTTATCGGACAACTAAAGAAGTTCACCGAAGAACAGTAAAAACTGACTACTTTCCAACCTCTCAGCACATGGAAAATATATCTAGTCCTGTAAGTACCAGATAGAACAGTACTACCAACCACGATTACCATTACTGTTAGCTCAAGTGAGATCACTTACACATAAATAATGAACACATATTATTTCCTGCTTCAACAGACATGAACCACACAATAGAGAATGAATCAATTGTCTATGTTTACAACTGAGACTTGTGAGGACTAGACCCTGAATAAAGTGATAGATCTTACTTTAATTTTGTAGTTGTCATTTTGTCAACGTATGCTCTTATTATGTGCAAATGATCATCTTTTGAAACCAGTTCAAAGGTGTACTATACCTGGATTTGTGTCACAGTTCCCTCAGTAAGATCATCATCTGCCACCTCTGTGGTTGCAGTCATGGTCACCTCAAAGCTCTGATCATTTTCTGAAACTTCAAGAAGAGAATAATTTATCTCCACAACAGTAATGGCAAGATATAATTATTCTAAAAATATTCTTGGAAAAAATGTGACCAATTAATTTCCTAAACACTATTCTTATTACTATACTCCCACACATAAATACTCTTCAGCTCAGCAAACATTGGTTGTGAACTAATTCATATCAGGTAAACAAAAATCCTGTTCATGGAGCTTATATACTACTGGGGAAAGACACAAAATGAATAAAATTCTATGTTGGATGGTGGTTATAAGAGAAAAAAATAAAGCAGAAAGGGAACGGATGTGGGGTGGGGCATATTCATAATTTTGGACAGGAGACTAGGAAAGTTCCAATACTTGGAACATAGTAAGAAAGAAAACTAGTCATGCCAGTGTCTTCAGGAAGAGTATCTCAAGGAGAGTCAAACAAAAAGGTTCTGAGATGGGCATGCTTGGGGTGTTCACGAGTACAGTAAGTCCAATGTTGCTACACCGAACTGAACAGGAACAGTAGGAGATTTTGTGGGACCTTGTAGGGCAGGGTAAAGTCTTTGGCTTTAATGCTGAGACAGGAAACCAACAGAAGATTCTAAATAGAGTGATATAACAGAACTTTCATTTTATCAGGCTCACTGACTGTTATGAGGAAAAGTATTGAGGGAGAAGAGCTAGAGTAAGATCTTGAGGCTGTTGTAGTAATCCATATGAAAGGTCAGTGGCCAGGTCTAGGGTGAAATAGTTCAAATGTGGATATATTTTGATAACAGAACCTATGATTATGGACAAATTAGATACAGGAAAAATTGAAGAGCCAACAATGACATTAAACTTTTTTTTGTTAAATCTGAACAACTGGAAGAATGTACCTGCCATTAATAAGATGGGTAAGATTGTAGAAGCAGCAAATTTAACTATTTAGAAAATTTCAGGAGCTCAGTTTCAATCACATTACTTTGAGATACCTACTAGACATCTACAATTTAAGAGAAGTCTGGACTAAGATAAACCTGGGGGGGTTATCACAAGAGAATATTTAATACTAGAAATTGAGATCCCTGGAAGTGAGTGAAAACAGAAGAAGCAGTCTAAGAAATGAGTTCTGGGTGATTGGCACAGGTCAGTATAAGAGACTATGGAATGGACAGAAAAAAAAACAAGAGTTCCCTAGAAGCCAAAATGTTTCAGGGA
Source organism: Castor canadensis (assembly GCF_047511655.1). Taxonomy (NCBI): domain Eukaryota; kingdom Metazoa; phylum Chordata; class Mammalia; order Rodentia; family Castoridae; genus Castor; species Castor canadensis. The sequence goes on from NC_133387.1 coordinate 55,367,973, forward strand.
GGAGGAAGTGAAAAATACTGTCAAATGATGCTGACAGGTAAGACAAAGTCTTAAAAAAAAAAAAAAAAAGTCTCTGCAGAACTGAGTGAAGAAGTGACAGTCTGAACAAAGTGTGTAAGGAAAAATGGGAGAAGTAGTAGAGGTAAGTAAAAGCAATTCTTTCAAGTATTCTGCTATACCAGCAAAAAAGAGAAACTGTATAGGGATCAAAGTGAGCTAAAAGACTTTATTTTAAAGAAAAGTATGTTTATAATACTGATGGGAATAATCCAGGTAGAGAATGAAAAAATTAACAATTTGGAAGAGAAAGTAAAAAATTACTAGAATATCCTTGAATAGGCAAAAGGGATAGACTCTGGTCAACAGAAGAGTTCTTAGCTAGGATAAAGACTAGAATTCATGGACATAGGTATAGATGGGTGTGGTGATGGGAATGTACAGAAACTATTTTCTGGTTACAGGGCCAAGCACAGTGACTTTTATCTGTAATCTCTGCTACTTGGGAGATGGAGATTGAGAGGATCAAGTTCCAAGGCTAGCCCTTGGTAAAAATGCAAGACCCTACCTGAAAAATATCTAAAGCAGTGATGGCATGGCTCAAATAGTAGAGTGCCTGCCTAGCAAATGCAAAGGCAAAGCCCTGAGTTCAAACTCCATACTGACAAAAAAAAATATATATGTATATACATACACACATACAGATATATATACACACGTACACACACATACATACATATTCTGGTTATTCTAATTGTCTTAGTAAAGTACAAACCAAGGTTGTTAGCTAAAAGAAAGGTAGAGGAGATACTGGAGGTTTCAGGAACTATGAAATAATAATCCAAGAGTGGGGAAAAGCAATGAAAAACTATGTTGTGACTGGTAGGCAGCATTATAAACCCACTTCAGGTTAATGATCAGGAACAAGACCATTCAGCTTGTTTGTCCCGTTTTTCTCCAATGTCTTTCAATGAGTGGCATTGCTATAGACAAATTTACCTGCCATTAATAAATACAGATTAATAAAGACAGATTTAGATAAGGTTATAGTTTTACCAAAGAACAATGAAAAGAGAGAAGGAAAAGGGATCTGAAGGTAAATGCAAGACAGTTATTATAATGATAATTATGAAACTGTAAGCAGATAAGAAAAGAAAGGATACAAATACAGAACGAACAATGAACAAGTAAGACTAACAAGTTCTAGTTCCCGTAGGGCAAACAACCATAAAAATTACAGAATGTTAGAGAAAATGAGTTGAAAACATGAAGCAGTGTTAGAAAATAACAAATCTGAAAGAGATTATCACCAGCCTCCAGTAATAGAGTGATAAATGGAGAACAAAATGACTAAGAGTCTAAGGTACTGAAAAGAATCACTAAGTGAACACCATCACCATCATGTAACATGGATGAATAGGGAATTGGGAGATGACTACAAAAGCTGTAAGCTAGAATGAGTAACGCAAGAGAAATTATATCATTCACAAAAAGCATGTAAAAGGAAAATCTGAACATTCCATCTAAATTTAAATCTTAAAGCTAATTCATCTCCATGAAGTCCAATGAATAATGCATTGCTCAGTACCACATGACCCAGATGTAGAATTCCATGCTTCCGCCCCTCCCACCTCATCTTAAATAACAAAAAACAAAACAAAAAAAACCCTGACATGTAATTTTGTACATGTTTATGTGGTACAGTGTGAAAACTTGATACATGCATACAATGTGCATCAAAACAGGGAAACCAGCCTTTGTCTCTGCAAACATCTACTTCCCTAAAATTGGAACACCACAAACCCTTCTATACATCTCCATTCACAAAATCTGTGATGGCTGCTTAACCATCACAGATTCCAGCTCCCTCCCCATGAAACTGCATCCTGGCATTCAACCCTCCCCACCTTTACCCACTCTTCTTGGCCTCCAGCAACCATCATTTTAGCCCCTACTCCATGACAGTAACCCCTTCAGCTTTCTGTGCCTGGCTTACTACAACCAAGACAATGTCCCCCAGCTCCATCCATGCTGCTGCAAATGATAGGATTTTACTCTTTTTTATGGGTGAATACTATTTCATTGTGTCTACACACCTAGGTCGACTCTACATCCTGGCTACTGTGAAGAATTCTATAACAAACATGGGAGTGTAGGCATCATGCTGACACACTGACCTCATTTCCCTTGGATATATACCTTGCTGTGGGAGAGTTGAACAACACAGATGTTCTATTTCTAGAGAAACCTACAGTTTTCCAAAATAGCTATACTGATTTAATTTCCACCAATAGCTATACCGACTTACATTCCCACCTACATGTGTAAGAGTTCTCCTTTCTTTGGATTCTTGCCAACATTTTAAAAAGCTTATACCCATTCTAACTAGGGTGAGACATCTGAACCTCATTACTCATTATTGGTCTTTCAAAAATTTTTTCTTTTTGAACTAAGAGCTTCATGCTTGCTAGGCAGGAGCGCTATCACTTGAGCTATGTCCCTTTTTTGCTTTAGTTACTTTTTAGGGTCTGGAGATTTTCACCTGGGATGGCCTCAATTTGTGATCCTCCTACATATGCCTCCTGCAGTAGCTGGGTTGGCAGACATGTGCTACCTCACCTGGTTTGTCTATTGAGATATGGTTTCGCTAACCTAATGCCCAGACTGGCCTCAAACCACAATCCTGGACTGCAAGATAAACTCCTGGCCTAGGTATGTCTAGGTAGGATATATGCCTAGAAATTTATCCACTTCATATCTGTTCCTGATATAGTTGCCCCTAATGATCCTTTATATTTCTGGGGAATCAGTTACAAATTTTCATCATTTCTGATTTTATTGATTTGGGTCTCTTTTTTTTCCTGGTTGATCTAGCTAATGGTTTATCAATTTCATGTTTCAAAAAAATGGGCTCTTTGTTATCTTTTGTAATGTATTTTTAGTCTCTATTTCATTTATTTCTGCTGTGATCTTTTTTATTTCTTCCCTTCTAATTGTTGTTGCTTTGGTTTGTTCTTGCTCTTCTAGGTCCTTGAGTGTATCATTTGGTTGTTTGAAAAATCTTTTTGTAATATAGACACTTTTTGCTGTCACATTCCTTCTTAGTATTGGTTTTGGTGTATCCCTTAAGTTTTGGTATCCCATTTTCATTTGTCTTCAGAGATTTAAAAATTTTCCTTCTTACTTCTTCATTGAAACATTGTTCATTCAAGGGCATGTTGTTTAATTTAGATGTAGTTGTATGATTTCTAAAGTTCCCCTTGTTGTCTTCTAATTTTATTCCATTCTGGTCTGATGACTACTTTTTTGGACTTGTTTTGTGGCTTAACATATGATTCATCCTGGAGAATGTTCCATGTGCTGATGAGAAGAATGTATATTCTTCAGATGTTGGATGAAATGTTCTGTTTAACTAAAATGTTTATTGATTTTTCTGCCTGTTATTTGCTCTTGTTGAATTGATCCCTTTATCATTATAGTAACCTTTGTTGTTTCTTTTTATCATTTTTGACTTAAAGAGTGCATTTTACCCTTATACTCTTTTGACTTCCATTTGAGTTGGCTATCTTTTCCCATCCATTCACTTTCAATTTATTTTTTTTATGTGTTCTTACCAGTTCATTTGTTATAAGCAGCATATTGTTTGGTATTTGTTTTTGAGTGATTTGCCAGTCTAAATAAATGTTTTAATTGGGAAATTCAATCCACTTATATTTAGGCTATTATTGGTAACACATATTCCTGTCATTTTAAATTATGATTATTTTGTATATACTTTGTTCCTGTCTTCCACTGTGTTCATCACTGTGGTTTTCTACACAGCTAAGGTTTAATTATGTTCTTTCTTTATTGTGTACCTGTTCTGTTAGTGAGTTTTATACTTTCATTTCTTTTCATTACAGTTATCCTGTTTCTAGTGAAGAATTCCCTTAGCATTTCTTGTAAAGCTGGTCTGGTGGCAGTGATTTGCATGTCTTGGAAAGACTTTATTTCCTTTTCATTTCTGAATGATAGTTTCACTAGGTATAGTGAACAATTTTTTTTTCTTCAGAATTCCTCTACATGTTTTGCTAAGAAACTTGCTGTTAGTCTAATAAAGAGCCCCTAATATGCTACTTGATGCTTTCCTATTTGTATTTTTAGAATTCACACTTTTTCTTAGACTTTTGGCAGATTACTATACTATACCTCAGATAGGATCTTTTTTGGTTGAATCCATTTAGAGTCCTTTGAGCTTCTTGGATGTGCATGTGTATATTTTCCCCAGGATTTGGAAAAGTTTCAGTTGTTATTTTGTTGAGTAAGTTTTTTATGCCCCTTTCCCTTCTCCTCTAGAACACCCATGAGATCAGTATTTGTTTGCTTAATGGTGTCTCTTAAGTCTCATAGAGTTTAGGGTTTAATTCTTTTTTTTTGTTGTCTTACTGAATTATGTCTTAAGATCTATTAAAACTTTATGTTTGTAAATTCAGCTCAGAAATTCTTTATTCTGCTTGATATAGTCTGCTGTTAAGGTTCTTGACTGTATTTTAAAATTTCATTTATTGAGTTCTTTAGCTCCAAGTTCTTTTATGATCTCTTTTTGATGAATTTCTTATTTAGTTCACAAATTGTTTTCCTAAATTCACTGAATTATATATAGTCTCTTGCGTCTCACTGAGTTTCTTTAAAATTATTAAGAATTCTTTTACAGGCAACTGACTAGTTTCCTTTTCTTTGGGGTCTGTTGCTGGAGAGCTAATGTATTCCCTTGGAGGTATCAGGTTACCTTGCTTTTTCATATTTCTTGTGTCCCTATACTGTCTGATCAGTTGCTTCTTCCAGTTTTAGAGAATGGCTTCTGTAGATATTCTCCTGGATAATGGTTAGGTAAGCTACTCTGGCTTTGGTTTCAGATAGGTATAGTAGTATAGTGCCTGTATAGTCTTTTATTTTTTTTAGCTGTAATCAAAGTTGGTGATATCTGTGGGTGACTCAGTATCCTAGGTCACAGATTGGTGGGGTTACCATGGCTAGGTGGGATACATATTTGTTAGTTAGGGCTGGTTTGCTAGTGGTTCTAGGCACTGTGCATCAGACCGTTTCTTTGGGTTCTATGCAGGGAGGGCTGCTCTCATGGACCCTTGAAGGCAAGATGTAGTTGGAATAGTAATGGAAGTAGGGTGCCTGTCATTTTCTGAAGGCTATGCAGGCACAGAGCCATTCTAGCAAGTCTGATGGTGGGGTACAGTGCCCTAGTGGGCACAAGGGTAAAAACATGGCTATTGGTGCATAAGGGGTACATGGGTATGTTTACCAGGAGTTGGGGGTTAAACTGCCTACTTGTTTCTTGGGGTTGTGGGTGGGTAGATAGGGTCATCTGACTAGTTTTTGGGGCTAAGCTTCTCAGGACAGGCTGCCTTGCTAGATTCCAAAACCAAGGGTGGGAGGCCTTGCAGGTTGAGCTGCTAAGGGCAGGCTGGCCAGATGATTCCTAGGGCTGAGTGGGTAAGCTTCATCCTTTTACTGTAACTGCTTTTTCTTTTTTTTTAATAAAGAAACTTGCCTAAATTGATTTTTATCAATATATTTTTTAAAAAACCAGAGAGCATGTAAATACTTCCTGCCAACCTTTTATAAATTCAGATTCCAGGTTAAGTTCCATATGTGATGATGCTGTGACCCAAAATCAAGCAGCTCATGTGCTTTCATATCAACATATCCACAGTCTCTTAGATTAAGTGATTAGGGTACAAAGGACTCAGTTTAATATCAAAAAACAGAATAAAATGCCAAGTATAGTCTGAACTTATGATCATGAGCAAGACACTCTAAACAAGTGAACTAGTCATAATTTATACCAAAAGAATCAGTGAAAAATTCTAGTTTAGAAAATATCTATTAAGATTAAGCCACTTACATTTTAAAATTGAGTCGCAACTTGACAGTCAAATTAGAAAATTTAAAAAACATATGAATCATTCAGAAGAAAACTAATTAGAAATATTTTATGCTTATGCTATTCCTGGAAACAGTATTAACACTGTTTTTCAATAAGTGTCAAAATAAATTGAAATAAAATTATTTATTTTCTGTTTAATTTAACAAGCATGTAACTCTAAAAACAAAGTACGTATCTATAATTTTCCATGATGAAAGTTCTTTTTACTAGATGAAAATGTGATTTTCCTTGATTGGAGTTCTTGGTATGATAAATCTCTGCTTTGGGTTAAGAGTGCCGCCAACATCCATGTGCCCCATTCCTATTACCATGGATGAAGACATCTACTCTCACTTTGTAGGGAACAGTATTCCATATTCTTTGCTGAAGAAACCAGAAATAACCTAATATTGTAGTTGGTATGTTTACAGTCTTTTTTAATCATATGCCAAATCTAAGACGCAGTACAGACTATGTGCTATATGAATAGGAATGCCTAAATATGATCTTAGACATGTTATTATATTTCTGTGCCTCAATTTCTTCCATTTACAAAATGATAGTAACAGTACCTATTATTATAGCATGCTTTCTCAAAGAGGGTAAATATGGTCCATGGAGAAGGGTGAAAAAAAATCTTATTCTCTTTATAAAGGTAAGATAGTAAGATTTTTAAGATGTTTCTTCTAGGGATATATTTTTAATGGAGGAGAGTGCAGTCAGTAAAAATTATCTACAAATGTTCCACAACCAAGTTGAGAATAAAAAAGGTGTTGAAGCCAGACAAAGTATCTCATGCCTATAATCTTTTTGCCTGGGCAAAAAGTTAGTGAGACCCTCATCTCAACCAGTAAGATAGGCGCGGTGGTACACACCTGTCATCTCACCTACACAGAGGCATAAATAGGAGAACCACAGTCCAGACTATTTGAAAACTAACTAGAGTATGAAGGACTGGGGGGCATGGGTCAAGTGGTAGAGCATCTGCCTAGCACCTGCAAGGCCCTGAGTTCAAACCCCAGTATCACCAAAAAAAAAAAAAAAACCACACACACAAAAATGTTGAGATTAAGTTAGACAACATATGTAAAGGCATTTAGAGCTACATCTGGCACACAATAAGTACTCATTAAGTATTAGTTAAAAAGAGATTTTTGACTAAATGAAAAAAAGAGTCCAAGCCTACCTAGAAATGCCAACTGAGTCTTTTGCAAGCTAAAGTATGATTTCAAAAGGGGAACTGAACTCTACATTCTTAATACATAGTGACTTACGTGGGAGTGCAACAACTGATATGCAAGGAGTAGAATCATCAATACTCTGATCATCCTCAGAGGACAAACAAAGCCTCTTATGCGGAGGTTCAGTACTATCTTCTGAGTCTATTTCATCAGCTTCTAATGGAAGGGGAAAAAAATAAACCAAACAAAAATCTCAAAAACTTTAAATCAATGAGGAAAAAAACCCAGAATCTCCACCTAGTAATGACTCTGTGACAATTTTCTCACTGATTAAACAATCTTCTATTCCATTTCTCATTTAACTAAACCCAGCTGTGCAAGGAGGCCTTAAAGGACATTGCTTTCTCCATGCTTACTGCAGCTCAGCTCTTATTCTTACAACAAGGGACTATGAACAAAGGCGCTATCTTTTAAATCAACTAGGCCTTCCAAGTATTTCACATACAAAGAGAAGGACCAGTTATATGATTCTTTCATAAATATTTACTAAATGCCTACTATATTTTAAGTGCTAGGACTAGGACAATTAAGGATACCCTCAAGGAACTGAAAGTACAATGGAAATGACTAAATCAACAATTTCAAAATAGAGATACAAAAGCCACAAAGGTTGGATGAAGAATCTGTTATGAGAGCACAGAGGACATGCCTTGAATTTAGACTGGAGGAGAAGGAATGTTTGCTGAAGGAGTTAACTTAAACTTGAAGAAGAAATGAAGGGGAAAACGATTACTGTTTCTGGCAGTAGGAGCAACATGTGCATTGGTATTAAGGTATGAAAAGGTGTGCTACGAAAATAAAAACTATAAGCTACTAGATATAAGTATATAAATTGTGGCAGGAGACTAGGAGGAAAAGTGAAACAATGAAAGGCCAAATTAAAGAACCAGCACTGTCTTTTAAAATGCATGAAAGCTTTTAAAATTATCATGACCAATTTCATTTGCAGTTTGAAAGATAAATTAGAGATGGGAGACTGGTTAAAAAACTATGAAAGCCACCCAAAAGAGAAAAGAGAATATGAACTAAGAGGGACCTGAAACAGAGGAATACATGGATTAAAAAAAACCCCACAATCCCACTAACAAGTCTTCATGACGGAATGAACGTGGAAGACAAGAGAAGGAATTTATTCCTAACTACATTTATGATTTGGGACACTAAGAGAAAAAGAGATAAGTTTAGGAACTATGTTAAAGAATTATTTGAGACACTTGGAATTTAAGATGCCTATAAGAAGCACAGAGAACTCATAATAGAGACAGAAGTTTGAGACATCTGTATAGGTAGACAGGTGCTAGTTAAAACCACAAATTTGAATGAAATAATCTAAGCATTACACAGAGTGAAGAGAAGACAGAACTTAAATTAATAAAGAACTTAAAAGGAAAATAAATAATACAAAGTAGAAAACTAAAAACAATCATAAGCCTCTAAGACTTTTGAATCTTAAGTCATTACAGATGATCACATAAATCTTAAAACAGTTATATAAATTACTTAACAGTTACCAGTAACAACAAAGGTGTATCTTCACTGGCAAAAGTACTTCTACATATTCTAATGCATTAAATACACTACTGGAACCAAATGGTATAAAAAAAAAGTATTATTCCATCATCTTTGGAGACTCAACAGATCCTATTTATGAAATATGTATGAGATTGGTAAAAGCTAAAATTTATGGTAAACTTTTAAAATATTAAAGTATATTTAAAAATATAAAAGTAAAACAAATAGGAATTAAGATTAATTACAATCTTAAGAAACAACCTCCTTTTCTACCATACTAACCTAAACTGTCTATCTAGGTAATATGGATCAAAGGTGACATGGAATCCAGAAATCTCAAGAGTCACAATTATATTTTAGCAAGTTCTCCTACCATTGTGAGGGCAATGAAGAATCAGGTTCCCTTCTGTGTCCTGAGTCAAAGTCACAGAGTTCACAGTTTCTACTGTTACTGTGTCAGAATCCTCTTCAACTGTGCTCATACTCAAATCTGTGTTAAGAATAGACTCCAGATTAGGGTTTAAAAATTTATTTCCAGACAGGAACGTGAAATAGTCCCCTCAAGTACCCTGTAAATTTACTTGGGTATTTTTCTACAGTGTTCTTAATGAAAATAATTTCAAAAAATGCCTTTCAGACCTTATACTCATTATGTAGAATTAGGTATAATAATGTGCAACAATCTTACTACTATGATTAATGTAAACAATTTGTAGCATTTACTTTTTTAAAAAAAGTTGTTTTTACTACATTTGATTAAAGAAAATCTGTTTGAATCTGTTTATCTGTGATATAATCTAAAAGGTTTTTAACATCTGATTTTTTTACTGGAAGATTCATCAACTTTTATCTAAGAATCATTCTATTTTTCCAAAACAATTTGGAATAATAGGTATTAAAGCTCTACTATGTAAAAAACAGAAACACTAAACAATTCTTCTTGCTCTTGTTTTTCACAGTATTAAACAAGTATGTATATCCATTGTTGACCAAATTGCTTTCTGAATAGGTACGGAGTTAGGCCTTCTTTTGAAATAAAGAACTCATTATTTAATGTGCATTTAACCTGCTATTTTACACATACGGCCTATTATTTTGTTCTTATTCACAGACTAAATGATCAGTCTTGAATCCAGTATCTCATGGTTGGCAGGGGTAAATATATTGGATTATTAACGGTCTGGTTGAAGTCTTCAGAATCACTATGGTTCAATGAAGTTCTTGCCTCAATACTCAAGTTTTGGTCTTGTCTACCTGTTTTTACCTACTAAGTAACATAGATGTCTTAAGTCTTGACATGTATCATTTAATCATTCAATAGTTGACTCTTCTACAGATATTAGTCCATTCATTTATTTATCAGTTAAATGAATATATTTCCCTTTGGCAGAAAAAAACTTAAAGTATATTAATATTTACATGGCAAAGACCCAATGATTCATAGTGAAATACAATGTGCAGTAAAATTTTTCTACACAAAAGAACATCATTTCAGAACTGTAATGATGTCATTCTCAAGATAAAGATAAATGGAAATCATGATCTAGTTATAACCAAAATTTGCAAATCATTAAGGAAGGTCCTTATAACTAAGGTAGGCTTACCTAGACAATGATTGATTCAGTTACAGCCCTTCCCATAGAATCAGGTTGCCTTCCCTTAGTCAGCAGCATCACTTTCATGTTATCCAGATTGTTTCTCTCCCATGTTCTGATCTCTGTAACACTCTGAAAAAGTAACAGCATTATCAATAAAAGTTAATAAGAACAAAAAATATTTGAATGCTGGAAGTATGCCGGTAACATTCTAGCATCAAGTCTCTGTGATGTCTCAACTAAAAGACTAAAACAAAACCAGAACTCCCTTTAGATGGCATAATCTTTGGAAATTGATCTGGAAAAGAACTGTACTATTAAGAAAGGAAAGAAACAATAAGTTGTTGTACCTACCAAGAATTCACAGGCAGCTCCTCAACCCAAGGTATCTCTCACTAAGCAGTCAAACAATTTTCTCTCAAAACTGGGCTTTGGTAGGCTACCAGGATATAGTAGACCTCAGTAGCTTTATGTAAAATCACTTAGCATGAACATTGATCAATAATGAATAGATATGACCAGTAACAACAGTTTTTCTCATAAGGATTAACCTCTTTTATAACAACATATTTCATCTTAAAGCATTAAAAATTATGTATCTATTCAATCAGAAACCATTTTAAGATGACAGGTGAACAACCTATCAACAATCAAGCACTTGAATACAATGTGAGACCTTATGAAATGTGATGTGTTGGTTTTTAAGGCTTTCAACAGGCAGATGCTCATCTTTACCCCCAAAAAAGCCCAACCAAAGAATTATACAATTATAAAAGGATAGGATCTGGAAGCTGCCAGGGATGATTCAGCAAAAATTAGGAGTTAAAATTTCTGCAGGGGCTGGTGGCTGAATCCTGTAACACTGGCTATCAAGGAGGCAGAGAGCAGGAGGATTGAGCAGTGTGAGGCTAGCTTGGGCAAATAGCTCGTGGGACACCCTCCAAAATAACCAGAGCATAATGGACTGGAGATGTGGCTCGAACAGATGTGCACCTATTTTGGAGTGCAAAACTATGAGTTCAAGCCCCAGTTCCACTAAAAAAAAAAAATAATTAATTAAAATTTCCATTTCTATAGCATTCTAATTAGAATTCCTCTTCAGGATGTTTATAGTCAAGTTATTATACAGAAATAAATGTGAAATGGAAAGGGTACAGATCCTGCTAGAGAAATCTTTAGTCAGCTATTAAACCTCCTGTTTTCTCATTTTTGAATCTGCTATTTTTTTTAAAAAAACTAGTCAATAATACCTATTACACAAGATGGGGAAAATTTTTAAAAAGGTTAAAAATCCATAAACTTACCAGAAAATGAGGGTTTTCACCTTGGTGTGGTTCTTCCAATCTTATCCTTGGTGTACGTGTGAGTCTACAATTATACACCTTCCTTTTTAGAGTCCATTTACACTGAAAAGTGTGAGGGAAACTAAATGAGGTATTTAATGGAAAATTTTCATTCACAACTCATGCTGCATAAAAATGTGACATTATTTAACAAACCAACAAATGTCCCCTATCGACATTTTTAATTTTCCCTAAACTAGATTGAAACAAACATTCTTTTAATCTATTTGTTTAACAATATCTGAAAACTGTATCTAAGGATATGACACAATTTAGAATTCTTTATGATACTTCAGTCTATTTTCTAAAGTTTGCACAAATTTATATTCCAACCTGTGAGGTATAAGCTCCACTCTTAGTAACCTTGAAACAACTATATTTATAAATCAATAAAAGAAAAAAAATACAAATCAACAAAATAAAAACTATCCAGGAAAAAAAAAAGTAATGGCCAGGCACACTCATGCCTGTAATACTAGCTACTGGGGGTTTGTTGGGGGGAGGCGGTAGTGAGGAGGGGAGCACAGATAGGAAGGATAGTGGTTCAAAGCCAACTTCAGCAAAAAGTTGGGAAGACCTCCATCTCAACTGGACATAGTGGCCTGTCACCTTCTCTAGGATGTCAGTGGGAGACGGTATTGAACTTTTACGAGGCAGAGCCTACTGAGAAGTCCTTAGGTCAGTTGGGCTTGTGTCCTCAACAAGGATCTTGGGACCTCAGTCTCTGGCTTCCAGTTTTAAGATGTCAACTCTTCCTCCTTATGCTCCTACTACTTGCTCTGGGGCCCTCGCCATAGCCAGTAACACACTGTTTGGACTTTCAGCCTCCAAAACTGTGAGCTAAATAAAGTTCATTTTAAAGTGAGCCTACCTCAGATATTTCAAGGTCACAACAAAAAGCAGACTTAGACTGGGGTAGATCACAGTTACATTTTTAACAGCTCTCTCAGATTATAGTATATAGAATGGATAAAGGAGTAAGTTATAAAGAAATGATTGAAGTTTGGGTGGCAGCAATTAAGAAACTAGACAGAGGATATATTTTGGTTGCAAGGCGGACAGCATTTGCTAAATGAAGAGACAGAAACCAAGAGAAAGGAAGCCATCTCAAGATGATTCCTAGGACTCTGGCTTGAACAGCTGAGTAACTTCTGAGGCATTTAAGCCTAGAGATATTACTATACATTACTTTAAAATACCACCAATATTAATATTTGAGGTATAAGGCATCCAAATGAAACTGCCAAGTTGATGATGGATATGTAACTTGAGCTCAACAGGCCTGGATTATACTTATAAACCTGAGATACTGGCATGCAAATTGTTCTTAAAGGCTACCTGGAGGTTAGAGAAGACAGTTTAGATTCCAGTTCTAGGGCCTCTATAATGTATGGAAATCAAGAGGAAAGACTGAGAAGGACCAGCCAGTGGGACAGAAGACACGGCAAACTACAGAAAACCTGTTTCATAAGGTTTAATTTTGAAGGTAAGTAGAATGAGAAAAGTGAGGTCACAGTAGTGTGATTTAGAAGCATACTTCTGAGAGATTGAAAAATGTCAATGAATAAATCAACTTATGATTGTAGGGTAGAAAGTTGAATAATTTAGTGCCTATATTCTAATTCATTATACATTCAAACTATGCTTAATATCTAGAACACTTTCCCACTTGGTTCACAGATCTCTAACTCTACCATGAACTTTTCGGAGTACAATGCCATGAACATACTTCGATTTTTCCCTTCTTTTGTAATGGGTTATAGCATATGTACTGCTTTTACACTAATTAAAAAATATACAATACAGGAAAGAATAACATTTTAACTGGTGAATTGGCATTTTGATATGTTCTCATTACTTGGTGGCTATCTTTAAATAGCAATACCTTAATAAGTTTAAGGAAAAATATCCCTGAAATGTACCACAAAACATTGATTTTTGGTGGTATTGGGGTTTTGCATTTGCTAGGCAAGCACTCTACTACTGGAGTCATGGCTCCAGCCCCACAGAACATTTATAGTGCGTTTTCTTTTTTTGGTGGTACTAGGGGTTGAACTCCCTAAGTACTTGCTTGACAAGCATTCAACCACTTGAGCTGCTTTACCAGCCTGGCATTGTTATATGTTCACATTTGAGAAATATATTTGCTTCCTCCATTTATAGCTTCCCATAATAAAGATGACCTTTGGGTCTTTTTTTTTTTTTGAGTCAGGATCTCACTATGTGGCCAGGCTAGCCTTGAACTATCCTCCTGCTTCTGCCTCCCAAGTGTTGGGATTACAGGCTTGTGCCACTCCTGGCCAAAGATGACCCTACTTAATACAATCACCTGGTAGATTAAAAAGGGTAAGTATAACGAATTATCACTCCTGGATAATTAAACCTAAGAGTTACTTTATGGAGAATAACACGAGTGACTCATTTCTTACTCGATAGTGTCTTAAAGTTGGTATTTCATTAAGTGTACATATTGACTTGACTTTCTGGGCAGTTAAAAACCAAACAAACAGAGAAAATCACATTTCTTCCTAGTTTTGGGAGCTAACAGGTAAACAGCTTTTAATGAGTTCCCAAGCACAGCATTAAGACAAGTGAGGAAGAGCAGATGCTATTGGTGATCATGAGAAGCATAGGAGGTAATATTTGGGTTGTCATGATTCTAAACTGGAAGATGGAATAAGACTACAATGCATGAGAAACATTCACCAAAGTTGATATTCTTATAATAGAAAATCTAGCAAGATATAGAAGCATATACTACCAGAACTTTACTGTATGAGTTAAAGGTTGAGAAACACTGACAGGCATTAACTTAAGGCAGCAAGAACACATTTAGTTTTTAGATTTCCCTGATCCAATACAGTACCAGAAAAAAATTATTCATGTCCCCTTAGCTTTTTATGACTACCTCTCAAGTCTTTTATTCATGTGTCAACATAACCTTTTTACTATTTCTACAATACTGGTATCTAAGACAAGGTCTGTGTGGCCCAGAATGGCCTCAAGCTGGTGATACTCTTGCCTCAGCCTCCCAAGTACCACTACACCGGGTTTTGGATTCACATTTTTTTTTTTTGAGACTGGGGTTTGAACTCAGGCTTCACACTTGCAAAGAAGGCCCTCTACCATTTGATCTACACCTTCAGTACAGTGCTCTGATTATTTGGGAGATCGGGTTTCAAAAACTATTTGCTTGGCTGGTCTTGAACCACAAATCCTCCCCATCTCAGCCTCCCAAGTAGGTGGATTATGGGTGTGAGCCACTAGCATGCAGCTCATATTCATTCTTCATAACTTTTACACTTGCTGTACTTTTCAATACTTTTTATACTCCACACTTTTAATGAGTACCTAGTATCTACTCTGTCAGTAAATATTACTGAAATTTTTGGTTTTGAAGTTACACCATTTATAAAAAAAAAAATCCCTCATCATTACCATCATACCTAATATTGTATATAAGAAATACTTTAGTAAAAGTACTGGGGTTTGAACTCAGGGCTTTGTGCTTGCCAGGCAGGCATTCTACTTGAGCCATGCCTGTAATGCTTTTTGCTCTGGTTGTTTTGGAGATAGCATCTTGCCTTTTACCCTAGCCAACCTGAACTGTGATCCTATTATGCTTCCCCAGTAGTTGGTATGACAGGCATGTGCCACTGCACCCAGCTACTGGTTGGGGTCTTATGTTTTGCCTAGGCAGACCTTGAAGGGCAATCCTCTAGATCTCTGCCTCCCAAGTACTTAGGATTACAGATTTGAGCCACTGGTGCCTGGCTTTAGGATGTTTTAATTATGAAAGAATTAAAAATATTTTTGCTAAATAGAAAAATCTTAGTGGTAGATAATACATAACAAATTCTCACATCCTGTAAGGTACATAGAAGGGCATCAGAAAACAGATGAGGCCACAGAAAAATATCTTCATGAGTACCAATTTTATTCCACATAAGAATACTGCACGCTTGAGGAAAATACCTTCCTGACTACCAATTTTACTCCACACAGGAATTAAAATACTTCCTGCCTGAGGTAGAGTATTTTGGACATAATTCCAGATTCCTGAAAATTGGTTTTCTGTGTATTTTAAGAAGATTTATAGCTCAACATAAAGCATACCGATTAACGAACTAATTAATTTTCATCATGGCTTGATTTTAAAAATGATAAAATATGGGTATACACCATAGTATCAATAAAGTTGTTAATGGAAGTCTATTCTAGTAGGCTTTAATTACTTAAAATTATGTCGCTATTTTTAAATAAGGAGAATTACTTGGTAATAATATGGGTCTTTTTAAGGTGCAAGATTTCAAACCTGGCTTGCCAATAAAATTGTACTGCCTGTTTAAAAAAAGACTTTTTTTTTATATCAGTGCATGATTTAAGAGCTAGTGTTTGTCTACACTGAAAAATTTCACCAATTCAAAACTGAGCACTTTTATGCAAGCAACCATCAGAAACTCTTTAAAAGGAAATACAAACTACCACATTCCTGATTTACATTCGAGTTAATCTTTAAAAGCACACTTCCTTACCCAATACAAAATACACACAGGCAGTAAATAAACTTAATGAGTATTTCTTTTACTATATGGTAAGGGAACGGTTAGCTTTTACCACCAGTGTTTGGAAGAATGGAATGACGATGTACACAACCAAGATAGTATTTTAAAACATAGGATGATCTTAAAAAAAAAAAAAAAAGAAAAAGAAAGAAACAGTTCATAAAGAGAGCACTTGTTTTTTCCTGACATTTGGTATTCAGTAATGGAATGTGCTATCTTTCCACAAACTTGAAAAAACAGACACGACAAATAGGTTTTTCCTTTTTATTTAAATGCTATCAAGTTATCTTTGGACTCAAAGCAAACAAACCTATTTGTGATTTCTATTATAAAAATTCTGTTCACTAAACAAAAATTTTATCAACACAAATGGAGAAATGATATGAAAGCAAATGCATACTGTGTACATTTTATCACTATCTGCATTTTACAATTAACACTTGGCAACAGGCTTCACTTTCTCAACCACATAAGAGACAGAAAAAGGTTCTGGAGCTAAAACTGCATTGCATCTACCCATACCAGTTTCTAGGGAATTGTTATGTGGAAAAAGTGCTGAAAATTACGGTGGTTAGAGAAAATGGACTATTAAGGAAAACTCCAATTTGAGAAGGCAGTGCAACATCTCAGATCTAAAAGGCAGCCTCTACACAGGATATTTTAAAAAGTGGAATGGATCCTTCCTTATCGCCACTATGACACACATCTCTGTGTATTCAATACAACTGTGAGCTTGCTCCTCAATACTTTCGGAAATATTTCTAAGCCCCCTCATTAACAAAATCCATGTGTCAGGCTGCAAATCTTTAGGGACATTTGTTTCTTATTATTTTGTTCATTCTTACAGGTGATTATTTAAGCCAATGTACTTTATGAACCATGACAAAAGCAACAGTTCAAAATAATGAGGTTAGTTTCAAGACATGTAAATTTATTACACTATCAACAAAAATTAAGGCCTGTAGTTGTTGGAGAAACAAATGAAGCTAACAGAAAGGTAAGCAATACGTGGGGAAGGGCAATTTTTGTTGTTGTTAATTACTAACTACTGATTATCTACCTAACCTTATTAATACACGTATTTCCCCTTTAAAACACCTTTGGGCTGGAATGAAACTCCATCTTAAAAAGAAAAGGTAACTCGAAAGACTTTAAAAACGTCTACAGAGGGTATGTACTTTTAATGTTTTTCAACCAATACCATTTCCCACTAAAACTACTTTCAAAATACTTCTAAACCTGAATATCCAGAGGAAAAAGGCTTATATACTATATATTTATTCCAATAAAAATATGAACTTAAATATTTTTAAAGTATGCAATGCCCAGTACTTACTGATTAAATGATGAAGACGGGGCAAGAATAGCATTTTGGCTGCATCTTATAGCTGAACTGTCAATTACAGAGATTCATGGGTAGGCAGGTTCTATTCAGCCCCCAAAGCGAATTTTGGGGCGAGCCTATCAACTAAAATAGTGCATTAAAAAATTACAGTTTTGTAGCACACACTTGAGGAATGAGAGGTACCCAGATAGGATCAAGCTATTATTTGTGACTGGAAAAAACAACTACTTCATTCCCTCACCAAGTTGTTATTCGCTCAGCATGGTATTTTTGTAGTGTTAAGAAATATAATTTTAAACTTTTATTTTTCTAAATCTGAACTAAGTTTGTAAATCTTAATACTTTACCACCCTAATAAAAGGCTAAAATTTTGGCGCGTTATCACCAACAGCTGGAATTCGTTCAAGTAGTGCGTGGTCAATTACTCGAATTACTAAAATAATCAAGATCCAATAATCCTCAAAGTTACTTAAAACACGAATTTGAAACCAACTAAAAGAAATCTGAATAGGAACCCCCCCCACACACAAATATCCATAACCGAAAAAGGACAAACAATAAAAGATTATTTTATTCGTAAAACTTTCAAAAACAATCAAAGATTATTTTCGTAAAACTTTCAAAAACAATCAAAGATTATTTTCTGACATGAACTGGAGCCTAAGAGCTACAAATAGTTGTCGTTCCCGAATGAAAACCACAGTTGCAATTAAAAAACAAACGAACAGGTGGCATTATTTGGAGCACCGGACTGGGAGTGTTAAGTTAGCTCGGAGCGCGCATTTTCTCAGACGTCCCCGCCCGCGGCGTCACGACCGTGAGGAATGAATGAGGCGGCGGCCGGGCAGCCGTCGGGGAACCGTCGCCGCCGTTTCCTCCCCGACCCAAACACACGCTGTGTCATTTGACTGCACGAACAGCGGGCCGCTTCTCTGGAGTCTACTCCAGGGATGAGGGAAAACCCTCTAACCTCGTCCCCTGAGGAGGGTCTCAAAACGAAGCCCATTTTAGAGGGCAAAACAGGTTTTAAAATTTCGAAAACGTCCTGGCGGATTTTCGGTCTTGGGTTAGGACTCTCCCGCACCCCGGCCAGACGGGGGAGAGAGACACACGCAGCGGCCAGCGACCCCTGGGACCGCTCAGCAAAGGCTGAACCCAAACCGATGGAAGGAGAGTCTGACACACAAACATGAAAAAGGAAAAGAGGGTGGGGGACTTGGGGCGACACCCGTCCCACTCAACCCCACCCAAGCCCACCTCTCCTTCACTGGACTACACAACAAAAACGGAAACGTTATTAAAGGGAAATAAAAAAGGACCACAAGAAAACAAGTAAGGTTTCCTTAACTGGTCCCAATTCTCCACCAAACCTCTCGGCCCACCCCACCCCCCAGGGGTCCCGGCGCCATTTAGCTCCTTCGAAGCCGCCGCCATTTTCCGCCCCCGTCGGACCGCGCTAGTGCCTCAGCGCCCGCTCGCTCCTCAGCTCTGCTGCTCTAGCCCCCACCGCCAGCACCGCTCTGAGAAGAAGGCCCCGTTCTAAGCGTCCGGCAATCCGGTAGCTTCAGCTTAATGGAGGCCTGGCTCCGACCCTGCCGCGGTGCCTGGATGCCGGCAGTCGGCCAGCGAGAGCTAGAGGGCAGCAAGGGGGCCGGACAGACTCCACTGGGCGGAGCGGCTCTGGCGGCAGTTGGGACCTGAAGGTTCCATCGCACTTACTTCCTGTTTTGGGTCCGGGCACTTTGGAAGAACCAGGATGGAGGCTCCAAAAAATACCAGGATGGAGGAAGCAGCCACGGGCGAGAGTGGCTGCAGCTGCAGTGAGCGAGCGCGACGAGCCACCGGAAACGGAGCTGCGGCCGCGCCCCGCCCCCCTCCGGCCCGCCTCTCCCGCGGGGCGGCCCCGCGCGCCATCTAGCGGCGTCACTTCCGGCTAAATCTGAGCGCGAAAAAGGTGTCCGGTTATTGGAGCTTGGTTCAATCCTGGCCTGTGTGGCGGAAGTTGTCAGCTTCTCTTCTGTCTTCATGTTGGGGAATTTGTCACCCTCTATCCTGATGCTGTAAAGGAAGGCGTTTTCTTTGGGCGCAACTGTGGTCTCTCTGGCTCTAGAGACACTTAGGCTCCGCCGGCCGGCGGATGAAACAACGGTGGGGAAAGGATTGAAGGAGGCTCGGAGTACGAAGAAAACGGATTGTGTGCCTGATGCTTCAGACTTTCTCTTCCTTGCTGAGGGTGCTTAGAAAATGAAGTGTTGTCTGTTTGGGGGTGTGATGCAGCTCTTGGTGAAATGTGTCCTCTGTGAGTATGATCTAGCCTTTATAGTGGACAAAACCTCTGTGTTGTGCACCGACCTTTTAAAGTGCACTACTCGTTTTCTAATTGGCCCCACTTCCATTATCTGGAAAGTTTTAAAGAAGACCTCCTACCCCTAGAGCAGTCTTTCAAAATCTTCGTGAGATTCTGTGCCGAAGGTTTTGTTTAGTCGGTTTTGCTTTTTGATACAGGATTTTGCTGTGTTGCCTAAGCTGTCCTGGAACTCGCTATGTAACCCACTCGTGATCCTCCTACCTCAGCCTCCCCAGGTGCCGGAATATTTTTGTTTTCAGAGGAGACAGGAGGAATTCAAGGACGGCCTGGACTACATAGTGACACCCTGTCTCAAAGAGTTCCAAAGTCTTAAGGAGATTGTTCCTTATTACAACTCCTTTTATGATTACAACTGCACTTTAATGTTTGTGAAAGTAGATGTACTGTACTCTTCTTTCTCTACTGGGATGTCAAGTTGGACTTGACTGATGTCTTTACATTCAAGAATTGTGGAGACTCAATACAATTGTGACAGTGTAGTCAGTGTCAGTTTTAAGTAGCTAACCAGGTTATTAAGATTTATTGATTTCTTTTCCTCTTTTAGCAGTTTCGATTGTTTTATTCAATCCTGTTTCCTTTTGGGTACAAAATGTAGTCGGAAGACTAAGGTGTAAGTTGCACTAATTCCTCAAACAATGGGGAACAAATAAGCAAACTCCACTGAAATGAATTTAGGAAGATAAATAGTTGCTTAGGCTTTCAGCCAAGTGTACATAGTTTCAGCAGTAATCAACATTACTATGCTATTTCTTGGGACTAACTTTTCCACAATGTTTCATTTCATGAAAAATTTTTATAAAATACCGACAGCATTACATACCTTTTAGAATTGTTAAAAGCTAAAATACTGACAAAATACTGCCGTGGTTGTGGAAAAACAAACTCATTCAACTGCTGGTTGGGAAACTCACTGCTTGTGGGAACACAAAACAGTACTACATCTTTTGAAAACAGTTTGGCAGGTTTTTTTTTAAGAAAGTAAACATTCTTGCTATATAATACAGCAGTTGTTCTTGGTCTTTCCCACAAAAGAGTTGAGAACTTAAGTCCACACTACTATATGTGTGTTTAACTGGCTTTATTTATAACTGCCAAAATTTGGAAGCAGCTAAGATGTCTTTTAGAAGGTGAATGGATAAACTGGTACATCGTAGAATGGAATTTTATTCATTGCTAAAAAATATGAGATATCGAGTCATGAAAAGATGGAGAAATATTAAAATATATACAACTGAATGAAAGAAACCCCCCTGAAAAAGCCACAGTACTGTAAGATTATACCTTTGTAACATTCTATAAAGGGCAAAGCTATCTGAATAAATCAGTGGTTACCAGGGGGTCAGATGGGAGAGGGGGAAATGAATAGGTGGAGCACGGAGGATTTTTACAGCAGCAAAACCATTCTGTATAATAATACAATAGGTGCATGCCAAAACACCACCAAGAGTGAATGCCAATTAAACTGTGTACTTTGAGTGTTAATGGTGTGTCAGTGTAGGTTCAATCAATCATGTAACAAATGTCCCACTGTGGAGGAGGATGTTGAGATTGGGGAATACTGCATGTGTGTGAGATCATGGGATATACAAGGTTTCTCTATTTCCTGCTCAATTTGTTGTGAACATAAAACTGCTCTAAAAAATAAAGTATTTTTTAAAAAAACTGGAAGAGGGGAATAAGCCTTTGGATTTGAATAAGTGAGTCAACATTCTCTATGTGTTAATGTGTCAGTTGAACGCTTTATATGACTTAAACTAATGATCACAAGTGTCAAATACATCACTACAGTTAGTACAAATGAATCCCATTTTACAAAAGAACCAAACAGAAGTGATAGAATGTGTCTGAGGGCACATGTGGTAGAATTGAAGTCAGCTCCAGTGCCTATGCTCTGGACTACTCTAGCTCAAAATATACTTGGCAAAAGTCTTTTCATAGTGAAAACAAATGATAGCCAGCTTTTGGATTCTTTTCTTAACTGGAAGATGAACATGTTTGACCAATTTTCAAAAATAAATATTAGAAGCAGAATTTGATTATGTTGAAAACCAATTTGTGGTAATCTCTGTATTCTAATGGAGTTGCTTCACATTTCAGTTTTAATGAGTACTATTTATAAGTAATGTTTATGTAAGCAAATCTATGAGGCCAGATAGTGTCATCATATAGGTATTGGAATCAGACCTATGTGTGAATCTTGCTCCATTGACTAATAATAGTCTTACTTCACTTCTCTAAGCTTCATTAACCTTGGAAAAAATGGGATAATAAGACCCACCTTCCAGAATAATGTAGACAACATACTTTATATAGAGCCTGACATATGTAGTAAGCACCAAAAAATGTAAACTATGAAACCCCTGGACTAGAAAATTAATAAAATACTCAGAGTTGTTCTCATGATTTAGTAAGTACATATATGGAGTGGTTGACACATGAGAAGGTAGTTCCTAATTAGCAAGACTTTTCATAAAACTCACTAAATCACAAAATAGTCAATATCTTAATTGTAGTCTGGCTGCTCATTCTCTTCTGTAAAATAAGCCTTCACTCTACTGTTAATTTCCTTAATGAGTCACATATGACTTATAATTAAATTCTCCCTTTTCCCAAAGTTACTTGGTATTTTCTTAAAGAAGATCAGTATATTTTAATCTAATGCATAATTGTGTGGGAAAAGTAAGGAGTGTGGGGATTTCTCCCTACCGGCAAGCAATCGGTTCTGTAATGGACACCATCTAGGTGTCCTCTAATTCAATTCTGACACTATCTACTGGGAGAATGCATCAAATCTCACTGGTTGAGGCCTCAGTCTCCAACATTGGTGCTACCATCTGTACTTTGGATGCCAGCTGTATGCCCCAGATTGTTTTACTTGTGCTTCTAAACAACCTGTTAGAAATCAGGGTTCATACAACCTTCTCCTTGGGTTTGGTTAATTTGTTTGAACAGCTCACAGAACTCAGGTAACATTTACTTATCTATTGATTTATTATAAAGGTTATTACAAAGGATACAGATGAGATGCATAGGAAGGGGTATAGAGTTTCCATGACCTGTGTGGGTATAAAACTCTCCAGGAATGTCCAAATATTCTGCTATCCAGAAGCCTTCTGAGCCCTGTCCTGAGTTTTTATGGAGACTTCATTGCATATGCATAATTGAAGCACAGATACCATATTGAAATGTGATTCGACAAAAAGAGATATGATCTAATTCTAATAGACTGTGGAAACCCAGTAAGGCCTGTTTTAACTTCTTCACTTCTCTGTGCAGCATTCCTTCCTTAAGGGCCTGGGCAAGATTCCTTCTGAAATGGGGGTCTTCTCATTTACTATTAGATGAAGTAGGTTAGAGAATTTCTTTACAGTCATCTCCAAGGCAGAAAGGTGGGAGGGAACATTAGAGTCTCTGTGACCTGCCTTAGGCAGGAGGTATTCTAGTTTCTATGGCCTGCCTTGGGGAGGTAGTTATGAGCTGGGGACCATGAATGAAAACCAAAAAATATATATTGCATCAATAATTTTAAAGTCTATTATCATAATAACACCTCTACATCTTTAACCTGAGTAATCAATGTACAAAACTATTCATAGCAATTTGAATATATATATGTGTATATATCACCACTTAGTAAATATGCATCTATGGAATGCATGAAATTTAAAATATTATCCTAGGATTTACCTAATTCAGAATGACATGTAGAAAACCACTACAGATATTCTTAACACAAGCAGAAGTTATGAAAACATTTATAGCACAGTTGTAGTATTTACTGTGTTTGTTAACTATGGTTCCCTGTGTTGGACTCCAGATTTTTTTATTACATGAACCATAACAGTGATCAACTGTTGATGAAATTTCTTTTGTGAAAGGTTGGTAAATTAATATAAAAATATTTCAAATATTGAGATGCGGTTTCTGTTGTTTCATGTGCTAGATGGTATGATTCAGAAAAAAGATACACATTTCAAAGTAAAGGAAAAATACAACTACTGACTAGTTTCCTTCCTACACAGTCTCTGAATACTGTTAATAAGGCTAATGACTATACAGTAGAAGGTCTTCTAGAACTTCTGGAGAGTTGATGAGGATTTCCATGATAATAGTGCAGAGAACAAACTGTCCTACTTAGGTCCCCACACTAGGGCTCTTCTGGGCTGAGTCCCATCTCAGATTCTTCCTATAGGTTTTCCTCTGGGTCTTATGGCATCCAGCTCATAACACTTTCCCTAAATTCCATTTTGGGTCTATATTTCCCTTCCATACTCCTTTTAATCCTCTCAACCTAGTAACCACCTCTCAATACACTCCTCACTTCTTTTTCTCTTTACCAAGACCTATTTATAGAATATTTGCAAATCTGATTTCTAGTTAGGGAAGACTAAGATTTAAGGTTTCCCATACTCCTATCCAGTGAGCGTAAAAGTTTGGATGCTCTGAAAGTGAACTTTATAGAGATCTCAGAACAGGCCTTTCAGGAAGGTATTTAAGTAGAGTCTAAAAAGGTGAGAAGTAATCACTATAGTAGAGGGTGGAAGGTGGGAAAGTATTTGTTCAGCTAGTGTAAGAAAGAGCATATTTGTAAAAGAGCAATGGGTCTATACAGTATAAGATAGTAAGAGCACAAATAGTAGTCTAAGTCCCTTGCAGATGTTAACTGATTTTTTAAAAGTTTATTTCATTGTGGTAAGAACCCTTAATATAAGATCTACCCACTTGCTGAGTTGTTAAGTGTACAATACACTATCATTGACTAAAGGTACAATGGTGTATAGCAGATCTCTAGAGCTTATCTTGCTTGAAACTTTATGCTGGTTGATAAGTAATTCCCCATTTTCTCCTCCACTCAACCTGTGGTAACTATCATTCTACTTTTTGATTCTATGAATTTATTTTGGTTTTTGTTTTTGAAGCAGGATCCTGACCTAGAACTCAAAATCCTCCCATCTCTGTCTCCTGAGTTCTGGGGTTACTGGCATGGACCACTACTCCTGACTGATTCCCTGAATTTTGATTCTATGAATTTGACTATTTTAAATACCTCATCTAAGTAGAATCATGTGCTATTTGTCTTTCTGTGACTGACTTATTTCATTTTTACATCATGGTTTCAAGTTTTATCCATATTGTCACATATTGTGGAATATCTTTTTTAAAGGCTGAACAGTATTATTGTCTAAGACTGTAGCTCAGCAAATGCCCAGACAGAGCAGAGACGAGCCATCTTCTACCTCTGCCATGTCATAGTTTTAATTTTCTAGCATATGATATAGTATCTTAACTTAGTAGATACTTAAATGCTCATTGATTTCAAAGATAATTGAATGTCTTAAACCAGAAAATTCAGAAGCTAGCTATTTTATTCTTTGCAGTAGCTACTCTCTACAGGAGAGCACACAGTCTTTTTCTGAGAATATCACTACTTGGACATTGTGAAATAAACAAATGTTAGCTTTTATTATTAATCAAGTGGGAGGAGATTATGTTAGAAAAATGTCACATGTTTGGAGTTACTCTAAATCTTGTCTGTCTAGATGCTATATATTTAAAGGATAGAGCATATCATTTAACCAGCAGATGTCTCTATTGTTCAGCAAGATTTTCTTTTCTTCCCAGAGTAGTAGCTTTACCAGTACATGGAAATTTTAGGGCTTGAATTACTAGTGATATGATATACCAGACCAAGAGCCAGCCTCAACAATAATAAAACCAAAGGGATTATGATTTGAAATCCAAATATGACAAAGCTGACCAGCATTTAAAGACTTGTAGATTAATTGTCTTTTCTTATAGGCAGTGTACATCTCATTCCCTTGCACAGATTATGCAGTGACAAAGAAACAAGTTACCCCTATAAACTTTGCTACTTTCAAGAGTTTGCATACTTATGATACACTCATTTATTCATTTCATTCAGCAGGTATTCCTGAGTACCTTCTTGGTGCTGAGTAGTATTGGAGGCACAGAGACTATGGTAGAGATCAAGAGAGACAAGTTCCTGTGCTAAAGGAATATATATTTTAGTGGAGGAGTTTACATTATAGTAGTGTATCCCATGCGTTTATATACCAAACTTTTTTGGTTAATATACCAACTTACAAAATTACTAGCATCTGTCCAAAGTTTCTCATAACTAACAAAGATAGAGACAAAATATGAATCAATCACTTGGTGTCATTAGATTAAGCTAAACTGCAAAGATGGCCAATGTCCATTGCTACTGCTTGGTTAACACACTTTGAACAGTGTTTGGAAAACAGTAAGTGCTCTAAAAGTGTTAGATGTTGTTGCCTTTTTTTTTTTTTACCCCTAGCAACAAAAAATGAATAATGGGACAAGAGAACCATTGGTTTGGTGTGTGTTACTGTTGTGTGGAATTTGTTAGAAAAATTCCATTTCAGTGAAATGACCCGAGATATAAAAAATATCTTTGATACACTGACATAATAACAGCAGACAGTCTATCTCTAGATACCTTTTCAACTTACTGTAAACTGCATTTCAAAAATGGTAGTGTATTGTTAATGCCTAGGGAAGGAGATATAAGTTTCATTTCCAGATTTATTTTGTTTCTTCTTCTTGGTGATACCTGGCTTTCATGTTTTGGGGCACTGTTCTGTGTACTAGAGAAAGAGATGTGGCCTCTTACTTTTGCGATAGGGTCTTACTATGTTCCAGGCTGGCCTGGAATTCGCTGTGTTACTCAGTTTGGATTCAAACTTATGATCCTCCTCCTTAAGCCTCTTGGATACTGGGATTGCAGATGTATGCCACCGTACTGGGCTCCTAAGGAATCCACTTCTCATTGGGTTCACTGGATACCCATAATATACATGCAACAGATGCATATAAAGGTGTTCCGACTAAAAGCCTTTCTTGACCTGAAATTGTTAGTGTTAACATCTAATCCTTTCAGAAAACACTGTTGAGCTGGTTATTTCTCCCTGAAATATCAGCCTGGTCTTTTAGTACTTATTTAATTTAAGGATATCAATATGTTAAATATAAGAATGTCAAATTAAAAAAATTTTGGCAGTACTAGGGTTTAAACTTAGGACCTCACGCTTGTTAGGTAGGTCCTCTATCACTTGAGCCACTCTGTCAACCCTTTGTGTGTGTGTGTGTGTGTGTGTGTGTGTGTGTGTGTGTGTTGGGTATTTTCCAGATAGGATCTTGAAAACTTTGCCTGGGCTGGGTTGAACCACAATCTGATATCTGCCTTTTGAGTAGCTAGGATTACAGGCATGAGCTACCAGCCCTTGGCTTCAAATTAAATTTTGTTATAATTATTGCATCTTAAGTAGGCAGGTCTAGTGAAGACTTGTAATACAGTTTTTAATTTAATGAAATTAGAGGTAACAGGATTAGGAAAGCAATGTTTCAGTGGCCCATCTGTTTAAACTTGGGGATAACATTATTATATAAAATAATATTTTGCAATTGGAGTCATTACACCAGTACTACAGTAGGAAGATATGTGACTTCAGCAGTCAGAGAATCCCTAAACTCTTTTTTCTATGTCTGTGTTTCTTACCAATTTATATTTATAATGAATTTTGTAGAAAGACATAAGGCTATCACAGTCTTTCTATCACAGTCCTTTCTCTATTCTCTTATAATTGGATAAACTCTATTTTTGTTTAATAATTCATTTTCAAATGATACTGCAATCTTTCTTTTGCCAAAGAGACACTTACAATAGAACATTCTCTACTGAGAACTCTTTGATCTTGAACACATACTAAATTTTCACAAGAATCTGTTCTCAGAAGAAATTCATGCTGCCTTATTATTGCTAACCAATTGCAGGAGAAATATGATACAAAATATTTCCTATATTATGCTATAAATAAGTATGTTATTTGAATGGGTCATAGTAAATAGAGCAGCTATATAAGAAATCTGTCTCCTGCAATGGGCAAAATTGAAAAAATATAAAACGTTTTACTATTAGGCTTTTCCTACTTCTCTCTTTACATGACAGCATTTTGATAAATTAATGAATTAAAGAATTTCAAAATTAGATTTCCTACCCTTACACATTGTTGGTCAGAATGAAAATTAGCTCAGCCATTATAGACAATGGCATGGAGGTTCCTCAAAAAACTAAAATATAAATACTGTATAATCAAGCAATCCCACTTCTGTGTATATATACAAGGATAGTGAAATCAGTATGTCAGAGACACCTGCATTCCCATGTTCACTGCAGTACTGTATGTGATTGCCAAGAAATGGAAGCAACCTAAGTATATATCAACTGAGGAATGAATAAAGAAAATGTGGTTCATGTACACAATGGATGAAATCTTGTCATTTGTAGCAACAGATCAGAGT
Source organism: Castor canadensis (assembly GCF_047511655.1). Lineage (NCBI taxonomy): Eukaryota > Metazoa > Chordata > Mammalia > Rodentia > Castoridae > Castor > Castor canadensis. The sequence goes on from NC_133387.1 coordinate 55,396,202, forward strand.
TGGAAATCATTATGCTAAGTAAAATAAACAGTCACAGACAGACAAGCACCAGGTGATCTTAGTCATTTGTGAAATCTAAAGTAGTTTATCTCATAGAAGTTGAGTGTAGAAAGGGGCTACCAGAGTCCAGGAAGAGTAGAGTAAAGGAGGGGAGATGTGGAGGAAGGCTGATCAATGGGTACTAAGTTAGTTAGATAGGAGCAAGATGTCTGATGTTCCATTGCACTATATGATGACTGTAGATGACATTAATGTACTATACATTTCAAAAAGCTGGAAGAAAGGATTTTGAAAGTTGTCACCATGAGGAAATAACAAATGTTTTTATGTATCACTTAAAAAATAAATTTAAAAACAAGAAAAAGTTAGTTTTTCCTAAGGTAGGTCAGTTATAACTGACTATATATGTATATGTATACATATATATGTACATACGGATGTACATATATATATATATACACATAGATACATAGTTGGTGGTATTGGGGTTTGAAGTCAGGGATTCATTCTTGCTAGACAGGCACTCTACCATTTGAGCCACACCTCCAGCCTTTTTTGTGTTGAGTATTTTCAAATCAGGCTTTTGTGAACTGTTTGCATGGATTGGCTTCAAACTGCATCCTTCTTATCTCTGTCTCCTGGATAGTTGGGATTATAGGCATGAGCCACCAGCCCCCAGCTTATCTGATACTCTTTTGTTGTTGTTGTTTTATTTTTGCTTTAGACAATTTTGCTATGTAGCCCAGGGTAGCCTCAAACTTGCAATATTCCTGCCTTAGCCTCACAAGTATTGGGATCCACACCTGGCTTTAGAATCTAGTACCATGATGGCTGTTGGCAGGAGGTATCATCCCTGGCTATTGATGAAAGGCTTCAATTTCTCACTTTCCTATAGGACTGTTTGAGTGTCCTCACAACATGGTAGCTGGCTTCTCCAAGAGCAAATAAACCAAGAATGAGAGCAGGGAGGAAGCTGTGATACCTTTTAGTACTTAGTTTCAACGCTCACATTGTCACTGCCATTTTACTCACTTGAAATGACTCACTAAGGTAACCCAAGGGTATAGATTAGGCTTCACTGTTTTAAAATATATTTTTAATTAAATTAAAAGGGTAATTGTACATATGTGGTACAATGTAATATTTTAATACATTTATACAATGTGTAATGATTAAATCTGAAATTGGCATATCTGCCACCTCAGACATCTGTTATTTCTTTGTGTTGAAAACATTTAAAATCCTCCCTATTAGTTATTTTGAAATATACAATTGATTGTTACCAACCATGGTTATCTTACTATGCTGTAGAACATTAGAAGCTATTCCTCCTATCGAACTGCTGTCCTATATACATTGCCATCTTCTCTCCATCTACCTTTCCCCATATCTTTCCCTCTGGTAATTACTATTCTTATTCAATTAGATCAACTTTTTAGCTTCCACATATAAATAAGAACATGGGGTATTTTTCTGTTCCTGACTTATTTCATATAAAGGCCCCCACTTCTATCCACATTGAAATTCATACTTTTTTTGTGGTATTGGGGTTTGAACTCAAGGCCTATACCTTAAGCCACTCTGCCAGCCCTTTTTTGTGATGGGTTTTTTTGACATAGGGTCCACAAACTATTTGCCTGGGCTGGTTTTGAACCACGATCCTCCTGATCTCTGCCTCCTGAGCACCTAGTTTTATAGGTGTGAGCCATGGCTACCCAGAAATTTCATACTTTTTATTGTTGAAAAATACTGTGTATATATGTTAACTTTTCTTTATCCATTTGTCCATTAATGGACACCTAGGTCGATTCCATATGTTGGAATCAGTGAAATCCTAAACTTCATGAACTTTTAAAATCTTGGTTATTATGAGTAGTGCTGCAATGTACATGGGGATGCATACTGATTTAATTTCCTTTGTACATATACCTAATACTGAGATTGCTGGATCATACGGCAGTTCTTTTTCTAGTTTTTTGAGGAACTTCTACAGTTTTCCATTATGAGTATACTAATTTACATTCTCACCAACAGTGTAGAAGAGTTATGCTTTCTGTGTATTCTTGTCAGTATTTATTAATTTGAAACACCCTTATCCATGGTTACTGCTCCAGTCATCATCTCACTGCAAAGGAATGAGAGACCTACATGGTAAAATTGCTTGTTGTGTGCTTTCTAAAATCCTGATATAAATAAACTATAAGCAATAATAAAAGTGCTATTGTTGTTTTAAGCCACTGTGTTTTGGAGTACTTGTTTTCATTACTAGCTAACCAGAACATGACTTCTTCTGGACGAATACCTGGAAAGTCAGAAAGTAGTCTCTTCTCTGGGATCCCCATAAATGTATCTAAGGTTTCTATTCCTTTCTCTTCATCTGCCCTGGGAGTTTCACTTTGTACAAAATATGTACAAAGCAGAATTAGGGGTCCCTTCTCAGGTACCTACTGGAACTTATTAACTTGCCAAAACTTTCATTTCCTTTCTGCTGGGACAACTGCTCTTAAGCTATTGGCATTCTCCCTTTGTTCATGATATAAACTCTAATCTAGGTGATCTAAGCCCTTCTTTAAATTTTCAAATGAAAGGTTTTAGAGTTCCCAAATCCCATTTTTCTCCATAGTTCATGTCTCTTAAAAACCAAAAGCTCTAGACTTCAATATCTCATATGAATTTATAAACATCCATTCAATGGCTGAAGATGTAGATCAGTGGTAGAGTGCTTGCCTAGCATGGGTAAAGGGTAAGTGTTTGATCCCCAACACTGAAAAAAAAATCACTAGAAATTTTAACTCAGTATTTTGTTCCAGCCTTTATGTATGTTCTCTCTCTCTGAAGCAATGCATAGAAAATGATCAAAGCCACCTTAATGATGGGGGGATTATAATAAGTACACAAAAGTGTAGGAAGAAAGAAAACAATCATAAGCTCAAAAAAGGACTATCACATAGAATTTGTATTATTTGGTTTTACTAATTAATAAATATTTGTACAAAGTATGTATATATGTTTTATTATCTTTCTTTTTTGTGACATATTTTGGGATTTGGGAGATAAGGAATGATACTCAGGATTGGAATTCCAGTTTACATCATTGTACCATACTGGAGATTGGAAGAAACCTATAGCTAGAAGGAACTGAAATTTTTAAGTCAGACAGCACAGATAATGGCATTCCAGACTATAGAGAAGCTTCTGATCCCAAAGATCTAGCAATGGGATATCTACCTGAGTACTTTGTAAGGGTGGAGAGACAAGATCAGAGTGGTATAGGGCATGATTCAGAGATGTCGAGTCCCCTCAGAAGAGATGAAGGAGTTAAAAAGAATAGGATTTTGTAAATGTTATAAACCATCGTGTACAGAAAGGGAGTATCATCAGAGCACTAGATATTTCTATATTTATTACATGGCTGATAAAGTAAAAAATTCATAGAAATTGCCTGAATTTTATTTGTCAGTAATCAGTAACATAGAGGTTACCCGAATATCTAGACCAAAAAATGAAGAATCTGCCAGTAGCTCAAATACGACAGAGTAAGGTTCTAGTTGACTAGATATGTTCAAGTTCTGTTATCCCACAGCTTCACGGGGACTGTACTGCATTGTTTAACAAGGCACTTCTTTTTTATTTTTATTTATTTATTTATTTATTTTATTTTATTTATTTATTTTTTTAACATTTTTTGTTTTGTTCAACAAATATATATATTTTTTCATTTTTCTTTTATTATTCATATGTGCATACAAGGCTTGGTTCATTTATCCCCCCTGCCCCCACCCCCTCTCTTACCACCCACTCCGCCCCCTCTCTCCCCCCCCCAATACCCAGCAGAAACTATTTTGCCCTTATTTCTAATTTTGTTGTAGAGAGAGTATAAGCAATAATAGGAAGGAACAGGGTTTTTGCTGGTTGAGATAAGGATAGCTATACAGGGCATTGACTCACATTGATTTCCTGTGCGTGGGTGTTACCTTCTAGGTTAATTCTTTTTGATCTAACCTTTTCTCTAGTACCTGTTCCCCTTTTCCTATTGGCCTCAGTTGCTTTAAGGTATCTGCTTTAGTTTCTCTGCGTTAAGGGCAACAAATGCTAGCTAGTTTTTTAGGTGTCTTACCTATCCTCACCCCTCCCTTGTGTGCTCTTGCTTTTAAACAAGGCACTTCTAAGAGGAACATCTTGTGTTGTACCTAGACAACTTCTGAAAAGTCCCTTTTCTGTCACATGAAGGCTTACCTAAGGTTATTTGATGAAGTTTGTTTTTATGTTTATTTGGGTCTAACTAAACTTTCTCCTCTAGAGCTTCTACTGGTAGTGAGGCCTATTTAGCAATGAATTATTTGTAACCAGTCATGTCACAATCTATCAGAAGCTCACAGTTGTTAATCTATATAGTTTCCACAAACAATATATACTACAGCCTATTTGGGCTCTTTTGGAAAGACTGGAAATTGATCAGTTTATCCTGTTTTCCTTACTGGTGCATCAAAGTCAACACACAACATGTGGTTAAAAGGAAATTTAGGTGTATTCTTAAAATATGGCTACATTTAACCTGCATTTCAGTTAAGAAAGCAATCATACTTCATTTATTTTCAGTAGCTAAAACAGACATTATGTTAAGCCTAACTAAAGCGCTCTCAAATTGCTAGCTTTATGGTTGCCATAAGTAGCATAATTCAGGGTTCTATACTGATTTTTAAAGGAAAATATGTTTTTTAAATCATTATTTAATCCTGCATTTAACACTCTTGGGTTTTCAAACATTGTGGATTTTAAATGACATTGGTGATACTCAGATACCAGCCAGGGCCTCCCATCTCCTGTCACATAAAATCAATGTAAGATTATCTTCTTTCTTTTCCTTAAGTCTAGAGTCCTCATATGAGAGAAAACGTGATATTCACCTTTCTGAGATTGGCTCCTTTCCCTTAACATGATAATCTCCAGTCCCATCCATTTTCCTGCAAACGAGATAATTTCATTCGTCAATGTAAGATTGTCTTAACACTCAATTCCAAAGTCCAGTTAAGTTAAAAGTTTTCCATAACCTTCTTCTTGTTCTCAAACCTTCATACTATGATGGCTTTCTTTTCCTCTAATTCTTGTATCCCAGCAAGAAGAATTAAGTCTCTTCATCATTTACCACAAGAGTTCTCATGCCAAGTATTTAGAATGAATTCATAGGAGAGTTAAAAGCTTCATAGAGGATCCACAGTTTTCTACTATTTCTGTTGCTTCTTTCTCATCTCTCCTATCCTCTGTCCTACTTCTCAGGAATGATGCCAGTTCATCTTACTGTCTTATACATAGTATTTTAGCAGGCTGATATGGTTGCACTTACTTGTAGTAGTGACTATACTGATCCTCATACTTACTGTTTTCTTCTAGAATATTAGAGTCATGAGGTTACACTCAAATATTTTCTAGCCCCCTGTGCAACCAAGTAAAATTGTAACTATTGTCTGGCCAATGTGATGTAAGCAAAACTAAAGTACACAACGTCTGTTTTTTCCCTAAAGAAATGAACATGGCCTCCTTTTCACCTTTTCCTCTCCCATCTGGTTGGAATATGAATATGATCATAATGAATCACCTTGAACTCTACAGATGAGGGCATCAGGGATAGGAACAGCAAGATGAACTGACACTGTGGAGTCCTTATACCTCCTTGACTGATTATGTCCTGACTGTTAAGTGAGATGGAAGTAAATTTCTGTCTTAATACAGGTTGGGTTCCTGTGGCTGAGTTTATATCCTAATCAATACGTTGCCATTCAGGTAGTCTTTCCCCTTTAACATCAAGTCATTTCTTAAGAATATGGTGCTCTCTCTAAGAGAAAATCTGGACAACCAAAATTTTCTCCTCTTTTTATGTTCACATTTGAGACTTTCTGTAGAAGGGGAAAATGAGTGATATTTCCTTAGAGATTTGGGAGTAAATTTCATGTGAAGGGAAATTTGATGAGTGAATATCCAGGAAAGTTTAATGTATTTCCAGCTAATAAAAAAATCATACAGTTTGGGTAGAGCATGAGAAATCATGAAAAATAAAGCTTAAAGTGTGACTTGAGTGGGGCAAATGCAAGGTCCTGGGTCTAACCCTTAGTAGACACACATATATACATAGAAAAATGGACTTTTAATTGGTATGCAGTAAGGTAGGAAGGACACTGACTTACAGATTTAAATAAACTTATAGATTTAAATTTCTTTAGTTTTTACCTAATGCCCTTTTTTGATTCCAGGATCCCAACCAGGATATCATGTTACATTTGGTTGTCATGTCTACTTAGGTTCCTCCTGGACTTGACACTTTCTCAGACTTTCTGTGTTTTTGATAACCTTAATTATTTTGAGGAGTGCTGGTCATATATTTTGTAGGATTTTTCACTATTGGAATTTGTGTGATGCCTTTCTTATGATTAGACTTGGATTATGGGATTTTTAGAGGAAGACCACAGAGGTCAGAGTGCCAGTTTCATCACATCATATCAAAGCTATTCACATCGCTTTGCACTTGTGCGTCTTGTGAAGGTGAATCTTAGTAGTTTTTGTTAGGGTCCCCCTGTGAATTTATGCAACACTTCTTCTCCCCTTTCCTGTATTCTTTGGAAGGACATTTTTATGTTCATCCTACACTTAAGGAATAGGAAGTGATTCTACACCCTTCTCCTTAAGGGTGGAATATTTATATAAATTATTAGAAATTATTGTAGAGGAAATTTGTTTATTCTTGCCCATTTATCAATTTATTCACTGATTTATTTAAATCAGCATACATTCATGGATATTTGCCATATACATTGGGTTATAATACAACAGTACTTTCTTTTGTTTTCTTAGTCAAATTGTTGCACCTTTATAATACATTAGCATGGTTGCAAAAGAGAAAAAAGTACATAATTTTCTCTTCAGCTTTCACATTGTTTTGGCTTTTTCACCATAGGATCTGTATGCTTTTTCCTGAATTTGTTCATCCACCTCATTTTATTTTTTTTTTATTGTTGTGCTGGGTGACCCACCTTATTTTATTTCCACCAACTAATGCTTTTTCTCTCCTACAAATTGCCTCTCTGATTAAAATACTGATTATGTAATAGCTTACACATAAGACATTGAGTACTAATCCTTAAATATTGTTTAATTATATGAATAAATCTTACAAAGGAAGGCGAAAGAGGGATCTTTTTTGCAGGAGGGTCTTGTTTGACATCCGTTCTTTGCTCCCCTCCCTATTCCAGTTCCAGTGGTTGTCCATTTTTTTGTGAAGGATATCTAACACACTTGTTAATAATGTCTAATATTTAATAATTCAGGAGTAACCATTTATTCAGCTAACATTGGTGAGTGTCTGATATGTACTAATACTCTTTCAAAGAGAAAATAAAGTTAAATAATAAATTGTATAGTTTCTGTCCTTGAAGATCTTAGTCTAATATAAAAATAGGTAAGGGGAAGTGATACATTTTTGAACTTGGGAACTTGTAATTTGTAATCAGAACAACAGAACATAAAATTTCTTGGAGCGGAGATAACAAGGATAGAACAGAGAGGAATGAAGAGAAGAGGCAGTCTGATGATACTCAGAATATCTTAGCAATGGGGAAATTCCACTAGAAGGAAGCTTTTATAATACGATTGTGTTGGGATAGAAATAGAGTGGAGTTTTGGTGGTCAAGTCCATAATATTAAAAGAATCAAGGTAGATGTTAAAGTAAAAAAAGTATAATAGTGTCAGGAGAGGGAGTGAAAAATCTAAACCTTAGGATAAAATAATCGTTGAAAGTAGAGCTGTGTTGGAATTAAGAAGGTAACAAATACAATGAAGTATCCTCCCCCCCACACACATACACAGTCTCTTGGGAAGTAAGACTTACTATTGTAATTTAAGAATATCCAGAGTTACATTGTTTTATAACCATAGGCCTAGATATATCTGACAACATGTAGATCTAGTACATAGATCATGTACCTAGAATACCAGTCTGCACAAGTATATGAAGCAGGTAGCCTAAGGTGTAGAAGATAAAAAGGAGAAGATGCATGAGGACAACCAAAGAGCTGTGGGAAACAAGGAAAGGCTCACCCTTCTTTTAATATGAATTGACGAAACTAAGAATTGCCCATCATAGCACCTTTCAAGGCTAAAGACATCATCAGGGAAAAGACAGGTTTTTTACTCTTATTGCAATCTATCAACAGTTTTAGAAAAGTCTGAAGGATGGCTGCCAGACCTGGTGACTCAAGCCTAAAATGCTAGCTACTTAAGAGATGAGATAGAAGATCTCAAGCCAAGGCTAGCTCAGTCAAAAAGTTTGTGAGAAAAATGTTTGGGAGAATCACATTTTAACCAATAGTTAAAATGATAGTGGTGCACACCTATCATCCCAGATACAGAGGAAGCCTAAGTATGCAGTATGTGATCCAGGCCAGCCAGGGCACAAAGTGAGACCCTATCTCAAAATAACCAAAACAAAAAAGGGCTGGTGTCATGGCTCAAGTGGTAGAGTACCTGTGTAGCAAGTGTGAAGCTCTGAGTTCAAACTCCCATTCTGAAAAAAAAAAAGAATTTTACGACTGAACAGAGTGTTACAGAATGAGCTAGTGAAGTCTTGGATAGAGGAAGAGAACTATGAAAGAGGGAGGGAGAAGATAGATTTTTAGCACCTTGAAGAAAAAGAATACTTGTAAGAAGCCCCATTCTCTTCACATAAGCCTCAGATTAGGGATTTGGTAGTTAAATAAATGAATACAAATATTTTCTGATGAATGGCAAATTAGTAACTAATAATTGTTTGCTCACATAATTATTTGAATCAAGAATGAATGAAGAGCATATGCTACTTGTTTCAGCTGTCAACACTTAGATAACTGTTGACAAAAAAAATGGAAGGATATTGAATTAGAGCCAAGATCTTGCTGAATGCATTCAGAGAATACTGTGGAAAAAACTGGCATGTTAAATATTCTAATGGAGGGCTGGAGGTGTAGATCAAGAGGCAGAGCACCTGTCTAGCAAGTGTGAAGACCTGAATTCAAACTCCAGTACTGCTCAAAAAACTCAAATGGAAAAATCATAAGAAAATTACTTTTTGCAACATGTAAAAAGGTATAAAATGATATATAGGCTGTGTTATTACACTCCTTAGGTTGGAGAGAAGGAATTGTAAGGCTTTCTGTCTTTTTCCACAATACTGTTTACGTTCCCCACACATTTTGGTCCTCATTTCTCTTTACTTGGGATTTTCATTTGGAGAGAATGATAGAAAAAGAAATGTGGGGAAAAAGTGAAAAGCACAGTCAGAATCAAATCAGAGAAAAAGAATACCTTCCCTTACTTGTAATTTCACCCTCCCAACCTCTCTCACTGTCATTGGAGAACTGAATTTGGATGACCTAAACCCAAAAAGATCAAAGATCTCCATGTGCCTGCATTGAACAACATGAATAAGAATAGAATCAGAAGGTAGATTTGAACTCAACTTAGAAGATGGAAACAGCTGAAATTTTTTTAGATGAATTAGACAATTTTAAGTGAGCCAAAAATAATGGAATAGCATTGTCTCCTGTAGGGAAAGATCTTTATAAATCTAGTCCAGAAATTTTCACCCGTCATTCAATTTTATATTCTGTCATTTGCTAATTACCTACCTTTGGGCAAACTAATTCACCCTTGAAAGTCAGTTTCCTTATTCATAAGGTTCTGAGATTCAAAAATAATTCATGTATGCAGGTTTTCCCTCTGTTTTAAAATTCAAAATAGAATCAATATCAAACTCACAGAAAACTTGCAAGTATAGTATAATAAACTTTTTTCTAAGTCATTTGAGAATAACTTGCTGATTTGATGCACCATCACCCATGACTACCCACATGTATTTCTTATAATGATATTTTCCTACATAACTATTATCTATATATTGTTATACAATCCTCAGATCTCCTTCAAATTTCACTGGTTATCTTATATGTCCTTTATTTTAAAAAGAATTTAGTACAAAATCATTTGCTGCATTTAGTTGTCTTATCTCTTTAGTTTTCTTCAATATGGAAGAGTTCTTTGGTCATTCCTTGACTTTTATCCCCTTAACACTTATGAAAATGACAAACCAGTTATTTTTCAAAATGTCCTTTTATTTCAAATGTCCTTCCGTTTGGATTTGTTGAATATTTCCTCATGACTAAATTTACATCCTGTGCCTTTGTCAGAAACATTGTAGAAGGAATGCCAATTCTTCTCATTGCATCCTATCAAGTGACACAAGATTTCGATTCATTCCAATGCATTAAATTCTTATTGCTGCTGTAACAAATCACCACAATTTCAGTGAATTAAAACAAAGCAAGCCTATTATCTTACACTTCTAGAGATGACAAACTTTAAATGAGTTCAATCATGGTATCAACATAGCTGAATTTCGAGAGACTTCAGGCAGAAAATCATGGCAGCAGTTTGTGGTACAGGACATTTTTACCTCATGGTGGACAGGATGCAGACAGACTGGCAGAGGCTAGAAATAAGACACCCAAGGACCTCCTGGATCTTTGCCTTTGAAGTAGCTAGGATTATAGGGTTAAGCCACCAGGCCTGGCCTTTCTAATAACTTTTATGGAGGAAATTCTTTAGCATCATATAAATGACCCATTATATTTCATGCCTCCCAGTGACCTACTTTCTCTTGGTAGACCCTGCTTCTTGAAGTTTCTAGAATCTCTCCAAGTAACTGTACCAGTTGGGAACCTAGACTTTAACAAATGGACATGAGGGGGAGCATTTCAGATTCACCCATACCAGTAACATATTGAAGGTTCTGGGAACAAGGATGTGGACATCATGTTGGGGGGCATCATTCTGCCCACCATGTTCACTGTAATCCCCTTGTATGTTGCTGGTAGGTGCTTCCTGCTAGTTTTCTTCACTAAAGTTATTTTTTAACTCACCATAACTAATGACTTATTTTTTTGGTGGTTCTGGGGGTTGAACTCAGGGTCTCATGCTTGCTAGGCAGGTACTCTACCACTTGAGCCACTACATCAGCCCTTTTTGCATTGGTTATTTTTGAGATAGGGTCTCTCTTTAGGCCTGGGTTGGCTTGGACTGAAATTCTCTGATTTCTGTTTCCCCACATAACTGAGATTACAGGCATGTACCACCATGCCCACTTTTTGCCTTGGCTATCCTCAAACTGTGATCCTCCTGGATCTTTGCCTTTGAAGTAGCTAGGATTATAGGCTTGAGCCATCAGGCCTGGCCTTTCTAATAACTTTTATGGAGGAAATTCTTTGGCATCATATAAATAACCCATTACTCATTGCATTATTTAGTTATTTATTTATTTCATGGTAAACCTTATGACTTAGAAAATTAATCTAAAATTGTTATTTATAAAATAAATACATCAAACAAGCAAATCTCTGTACCAGGGTCATCTTATACTTTTTCTGGCTCATCCCTCGAATCAGTCATTTTTCCAAAAACCCATGCTTTCTTTTCAGTGGACAGTGATATTTAGGGGTGGTTAATATGATTAGAGTGTTGTTTTTACTGGGCCTTCAGTGAACACAGTTTTACATGTTTATTTACAGAGACTTGTGCAAGAATAGTTAGGCTACCTTTTTCATAAAAAAATCAAAGCTGGCAGAAGCACAACTTTCTTCTCCAGGAGAATGCATAAAAGTGTTGCATATTCACACAATAAAAATACTGCTTAGTAAAAATTTTTTAAAAAGATAAAAGAACAAATGACGTACACTACCACACAAATAAATCTCAAAATCATTATGTTGAAAGGATTGACTCAGACAAGAATGCTCTTCATGAACCTATTTATGTGAAACTCAAAAGCAGGCAAATTATTCTATAGCGATAGATCAGAATAGAGCCCATCTATGAGGACAGGAATTGAGAAGAAATAGTAACATGCTGCCATGATGGAAATATTTTATCTCTTAATTGAGGTGTTGATATTATAGTACACCCATTGAGTTGTATATGCCAGATTTGTATATTTCACTGTACACTGTGTAAATTTAAACCCAACTGAGAAAACGTAAGTGATGGATTGAGTAAGGCCTTCATGCCCTGTCTTGCTCTTACTTTTTGTCCACCATCATTTAACTCTGAGTACATATATTATTGTTCTTAAGAGACACGGAACCAATAGGTGATATTTGTTTATGTATTATTTATTTATTATGAGGAATTGGCTCATGATATTATGGAAGCAGAGAACTCCCATGGTCCGCTGTTTGAAAGTTGGTAGTGTAATTCAGTCTAACTCACAATGCCTGAGAATCAGCATAGCCAATGGTGTAAATTCTAGTTTTCTCAGGTCCTTAACAGACTGAATGATTCCTACTCACATTGACTATATTTTACTTTGTCTTCTGATTCAAATGTTTATCTCATATCCAAAAAGCAACCTCATAGACAGACCCAGAATAAATGCTTAAATCTGGGCACACCATAACCTGGTCACGTTTACACATAAAATTAACCATCAGAGGCTGGAGGCCATATGATAAGAATGATAAAACATGTTTGAGTTCCTCATAACTTGGTAGGATCACAAAGATTTTTTATTATTAGCATATTACAGTTGTATAAGGGTACACTGTGACATTTACATTTACATTATATCTTAATTAGATATACCCCCTCCCTCTTTCTCTTTTATCCCTCTTCCCTTCTTCTTAGAACAATTTCAACAGGTTTCATTGCTCTGTTTTCATACATGAATGCAAAATACTTCCACCATATTTACCCTCCTTCACCCTTTCCTTTTGACCTCCTCTCTCCCACTGATATGACATCCGTCCCCAAAAAGGACCTGTTTTACCTTCTTGTCCTTTGTTTACTAAAAAAGAACATTTTGGTGAGCTTATGATAGTTATACAGGGGGGCTTATTGTGATATTTACATATATACATGTATTATATTTCAAATTGGTTCATCCCCTCCCATTTTTCTCCCTCCTAACCTCTTCCTCTTCTTATGGTGACTTCAATAGGATTTAATGTTCAGTATTCATACTTGTATAGAAAGTACATCAACCATATTCACCCTCTTTACTTTTCTCATTTATTCTCCTGCTTCCACTAGTGACCTGTTTAATGTTCCTATCCTTCATTATTTTTCTCAGGTCCACAAAGTTTCACTGAACTACATGCTTCCAGAATGAGGAAGAAATTGAGATCTTAACGGGTTTAAGCCAATATAGTTGAGCCTTAGTTAACAGCCCAAACCCTTTCCTTACTGATATGCTTTCCCTCATCTACCTTTCTCTCATCTTCTCTGGTTTGGATTTCTAAACCTAAATGTACTACCAATCCTATGAAGGAGAATTAAGTAATTATCTCACATGATAGTAATTGCCTTTTCCTAAAGTATATTCTGGGGAAAATGCCAGTGGAGCTGTCTTTTTTTTACCCCTGGACGTTGAGGTATAACATAAATCTGGTTTTATTGTAGCCACATTACTGCCACCAGCAGGGAAAATGGCATTCCATATTCAAATTAGCTAGATTAGTCTTTTATGTGTGAATAATGGTAAATTACTGGGAATTATAAATTTCTATGAGAGGAATACATTGTACTTATTTCTCAAACATTTCCTGGCCATAGATTTTTTTTTTTCCTATGGTACATCAGGCTAGAATACAAGGTTTGTTTGGAAACATCACTTTCCACAAAGTATGAAACTTGGAACAAAACATGAAACTTGGAATGAAAGCCTAACTGTAAACAGCTCTTGCTATTAGGATTTGTCATCTTCTTCATCCAACCTCTCCTCAATTACAGCTTGCTTCAATTTGCTGATGCATACCAATTACACTTAGGGTATGTCTTTCCTACCTCGGCAGAACTAAAGAAAAACTTCTAAACTTAGACTAAGTGTTTGAAATTTTAAGTCCTCTTAGTGTCATGGCTGTACATTTTCTGTCTTGCCTATTTTGCTCTTCCTCTTGTCTAGAACCTCTGTAAATGCTGTGCATGTGTAGACCAAACTGTAGACACCATTCACACAGACAGTGATACAAAAGGTGCCTCTTGAAATTGTCCAGTGGGGCAGCCGTAATCCTACTCTGACTTTAGTTCCTGCCTGCATCAGTTTTCTGACTGATTCTATGTTCTGGGTTTCACTACTCTTGAATCATGATTTCTGTTTGCTTTTCTAGTTTCTGACTCTTGTTTTTCTTACCCTTACTTTTATCTTGCATATAATTTTGAACTTCTGATCTATTGGTCAAGGAACCAACTATGGCTAAAGTAAACTGATATCCCACATTCGAGTATGAACATTTCACAATTATTTCCATTTCCTAACACATGCTGCTTTACTTCAAATAGTATTTTGCCAAAATGACACTTTGAAGATTTGTGAAGGAGGCTAAAGAAGATGGAATGTTTGCAATTCAACATTTCTGAGTGTTGTGAATATTTGGGAATAAAGATAGGCTCCTTTTCTCCTCAGAAATACTTTAGATTGCCTGTGGAGAATTATAGTTTTAAAAAGATCACAGCATAGAATAGTAAAGTCTTCTCTAAGGTGAAAGAATGGTTGTCCAGCGGTAACATTAAACTGTAACCTGCTTGAATGTGTTTGATAGCTAGAGAAAGAATGTTGTCTGTCAGATGGTATGGGGGCTTGGTTAGCTCTGAAATTTTGGAAAGAGAAAGATCATAGGGGCACAGGTTCACTGTGCCTAGAGAGAGAGAGACATTGGCCAAGGCAGAGCATAAAAAAGATAATACGCATTCTAACTTTATACTCACTAAGAGGCCTTTGACTACAATTTAGCTTTATAATATCCCCATAGATAAAGAATGTATAAGCCTAAGGTAACAAGTGGCAGTAGCAGTTAACACTTTCCTTTGCAAATTAATATATTTGAGTTAGAGTTTATATGTCAGTCTTGGTAAGCTGGTTTAGTGAGATGTTAATGTGATATTCTGCAGATCATGTTGAGGTGCTTTAAAAGCTGAGCCAAGCCTGATGAGCTGAATGAGTAGCTAGTCACTATACCCAGTCTCCTTCCAGATCTCTTCTGTGGTATGAGCTCATTTCCTTCAGTTTTCTTTATGTAACTCAGATCAATCAGGTGTGTCAGTATTGATGGCATACCCATATCTATACACTGTCATAATCTCCTTCCTGCTTCCATATTGGGATGAAAGTAGTGGGAAACAGGGCTACTATGACTACAAATGGAAAACTAAACAAAAGAAAGGATTTCCTAACAGATGCCCTTTAAAAGTTTTGCTTATTTTTTCATTTTAATTAATTAATTAATTACTTCATTTTTTGTTTTAGGAAAAGAATTCTATCACCAATTTACCTGGAATAACACTTTTGTTTTCTTTTTCTGGAAAAGGAGAGTTGGGTCTGATGACTCCATTCTGTCTCTCCTAGTCTAAAAAACAGCTTGTTTTCCTTGATATTAAAAGTATTATCATTTTTTTCTTTTATTTATATGTGCATACAATGTTTGGGTCATTTCTCCCCCCTTCCCCCCCATCTCCTCCCTTACCCCCCTCCCTTGTTAAAAGTATTATTTAGAGCAAGAATCTCTGCCAGTTACTTTTTAGATTTTTGGGGTGGGGTTTTCTCTCACAAACAGAAGTGAAGGTGGAAGAGTAGTAATTGAAATATCAAAACCTTCTGTACTGAGGTCTAGCCTTTTTTGGGTGGGAGGGGTTGAGGCTTGAATTCAGGACCTTATGCTTGCTCGGCAGGGGGTCTACCATTTGAGCCACTCCACAGTACAGAGCTGGGCTCATCACACATCTGTAGTAGAAAAGATGTTATCTCATCCTTTTGTCCACAGTGATTGTTTCAGACATGGGTACCTAACTGCACCAGAATAATAAGATTTAAGATGGCACTTCCTGAGCTGTCATGCTTTAAAAAAGCATGACAATTCTGGGGAAAATACCAGGAAAGCTGTCTTTTTTTCCCCCTAAATGTTGAGGTATAACATAAGTTTGATTTTATTGTAGCCATATTACTGCTACCAGGAGGGAAATCTTAAAGCTTCCCAGGAAGGTCATTATACAGCCCTGAAGATAAATCCCATATTATGAAAGGCAGAGTGGAGAGATGGAGAGAAATTTAGTCTTTGATGACATTGATGCCTTTATCATTAAAGACAGTTTGAGTTGTTTTTTCTCTTATATGTAGTGATTGTTAATAGATTCAACAATTAAATTAGTTTTAAGGATGCATGCAATATAGTTTTACCTGCTATCACCTGTGTAGTAATGCTGGAATGGGAAGGAGTGTAAAATGATTTGTCTGAGTTTATTAACTCTGCTGAGTAGAACTGCTCTTATGGCTGCCTATCATCTACTTCTTTTTCCTGTTTAATTTTGAGGAACTTCCTGAGATTATTGTGTCCTTACATCTAATTTATTCTTATGTGATATCTGTTGTACTTCTTTAGAGTCCAAGACAAATTTGGTCAATAAAGTGTTTTGTGAATGATAAATATTGATTTTATAGTAGATTTTAGATATTTTTTAAGGACAGGAAGAGATGACTTCATGTAATAACTTCTTAAGTAGATATAATCTGGAAATCGGTCATTCCTATATTCAAATTTTATCAACAGAGACCATGGGAGATAATTTCTGCTGAGTAGCATGGAAATCACTAACAGTCTGTCTTGTCTCCAGTTTTTGGTCAACACTCTCTCAGGCCCTCCCCCATTCTATTTCCAGTATGTTCACGTTTTCCCAGAATAGCTATGAAATCATGTAATTAGCTTCCAAATCAGCCATGCTGACACAGGCATAAAGTAGAGAGAATTGATTAACTTATTTCTAAGAAAACACTCTAAAAGAGTCAGGTCTGCTTTCAAAACAGGAGGGTGAGTTTGATCTGTCAATTAATACTACATTTCTGTTATTGATATATGAAATGGCTACTGAAAACTATCCCCACACTGACTCCAAGAGTGCTTACCCCTGTATGCAGGAAACATCCTAATGGCTCACATTTATGTACATACACCATGGTGCCCGTTACTAGGCCAAAGTATCTGGACCCAGGAGAGCTTCCAGCCTCAGAAAAGGTCTATACAGCAACATATTTTAAGTGGAAAACAGTTAATGGGTGGGTGACACAAGGGGCAATAATGGGTTGTCACCCAGGAAAATTTAAAATACAGGAAATGAGATTTTCCTTTGAGATTTAACCCATAAAGTCAATTAATAGTGGATAGGTCGGACATAAAAAAAGATTACTCAAGAAGACAGAAAGAAGCCTTCTTATCCAAAATTAGTTATTTCATGGTTCTTGGGCAGTGATACTGCTTATATAATCAAATACATTTACATGATTGTAGAGTTATAGGAGACTTCTACATTATTTAATATTTCCATCTACTTCAAGACATGCTTTTAGTATTTTAAATGGATGGGGTTTTATTTTTCATAAAACTTCTAAAAATAATTTTTCTTATTTATTGAGAATATAATACTTATTTTCTTCTTAATTTTATTAATGTGATGAATCATATTGATTGCTATTCAGATTTCACAGCATTCTTCCATTTTGGGGATAAACTACATTTGTTTAGGTGTATTTTTTTAATATGTTGCTGAATCCTTATTGGGTGAAAAATACAGGAATTGGTCCATTGCACTCAAGCTTTTGAGTCAATGGATGTATGGGTCTGAGTATTTCTTTATTATTTTTAAAATGTTATAAGATCTGTAATAATATTTTTCCTGTAATCCTCAATGTTTGTTAATTCTGAAGGATCTGTTGGTAAACTAACAAGTTGGTCTGTTACTGTTGCACAGATATTAGCAGAAAACCAGGGGGCTTCGAGGTTAGAGATAAAAGACAACTGTGGTAGCTGAAGTAGACAAATATATTTGTAGATGATTTCAATAATTGTTTTAAAATATTTATCTAATCATTCTGACACCTGCCATCTTGGAGTTGGCATCTAGTTTCTCTTAAGAGATGTGTATATCTTCTTAGTTTCTCTTAAGAGCTCTGTATATCTTCTTAGTTCTTTGTGTACCAAGTATTTTTGGGTTTTACTGTTAACATTTTGAGTATTAAGATATGATCCTCTGTTGTAAAAATCCTGTGGCAATTGTTGGTTTTATTGTTCTTGTTGTTTTAGCAAGCACTCAACCAGGTGAGGTTGCTTTCTGTAGTAATGGTTCTGGTTTTAGGGTCCTTACAGCTGTTTGGTTCCATCCATGTGTACCACTGAGTGCCAGTCTGGTACCTGAATAGGGTCTACACTATAGTTCAGTGTGAAGGACTTTACCATGCCCCATTCTTTGTGGGGTTTACCTTGATCATGCACGACATCGGGGTGAACCTAAGACTTGTGATGGTTTGTATAGAGGTACACAGATCTAGAAACTCTTCTTCAGCTTTTTTCCTATGACTTCTCCACTTCCAAGGATCTCTTATCCAAGTCCTTTGGCTATCAGGCTGTACTTTCAGAATTTTAGCCTTTTCATCCTGCTGTGCTCTTCCTATAACTGGGTCTTCACTTGGGACCCAGTAGCAAGAGAAAAAAGAATTTCCCCCACTCTCTTTAAAGGGTTCTGTATGATCACCACCATTACTGTGGTCATACTGGGTCTTGCTTATGAACAGGGCTGAGATGGGGAAAAAGAGAAAACAAAACAAAACAAAACCTAGAGATCTCTCCCATGCTTTCAGGCATGCTTCTATTCAGTCCTCTGATCAGAAACAGTGTTTCTCCTGCCCACACCTGCTGCACAGTTCCAGGATTTGGGCTGTCTTTAGACTAAGCTGGGAATCTCAATAATGTGTAGGTCATTTGAGTTTTGGTTACATTCTCCAATATACCTGCTCTTAATTATTTTCAGAGTCTCAGTTGCTTTCCATATTCTGTTTCAAGAGTTTTAGCTAGGGATGGTGACTGACACCTGCAATCCTAACTACTTGGGAGGCAGAAATCAGGAGGATCATCGTTCCAGGATAGTTGGGGCACAACAGTTAGCAAAGAATCCATCTCAACCAATAGCTGGGTGTGGTGGTAAACATCTGTCATCCCAGCTTCACGGATAGTGTAAATCCAAGAATCAAAGACCTGGTTGGCTTGGGTATAAACCCTATTGAAAAAAAAACCAAAGCAAAAAGGGTTGGGGGTAT